>NC_077233.1:212395273-212995273 GCF_027887165.1 Monodelphis domestica | reverse complement strand
GTAGCAGGTATTAATTTGTATGTCAGTATTAGGAAAGTGTTTTTTAAACCCTTGCTTAATGTCTTAGAATCAATACTAAGTATTGTAAAAAATAGACACGAATCCAGGACTTCAATCCCCACAAACCCTTGCTACACTTCCCCAAAATGCTTTGTAATCTCACTGAATTCTCAGGTGGGCCAAGATCGAGAAGGGATTTAACCTGATTGCAAAGGCTTTTGTGGTCTCTTTTTGGACTTCCGTTTTAGACCAGACGCGATTCTTCCATGATGTGAGATTATCTTGTCTAGGCCTCTCTGGCCTAGGCATGTGTTTCTTATCCTATATTTTCTTTAATCCTTAATTTTTAATAAACCTCATAAAAATATAATTCTCCTTACAGAGAGAAACTAATTTCTACCTGCCTCAGTCTCCTCAGTCTCCCTAAATTTTAATTTTTACAGTATCCGTTCCAAGGCAGAAGAGTGGTAAGGGCTAGGCAATGGGAGTTAAGTGACTTGTCCAGGATCACATAGCTGATACCATCTGAGGCCAAATTTTGAACTCATGTCCTTCTTACTCCAGGCCTGACTCTCAATACACGGATCCATCTATCTGCCCTTCCTCCATAATTTTCTTGTATTTATTTTGTATGTATGTGGTATATACAACATGTATGTGCATATATTTTGTGTCCCTAATAGAATATAAATTCTTTATCCTTGTATCTACAGAAGCTAGCATAGTGCACAACACACAGTAAGTACTCAATAGATGATTGTTTACTAATTGATAGACAAAAAAGAGTATGATGTATATATTAAAGAAGTAGAACCAAAACATTATGACAGTTTGAATCAGTTAAACATTATTTTGATGAGGAGACATGGACAACCTGTAATACAAGAAGATGTCTAAAATGATCACTGAACGATGGGTAAAATTGTAATGGATGAAGATGATGGAATAAGTTTTGTGGAAAGGAAAAAGACTGACAGTTAGTGGGACAAGGGGCAACTGGGAGTGGCAGTTGGGTCTCGTGACTAGCACTTCCTTCCTGCCGGCTTTACTTCCTTCCTGGTGTTGGAGGTGGGAGGGATGTTGGCTTCCCAGTCTGGATTCGGAATGTCTCTTCTCAGTTCAGCCCAAAGACACAGGCCCAATCAGCTCTGAAAGTTATAACTTTCCTTGTTTGCTTGCTGTCTACTGTTAAGTTTCTGAATTTGACAAAGCTAACACAGATATAGAGTAGACAGGCATGGGAGAAACCCTCCACCAACCTGTTAGACTGGGCCTCAGCTCCAAGCTAAGGAAGGCTCCAACCTTATTTAGGGACATCCCTCATCCCTCTTTCCTGATACCTCTCCAATCCAAACTGGTTATTAAACTTTATCTTATTTGAATTTGCAGTCAGAGAAGTGGACTATCTTTTCTGGGGCAGAGAGGGAGCTGAACATCAGTTCAGTCATTCAACAACAAACAGTCCTTATTGGACCCCTGCTGCTTCCTCTCAGCAGGGGGCATCTCTCTCCTTCGCCTCTCTAAGCAATATTCCCTCTCTCCCCTCAACTCCTCCATACCCTTGCTACAAACTTTCATTATCCCCTGTTTTTCCAATTCCCCATCTTTCCCAATAAATATTACAGTTTTCCCTGCTTTCAGAAATTGAGTGAAGGCAGGTGAATTGTATTGCTGTTGTTCATGTCTAATTCTTAGTGGTCCCATATGGGTTTTCTTGGCAAATATACTGGGGTAGTTTGGATGAACTGGGGAGAGGACAGAATGGAAACAAGGAAAACACTTAGTGAACCATATTATATATTATATTTTTATATTATTGCATTATATATATATATATTAGACCAAATACAAAATATATCTGAGAAAGTATAAAGAAGTAACACATCCAAAAAATTGTGTAGAGAAAGACTAGGTAAGAGCTACAAAAATAAAGTGACTAACAAAAGAGAGAGAGGAGGTTGAAGCAATTCCATTTTTGTAAACTCCTGAATCAGGAGGAAGAATAGAATGAACGAAAATGACAGCAACAAGGAAAGATCAAATGACTGTCTGCTATTTGATATCATTGAAGGGTACTATTAACAACAGCATATTTCTGATTATTTCATCATTGTTGACCTCTCTCCTTGCCAGCCCTGTCAATAATTAAACAATAACCTCAACTATAAAGGTGAATTTTTATTTAAGTTTAAATTTTAACAAATGAACCCAAGCTACTCCAGAAAATGAAGTCCATTTATCCCCAGGTATGAATCCCTCTGAACCAAGTCTTCCAAAGACATCAAAGTCCAGTGGCAGTACAAAAGTCAAGATGACCAATGACAGCCCTAGACACAGTATATAATTTTATCAAATTAAGTCAGAGCTAGAACTTTTGCCCAAACTTGATAAGAAGCATAAGGGTTATTCATAAATCAGATATTCATAAATCAAGGACAGCCTGTACAGTACTTCCTATCTCACAAAGCTGGTGTGAGGGACAATATTTCCTTCCTCTTATTGGAAGCCAACTCTCTTAAGTTTCAAGACAATAGGGAAATGTTTTATTTCTAATACAGTAGGGTTTACTATGACCTCCTTGATCTAAGTTCAAGACCAGGATAAAGTTGCTGAGATGTCAAGAATAAGTGTGAAAGGGCAGCAAGGTAGTACAATGGATAGAGTACTGTGACTGGAGTCAGGTAAGCTCATCATCCTAATTTAAAATCTGGCTTCAGTCACTTACTGGTTCAGTGACCATGGGCAAGTCACTTACCCTCTCTTTGCTATCATTTCCTTATCTGTAAAATGAACTGGAGAATGAAGTGGAAAACCACACCAATATCTCTGCCAAGAAAACCCCAGATGAAGTCACAAAGAACTGGACATGACCAAAAAAACTAAAAATCAGTTTTGAGCATCTATCATCTCTCTGTTTGTCTCTGTCTGAGAGTATGTCTCTGTCTCTGTCTTTATCTTTTTTCTCTCTCCCTCTGTCTCTGTCTCTGTCTCTGTCTGTCCATCTGTCTCTCTCTCCCCCTTCTAAAAAAAAAAGCATCAGTACAAGTTTTTGTGTAAGAGTTTACAAGGTTAATCCTTTCCCCTCCTACCCCAGACTGTTTTCATGTGCTTTACACAAAGGACTCCCTCCCACTCCACCATTCCAAGCATCTAGAAGTCAAGAATATTCTCAGAGAGTTTCTAATGTAACAAGAAAGCCTTGAGACTTTTTCTATATCCCCAACCCTTTCCTGGCACTCATGCTACAACCTATGTTGGGCAGAGCAAAGGAAAATCTGAGTGCTAGTTTAGAAATCTATAGTAGTCACCACATGGATTAGAAGATAAAAATCTCTAGCCACTGTGGACCTAGCAGGACCGGGCAAGATGGGACCAAACAGGAAGGGATGCATAGGATTGACCACTGCATTGTGGAATTCTCCAACTTCAGTGCCATAGGTTGGAAGGCAGTTCCAATCCCTAGGGCATCTCCCCTGGTTTTGCTATGTTTCTGCCAATCCAACTGCACCTATAGAATCCATAGTAATCCTCCTTCACATGCCTTGAGCCATGAGGGTTAGTGACTGACAAAAGGTTCAGGCAGAATTCTATAGCATATTTAATTATCTTACTTTGGCCCAATAAATTACTTAACCTTTAAGAAACTAAGATTACATCTCCGAAAAGGATCAAAAAGCAGACGTTTCCCTAATTATCAAAAAAGAGATAAGAATTTGATAAAAACTGCTAGGAAAATTGAAAGGCAGTATGAGAGAGATTAGGCTTGGATCAATACCTCACACCCTACACCAATATAAACTCAAAATGGGTGAATGATGCAGTGCAGTGATCCTGAACAACTTGGAGGAATCTACAAGAAAAAAACATTATCCACATTAAGAGGAAAAACTGTGGGAGTAGAAACACAGAAGAAAAACAACTGCTTGAATACATGGGTCGAGGGGATATCACTGGGGATGTAGACTCTAAATGAACATCCTAATGCAAACACCAACAACATGGAAATAGGTTCTTATCAAGGACACATGTAATACCCAATGAAATTGTGTGTCAGTTATAGGAAGGGGGAGAAGGGAGGAAAGGAAAGAATATGATTCTTGTAACCAAGGAATAATATTCTAAATTGACTAAATAAGTTAATTAAAAATAAATAAATAAATTCTACTAAAGATTTAATCAAAGAAACTGAAAAAGTATTACAGTATTCTATGCACTGAAATTAATTAGCTTTAATCAAATGTTACCAAACAAGAATAGTTGTTTGTTTTAATGTTTAATGTAGTTTCTCCTAAAGTATTTTTAAGGGAGTCAGTGAAATTTACATAAACACCCACCTGTCCCCCCCAGTAGCCCAGTGGGAACACTTCCTCCCTCCCATGTCTACAGTAAAGGGGCAACTCACATGTGGTGTAAGGGTAGCAGTTTGACAGTTTGGGGACACATTCTCTAAAAAGTTCACCATCACTGCCCTAAAAAAAAAAATGTGCGCGCACACACACACACACAAAGATACCAAGTTCTTCAGCTCAATGGAAATTCCCATTTCTGGTACATTTTCCCAAAGACATTATTCCCAGATTCTCAGAGCTTGGCTCAGTGTGATATTGATATGTGTGCACATGATTCTGTGGTCATAAAAGCATTGTCTCCCTTGTCTTGATTAAAGATGTGTTCTTTGTAACTGTTTTGGCGGTTCTGTGTTTTTCCAGGTTGACATTGGTAAGATTTACTGGCCAATATTCAGATTTTGATCTCCAAAGTCTTAAAGTTCCTCTTTATTATCTTATTTTCTATGGCATCTATTAGTGGTTGGTCAACTAGCTGGGCTTTGATATGAATGAGTTCAAAGTTACAGTAGCCTTAATTACATTAACAATGAAAATTCATGAGTTTATTTAGGGAGTATAAAGGTTCAAGTAAAAATAGGATGTTCCATATTTTATGACATTTTTTTGAGTTCTCTAGTATTGCCTTGAGAGAGCTTAATGTTATCTGATTCAGGAGGGTATCCACTTAAAAAATTACCAGACACCAACAAATGTTTTAAAATTGAGAAATTTGGTGAATAAATGGCAGGGAGGCAGGTACAGGTGGCATCTGCTTCTGTTGGGGAGAAGGGATCCAGACTTTTTATTCCTTAAAGGAACAAAGACTACAAAATCCAAAAGGAACATGAGGATGTTATCCAAAAAATTCAAGACTATCCTAGGATAAGTATATGAAGGCTTCATTTCATTCTTGCAAAAATGGGCACACACTGCAAGAAGTAAAACGTACTCCAGCTTATTGCATGCAGTAAGTCTTTTATTCCTAACCCTAATACAAAGTTCTCTCCCTTCCATTCCTTCGTGGCTGAGTGCTATGAAGTGCATAGTCTTCCTAGAAGGATTTCACCCAAGAATCCCTTGGTATGATCCCCCCCCCCCAGTGATATACATTTCCATACATCTCATGTGCATAAAATGGCTGCCAGATCCCACCCAGAGGAAGGAAGATAATATTTATTAGCTTTATTAATACCTATTAAGCATGTGAAGTAGACACTGGGTTCACCTTTGGATTTCTGTTTTATCACCTACCGATTCTAACTATTTTTAACCTATTCTGTTCCAATTGCCCCTTCACCTTCTCCCCATTTTCTTCTTCCTGTGCTGTTCATTATCTTGTATTCTTACAGGAAGGGGGACAAACAGGAAGATTAGGTGATATTCCTGTGTGATGTGCTTTGGTGTCTGGGGTTGTTTTTGACAGATTGAGCCCTAGGTGAATGAATAGCATATCTCAGAGAAGCTAGTAATGCTTGAGGTGCAAACTAAAGGCATATATCCATGCCAAAGTCCTGATCATAAAACTTGGGAAATACACCTAAAACAAAAGAAGAGGTATCTCTTGGAAAATCCTTTGTTTCTGCAGTTGTCTCTTTAGTTACACCAGGGTCTGCCACCTGCATTCCTGGGGTCCCAGATTGAGGAATTCCTCATGTACTCTTTCTGACCTGGGATTCTGCTAGAGACTTAGGGTCCCCCAGGGGATTTTACACCCCCATTCCACCATCATTTATATCAATGTGAATGTGACAGACCTTGGGGTCAGCAGACCCAGATTCTAGTATTGATTTAGTCATTACCTTGTGGTGGGACTTTGGGAACCTCTGTTGCCCTTTGAACTAGACAATTTCTAAAAATTCCTCCAGCTCTGAAATTCCATGATTCAATGGCCAAAACCCATTTGTTTGTTATGTTTCAGTCTCTTTGACCTTCTAAATTTGGTAGAGAGAAGTCTCAGAATTGTGCTTAAATTAGTTACATCTTCAGGACAGACAATGTGATATAACAGGTAGAATGCTGAATTCAAAAAGGAGTATGGTCAAGTCCTGCCAATAACACTTACTTATGTGGTCATGAGTGAATCACATAACCTTTCTGAGACTTGGTTTTTTATGTATAAAAGTGGATTAATAAAACCTTTAATACTTACCCCACAGTGCTAATTTATTTTTATTTATTAATAGTGTTATGGTGGGATTGTTAGGGGAAGTAACAAGAGGGAAGACATCTAAATATTTTAAGTTTATTGTTGGGAAGGTTGAGAGGAAGGAGGGTAAAGGGGTAAGGGAAAGTTAGTGATCTTAACCCCAAAACCTAATTCCCATAAAACTTTCTTAATGACTAACTTATCTATGCTGAATAAATTAAGTTTCCCCAAACACAATCTCACAAAATAGAGCCCAGTATATCAGCCAAGGTCCCAAAAGAAAATGTCCAAAGTAGGTCCAGCAGAGAAGTGGTTCTTTCATCTTCTGTCCAGCTGCCAGCTAATTTTCTCTCACGCAAGCTGGTATCTTCCAAAGGGCCAGAAATCTGGTAGACAGATGGAAAATTTCTAATCTCCAAAAGCTTTCTCCAGGAGAGTGTTTTACAGTTGGATCTTAGAATTCTTGGCTCAAGCTCCCCATGTGACCTTCTGTCACATGTCCCTGTCAATCAAATGGAAATTCATATTCCAAAATTCCTTTGCAATCTTCCTTTTCTTATTACATTAGTAATTACATAACTCATATTATTAATAATAATATAATTATCTCTCAAACAGAGAGAAAAGATAGGGGAAAGGAAAGCTTCACAACCAAAAGACTAAATCTTATCCACCAAAGGTTTAGTACAATCTTCTCTGCTTGGTCTCCATGTCAGTTTGCATAATTTAAAGACATTCCCCCATAATAGCAACTGCAGTAGGGGCCTCAACTGTACCATGGAGGCATTGACCCATCAGGGCTTTTTCTGTTTCTCTTTCTATTGCTTTAAAGGAACATTCCTCCTACAGTGAATCCATCGTTCCCTTTTTACCTCTCCTAAGATTTTGACTGCCTCTTTTTGTTTTGTTTTGTTTTTTAACCCTTATCTTCCCTCTTGGAATTGGTACTAAGAATCGGTTCCAAAGTAAAAGAATGGTAAAGGCTAGGCAATGGGGTTAAGTGACCTGCCCAGGGTCACACAGATAGGAAGTATCTGAGACCAGATTTGAACCCAGGACTTCCTGTCTCCAGGCTTGACTCTCTATCCACTGAACCCCCAGCTGTCCCTTTTTCCCTTTTCTTCTAAGGTGAATGAAGGTCTGTGCTTTTTCAGGTACAGATGTAGTTCTAATGGGGCAGTTAGAAGAGACAACAATGTCTTCTGCATATCAGTAGCCATTGTTTTAGTTACTCACTGCAGGAGGTATTGATAAAAATAGTAAATGAAAAGGATCAAGCCCAGATTACTTAGGGCACACTTCTAGAAACCTACTTCAAAGTAGACATTAAAACACTAAAAACTATTCCTTGATTCTAGCCATTTAACCCTTTCTAAATCTGTTCAATATTGCTCCAATTTAACCCTTATCTTTCCATCTTTTCTCCTAAAAAAAAAATAGCATGGGGACAGCTAGGTGGCTCTGTAGATTGAGAGTCAGACTCAGAAACAGGAAGTCCTGGTTTCAAATCTGGCCTTAGGTACTCCCTACCTGTGTGACCCTGGGCAAGTCACTTAACCTCCATTGCCTAGCCCTTACCACTCTTCTGCCTTGGAACTAATACATAGTATTGATTCTAAGACATAAGATAAAGTGTTTTTTTTTAATAGCATAATAATCATTATCAAATAATTCTCAAAAATCAAATATACTGTAAGTTAGAATATAAACTTCTTGAGGACAAGGACTATTTTAACATTATCTTTGTATTCTTAGCAACCAACTCAGTACACTTCACATAGTACATGTTTTATAAAAGTTTATAAAATTGAACTGAAATGAATAGAATCCAAGGGCCAGAATTAAGATGACAGCTGAACTCTTCCAACTTTAAAATAATGTCTCAAATCAAATTCTGGAACACCAGCAGTGCCAACAAATTGTCAGAATAAGACAATTTTTCCAACCCAAGGCAACTTGGAAAGTCTGCAGAAGAGGTCTATGGCATAGGTTTGGAGCACTTACCATGCCCATTGTAAAAATTAAATTAGTTTCTAGTAATAGAAATATTATATTTTATGAGTTTTATTAAGTATTATTATAAATCAAGGATACAAAATAATAAGCCACATGCCTAGGGCTGATTAGCCCATTCAAAGCTTACTTACTACATCTTGCAATAGCTAAGCATAGAGCACAAGAGCATAGAAGAGGGAGAGGTAGGTGTTACTGCCAGTTAAATACTCATTGTGATCTCGCCCCTGTGGAAACTCAGGTGAGATTATAGGGAATTCTGGAAAATATCAAGGACTTCTGGGGATGAAGTCTAGGGTTCAAATCTCCATTTTACAATTCCCTCCCCCCCAAGGCCTAAAGAAGACTAGTCTCTCCACTGGATATTGTAAGCATACCAACTTTGAAATTACAATAATTTGAGGATAAGAGGGAAAGAGAACAAAACCAATAATTGCTAGACGCATTGACAAAAAGCCAGTTAGGGAGCAGTCCCCTTTGGCATGAAAGTATACATACAAATAAATGTTCAATCAACCACACCCAAAGTTCATTCTTGATCTTCTCATGCAGCTTGTGGTCTGTGGAGGCATCTTCATGGTGTCTTCTCCAAACATTTCAGTTTCTGGATTCGGAGAGGTAACATGTTTCTTAACCTAAAATTTCTCTCTCAAGGAATTTAAACTTTGCAATTTAAAATAATAATAATTTTACATTCCCCCCCCTGAAGAGGGTGATTGAAAAACACAGTGATCACTTAGGGATGCATGGCTGAGTTATGAGGTATATGAATCAATTGGTAAGAGAAATCAAAAACATCAAAAAAATCCAAATAAAAAAAGATAATTTCTGGATGAAATGTAGACTATCAAAGTTTTATGTGTAAAAATTCTAAGTAAAGGAAAAATAAATCTAAAACAGGTCCTTGCATCAGGGCCCAATTAAAATGATATAAGCATTTAAGCATTTACCCAGTCAGTAACCAGGACTACAGAAAGTTGCCTCATTATGAAAGACAGAAAAAAGGACTAGATTATAGGAGCCAGGTAGGAGCCAAATTTTGGTACTTGTCTGTAAGTATTTTCACGAAGAGTGTGGATACAAGGAAGGCCTATGTCTTAACATATGTCAAGCATCACAACCTCGAATCTCACACTAGGTTCCAGTCCTTTGTATTAGCTTAGAATTTTCATCAACCCCATCGGAATTGGTTGGTCTCTGACCTTGTGCTCAAATGGCGCTATGCAGTTTAAGTTCCGTGCCTCTTCGGCCCTGTGCAATGGCTCTTGTCCTGTAATCAGACAGAATCATTAAGCAAAGTCCCATATATTTTCTTTTTAAACAATTAATGACATCATTTTATAGTCTCAAGCTTTTGGGGCATTCATTGACATTATAGCAAATATATTTTAAACTTATATTACTGCTAAATCAAAAAGTTAAAGAAAATCTTAATACTGGTGACATATACCATGCAAAAGAAAGTGAACTATAACAAACTCCTGAAATAGAACAATGTAAACTGAGGGAAATTGTTTCTTCTTGCAATGACTGCTATCCTCTGGCTTTGACTACAGAGAGCTGCTACAGGAACCTGAAACTGCTTATTTGTAATGTATGGTAGGAATGAGAAATACTGAGGGGTGCTACACAAGGGAACTGCTCTGGGGTTTGCTCTAGGGTTTGCCTACTAATCCCTACTGATGGCTGATGGATCAGTATATATTTTTAAACTCCTCCCCCCCTTAACTCCCTCCCTTTTCCAACCCTCTCCTCCCAATTCTTCTGAAGCTTTTGGCTTCTTCCCTCCCCCCTGAGTGAACTATAAAGATATTCTTTTCTTTTCCCTTTCAAGTTAGGGGGTTTATTGGGATAAAAGGATGGGAAACTGAGGTAAGAGGGATGAGGATGTCCCTAATCAAAAATGAGGATTATGAGGCTTGGGAAGACACAACTGTGATGGGGGACAGAGATGAAGGACAACAGCCTTTTAAAATCTTCTTTCTTTTTCTTCTTCACAAAGTCAGCAAGGTCTCTCAGCTTAATTTCTGAAGCCCCTCCAAGGGTCCTTCAGTCTGAGACAACTCCTCAAGAGAGAAAACAAAGTCCAAAATCTTTCCTTCAACATGGCTTTCCTCCAACTGTTGGTCAGTCAAATCTCAGAGGTATCTCCTTTGATCAGAGAGCTTCCCAAAACCAAGTCATCCCTACAAGGGTCTTTCAGCCAGGTTCAACCTCCAGGGAGAGTGACTCCAAGTCCAGTCCCCTCCCCCTGGTCAGCTCAACTGCCAACTCCTGGGAACATTCCATTTGGAATCCTGGTTCTTGATTGACAGACACTCTACCACACACCCCTGGGTCTAGGACTCTCTGTCTTTGTACACTTCTGCTCTTATTTTCACCTCATTTTCACTCATAAAAATGTATATCCACTATATACTACCTCTCCTCACCTTTTCCTTCATATAAATGCAGATCCAGAACATATTTTTCTTTTTACACTCTTACCTTCTGTCTTAGAATCAATACTAAGTATTGGTTCTAAAAGCAGAAGAGTGATAAAGACTAGATAAATGATGTAAAGTAACTTGGCTACAGTCACATAGCCAAGAGGTGTCTGAGAACAGATTTGAACCCAAGTCCTCCCATCTCCAGGCCTGCTTCTCTATTCTCTGAATCACCTAGCTTCCCCCTATAATATATTCTTTCAGAAATCACTTCTCTTTCTAAATTTCCTCCCTCAATCCAGCCTTCAAAACATATTTAATAGGCTTTGTGCTTAGGGTTCTTGGTGTTCTGAAATATTCCTAAATGCTTCAAATAAGATGTTAAAGTGGAAAAAATTCTATTTGGAGTCATGTTACCAGGATTCATTCAAATATCTCCTCTTTCATTTACTATCTACTCTCTGTGTGAAATAGGATCAAGTATG
This sequence comes from Monodelphis domestica, assembly GCF_027887165.1. NCBI lineage: Eukaryota > Metazoa > Chordata > Mammalia > Didelphimorphia > Didelphidae > Monodelphis > Monodelphis domestica. Next base: position 212,983,875 of record NC_077233.1, on the reverse strand, counting down.
CAGCCTTTCTTTTCCTCACTCTTTTCATCTTCAAAGTAGATCTTCAAAATAAGAGAGTTGGACCAGAAGGCCTCTGAGATCCCTTTTAGATTTAACTCTATCACCATATGATCCATTAAAAATCAATTAATAAATAAATCAGCATAGACCTCACAAAGTTATAATTACTGGCTCTCGTCTCCAATCAGTCCTGCCTGTGGATAATGAGACATGTTTCCTGAAGAAAGGAGACAATTGCTGTCTCCCCCTGAACACTCCAGCATTCAGAGCTCCCAGTTATGTTTATATGACCTTTTAAGAACACTTTGATTTATAAGTTAAATCAAGCAAGAGGCTTATTAGCATCAGGCTAATTGGGTTCCTAGAAGTTGTACTATAAAGAGACTTTTTTAAATCACCCTATACAAAGTCAACCTAGAAAATCCCATTGATCATAGGAGATACTCCATTTCCATTCTCAAACTATATTGCTGTCTCAAGGAATGCTTGTTAAGTGCAATTTATGGAGATGAGACATTACTTGCCTCATCAGCCACAAAGACAAAAAAAAAGTAGCTTTTCCTGGAAGTAGAGAAATGGAATCATTTATTAAATTCAATATTCTGGACAGATTATTTAAATTATAACTTTTTAAATCATTTTTCTTCTCAACTTAAACACCAAAAAGAAAATGCATTTCCACATAAATAGTAGAAAACAAAAAGATTTTCTATGAAACCAAAATCTCCATTTTACACTACTTGCTCTTTCTTTTAAAGTATGTAATAAATTCTACATGTTTTCAAAATTGTCCTGATTGTATGCCCTTCTTTCTGAATGTCCTACTATTCTCTTGTTGCATTTCCAAAAAATTATCTTTTTATGGCATTGGTGCCATAATCTCTTGAGGTAGTTGTGGTTTGGTGGTTAAAAGTCCTGGGCCTGGGGGAGCAGAGTCAAGATGGCAGCCTAGAAGGAAGAGAAGTTCAGACCTCTGAATACCCTTCCTAACCGATCATAAATTGAATGCTCCCAGGGTACTGAAAAACAAACTTAACAACAAGACAGAGCCAAGGAACCCTCCTGCTGGACTTAATTCAAAAGGTATGTCCCCCAAAAAGCCAGAATCAAAGAACACTCAGGTTTAAGGGGAAGACAGAAGGAAGGTCCCAGGACTCATCCCCCCTCCCACCAAGAGTGCTGAGACTCCCAGACCCCAGTGGCAGTGGGAACTTCTGGGTGGGCAAAGGTGCTGGTCTGGAGGGCGTAAATTGTAAGCAGTGCTGTGATAAGTTCATAGTCTCCAACACAGATGGCGGGGAAGGAGCTAGAGAGGGAGTATAGATATGGAAACCTGGCCAGAGCTTTGGAGATCCTCCATATTTGCTCCAGCATTCCAGGAATTTTTGGACTCAGAACACACCCAGCCCAACCAAGTTGAACTTAATCCCATCAAAAGTCTCCAGAACTCAGTGAACCCCAGGCTTCACACCCATCCTCACTGACTGCAGGATTTTAAGCCAATCAAAAGCCTCCAGAGGACAGGGAAGCTCAAACCCCAACAAACCTCCACCAGAGGCTACACCAAGAGATCTATTGTTAAAGCTCCAAGAGGGGAGAATGACAGAAGCCCCCAAACAAAAAAAAAAGAGGAGCAAGAGCACAGACAAATATGGGGAGTAAAGAAGGGGTGAATTTGAGCAAACAACAGAAAAAGAAGAAAGAAACTACAATAGACAGCTTCTACTCAGCAAATGGAACAGAGGGAGAGAGATCAGCAAACGATAAATCAGAAATCCCAGTGAATTGGATACAGGCTGTGGAAGAACTCAAAACACAATTAAGAGAGGCTGAAGACAATTGGGAAAAGAACTTAAAAATTAAGATAAATCATCTGGAAACAGAGGCACTTGAACTAAAATGAGAAAATAGTGTCCTGAAAGCCAAAATCAACCAGCTGGAAAATGAGGCAAAGGAGATGAAAGACGAGGTAAAGAGGATGAAAGATGACCTCCAAAGAAAATCAGACCAGAAGGAGAGGGATGACCAAAAATCCAGGGATGAAATCCAGTCTTTAAAAAACAGAATACAACAACTGGAATTAAGTGCCTTCACAAGGCAGCAGGACACTATAAAACAAAATGAAAAGAATGAAAAAATTGAGGAAAATTTGAAGCATCTCATTCACAAAACAGACGATTTAGAAAATTGTTCAAGAAGAGAGAATCTAAGAATCATTGGTCTACCAGAAGCCCATAACAAAATAAAAAGCCTGGACATAATACTATAGGAAATTATTCAGGAAAACTGTCCGGATAGAACAAGAGGGGAAAGTGGAGATTGAAAGAATCCACAGATCACCTCCTGTATTTAATCCCCAACTGACACCACCCAGGAATGTTATAGCCAAACTCAAAAACTATCAGACCAAAGAAAAGATATTACAAGCTGCCAAGAAGAAGACATTCAGATACCACGGAAACAAAGTATAACTCAGGATCTGGCTGCATACACACTGAAGAACTGAAAGGCATGGAATATGATATTCCAGAAAGCAAGGGAACTAGGTCTACAACCAAGAAAAAATGCATTAAAACTGACTATATTCTTACAGGGAAAAGTATCATCATTCAACACAATAGAAGAATTTCAAGAATTCATAAAGAAAAGACCACACCTGAAAATTTGATGTCCAAGCACAGAACTCAAGAGAATCATCAAAAGGTAATTAAAAAAGAGGGGGGAAAGAAAAACAAGACAAAACAACAACAACAAAAATTTTAAGAGACTCAATAAGTTAAAATATGTATCCCTATAAGAAAATAGGTCATTGGTAATTCTTAAAAACTGTTGCTATCACCTGGGCAGCTAGAAGAATTACACTTAGAGGGAACAGTGACAAACTGTATAGGATGAAAGGACAAGACAAATAGGTATATAGATATATGCATGCATAAATACATATACATGTGTATGTATATACATATATACACAACTAGAGCTAAAAAAAGAGGTTATGACTAAAAGAAATGGGAAAAGAGACAAATGGGGATAAATGTATATGTCACTAAGAAGCTCATGGTGGGAGGGGGGATAACATCGATACACTGGAAGAGCAAAGAGGTTGGAGATAGGAAATACTCAACTCTTACGTACTTTGAAACAGACCCAAAGAGAGAAGAACAATCCAATCCATTGGGGAAGAGAATAGATTTGCACTCTATAGGGGAGTAGAAGGGTAAAAAATGGACTGGTGGGGAGGGAAGCAGTACAAGGGAGGGAGAGGGCAGGGGGGGGATTTTAAAAAGACTACAGGGGAAAATAAGGGAGGGGGGAAGAAGGGAAGCAAAATAAAGGGGGGGGGAATAGGGGGACTGACTATAAACAAACATTGGTGTAGAAGGAAATAGTGAAAGAAGAAAAGGCAGGACCAGGAGTGGAAATCAAAATTCTGGGAAACACACCGCTAGTAATCATAACTCTGAATGTGAATGGAATGAACTCACCCATAAAACGCAAGTGAATAACAGAGTGGATTAGAATCCAAAACCCTACCATATGCTGAATGCAAGAAACACACATGAGGAAAGTAGATACTCATAGAGTGAAAGTAAGAGGATGGAGCCAAATCTATTAGGCATCAAATGATAAAAAGAAGTCAGGAGTAGCAATCATGATATTGGACAAAGCCAAAGTAAAAATAAATCTAGTTAAAAGAGATAGGAAAGGTAATTGCATCCTGATAAAAGGCAGTATAGACAACAAGGAAATATCTGTACTCAATATGTATGCACCAAATGGCAGAGCATCCAAATTTTTAAAGGAGAAACTAGAGGAGCTCAAGCATGAAATAGATAGAAAAACTATACTAGTGGGAGATCTGAACCTTCCCCTAACAAAACTAGATAAATCAAATCAAAAAATAAATAAGAAAGAGGTGAGAGAAGCAAATGAAATCTTAGAAAAATTAGAGTTAGTAGACATATGGAGAAAAATAAATAGGGACAAAAAGGAATACACCTTCTTTTCAGCAGCACATGGTACATTCACAAAGACTGACCATGTATTAGGGCACAAAATCATTGCAAACAAGTGCAAAAGGGCAGAAATCATAAATGCAACATTCTCAGGCCACAATGCAATAAAAATAATAATTAGTAAGGGAACATGGAGAGATAAATCAAAAATTAATTGGAAATTAAACAATATGATTCTCCAAAACCAGCTAGTTAAAGAACAAATCATAGAAATAATTAATAACATCATTGAAGAAAATTACAATGGTGAGACATCCTTTCAAAACCTATGGAATGCAACCAAAGCAGTACTCAGGGGGAAATTTATATCCTTGTGTTCATATATAAACAAATTAAGAAGGGCAGAGGTCAATGAATTGGGCATGCAAATTAAAAAACTAGAAAGTGAACAAATTAAAAATCCTCAGATGAAGACTAAATTAGATATCCTAAAATCAAAGTAGAAATTAATAAAATTGAAAGTCAAAGAATTATTGATTTAATAAATAAGACTAGAAGAAAAAACAAATAAAATAGACAAAGTACTAATTTAAAAAAGGAAAGAAAAAAACCAAATTGACAGTATCCAAGATGAAAAGGGAGACCTCACCTCTAATGAAGAGGAAATCAAGGCAATTATTAAAAACTACTATGCCCAATTATATGGCAATCTAGGTGATATGGATGAATACTTTCAAAAATATAAATTGCCTAGACTAACAGAGGAAGAAATAAATTACCTAAACAACCCCATATCAGAAAAAGAAATTGAACAAGCCATCAAAGAACTCCCTAAGAAAAAATCCCCAGGTCCAGATGGATTCACAAATGAATTCTATCAAACATTCAAAGAACAACTAATCCCAATATTATACAAACTATTCGACAGAATAAGCCAAGAAGGGGTTCTACCGAATTCTTTTTATGACACAAACATGGTACTGATCCCAAAGCCAGGCAGATTAAAAGCAGAGAAAGAAAACTATAGGCCAATCTCCCTAATGAATATAGATGCAAAAATCTTAAATAGGATACTAACAAAAAGACTCCAGCAAGTAATCACAAGGGTTATCCACTATAATGAGGTAGGGTTCATACCAGGAATACAAGGATGATTCGATATTAGGAAAACAATCCACATAGTTGACCATAGTAACAAGCAAACCGACAAAAATCACATGATTATCTCAATAGATGCATAAAAAGCCTTTGATAAAATACAACACCCATTCCTATTGAAAACACTAGAAAGTATAGGAATAGAAGGACCGTTCTTAAAAATAATAAAGAGTAAATATCTAAAACCATCAGCAAAAATCATCTACAATGGGGATAAACTAGAAGCCTTCCCAATAAGATCAGGAGTAAAATAAGGATGCCCATTATCACCTTTACTATTTAACATTGTTCTAGAAACACTAGCAGTAGCAATTAGAAAAGAAAAAGAAATTGAAGGTATTAAAATTGGCAATGAGGAGACCAAGCTGTCACTCTTTGCAGAGGATATGATGATTTACTTAAAGAGTCCTAGGGAATCAACCAAAAAGCTAGTCAAAATAATCAACAACTTTAGCAAAGTTGCAGGATACAAAATAAACCTGCATAAGTCATCAGCATTTCTATATATCTCCAACCCAGTTCAGCAGCAAGAATTAGAAAGAGAAATTCCATTTAAAGTCACCCAAGACAATATAAAATACTTAGGAATCTATCTGCCGAGACAAACACAGGAACTATATGAACACAACTACAAAACACTCTCCACATAATTAAAACTAGATCTAAACAATTGGAAAAACATTGATTGCTCATGGGTGGGATGAGCTAACATAATAAAAATGAACCATACCCATTGAACTTCCAAAAAAATCTTTTTTACTGAATTAGAGAAAACCATAACAAAGTTCATTTGGAAGAACAAAGGATCAAGGATATCAAGGGAAATAATGAAAAAAAAATACAAAAGAAGGTGGCCTTGCAGTCCCAGATCTCGAACTATATTACAAAGTAGTGGTCATCAAAACAATTTGGTACTGGCTAAGAGACAGAAAGGAGGATCAGTGAAATAGACTTGGCATAAATGACCTCAGCAAGACAGTCTTTGAAAAACCCAAAGACCCCAGCTTTTGGGACAAAAATCCACTATTTGATTAAAAAAACTGCTGGGAAAATTGGAAGACAGTGTGGGAGAGATTAGGTTTGGATCAACACCTCGCACCCTACACCAAGATAAACTCAGAATGAGTGAATGATCTGAACATAAAGAAGGAAACTATAAGTAAATTAGGTGAACACAGAATAGTATACATGTCAGAACTTTGGGAAGGGAAAGATTTTTAAAACAAGCAAGACTTAGAAAGAGTCACAAAATGTAAAATAAATAATTTTAACTACATCAAATTAAAAAGTTTTTGTACAAACAAAACCAATGTAACTAAAATCAGAAGGGAAGCAACAAATTGGGAAACAATCTTCATAAACACTCTGACAAAGGTTTAATTACTCAAATTTACAAAGAGCTAAATCAATTGTACAAAAAATCAAGCCATTCTCCAATTGATAAATGTGCAAGGGACACGAATAGACAGTTTTCAGATAAAGAAATCAAAACTATTAATAAGCACATGAAAAAGTGTTCTAAATCTCTTATAATCAGAGAGATGCAAATCAAAACAATTCTGAGGTATCACCTCACACCTAGCAGATTGGCTAACATGACAGCAAATGAAAGTAATGAATGCTGGAGGGGATGTTACAAATTAGGGACATTAATTCATTGCTGGTGGGGTTGTGAATTGATCCAACCATGCTGAAGGGCAATTTGGAACTATGCCCATAAGGCGATAAAAGACTGTCTGCCCTTTGATCCAGCACTGCTGGGTTTGTACACCCAAAGAGATAATAAGGGAAAAAAAATGTACAAGAATATTCATAGCTGCGCTCTTTGTGGTGGCAAAAAACTGGGAAATGAGGGAGTGCCCTTCAACTGGAGAATGGCTGAACAAATTGTGGTATATGTTGGTGATGGAATACTATTGTACTAAAAGGAATAATAAAGTGGAGGAATTCCATGGAGACTGGAACAACCTCCAGGAAGTGATGCAGAGCGAAAGGAGCAGAACCAGGAAAACATTGTACTCAGAGACTGATACACTGTGGTACAATCAAACGTAATGGATTTCTCCATTAGTGTCAATGCAATGTTCCTGAAAAATCTGCAGGGATCTAGGAGAAAAAACACTATCCACAAGCAGAAGACAAACTGTGGGAGTTAAAACACCGAGGAAAACCAACTGCTTGACTACAGGGGTGGAGGGGATATGACTGAGGAGAGACTCTAAATGAACACTCTAATGCAAATACCAACAACATGGAAATGGGTTCGAATCAAGAACACATGTGATACCCAGCAGAATCGCACATCGGCTATGGGAGATGGGGGAGGGGAGTGGAGAAAATGATGTCTGTCTCCAATGAATAATGTTTGGAAATGACCAAATAAAATAATGTTTTAAAAAATGGGGAAGGGACATGAATAGGCAGTTTTCAGTTAAAGAAATCAAAACTATTAATAAGCACATGAAAAATGTTCTAAATCTCTTATAATCAGAGAGATGCAAATCAAAACAACTCTGAGGTATCACCTCACACCTAGCAGTTTGGCCAACATAACAGCAAAGAAAAGTAATGAATGCTGGAGGGGATGTGGCAAAGTGGGGACATTAATCCATTGCTGGTGGAGTTGTGAATTGATCCAATCATTCTGGAGGGCAATTTGAAACTATGCCCAAAGGGCGATAAAAGACTGTCTGCCCTTTGATCCAGCCATAGCACTGCTGGTTTGTACCCCAAAGAGATAATAAGGAAAAAGACTTGTACAAGAATATTCATAGCTGAACTCTTTGTGGTGACAAAAAATTGGAAAATGAGAGGATGCTCTTCAATTGGGGAATGGCTGAACAAATTGTGGTATATGTTGGTGATGGAATACTACTGTGCTAAAAGGAATAATAAAGTGGAGGAATTCCATGGAGACTAGAACAACCTCCAGGAAGTGATGAGAGTGAGAGGAGCTGAACCAGGAAAACATTGTACCCAGAGACTGAGACACTGTGGTTCAATTGAACGTAATGGATTTCTCCATTAATGGCCTTACATTGTCCCTGAACAATCTGCAGGGATCTATGAGGAAAAAAAACTATCCTCAAGCAGAGGACAAACTGTGGAAGTAAAAACACCAAGGAAAAGCAACTGTTTGACTACAAGGGTTGAGGGGATATTATTGAGGAGCACTCTAATGCAAATACCAACAACAAGGAAATGGGTTCAGAGCAAGGACAAATGTGATACGCTGTGGAATCACGTGTTGGCTAGGGGAGGGGTAGCCGGAGGAGGGGGGGAGGAAAAGAAAATGATCTTTGTTTCCAATGAATAATGTATGAAAATGACCAAATAAAATAATGTTTTAAAAAAAAGTCCTGGGCCTGGAGTCAAGAAGACAGAAGTTCAAATCCAGCCTCTGATACTTCCTAGCTGTGTGACCTTGGGCAAGTCATAACCTCTATATGCCTAGGATACAGCTCATTCCACAGATGGCTCAGTGGATAGAATACTGGACTTGGAGTCAAGAAAACCTGAATCCAATTCTGGCTAGACACTTCCTAGCTATGTGACTTTGGGCAGGTCACTTCTGAATCCTTGACAAAGGAATCTAATGGATCCACTAGAGAAGAAAATGGCAAGTCACTCTAGTATCCTTGCCAAGAAAATCTCATGGTTAGTATGGTCCATGGGATCACAAAAATCCAGACATGACTGAACAACAGCAATAAGCATGTACATTTAAATCATAACTTAAATAAACTTCATTGCAATCATATTTACCTTGCTCATTTCAGTTATGAGTAAACCATCTTCTACTCTATAATAGTTGTAAAATATATTCTTATTTGTAGTGCTATCCAAGGTGCTATGTAAAGTAAATAAGAAAGGCTGTCTTTCTTTTGAACAAAGATCTCCAAAATAGTCTATTATTTTTTTTATCTTTTTTGGCATTTGTTACTTTGCTAAAGCATATAATATGCTTTATTAACATATTTCTTTTTTAATTGAAAATTTGCATTTAATTAATTAATTTAGAATATTTTTCCATGCTTACATGATTCATGTTCTTTCTCTCCCCTCCTTCTGCACCCCCTTAGCTAATGAGCAACCACGACCTATTTCTGCTTTATTAATATTTGCATTGGGGTGATCTACATTCCCAATCATATCCCCATCAACCCATGTGATGAAGCAGTTGTTTTTCTTCTGTTATTAACATATTTCTTGATCTTGCAACCGAATAGGTTCCTCTAACTCACAGGATTATGTTTTGGTTCTCTAATTTCTGTCTTTGACTACTAAATATAATTCCAATGGTCAATATTATTAGTCCAGAGGTTCTTAAACTAAGGCCTCTGAACTTATTTTTTTATCATTATAGTTAAATATAACTAGTTTCCTGTTAAATCCTAAGTGTTTTAGTTTATGCATTTAAAAATCATTCTGAAAAGTCCCCAAAGGCTTAGGTCCCCAAAATGAAGGACATCAAAAAAGGTGAAGAAATGTCACCTGAGTCTATCAATTCAATCCTTATGGTTTTATTCTAAAGCTGAGAGAATCAGATCTTGTTAGAAACTTCTGCAATAATTCTGTTACCTGACTTTTAATGAAGGCTATTGGAATAACTGAAGAGTAATGTATGCCACTGCATGAAAAAGAGAATAAATACATATATATGTGGGTATGCATATATGCAGTCTCCATGACTATTCTACCAGAGTTCTGCCCTTTTTCAGTCATTAGAACCCATATTGATAATAACTATCAAAAGGATCACGTCATATTGAAGCCTTACCCAAGAGGAATCCATCTTCCCTATTTACATTTCCAAAATTACCAGCATGATTTTAGCTCCCCTTATGTTTTGATTTTTCCCCCTTAAGAGAGTAAACTCCCTGAGGTCAGGCACAATCATGTTTGTTTATATTTATATCCCCAGAACTTAACAGGGTAATTGCTTGGCATATAAAATGCCTTATTCCTCCATTCATCTTGGCTTGAGCTGAGAATTCATTGGATATCCGTCAGCTAGATAATTTGAAGTTCAATTATAGGAGGTTTCTGAGCATAGAAAAGAAGCGTAAATGGCTGTGGTGGCTAACAGGGACCCTCTACAAGTACTAAAGCATTTAAATGCCACAAAACAGAGAGCAGGAACAGAGATCAGTATGCCAAATAAGTCATCTTATATGCCTCATCATCCCCATCTGTTAGCAAAGTGCAGATTGATTATGTTTATTTCTGTTTCCTCTAACACTGTCTCTTTTTTCACACAAAAGAAAATATAAATGGCATCCTTTGATTTTAATAAAACCACATTGGTTGCTACCTAGAATCTAGTACTCATACAGATAATTCCAAGTTAATTATGTAGCCAAAGATCTTACTATCCTATCCTGTTGAGGAAAATTGATATTGAATTATGTCTTTTATTAGCAACATTTACATGGGAAATCATTCATTGTCCCCCAAGGCCCTTTGCATTCCAAGGTCAGGATGAAATAGTGCAGACCTCAAGTCTAGTTTGATATTCAATAGCTCCTTGAAATTCAATCTCAACATTCTAGAGAAGGGTCAGTCTGGCCACATTTCTTTAGCTAGTGAACTTTCACGTATTTGAAAGTTAGGTGAGTCTGGCACAGTTTTTTTTTTAACTTAGTAAAGACCCATTTCCCTAATGATGAAGTAATGAGGGAAGATTAAGATCTCTAAGTCCATCTCCTCTTTAGAAATATTCAAGTGGGGGCTTCCAGGGGAGATCGAAGGGATGAACTTTCTGGAAATCAGAAAGAAGACATCTTCCTATAAAAATACAAGTCAGGGCACATTAGATCTCTTTTTTCATATGAGGGCAATGGAAAGGGTTTGTCCTTCCTTAACAGAATGTATTCCCCCATTAACAAATGATGTTTTGTGGAGGAAATGGTCTTATATTCTTTGTTTAAAATTTCCAAGTGCTACATTGTAAACCCCTTTGTAAGTAGCAGGTAATAATAATAACTAATAATAATGAAGCACTTAATAAATTGCCATATTAATAATAACTAAACATATGCTGTACATATGATAAATATCTGTAAAATTGAATTTTTCCACCTGGGACAGGATTTTTCTTAAAATTAAGAAAAAAATTATCTTGATTTTAAAAATCCAGGTATTCATGACATTCTTCCTCACCAGGGTCTCTTTACAGGTTTTAAAGGAGAATTCCTAAAGAACATAGCTGAGAGTAATTTTTATGTTTGGAAGTGTGAATCACAAAGGCAGCTTGGTGGCTCAGTAGGTTGAGAGCTAGGTCTAGAGACTGGAGGTCCTGGGTTCAAGTCTAGCCTCAGATGCTTCCTAGCTGTGTGACCCTGACAAATCACCTAACCCCCAATGTCTAGCCTTGAGCACTCTTCTGCCTTGGAACCAATTCATAGTATTCATTCTAAGATAGAAGGTGAGGGGTTTTTTTTAAGTGTGAATCTACTCCCACAGTTTAGGATTTTAGTACCAAAGGGTTTGCAAATGTGGGGGGTTGGTGCTCTCCTTTTTCTCCTAACTTAACCTACTTTCAGAATAGCAGGAGAATAGAAGTTAATGAGAAAGAAGATCCAAGACAGGTATTAGAAGAAATGTTGAACTGGATGATGTGCGTCTAAGTCCTGACCTAGTAATTCATTAATTGTCTGGTTTTGGTTAAGTCACTTTCCATCTATGGGCTTTCAGTATGCTCCTCCATAAAATACGGCAGTTGGACTGGAGGATCCCTATGGTCCTTTCTGTTTCCAAATTCTATGTGTGTTTAGGATTTCCACAAAAAAGCTTAAGTCATTAGTGAGGCAACATTTGACCAAGCAATATGTATTAGTATATTTATGGGAGATATAGATAAACCATAAAACAGGACATGGCCCCTACTGTCAATGAACTTTCTTCCATTTGTGCCTTACTTCATACAGTAGATGTATTCTTGGGTTTATATTAATTAATTTTATTAATTAATATTCCAAACAAATAAGAACAAGCTGTCTAAAGGAAGTCTATCCCAAAGTCTTTGTCAAGCAAAGAATTCTTGTGTAAAGTATATAATTTCTCCTTTAATGAGCTATTTTGTGAAGTGGGAATTTTTTATATTGGGATTTCTAAAAGCAAGGCAAATTTATACTTTGCAAATTGAGTCGAAGGTCCTCCTTTCATTACACTATATGAATATCATTCATAACAGGAAGTAATAAAAGAAATATTTTTAAAGACTGAATTCAAACTGCATTATCTGGCCACAAAAATTTTATGGGAAAACTATTTACTATACCTGTATCCCAAAGACTACACCCTTTCTACACCTGTATCACAAAGAGATTTTGAAAAAATATGGAAAAGTGCCTATTTATGTAAAAATATTTGTAGTTCTCTTTGTGGTAAAAAGGAATTAGACATAGAAGGGCTTTCTATCAGCTGGAGAATAGCTGAGCAAATCTGAAATAGAATGTTATTGTGGATTAAGAAATTAATGCGCAGGATGATTTCAGAAAAACCTGGAAAGACTTGCATGAATGGGTGCAAAGTGAAATAAGCAGAACAAGAAAAATGTTATACATAATAACAGTGAAATTTTTTGATTCTCAGCAATATAGTCATTCAAAACAATCCCAGAGAATCATAATGAAAAATGCCATCTGCCTCCAGATGGAGTCTGAATGCAAACCAAAACATTCTATATTTCACTTTCTTTCTACTTTTTATTTTTGAGATTTATTCCACAAAATGATCAATATGGAAAAAATATTTTACATGATTGCGCATGAAAATATCTGTATCAAATTGCTTACTGTCTTAAGAAGCAAGGAGGGTTTTGAGGGAATGAGAAAAGAAAGGTGGGAAGGAGGGAGAGAATTTGGAACTCAAAAGTTAAAAAGAATGTTTAAAATTGTTTTTATATGTGATTGGGGGAAATAAAATTTTTAAAAAGATTAAATTACAAATTCTGCTTTAAAGAATAAAGAAAAATTAAATAGCTGAAAGAATGAAAAAAAATCTTTAAAATAATAATCATCCATCCTAGTAGGATTTTCATTTAAATAAATAAAAATAAAACAATAGCCTACATAAGTTGGGTAAGAAGCCTAATGTTGACCTTAAATATGACCTTTTCTACCTAAGAAGGGATTGAATTAGGGCCATTTAGAAATGTGTGTTCAACTCTTATGAAGTGATGACTTTACAGAATCAATTTCTCCTTACCAATTATCCCAGAGACAGAAAAGTTCTTAAGGAACTTTTCCTGGTATAAGAGGTCAAGAGCAGACTTTTGGGACCATATGTAACATATGCATTAGGAATACCTGTATCCTTGATAAACCTTCTTTAAATATATTTTTTAAATTTTTTTGCTATTCTGAGTTTGTTGAATATCAAAATAGCTCTTTCTGTATAGAAAGGTCAGAAAATGCAGATCAAACATCTCATTACATAAAAATGCTTTTTAAAGTATATACCCAATTCAGTGCACTGGTTCTTGTCTATATTGCCCTAAAACCTCTCTCTTTCTCTTTAGGCCCTTTTATTCTAACTTCTTCAAAGTTGCTCTTTTCATTCTTCCTTTTTATTTTTGCATCACTATCATTATTGCTCCTTTTTCTCCCAGTTATCCTCTTGAAGTGCTTAAAGTTTCTGAGTTTCACTTTATGCAGTTCTAGGCTTACTGAAGAAGTTTATTCATGTTTTTATTTGAATTTCCTGATCGTTTTTTTAATTTGTCCCACTTTTATAGCTCATTGATGAACTATATGTAGGAGATCTGGGCTCCAGCATGTTCTAGAGCCAGCCCTATGAAGCTAGCCAGAACCTATTGTTAAATTTTCACAGTAAGCATCTACCACTCAGAAATCTTCAATCTACAAATCAGGGCTGGATTTATCATTTTGTTGGTTGTGTAGAATATAGTATTAATAATTTAGATTAAATTTTAAAGTGTATGTACATATACTTTTCCCCCTAGAGAGAGCATAAATGTTAAAAATTTAGCAGCACACCCCTGTATTGCTTTATCAACATTGCTTGGAAGCAGAAGAATGCAATAAAAGACTCAGAATGAAATCATCTCTACAATGGAAGCCTGGTGGCTAGTGGCTAGTTATTATTGTTATTATTATTATTATTACTATTATATTACATAGTATATATAAATCATTATAACTAGGATTTATATATTTCTGTAATGTTTGAAAAGTCCTTTTTATCAGGGCAGCTAGGCAGCACAGTGGATAGAGCACCAAGGCTGGAATTGAAAGGCTTTGGGTTCAAATCTGAACCCAGACACTTCCTAGCTATGACTCTGGGCAGATCACTTAATCTCATTTGGCTAATTCTTGTCCCTCTGACTTAAGAGTTGTTACTAGGAAAGAAGGTAAAGGCTTTTTCTTAAAAGTAAAGAAAGAAAAGTACTTTATATCCATTATTTTATTTGAATCTCATAGCACGTCTATGTGGATTCCATGACCTTTCACACCACTAGCTTAAGTACTCCTAACAATATCCAGGCACTTTTACAAATATCCCAGAGAAAACTACGTTTAATACATGGAGATAAAAACTGTAAAAAAATGTGCCTTAAAGTAGACAAGAACTTCATGTGTCTTTTTTTCATCTGAAAAATATCTCATAAAGATAACATGCTTGCATTCTATTCAGAGATCCCAAATATATTCCTTTTAAGATATCAACATATAGAGAAAAAGATCATAGGATTTAATCATCTTGGAAATCATGTAGCTCAGTCCATTCATTTAAAGATTAAGAACATTCTAAAATATTGAATTTAAGAAATGAATTAAATTTCTCACAGAAACAGATAAAGGATTTGAAAATTCTTGCTCTGGTTGCCAGTTTCTTCTTTCCAGGACCTCATTACACGTTTCCAACCCATACAATCTGGTTCTGACCAGTGTTCTGGATCACGATGAAGAGCATAGATAATACCACCATCTCTCTCAGAATGGCCAGTCCATTGATCTCAACAGTTTTCATAGCAACTCTTTGAATTCTGGTTCCTATGGGGAACATCCTGAGAGATTCATTCACTATCATGTCTAAATATTCTAACTCTATCCCAGCACCATATGTAACTGAGACTGCGAAAAGAGAAATATTCCAAAAAATTGAGATCATCCATCTGGTCTTTGCCCACTGATATTCAAATCAATGGCAATCACTGTGTTGCAATGATTGCAAAGTATGATCCACAGATGCAATACCTTCTAAAGCATAATTCTAAAATCATTTTCATTACTGAACCAGTAGAGAGTTGAGCTCACTATCTTTCTGCAAAAAGAATATCAATTTTTTAGTTCCATCAAGGAGGAAACTGCATTTCATGTTGATATTTTCAGAAAAGGAGACATTTTAAACTTATTATTGTAATCAGAATTATTTGAATAAAATTCACCACTAGAAACTGACTAGAAAGAGTCATAAAATGATATCTAATCTCTTCAGTTCCCTTCTCTTTACTAGGCTAAAAATCAAATCTAGAGCCTGCTCTTTGCACAATTATAAGCAGAGCTTATTTTTTTATATTCCCATGGATCCTTCTTTAATTTTTATTTTATTTTTGTGAATTTAAAAGCTTTTTTATTTTCTCTTCTTTCCATTTCTCTTCAGTCAATTAAACAAAATGAAAAGAAAATCCATATCATGAATATGCTTAGTAAAGCAAAATAAATTCCCACACTGGCCATAAAATGTATGCTTAATTCTTCATGTTGAACCTATCATTTCTGTCAACAGATGGATATCATGCTTTATCTTTATACCTCTGGAATCATGATTTCTAATTATATTTATTTGAGTTCTCAAATCTTTCAAAGATTTTTTTCTCTATTGATATTATTCTTCTTATGTTAATTGTTCTCCTGTTTCTGCTTTCTTCATTCTACAAGTTTCTCTGAAGCCATCCGTTTCACCATTTCTTATGAAATAATACTATTCCATTGCATTCATGAAAAACAATTTATATAGCAATTCTCCAATATATCACTATCCTCTTTACTTTGTTTTCCTTCTATAAAAGGAGTTCCCATAAATATTTTTGAATATATGGGTCTTTCCCCTATTTCTTTCAATGCTTATCACCCTTTTAAATAATTCTCTCTTCCTGCCATCCCTCCTCTTTCTTACTATGATGTCTATCCTGTACCTCATTCCTACAGAGTCATTTTCAGTTAGATGTTAGTAATTGGAAAGCTATGATATTAGCTGATAATGATTTATGATGTTACCCTCTCCAGGGCCATTTGCATTTTAATAGTGGCTTTTGAAAAATATAAAGACTTCAAAAATGCATCTTCTGGAAAGGGTAAATCGATTCATTGCTCCATGAATCAATTCACCATCCCTGTAAGTCCATAGACCAAAGCTTCTTTCTCTATATCACATTCCTCTAAATGTATTATCTTTCCTTATTAGAATATAAGTTCTGAAAGAGTAGAAAATGTTTCATTTTCTTGTATTTGCATCCCCAGCTTATTATAGTGCCTGGCACATAATAGGCACTTAATTTTCTTATCCATTTATTCATTTAATGATGGAATTTAAGCAAAATAAAAGGTTTGTAAAGGAGATATTTTGAGAGTCAAGAAGGCAATGCCTCTCTTATGCCAAATTGGTCACTTTCCTACTTGAAAAATTAGCTCTCCTTTGTTTTTTGAAATTTGTCAGAATAATTCAAAGAACATTACAATGGAAGTGAATACCTCTCTGTTATCTCTCAGTTCATAGGATTATACTCTAAACTAATGATGAAACTTTTAGAAACTGAGTGCCCAAACTTCAACCTTCACAATGCATGTGAAAGGAGGGAGGAAGTGCTCCCACTGGGCTGCTGGGCAGAGGCACAAGTGATGTGAAATATGTGGTGGGAGAGGGAGAGGGGATCAGCCCCCTCTATCAAGCATGCCATAGACTCACCAACATGACTCTAAACCAATGGTCTCCAAACTTTCATCATAAATCCTATCAAAAAAAGTTTTGAGTTCCCCAATATATAATTGCTTGTCTATATACAGGTACTACTGTGCTAATAATTATAGACACTAGAAAATTTACACAAAAATAAAATTTCTTTTAAAAATGAGATAACTAGGAAATATTTGACCCCACAGTTCATAGGGAGCCACTGGAGTTCATTAAATAAAGAAGTAACCTAGTCAGACCTATGCTTAAGGAAAATCATTTTGGCAGCTGTAGGGAGGATGGTATAGAAAGATGAGGGACTTGAAGGAATAAGACCAATTATTGCCATGGTCAAGGGAAGTAATGAGACTCAGAGCCAGCCATGGAAATAGAGAACTACAGCCACATATAAGAGACAGAAATGACAAGATTTGAAAACTTATTAAATAGATAATGAAGAGTAAAAGAGGGAGAGTGAAGATGATTCCAAGGTTGTGAACTTGGGTAACTGGAACATGAGTGGTGCCCTCAAAAGTAATAGGAAAGTTGGGAAGAGAGATGGATTTGGGGATGAAGATAATATACTGAGATTTGTAATGAAGATCACAATCTATTCATACCTGCTCATCTCAGATGACTCATGTCAAATCAAAATGAAAAGGAAGCAGAGCTCTTATTCACTGGACAATGAACTGATGGACAGAACCCAGCCTCCAAGTGGTACGTACTATAGTAACAAGGAAATATGATGTACTATGGGTCAAGTGAGATTGGGGGGAATTTTCCAAAACAGCAGCTATACAGATTCTATACTGTAAGTGCTTAGTTCAAAGTTAGGTGATAATTACTCTGAGGAGCTGATATCCAAATCAGAAGTCATAAAGTTGGGAGCTTGAACAAGGGAGGGAAATGGCAGAGTGAGAGAGTTTGAGAGGATAAGTATAGGTATAATAAGTCAAACTTCGAAAGATTTTTCACCTTTGTCAAAAGCACTGTGAATTTAGTCAATCCCTTTGACTAAGGATTTTTAAACTTAAAAAGATGGCTTCTGTTCAAAGATAAGATAAATGGGTGAATGGGAAATAGAAGTGAGAATCTGCTTCCCTAACTCTCTGTCTTTTTGGGGTAGAGCATTGTATATCTTCCATAGTCTTTGTTGGGTATCAGGATGGGTAGCCAAGTTATAAACAAGATAGAAAAAATAAAATAATCCTTGGTGCTAAAATTTCATGATCACTTAAAGCTGGAGGCAGAGGGGAGGGGAAGAAGGAAAGGAAGGGATTCACATGAAATAACTTTTTAGGTCATTCAGCCAAAACAGAAAACTGCAGTAAGATAAGACTCTCAAATTTCTACTGTTTATTCTTCTACCAAGGATTACATCTATTCAAACTCCAACACTGACTGATCATCTTACAAAGATGGGTGCAGAAATACATTTCACTCAACAGTAAAAAAAAAAGGAGGGGAAGGGAAGAAGGGAGAAGAAGGAAGAATTAGAGGGGGAGTAAATTAAGGGAGGGATAGGTCCTAAGCAAAACAAATTGTAAGTACGTACAAAAATGTTTATAGCTCTTTTTGAAGTTGCTAGGAATGGGAATCCAAAAAAAGTGACCATAAATTAAGGAATGGTTAAACAAGCTATGGTCTATAAATCTATTTTGCTGGACTATTGTCAGCTTTTGGTGAACTATCAGAATTCCAGATGACAACTGATGAAACTTGCTACCCACCAGCTATCAGAGAGACAAAGGATGCAGAATGCAGAATAAGACAGTCTTTTTAGCACATGGTCAATATGGAAATTTGTTTTTATTAACGTCATGTGTATTAATGAGTCTTGTTTTTCTTATATTCTCAAGTGGTTGAAAAGGGTTGGGATGGGAGAATGAGAAAGATCTTTCCTGATCAAAATTATATGTGTGGACACATATGTATACATGTGTGCATGGTATACATATGTACACATATACATCTGTGTGCACAATATACACATTATACACATGAGTGTATAATGTCTGTCTGTCTGTGTGTATATATATATATATATAAAATTAAAAACCTGGGAACAAAAATCAACCACAATTTCTGAGGACTCCTAAAGAATCCTACTGCCCTCCTCCTGTCAGAGAGGTTCACAGCAAATTGATAGTTTTTTTTTTACACGTGGCCAATGAGAAATTTTGTTTGACTGGAGTTTTGTTGTCTTTGTTTTCTCAGTGGAGGGGAGAAGTGGCATGGAAGGAAGCCTCATCCTTGAAAATGAAATTTAAGGTTGTTGTTTTTTTTAAAAAACTGAATTATTGGAAACATTTTGTGGCACCAGCTAAGTAATAGTTAGAGTTACATCTAGATCCACTTCATCTTAAGTTAGGCTATCCTTCTTTTATGTAGGCTATCTACTCAAATGTTTAACAAACTTACTGATAACACATAAACCAAAATTTCTCTATCTTCATTCAAATTGTGGCTTTGGTGTAAATAAAACTAACTCCTCTTCCTCATCTATTTCTAATAATGAAACTACCATTCTTGCTGTCATTCAGAATAAAAACAAAAATCAGTCATTCTATGATATAAACTCTCTCTTCTACATTTAATCATGCAAGTTTTGTCAAGACAACTGCACTAAAATCTTTTAAATCTATCTTGTTCCATATCCACTGCTACCACTCTGGTTCTATCACTCATTACCACTCACATTTCCTATTAGTACAACCTACTTACTGATATCTTTATCTCTAGTCCTTCCCTCTTCAATTCATCCAATTCACCATTGTTCTCTTCATTTCCCTACATGCCAGATGAAGTAGCCTACACCAAAGAAATTATAGAGGTAGTTTAAAAAATGCCTATGTCTACTTATATTATTTCCCTGTGCAAAAAAATAAAAATAAAAATAAAACTGCCCCTTACCTCTTGATTAAAATCTAAACTTCTTAACTTGAAATTCTAGATACTCTTTGCTTTCTTGTCTTCATTTTTTTAGTTAGAAAATATTTAGTTTCTTTCCTTTTCATTCTCAATTGAAAAGATAATTGTAAGAAATATGCATAAGAAAGCCAAACAAATCTCTATATTGGCCTTGTCTAAAAAAATATATGTCTTATTCTGTACCTTTGATTCTCTGTCAGAAATGGGTAAGCTACAGGTCCTGGAAAATTATATTTGGTCATCTCATTGAACAGTTTTCTTTATTCCTTCATAGTTATTTATCTTGATAATGTTGTTATTGTTGTATAATGTAGTTGTCTAGTTCTATTTACTTCATTCTGCATCAGTTCATATAGGTTTTTATCAAGTTTTTTCCAAAAACATTTCTTTTGTATTTCTTATAGTGTTGATCCATTCCCCAACTCTTTGGCACATCCTTTTGTGTTATTGGTAAGTTGTCAAACATTTGAGCTGATAACCATGACAAAAAGAATTTCCATAAATATTTTTGGTATGTAGGTCCATTTCTTCTTTCTTTAAGCTCCATTGGATGTAGGCATAATAGTTATGTTACTATTAGTCAAAGAGTATACACTGTTTAGTAACTTTAATTCCAAATTGCTTTCCTGAATGTCTGGATCAATTCATAACTGTACTAACACTATATCAATATGTCTGTTTTCCTCCAATCCCTCCAACATTTATAATTTTCTTCTATTTTCATCTTTGGTAATCTAATGAGTATGAAATCGGGCTACAGTTGCTTTAATTTGCATTTTGCTTAGTGATTTGGAGCATTTTTATATGATTTTTATTATCTTGGATTTCTTCTTGTGAAAACTGCATGATTATATTCTTCAACTATTTCTATTGAGGAGTGACTCTTAATCCATTCCTTATATCTCTTAAACATGAAAAATTTAACAGAAATACTTGTTTTAAATACTTTTCTTAGTTAACTATTTCTATTCTAATTTTAACTGCATTGATTTTATTTATGCAAAACCTTGTAAATTTTATATAATAAAAATTGTTCATTTTATCTTCTGTCATCCTTTGTCATTTTTTTGGTCATTAACTTTTTAGGGGGGTTCATAAAGCTGAAAGGTAGTATCTTCTTTGCTCCTTCATTCTGTTTATGTTGTGTTAGAGGAAAAATCCCCTAACCCCTTAAATGAGGATTAGGTTTTGATGTTAGTAATAGTTTTAGTATAAATGTTAAGGTTTTGAATTAAGTAAATGACTGCCTTAAAATAAGTACATGACAGCTTTAATATAGTAGGCCTTAGTGTCAGCCTCACCTTTAAGATTTGCTGTATCATGCACCCTCAAAAATAATCATGGTCTTGAACTTGTGATCCACTATATGTCACTATGCCTGACCCTGGGTTCAGAACCTGGTACAACCCAACACCACCTACTCTTATCTTTTGCATCACTAGCCCAGGCATCACTGCTCTTCCCCTTTCCATCAAGAGATTCTTAAGTCGTTGCCAAATGATTCCTTTTACCTATAAGAAGCACTTTCTAGTTGTCCTAACCAATGAATATTGCTATTGGGTGCCTCTATTTTTAGATGGACATAATTATTGTCATGGACTATTTTTGTACTGGTATAAAACTTGTCTGATTCTTTGGGGTATAAAAGAAGATCTGTCACAATGCTCAGGGTCTTCTGGTCTTGACCAAGGGTCAAGTTTTATTTTGGGACTTGGCCCTCCCATAATAAACCTAATTTTTTATGGCTTGAAGACTTTGATTCAGGTCCTTTAAATTGCATTTCTATGGTTAGAAATTACACGACAGTTGTCACCATTTTTACTTAAGTGGTATATTCACTTTGAGTTTATCTTGGTATGTGGTGTAAGATGTTTGATATAGCATAGAATGAGTAAATTAGTTTAGGTAGCATTCTCACTTTTCAGTATGGATTTGGCCTACCCATGACAAATTAATATTTCTCCAATTATTTTCCATTGTAACAATGGGCTGACATTTTGATACAAATTGTCTCATGGAAGAGCTTGCTTCTGAAAAGTAATGGTAACATGGAATAAAAGTCTCTTGGAGAAAATATAGAACATGTGGAAGCCCTCAATAACAAGTCCCAGTTACATAATAATGGGAGACAGAAACTTCTTGGATTGGCTACAGTCATGGAAACTGAACTGGGGCACAGTTAAAAAACATTCATCAGCCTCCACCCACTATTCATTGAATCTCTTCTCTAACTTTGACTCCTTTGCTGACTGTGTCCAAAGTATTTAACAATATTTAAAATTTTTTGTATATATATATATTTATATACTGAAAAAGTAGAATTAAAAGAGTCATCAAATCCAATCAACTCATCAAATAAAAAATCTGTCATGTGGATCACAAAAATACCCACTAACTTTGCAATGGATGGAGGTGGGACGGGAAGCAAGGGGAACAATAGGATGTAATCATGACACAATAAATTAGAAAACAGAAGGTAACAACATGTTTATATTCAAGAAACTCACCTAAATACACACACAAGTCCTAATTGAGTTGGTAATAAATTTTTTAATATTTCTGGTGAATAAAAAAATGGGAGTTGCAATCATGATTTCAGATCATGAAAAAGTAAAAATACATATTTCCAAAAAAGACAAGAAAACTGCATTATGCTTCAATGAAAGATATTATAAAGTAATACCCATATTAATTATATATTCACTGAATAGTGCAAAATCTAATTACTTAAAAGAATTGCTAACTGAAAAGAAAAAGAATACTGTTACAAGACAATAATCATAAATAATATCAATGTTATTCTTTTGAAAAATTATAAATTGTATAGAAAGTTGAAGAAAGAAATTTCAGATCTGACCATAAGCAAGGGTAAGTGGGAAAGTTCAGTGTAAATCAGTGGCAATGAGGGAAGAACTCCTAGAGGAGTCTAAAAAAGGAGCAGTTCAAGAGGCCCACAAGAGAAAAGCTTAAGGGAAAACCCAAAGTGAGGGCATTCCAAAGTCCTATGGCAATAATTCTGCATAGGAGTGCTCCCCTAAAACTTCAGAGTAAAATAAAGGGCAAGAAATGTCACAGATAGGTCAATGAGAGACCATTTAAACATTGTTCTATCATATGAAAATAATGGGAAAATAAAGCTTAGATGCCTATTTCAAGGAATCATAAACAGAATCTCCCCAGATTTCTTAGAACCAGAGGGCAAATTGAAAATAAGAGAGAAATACACCAGTAGTCTCCTAAAATAAACTCCAAAATGAAAACTCTCAATAATATCATAGTCAAAATTTAGTTCCAAAGTCAAAGGAAAAAAATACTACAAGCAGCCAAAACATAAAAAATTCAAATGTCAAAGAGTCATAGGCAGGTTGACATGAGTTGGCAGCTTCCATATAAAGAAGAAAAGAGCTTGAAAAATAATATTCTAAAAGGCAAAAGATAAACATTTTATAATTAAAAAAACATGGCAAAATTAAGACGAATATAGGAAAGATATCCTATAGGGAAGCAATGTACTGCTAATGAAATAAAATAACTTATAAGCATTTTTTTTTTAGAAACTCTTACCTTCTGTTTTAGAATCAATACTATGTATTAGTTCCAAGGCAGAATACCAGTAAGGGTTAAGCAATGGGGGCCAAGTGACTTGCCTAGGGTCACATAACTAGGAAGTATCTGAGGTCACATTTGAACACAGGACCTCCCGTCTATAAGCCTGGCTCTCAATATACTGCACTAGCCAACTGTCCTCTAGGCATTTCTGAGAACAGAGTAGCTATTTAAAATGGAAAAACAGGAACCATTTATATGTACTAATACAGGGACAAGAAATTATTTCTTTTCAGAACCCTCATTGAACAGAGGACCTGAAGTGACTGTGTCCTATTTTTATGGTCTCCAGAGAAGAAAATGAAATATCAGAAAGGAAGACGAAGTGGAGGGAAATCACTATCACATATTAGAGCTAAATAAGACAAAGAATATTTAAACATGGAAGAAGAAGGGGTGGGGGAAATTTGAGTCAGACATAGGAAGATTAAACACAGCTACACAATATAGATCATAAGAGAATAGTCATAAGAAAAATGCACTGCTATGTTAGAGAATGGATCATAAAAGGAGATGAAAATGAAAGGAAAAAGTAAGAACATGGTGTCAGGGTGAAACGAGAAAGAAAAGAGGGACAACAGAGAGGAATAAGACTGTTTCATTTATTTATAAGATCACAATAGTTTAAGGCAAAATCATTTAACATCTTATTTGTAAAGAGGGGAGTAGGAGAAAAGAAAAGAAGTTACAAGAGGAGCATATGTGATTACCAGTCTTAATCATAAATATAAAATAAAGTAACTCACAAAATGAAAGGAAATAGCAGATTAGAAAATGGAATCAAATAATATCATTACAGGTATCCCTTCCACATTGCAAGAATTAGGGGAATAGGAATTAGGGGTGTGACACCCCTTTATCTGAGAATTCAGAGTAAAATTTTTTATTATGTAGATATTTTATCAATTATATGTTACAACAAATTTCCACATAAGTTTTCTAAAGTTATATGATACAAATAATTTCTTCCCCTTCTGAAGCTGGCAAGCAATTTGATATGGGATATAGATGTATTGTCATGCAAAACATATTCCCATATTGTTCATTGTTGTAAGAGAGTAATTTATAAAACCAAAAACCCAAATAAACTAAACTGAAAAATCATATGCTTTGAACTGCATTCCAACAACAGTTCTTTCTCTGGAGATGGATTAGCATTCTTTGTCATCAGCCCCTCAGATCATTTGTATGGCTATCTCATTAAAGGAATTAAATCTGTCATAGTTGATCATACCACAATATTGCAGTTACTGTTTCCAGTGTTCTCCTAATTTTGTTTATTTCCCTCTGCATCAGTTCAGGAAGGTCTTTCCAGTTCTTTCTGAAATCATCCTGTTTATCATTTCTTACAGGATAATAGTATTCTATCATCATCATATACAACAATTTTTGAGTAAAATTTTTTGACCCTCACCTCATGCCAGAGATAAAGACTGAATTTTTTCTTTTTCCTTTATGGGGTGTTTATAACAAAAGAAATTGTGTATATTTATGATAAAAAAATTTGTTAATAAAATACAATACTACACTTATATTTTGTTTATTTCTGAGCTTCTAAACTTTTTCTGTGTCATTTGCTGGCCTTTGCATGTCATCTGTGGCTTTCACAAAATTCCCCCAAATTTTCCATTTAGTTTCTTATGCTGATTTGTGATATTTCAAAACCATGATGGGAAAAGTTGTGATATGGAAGGAATACCTGTATTATAAGAAAATCACCTTAAAATATATTCACATATAGTTAAAATTAGAGAATGAAGCAATATTAATGATGCTTCATCCAGATTAAAAATAAATAAATAAAAGCAGTAGAAATAATCATCTCTGATATGACTATAGCAAATATAATCATTATAAAAGAGATAAGCACGGAAATTATGCTATGCTTAAAGGTAACATACATAATAAAAGGATATCAGTACTTAATATATACATATATGCCAAATAGCATAGCATTAAAATACTTAAAAGAAAAGTTGGTTGAAATGCTAGGAAAAATAGATAATAAAACTATAATAGTGGAGGAAACTTATTGTAGCCTCTTTCTGACCTAGACAAATCTGATTACAAAAATATATAAGATATTAAATATCTGATTATAACATAAGAATGAAAGATGGTTGATCTCTGTTGATTAATGAATGGTAATATAAAGGAATTACCATTATCTTCAGCTATATATGGCATTAACTATTTGGGGGGACATAAAGTCATTACCAAAAAATTTTTTAAATCAGAAATTCTAAATATATAATTTGCTTATAACAAAGCAATAAAACTATATTCAATAAATGGTATTTGAAGAAGTTTTAAAAATTAATACAATTTAATTCTTAGAAACTTCTAAATCAATGACCAAATTATAAAAATAAAAAAAACATGGAAATTATTAAATATTTTAAATAGAGCTAAATAATTCCTTAGAAGAAAATTTAAAAACTTTTGTCCACAGAATAGAAAAAGAAGATGAATTTGGACATACAACTAAGAGAAAAACTAGAACAAAAAATTCTCTAAAAAATAAAGTAGAAATTTTGAAAATTAAAGAAATGTTTTACAAAATTGAAAGGAACAAAATAATTTAATTGATGAATAAAACAAGATCTGAATTTTTTTATTTACTTAAAGAGATAAATGGATCATTGAAATTTTTTTAGAATAAAAGCACATTTTGTGCCAAAAAAAATTAAAAGGGACAATTCACAGAAATTGAAGAGATAATATATACTTTATGATCAAAATTGATTTATATCAGGGATATAAGATTGGTTCAGTATAAGGAAGACTATAAATATAATAAACCATGTTAATATAAATTATAAAGATCATGTGGTTATATCAAAAGATACTGAAAAGACTTTTAACAAAACCCAATATTTGTTTTGGTTTCTTAAAAGATGCCAGAAACCAAAGGAATAAATGGACCCTTCCCTAACATAGTAACATTGATCTAAAACCAAGAGCATGTAATCATAATAAACTAGGGATCTTCCCAACAAGATGGGGGGGGAGAGGGGGGGAGTGGGTGTAAAAATGTCCACTAATACCACTACTATTTATCAATTAAAGTATGACTCATAGAGAATAAAATTACAAATTTTGGAGATGTGGGAAAATAAGGACATTAATACACTATTGGTGGTACTGTGAACTGATCCAACATTTTGAAGAACAATCAGGAATTATGCCCAAAGAGTTACAAAACTACATATTCCTTTTAACCCAGAAATACCACAATTGGGTTTATTTTCTGAGGTGATTGGTAGAAAAAAGGAAAGGACTTTTATGTTCTAAAATACTTACAGCAGCTCTCTTTGTAATGGCAAAAAAAAATGGAAATTAAAGGGATGCTATCAATTGAAGAATAGCTAAACAAGTTGTAGCATATGACTGTGATAGAATACTACTGCACTGTAAGAAATTATGAGCAGATTAATTTTTAAAAACATGGAAAGACTTACAAGAAATAATGAAGAGTGGAATGAACACAACTAAGAGAACATCATATATAGTTACAGAAATATTGTTTGAAGAATAACTCATGTATTAGCATGTACCTCCAGAAAAATAACTGATAGAAACAAACAAGACATGGTTTTATATATACATATATCTTTTTGTCAAATGATGCCTTCTCTAATGTGTAGAGAGAAAAGAAGGGTAGAGATACCTGAGAATTTTAATGTTATAACCAAATAAACAAATAAATAAAAATTTTTAAACCCTACTTTTAGTATGGACTTTATTAATCTCAGTATAGCATAGAGGAAACAAAATAATTAATTTTTCTCATATGATATGATGATTTAATCAGAAAATCCTAGCCAACTAAATATCAATTGAAATAGAAACTGCAGCAAAGTTTCAGGCACAAAATAAATCTACATAAATTATTAGCATTTGTGTCTATAATTAACAAAATCCACAAGTGATAGAGATATTCCAGTTAGAGTAACTACAGATTATATAAAATGTTTGACCACTTATCTATCAAGATGGGAACTATATAAATGCAATTACAGCTAGTTGCAATTAGAGCAAATAATGAATCCACTGCAATTGTTGCATTATTTGAATTTTCATTGCATGTTTCCAAAGAGCTAAAACCAGTTACCATATTTTACATATAACTCAATTTTGAATACTGTGAATTCTGCACTCTTTGAAGGAAAACAAGATAGATTTAAATAATTACAGGAATATTCATTGTTCATGATAAGTCAAGCCAATATAATAAAAATGGCCATTCTATATAAGTTATTTACTCAGTGCCATACTATTCACACGACCAAAGAATTATTTAGAGAGCTAGAAAAAAATAATAACAATTCTTCTGAAGGAACAAAAGGTCAACATTTGTTGGAAAGCTGGAGCAAGAGATAGCACTAATTCTCAAACTCGCTTAAGAAACAATAATAATTTAGATGATTTGGTACTAGTTAAAAAAACAAAGAAGTCAACCAGTGCAAAAAATCTCATACATACAATTTACTAATTTGAACACAGTATCCTAATGTTCAATAAACTCAAAGATCCCAGCTAGTGAGGTAAGAACTCATTACGTTAAAAGTGCTTCTGGGAAAACTAGACAGCAGTCTGAAAGAAATTAGGATAGACTGACATATTACACCATATGTCAAAATAAACTCAAAGTAAATATATAACTTTGACATAAAAATATAAGCAGATTAAAGGAGCAGAGAAGAAATAACTTTCAGCTCTATGAATAGAGGAAAAGTTCATGAGCAAATGATGGAAATGATCACAAGATAAAAGGGACAGTTTTGAATATACAAAATTTAAAGAAATTTGCATGAATAAAACCAATGTAGTTAAATCTAGAAAGGGTGCACAAAGTTTCTCTATTAACTTTTACATCTAAAATATATAAAGAATAGATTCAAATTGTAGGACAGGACTAAAAGCCATTCCTCAATAGATAAATGGTCAAATAATGTAAGCATGTAATTTTCAGAAGAAGAAATACAAGGAAGAACTTTTTTGAAAAAAAAGAACACTCCAAATCAATAACTAAAAAATGAAAATTAAAGCATCTCTGAGCTTCTACTTCATAAGTATCAGATTGCAAAAGATGAAAAAAGAAGAAAATTACAAATATTGAATGGGTTTCAGGAAAACACACATTGTTGCTCTCTTAGTGGAAGTGCGAATTGCTCCAGTCATTCAGAAAAGCAATTTGGATTTATATGCCCCAAAAGTCACTAAATTTTGTATAACCTTTGACCAATAATGATGCAACTATTAGGTTTACATTATAAAGAACTCAAAGAAAGAGAAAAAGACCTATGTGCACAAAATCATTTATAGCAGTTCTTTTTGCTGTATCCCAGAACTTGAAAATAAGAGGTTACATAGGAGGTAGGTAGTAGGGAATGGATAAACAAATCATGGTATAAGAATATTGTGCCATAAGAATTGATGATATAGAAACTTGGAAAATCTCAATGACCTAATGCAGAATGGAGTAGAACTAAGAGAACAATTTAGATAATGAGAATAACTTATGAAAAGCAGCAACTTAAAAGGTTTTAGAACTTGGAAGAATGCTCTGAGAATTATAATTAAACTTGAGTAAATTGCAATTCCAGAGTTCTAAAAATGAAGCACACAACCCACTTCCTAGCAGAAAAGTAATGAATTTAAAATAGAGAATAATAAGCATATTGGATAGGATCGATGTAAAATTTTATTTTATTTAACTTTAAGTATTTGATATGAGGCTTTTAAGTTTTTTAATTGTTTGACATAATAAATGACTGAGTTTTTTAGAAGATTCTATATACAATTAAATATTAACAAAACAGAATTTAAGGTAAATGGCTGAATAAGTATAAAAATAGAAACTACACAAATTAACAAGACAGAAAATAGAATTTATATAAAAAATTTTATCTCCAAAGGAGAAAAAAACTGGACCAAAAAGACTTACAAGTGAATTCTATCAAATATCAAAAAACTATTCATGCTCATACTACATGAATTATTTTTTAAAGATAAAAAAAGCACTCTGTCAAATTCCTTTTATGAGACAAATGTTATTCTATTACTCAAAACAAGAAGCAATAAAGGAAAGAAAGAGAACTAGAGACTGATACAATTAATGAACATTGATAAAAATTTTAAACATAATATTAGCAAAGAAACTGTAACAATACATCCAAAACTTATTTATCACAACGAAATGGAATTTATACTAGAGATACAAGAATAACTCACTATAAGAAAACAATTAGCATAATTAAATCAATAATAAATACCAAAAAAAAGACAGCATTGGTTTTCCAATATTCTAGAAGAGGTTCAGTTGGTACCCTTTATTTTGGATCACATACCTATTGTGTGTCAGAGGGAAAAAAAAACATTTTTCTAGTACTAAGGCCAGTCATCTTTTAACTATATAATACCAGCAATCAGAGGCACAGAAGTTATGAACCAGGAAATGAGTCTCTGTGTCCATAAGAACATGTCAAGAGTA
Source organism: Monodelphis domestica (assembly GCF_027887165.1). Lineage (NCBI taxonomy): Eukaryota > Metazoa > Chordata > Mammalia > Didelphimorphia > Didelphidae > Monodelphis > Monodelphis domestica. The sequence continues at coordinate 212,953,806 of NC_077233.1, read as the reverse complement.
TTACATTCAGGTCTTCTTAAGAAGAAAATATTATAATTGAAGATAATACTGAAACAGCTCAGGACAGACACACGTTCCAAAGTATTAAAGTTAAAGGATACATATTTACTTTCTATTAATAAATAGCAAAAAATTAATATGGGAAAGTGCATGTACTATCAGTCATATAATTGAATTAAGTAGGTTTCCTTAATTATTTTTCTGTTACCCTATGGGGGAGGTAGTCACTTAGGAGTAATTGGTTGGTCAGAACAAGAATCAATTTCAATATCATCCTCCTTTATGAGGCCTTACTTGCTCAAAACAATAATTGCTTTCATAGCATTTTGTACTTCCCCTGTGAACTTTTAAAACTCTAATAAACACTAAAATTATTTGTGTATATATATATATATATATAGCCCCATCTCCTAGACTGTCAGTTCATTGAAGGTAAAGAGAATATTATATTTACCTCTGTCTACATTGATGACCCTAGGAAAAGCCTTGTGAATAATAAATGCTCAATAACATTTTGCCAAACTGAATTGAATATTAAAGGCAATTAGTTTAAATATGACTTATTCCCCTATTAGCATTAACTAAAAATGTTCCCATTTCAAATGTAAAATTAGCATGGTTTAAAATATTAGAAAATCAGACTTATCTTCTGGATATCCTTTTTCCAATTTTCAATTATTTTGGCTGCTGATCTTGTTAAGTACTCAATTGTATCTTTTGGGAAACACATATGCTGGATATTTTCCCAAAAAGCCTAAGGAATAGACAAATTACTGGGAAAAAATACAAGAAAATCATTATGAACATGCAAAATTTTACTAGAGAAATTATCACCTTGTTCTTACGTTCAGATGGGAAGCTGGCACCAAGGTTATAAATTGATTGTGCATTATGTTATAATTATTATATATTATAAACTAAAGGCTTTATTGCTTCCTTTTTAAGTTCACTGACTGTGAATAAGTGGGAGCTTTAAAGAGCCAAACAGTGGCTGAAAGCTTCTTTCCAAAATTAGATGTATTAATGTACAAACCTTTGGTCTCATGGATCCATCCTTGAGTTTCTAAGCTACATAAGGCCATCTAATCAACAACTAATTCCACTAATGAGCTATGGTCAGTTACCTGTGAAAATAATCTTGCACACTGTCTCTCACTGATAGAAGGTATAGAATTCAATTCACTGAAGTCCTAAGCCTGAACTTATTCAAGTATGTGAGGAATATCAGGACCAATAAGTTTCTAACCAGGGCATTCTGGGAAAGGAAACAAAGATACTGAAATAAAAATATCCATGGGCCCACAAAACTCAACTTTTTTAGCTTACTGATCAAACTATCCATTTTCATTGCTAATAAAGTGCTTGTCTTCACATCTATTCCATAGACCTCAAAGATACTAAAAATAGAAAGAAGATGGAGAAAGGGCATCTCTCCTCTTTCCTCTCCAAATAGAAAAGTGCTACTATAAACACACACAAAAAATGGCAAGTACAAGCTAAAACTGTCAGTACAATCTATTGGATGAGATTGTTTTTAAACCCTTACCTTCTGTCTTGGAATCAATACTGTGTATTAGTTCCAAGGCAAAAGAGCGGTAAGAGCTAGGCAATGGGGGTTAAGTGACTTGCCCAGGGTCACACAGCTGGGAAGTGTCTGAGGACAGATTTGAACATGGGACTTCCTGTCTCTAGGCCTGGTTCTTAATCCACTGAGCTACCCAGCTGCCCCCTGGATGAGATATTTTTTTAGAATTATACCTAGCAACCAATTGAATAGTCCTTTAGGTGTCTTCCCCCTCTACCATGGAGACTTATACACTTATACATGTAGAAGTTTGATAAGGATTGACTGGTTGATTGATAAACAAATGAATTAGTTAAAGGAAACTAGGATGAACATGCAGGTAACAACATGCTAGATGGAATCATCACTTTTTGATTCTGAGTTTTCAGGAAAGGCTTAACAATTTTCTGGGTTTCTCTATTGATATGTCTTTCCTACCTTTTAGATGTAATTGGTAGTATGTAACTGATGTCATAAAATGTCAGAGTTAGAAAGGACCTTTGAGATTATCTCACACTTCAGAAGCTCAAAGTCCTCTCACTCTTTTTATACAACATTCAGCAAGAGGAAAGGTAGTACCCAAAGTGGAAATGTTGGCGAGTTCATTAATGTCAGGAAAATCCTTCTTTGACTCAGTACAATTTTCTCCTTTCCAGCTAAAAGCTTTCTTCCTTCTGACATGAATCCTAAAGCAACCACTGACCTCCTCTAACCATATAAAACATAAGGCTATTCTGAATTAAAACTCATTCAAAAACAATCAACAATCAGACTTTCATTAGTTGGAGGTCATTTTCAATTGCATAACTAAGTCATGGACAATTGAAGATTACATAAAATTATAAAATGAATGAAATCCCCATCTATATCCCCTTTGGATATAGCGTTTTACCATTCTGAATGATGTGTAAAATAATAATATCAAGGTGAAAAAGGAATTTGCCAAGAACAAGGGAGACCTGTAAAGGTTGAAGAAAATGTGTCTGGAGGGGAACATTCAGGAACCATCAGGGGAAGGGAGAATTCCATGGAAGATTCAAAAGGAGAAACTGTTGGCCAGAGGGAGTTTCTGGTCAGTCTCTTATCTAAGACTCTGGGAAAGAGTTGGTTAGGAGAATTTCTCTTCTAATACCCTTTTGCCTTGCTGAACTGAATGAAAGTGTTTTGCCCTAGATCACCCTGGATTAAATTTTCCCTTAGGGGAATTATATTCCTGAAAGACAGTTTTGATCCTACCATCAAAAAGTAACCATAGGAAATAGTTAACAGGGATCTCCCTGTGTCCCTCTGCCCTCTACCTTCTATTCTATCTCTTCTTTTCCAGAAATAAATTAGATAATTTATATTACAGAAGAACTGTCTCAAAGTTTGTGTAATAGGAGGGAGGATTTTCAAATCCAAGAAGAAGGCTGGAAGGGGTTGACACACTCTCTGGGCAGGTCAGGATTGACTCCATTAAAAGTTATCCAGCTTAGTGGAGGAAGAGAGAAGGTGCTACCCAGAAATCAGTCCCCAACAGCAGCTGGTTTTCTGGTCCCAGCATCTTTCAAGTCCCCTCCTTTTCTCTCTCTATTACAACACCCAACTTTAAGCCATTATAGGGTGAGATAATCTCAGAAGAGTCTTCTAGCTCTGACATTCTATTTCAAGATACAACAGAGTGTGTCTGGTGTAGGGAAAAGGATATCAATAGAGACACCAAGAAATTCTCAGGATACAAAATCAAAAAAGAATCCCGGAATAAAGCCCTTGGCTTTAGATGCCTATATACAAATGCACAATAGGTAGATAACAAGCAAAGTAAATTAAAGATACTCATGTGAGGAAGCAAATTTGTCCTATGTGTTACCAAAGGCTTGGTAGGAAAAGACCCCTGACTGAGTATAAATCTGGAAGGAGAGTCTTATTTCAAAAGAATTCTCTGGATTTATCTGCAGAGGAATGAAAAGAGCAACAGTGTATAATAATAAAATATACTTCTAAGGGTGGTTCAGTAGATAGAATCCAGGACTTGAAATCAAGAAGAACTGAGTTCAAATCTCACCTTAGAAACTTACCTTGCTGGGTAACCCTAAGTAAGTAATTTCGTATCTCTCCACCTTACTTTCACACCTGTAAAATGGGAGTATTAACAGTGTCTCTCTTTAATATGTAAAAGCACTTTATAAATCTTTAAAAGTTCTATAAATTCTAGACCTATTATTATCATCAAAAGGAAATCCATAAATCACCATGATTTGGGCAAAGATTAACAGAAATAGAAATGTAAATGATACTGTTAACACATCATGGGGGAGTGAACATTTCCACATTATAAGAAGGAGGAAAAGCTTGCACAAAAACATGAACTGAGCTGCCCTTCCCCCGCCTCCCCCACGGAACCAGAGTAGGGGAGAGCGATTTCACTGGAGAACCCTGCGCACTGGAGAGCATGCAGACCACAGGGACCCTTGCAAACTGCAAACAGTGTGGAGATTCAAGAAACTGTAGAAACTGCCTGAGGCCAAACCTCTGCTCCTCGCTGTAGTGGGGGGGAGGGGGAGGCATGCCAGGGTCCTTGGAAACTGACAGGGACTACCAGAGAACTACACCTCAGAATGGTTTTACAGGAAATTCCTGTGCACCAGAGAGAAGAGCATGGGGGCAGGCGCACTAACAAACTGTGGAGGCTGGGAAAAACTAGTCAGAGGCAACTTAAATCCACAGAAAACCTGCCCATATCACCCAGATCTCTGACCAAAAAGGAAAGGGAAAACCACAAAAGGGATGGCTCACACTGCCCAAGATCAACCCGCCAAGAAGAAAGGGGGAAAAGTCACTATTGAAAACTTTTATGGAGGGAAAACCCAGGTGACAGAAGAGAATGAGGATGAAATTCAAAAAAATCAAAACATGCCCCCCAAAAATGGAAATTATCCAGAAGTCTGGAAGAACTCAAAATGGAGCTTATCCAAAAGATGGAAACCTTCTGGCAAGAAAAATGGGAAAAAATTCAGAAAGAGGTCAGCAGCCTGACAGACAAGACCTCACAATTGGAGAAAGAGCTGGAGGCCACAAACAGAAGGGTAGAACAAACTGAAAAGCAAAACCAGTCCTTAAAGACCATAATTAAGCAACTGGAAGACAATGATCTTGCAAAACAGCAAGAATTAATAAAGCAAAGTCAAAAAATTAATGAATTAGAAGAAAACATAAAATATCTAACTGACAAGGTGACAGACCATGAAAACATAGGAAGGAGAGACAACTTGAAAATCATTGGTCTACCTGAAAAACCAGAGATAAACAAAAATCTCAATGCCATACTACAAGAAATCATCAAAGAAAATTGCCCTAATGTTCTTGAGCAAGGGGGCAAAATAGAAATAGAAAGGGTTCATAGAACACCCTCTATACTAAATCCCCAAAAGACAACCCCCCAGGAATATAATTGCCAAATTCAAGAGCTTCCAAGCTAAGGAGAAAATCTTACAAGAAGCCAAGAAGAGGAACTTCAGATATAGAGGAGCCCCCATAAGAATCACACATGGCCTAGCAGTGAACACGCTAAGAGACCACAAATCATGGAACATGCTATTCAGAAAGGCAAGAGAAATCGGTCTTCAACCAAGAATCAGCTACCCATCAAAACTGACTATATATTTCCAGGGGAAAGAATGGGCATTCAAAAAAATAGAAGATTTCCAAGTATTTGCAAAGAAAAGACCAGAACTGAGTGGAAAGTTTGACATCCAAAAACAAAGAGCAAGAGAAACATGAAAAGGTAAATATGAAAGAAAGAGAAAAGGAGAAAAATGTTATCTTTTTCTTTTATTCAAACTCTCTTCTATAAGAACTACATTTATATCAAATTATATATATTAATATGTGGGGAAAATGTAATGTGTAACTCTCAAAAACTGTATGCATCATTAGAGTAGTTAGAAGCATCACACATAGGGAAAGATTGGGGCATCAAGACAATATGGAGAAAGGGGAGGGATAGAAAGAAAAAGGGAGGGGGGAATCATTGATGGTACTAAGATATACTTCAAGAAATAGAAAAAACTAAATAAAATAGTCTTTCTCACACAAAGATAAACAAGGGAAGTGGGGGGGGGAAGAATTCTCCTATAAGACTGAGAGGAAGAGAGCATGAAGTGGAATTACTTAAACCTTACTCTCAGTGAAATCAACTCTGAGAGGGAACAACATCTAGATCCAGTGGGATCCTGAATTCTATCTTATCCAACAGGGTAAGAAAGAAAGGAAAATCAAGGAGGGGGGGTAGGGAGTATAAAAAGGGAGGGAAGGAGAGGGGGGAGGGGAAGGGAGCATAAAAAGGGAGGGGCTAGAAAGGGAAGCATATCAAGGGAGGGGACTAGGGGAACTGATCTAAAGTAAATCACTGGTTTAAAAGATTATAGCTAAAGAAGAAAGGTCAGAATTAGGAGAGGATATCAAAATGCCAGGGAATTCACAAGTGATAATCATAACTTTGAACCTGAATGGGATGAACTCATCCATAAAACATAGAAGAATAGTAGAATGGATTCGAATCCAAAACCCTACCAGATGATGTTCAAGAAACACACATGAGATGGGTTGATACTCACAAGGTCAGAATTAAAGGATGGAGTAAGACCTTTTGGGCCTCAACTGATAGAAAAAAAGGCAGGAGTTGCAATCATGATATCTAACAAAGCCAAAGCAAAAATAGACCTGATTAAAAGGGATAGAGAAGGTAAATATATTCTGTTAAAAGGGAGTATAGACAATGAGGAAATATCACTAATCAACATGTATGCACCAAATGATATAGCACCCAAATTTCTAATGAAGAAACTAGGAAAACTGAAGGAGGAAATAGACAGTAAAACTGTATTAGTGGGAGACCTGAACCAACCACTATCAAATTTAGATAAATCAAATCAAAAAATAAATAAGAAAGAGGCAAAAGGTGTGAATAAAATTGTAGAAAAATTAGAGTTAATAGACATATGGAGAAAAATAAATAGAGACAAAAAGGAATACACCTTCTTCTCAGAACCACATGGCACATTCACAAAAACAGATCATACACTAGGTTACATAAACATGGCATACAAATGCAGAAAAGCAGAAATAATAAATGTAACCTTTTCAAATCATAAATCAATAAAAATAATGATCAGTAAGGGTATATGGAGAGCCAAATCAAAAATCAATAGGGAATTAAATAATATGATACTCCAAAATCGGTTAGTTAGAGAACAAATCATAGAAACAATTAATAATTTCATTGAGGAAAATGACAGTGGTGAGACATCCTTTCAAACTTTATGGAATGCAGCCAAGGAAGTACTCAGGGGAAAATTTATATCCTTGAGTTGGTATATTAACAAATTAGGGAGGGCAGAAATCAATGAATTGGATATGCAAATCAAAAAACTTGAAAGCAAACAAATTAAAAACTCCCCAGTAGAAAACCAAATTAGAGATCCTAAAAATTAAGGGAGAAATTAATAAAATCAAAAGTGATAGAACTATTGAACTAATAAATAAGACTAGAAGCTGGTACTTTGAAAAAACAACCAAAATAGACAAAGTACTGGTCAATCTAATTTAAAAAAGGAAAGAAGAAAAGGAAATTAACAGCATCAAAGATGAAAACGGGGACCTCACCTCCAATGAAGAGGAAAATTAAGGCAATCATTAAATACAATTTTGCCCAATTATATGGCAATAAATATGCCAATCTAGGTGATATGGATGAATATTTACAAAAATATAAATTGCCTAGATTAACAGAAGAGGAAATAGACTTCTTAAATGATCCCATATCAGAAAAAGAAATCCAACAGGCCATCAAAGAACTCCCTAAGAAAAAATCCCCAGGGCCTGATGGATTCCCAAGGGAATTCTATCAAAGATTCAAAGAACAGCTAATCCCAATACTATACAAACTATTTGACATAATAAGCAAAGAGAAAGTTCTACCAAATTCCTTTTATGACACAAATATTCCAAAGCCAGGCAGGTCAAAAATGGAGAAAGAAAATGCTAGACTAATCGCCTTAATGAACATAGATGCAATAATCTTAAATAAGATACTTGCAAAAAGACTCAAGCAAGTCATCACAAGGGTTATTCACTATGATCAGGTTGGATTTATACCAGGAATGCAAGGATGGTTCAATATTTGGAAAAACATCCACATAATTGACCATAGCAACAAGCAAACAGACAAAAATCACATAATTATCTCAACAGACACAGAAAAAGCCTTTGACAAAATACAACACCCATTCCTATCTAAAACACTAGAAAGTATAGAACTAGAAGGGTCTTTCCTAAAAATAATAAACAGTATATATCTAAAACCATCAGCAAAAATCATCTGCAATGGGGATAAACTAGAAGCCTTCCCAGTAAGATCAGAAGTCAAACAAGGATGCCCATTATCACCTCTATTGTTTAACATTGTACTAGAAACACTAGCAGGAGCAATTAGAGAAGAAAAAGAAATTGAAGGTATTAAAATTGGCAATGAGGAGACCAAGCTATCACTCTTTGCAGATGATATGATGGTCTACTTAAAGAATCCTAGAGAATCAACCAAAAAGCTAGTCAAAATAATCAACAACTTTAGCAAAGTTGCAGGCTACAAAATAAACCCGCATAAGTCATCAACATTTCTATATATCTCCAACACATCTCAGCAGCAATAATTAGAAAGATAAATTCAACTCAAAATCACCTTAGACAATATAAAATAATTAGGAATCTATCTGCCAAGACAAACACAGGAACTATATGAACACAACTACAAAACACTTTCCACACAACTAAAACTAGATCTGAGCAATTGGAAAAAACATTAACTGCTCATGGGTAGGACGAGCTAACATAATAAAAATGACCATCCTACCCAAACTTATTTACTTATTTAGTGCCATACCCATCAAACTTCCAAAAAACTTTTTTACTGAATTAGAAAAAACCATAACAAAGTTCATTTGGAAGAACAAAAGATCAAGAATACCCAGGGAAATAATGGAAAAAATACAAAGGAAGGTGGCCTTGCAGTCCCAGATCTCAAACTATACTATAAAGCAGTGGTCATCAAAACAATATGGCCCTGGCTAAGAGACAGAAAGGAGGATCAGTGGAATAGACTGAGGGAAAGCAACCTCAGCAAGACAGTATACGATAAACCCAAAAATCCCAGCTTTTGGGACAAAAATCCACTATTTGATAAAAATTGCTGGGAAAATTGGAAGACAGTATGAGAGAGATTAACCTTGGATCAACACCTCACACCCTATACCAAGATAAACTCAGATTGGGTGAATGACTTGAACATAAATAAGGAAACTAAAAGTAAATTAGGTGAACACAGAAGAGTATACATGTCAGACCTTTGGGAAGGGAAAGATTTTAAAACCAAGCAAGACTTAGAAAGAGTCACAAAATGTAAAATAAATAATTTTGATTACATCAAATTCAAAAGGTTTTGTACAAACAAAACCAATGCAACCAAAATCAGAAGGGAAGTAACAAACTGGGAAACAATCTTCATAACAAAAACCTCTGACAAAGGTCTAATTACTCAAATTTTCAAATAGCTAAACCAATTGTACAAAAAAATCAAGATATTCTCCAATTGATAAATGGGCAAGGGACATGAATAGGCAATTTTTAGCCAAAAAAATCAAAACTATTAATAAGCACATGAGAAAGTGTTCTCAATCTCTTATAATCAGAAAGATGCAGATTGGCTAACACAACAACTATAGAAAGTAATGAATGCTGGAGGGGATGTGGCAAAGTGGGAACATTAATTCATTGCTGGTAGAGTTGTGAATTGATCCAACCATTCTGGAGGGCAATTTGGAACTATGCCCAAAGGGTGTTAAAAGACTGTCTGCCCTTTGATACAGTCATAGCATTGCTTGGTTTGTACCCCAAAGAGATAATAAGGAAAAGGACATGTACAAAAATATTCATAGCTATGCTCTGTGGTGACAAAAAATTGGAAAGTGAGGGGATGCCCTTCAATTGGGGAATGGCTGAACAAATTGTGGTATATGTTGGTGATGGAATACTATTGTGCTCAAAGGAATAATAAAGTGGAGGAATTTCATGGGAACTGGAACAACCTCCAGGAAGCAATGCAGAGCGAAAGGAGCAGAACCAGGAGACAATCGAATGTAATGGACTTCTCCATTAGTGGCAATGCAGTGTTCCTGAACAACCCAGAGGGATATAGGAAAAAGAACACCATCCACATTCAGAGGAAAATCTGTGGGAGTAAAAACACTGAAGAAAAACAACTGCTTGATTATATGCGTCAAGGGGATATGGCTGGGGATGTAGACTCTAAATGAACATCCTAATGCAAACCCCAACAACATGAAAATGGGTTCTGATCAAGGACACATGTAATACCCAGTGGAATTGCATGTCCACTGGGAGGAAAGGGAGGAAAAGAAAATTATTTTTGTAACCAAGAAATAATGTCTGAAATTGACCAAATTTAAAAAATAATGTCAAAAAAAAATATGAGCCTAGTTAATAGGAGAAAGGAAAAGAAAGGAAAAAGGCAACTTGTTTAGTACTTTACAAATATTAACACCTTTGATCATCACAACAATCTTAAGACACAAACTATTATTATCTCCATTTCACAGATGAGGAAAATGAGACAGACAGAGATTAAGTGATTTGTCCGAGTTCATACATCTAGCAAGTATCTGAAGTCAGATTTGAACTCAGGAAGATGAGTCTTCCTGACTCCAGTCCCAGAGCTCTATACACTACACTGCCTAACTGCCCAAAGTGGGTTTGCAGATTTTTTTTTCAGACTACTTGTGAAATACTTCCAAGAACACTTCTATAAATATTGCTTAAACTCATGAGGAAGACTCAGAGAACAAAGTCACAAGAAATTAGAGGCTAGCTGACTGAAGACATTTTTATTATTATGACTCAAACTGGCATTTATATAGGACTTTAATATTTATTGGATATTTTTATCCATTATCTCATTTGGGATTCATGATACACTCTCACCCTAGCCACTGCTTCTTCATCTTATCTTATTGCTTCACTTAGAGCTCTCAGACAGTCTCCCAAATTACCAATTGACATACATAATAGTCCTGAAGCTACCTCTAAATGCATCCACTCCCTCCTTTCCAGTCACCCCCAAAATGGCAGAAGGTGAGGTAAAAATCTGCCAACAGACATGTCTGTGTTTTTCTTCCCCTCTGAACCATCAGAAATCAAGCAAGTCTGAATACTTGTAAAAAAAATTGCTTCATTTCAAATTTATCACAAATATATACTTCTTTACAGTATCAATGTCATCATTTTTAATGGAAACTGATGACTTTGTAGAGAATTTCCCATCATACTCTAAATTTTAACAGATTAACAGTAAACAGATGTTTACTATGGAAGTGGCATTACTTTGTTCTCTGATAGTGGAAAATGTACAAAGGTTCTCCTTTGAGAATCCAGCGGTCAGGTTGGGCAGAAAATTAAGTACCAAAAAATCATTTTTTAAATGATACAAGAAATTGTATCATGAAGAAGTTGTATGCTATAGATACTGAGTCATCAGAAACAAGGTGACACAGAAATAAATGTGGCTTCAAAAAGTCAAAGTCGATGCACAGGGAACAATGATCTTGATTTGAGCAGAAAAATCATGGCTGATTGGTTTGATTAAGGAACAATTATAGAGTACCTTGAATGACAGGAAATGGTGTGTTAAATTGATGTGGATGGCAATATATTGATTCCACAGAACAAAACTATCATAATATCAGGATTGGAGATCATTCTCTGAGACAACTAAGTCCCATTATCGCTTCTATTATGAGACAGAATCAAAATCTTATCTCAGATAAATTATATTGATTTATTTCCTTTATCTGCCCATTGTTGTATCACAAAAAGAAATTTAAATGATCTGGCATCCTTTAACTTTCATAAAGCTATCTTGGTCAGTCCACAAAATAATCTACCCAGGAATGAGATTAGCAATCTTCAGATTTGACCCTGTCTTCCAAGGAAGAAAAGAAATAAGACATTTGGGAATAAATGTTTTCAATCTTTATGAAGTAATGAATTCACAGAACCATAGTCTTCTGCTGATCATCTCTGGCACAAAAATTGTTCTTAAGAAGCTTTACACAAGGTAACACAATGGCTAGAGCACCAGGCCTAGAGTCAGGAAATCATAAGTTCAAATTCAGCCTCAGACACTTCCTTGCTGTGTGACCTTGGGCAAGTCACAACATCTATATACCTAGGAGGCAACTAGATGGCTCAGTGGATAGACTGCTGAGCCTGGAGTCAGGAATACTTGAATGATATATGGATAGACACTTCCTAGCTGTGTGACCCTGGGCAAGTCACTTAACCCAATTTGCCTAGCCTTTTCCTTTCTATCTTAGAGTTGTTACTAGGACAGTAAGGAAGAGTTTTTTTTTTTAAAAAAAAGCTTTAAAAGAGAATGAGAGTAGCTCATATGGGACCATATACATCAGAAATATCTATATCCTTAGGTGGAATAAACTATTTTTGAGGTCATTTTCAGAAGGAAGTTAATGATGAAAAGAAAAAAAAATGTTTTATGTAAAGAGATTTTAGTTGTCAAAGGATGTAGGGTATTTCCACTATTGTGTATAAAGATTTTGATAACTGAAATAAGTAGAAAATAATTTTAATATATATTAGTAAAATATATATCTGGAAAAAACAGATTTGGACTGTTTTAGAGAGAAAGCAATCCTTAGAATAGAATTAAGGACTTGTCTCTCTTTATAGACTGATTTCTCAGTTGTGTGGCAAACAGTTCAATATTATTATTTATTTATTTACTAAAAACTATATAAAGAAATAGTTTCCAGGAAACCAAAGAGATTTTAGAAACTTCAAAGAACTGTAGACCATGATAATATGCCAGAAAATTGGCATATACATGTTTTATGACTAAATATACAACCAGAAAGATTTAAAAGTTATCTAAATATTTAGAGACTAAGGTCTGATTTTTTAAAGGACTATTGATTTGAAGAAGGAATTTAAGGAATTGTAACTTTATTTTTAAACCTCTTACCTTCTGTCTTAGAATCAATACTATGTATAGGTTCCAAAGCAGAAGAGCAGACAAGGGGAAGAGCAGACAAGGGGGGTGAGGGAGTTAAGTGACCTACCAAGGATCCACAGCTAGGAAGTGTTTGAGGTCAAATTTGAACCCAGAACCTCCCATTTCTAGCCCTGACTATAAATCCACTGAGCCACCCAGATGCCCCCAGAATTGTGACTTTTTATATGAAAGACAAGACGCTGAGTCAAAAGACTAAGCCCCTGAAGCCACAAACAGCAGCAGGGGGGAAAGGAACATGAAAAAATAAAGATCCAGCAAGAGGGCTAAAAAGCTGCTTTGTTGGTGTTTCTGAAACAGAAACAGCCAATTAACGGTCATAGCTGAGTGATTTCTGATAGATGAGAGACAATTGACTTGGTTGGTTAAGAGCACTAATGACATTATTGCCCTACAGTGCCACCTGGAGTTGGAAAAAGATATAGCACATCATAGGAATTTGTTGCTCTCTATTTGTTGCCCTCTTCTGGTAGGAGATGGAAAAGCAGAGGGGACCTCACAGGTTCTCTAGTGCGGAGGTATTCTGGAGCAATAAGCCCCGTTCTGATTGGAATGCACAGCTTTGAGGTGAGAGAATTGGCTCACCTAGTCTGGCTAAGGGGCATCCAGGTGGTGTGCACCTAGCCTGAGACAGTTTCTAGCTATGTGACCCTCTGCAAGCCATTTCACTCCGTTTGTCTCAGTTTCCTCATCTGAAAAATGAGCTGGAGATGAAAATGGTAAACCACTCCAGTATCTCTGCCTGGAAAATCTCAAATGGGTTCATGAAGAGTTGGATACAACTGAAACAACTAAGCAACATGGTAGGTCTGCATAGTCCAGAGGAAGACAGTTTTATGGACTTTGCACATCTTTGACTTAAAGAAAATAGAAAATAAGAGATATGACGTCCTATTCCTAATTTCTCTTTTAATGGGGGGGGGGGGGGGTCAAACTGTAAAAGTTTGGAAAAGTTATTTTTGAGTAGAGAAGAGAATTTCCTCTAGCTGAAAAGTGGTAAGGACCAACAGGACCAACAGTTAAGCAGTGAACCAGGAAGTAGTTTCATGAGGGGTAGATATTCCTGAATGGATCAATAGCTTTGAATTCCACAGGAGAGTTTTGTGATCCTAGGCATGAGTTCTCTCCCTTCATAGGCTTCTATATTGGGGGAGGGGGGTCCAATCCTTACCTTCCGTTTTAGAATCAATACTAAGTATTTGCTCCAAGGAAAGAAAGAAAGAAAGAAAGAAAGAAAGAAAGAAAGAAAGAAAGAAAGAAAGAAAGAAAGAAAGAAAGAAAGAAAGAAAGAAAGAAAGAAAGAAAGAAAGAAAGAAAGAAAGAAAGAAAGAAAGAAAGAAAGAAAGAAAGAAAGAAAGAAAGAAAGAAAGAAAGAAAGAAAGAAGAGAAGGAAGCAAGGAAGGAAGGAAGGAAGGAAGGAAGGAAGGAAGGAAGGAAGGAAGAAAGAAAGAGAAGGAAGCAAGGAAGGAAGGAAGGAAGGAAGGAAGGAAGGAAGGAAGGAAGGAAGGGAGGAAGGAAGGAAGGAAGGAAGGAAGGAAGGAAGGAAGGAAGGAAGGAAGGAAGGGAGGAAGGAAGGAAGGGAGGAAGGGAGGAAGGAAGGGAGGGAGGAAAGGGAGGGAGGGAGGAAGGGAGGAAGGAAGAGAGAGAATTCAACAAAAACAACAGCCTTTTTATATTTAAAAGAGGAGGGAGGTGAGGAGTGCTTTATAAAGTCCCATGTTCACATGAGAAAATTGGCCTTTTGTTTGGTTGAAAGAACACTAGATTTGGAGCCACTTCTCAACTTGGACATGTCATTTCACTTTTCTTCATCTATAAAATAGGAATGATAGTCATACTATCTAGCTCACAGGGTTTTGGTGAGGAAACTGTTTTGCTAGGCAATTGGGTTTAAGTAGTTTGCCCAGTCACACAGCTCTGTATTTGATTTGTAATAGATTTACCTTTCTCTTTACTCCAACACCCCAGAATATACACCTTCCAGAAAATGCATACATTACTATATATATATATATATATATATATATATATATACATAGGGAGTCAAAGATTTTAGGTTATTGAACTGAAATGGCTCTTAGAGATGATATAGTTTAATCTGTAAATCCAGAAAGGGCAGAATCTGTTTTTTGGTTTGGTTTGGTTTGGTTTGTGGTTTTTTTCCCCTTGTATTGTTTTCCTCAGGCTTAACAGAGTGTCTAGCCCATAGTTAAAGTGGTTAATAAATGCGGTTTTGTTGTAGTTGACTTCGCTAACTGATTGGCTGAAAGACAAACATACTTTAAAGTGATAAGTCCAGAAGAAATTAACTTTCCCAAATTTACACAAGTACTTAGTGGAACCAGAATTTAGATGCTGGCTCTCTGACTCGCAAGCTGGCATTCTTTCCATGACCTCACCACACTTCCCCGGATACATAGTTTCAGGGTAGCACTCTTCTAAATCAGACTGAAAGATGCAGGGTGGACCCCTCATCACTGTCCCCTTGGAATGGCCAGTCCATTGATCTCAATAGCTTTCTTACAGACCCTTTAAGTTTCCTGTTATGAAGTACAGTCTCAGAGCCTCTTTCACTACCAAGTCCAGGTACTCCATCTATGTGACAGCAGTCTATGTGACTGGAATCTGGGAAGAAGAGAAAAAGTCCCATAAATTGAGATTGCCAAGGCAGCTCAATATTCAACACAATTAGGGTGAGATCAGTTGTAGAACTGATTCTCAGATACAATAATACCATCTGAAACACCCTCCTAAGATCATTTTCATTACTGAAGCGGTGGAAAGTTGGGCTTATTATCTGCATTCAAAGCAAATGCAAATTTTCTAGTTCTGTCAAGGTGAGTTTATTTTATGATAACAATTTCCAAAAAGAAGCTATTTTTGAGCTTCTTGCTACAGTCAGGATTACCTTAGTAAGGGCACCTTACTAGCAGAAGTAGTAAAGTCATATTTGATCCCCTCTTTTCTCCCAACCAAGTTAATTAACTAATCCAAAGTTTTCCTCCAATGAAACTTTAGTGAACCAAGCTTTCCTGTGGTGTGCTTAACCATCACTCTTTAAATAATATCCTCCATCCAGGGCACCTACGTGGCACAGTAGATAGAGTGCCAGGCCTGGAGTCAGAAGCTCCTGGGTTCAAATCTGAACCCAGATACTTCCTCACTGTGTGCCCCTGAGCAAGTCTTGATCCCATTTGCCTATCCCTTGCCCTTCTATGTTAGAATTGTTACTAAGACAGAAAGTAAGGGTTTAAAAATAATAATAATCTCCTGCTTCATCCAGCATTCTTGCTCCTTTTTACCATGCTGCCTATGCTGTATCCCATTCCTCACTTTCAGCTAACCACCACTGCTGTCAAGATACAGAAATGGCTGGTAAACCTTCCCAGGAGTATTTACATTTTTAATAGATATTGAAGGAAGGTAGAATTTATTTAGGCACCTACTATGTGCCTGACATTTCACATGTAATATCTCATTACATCCTCACAATAACGCTGGGAGATAGGTGCTATCATTTTAGAGTTGAAGAAATTGAGGCAGACAGAGATTAAATGACTTGCCCTGGGTTACACAAATAGTAAGTGGATGAAGCTAGATTTGAACTCGGGTCTTCCTGACTCCAAGTCTAGTGCTCTCTTAACTGCACTACCTTGTAAAAACCTCAAGAACCAAGACTATGATCATTCCAGCTGCATGAAAGGATTACAGAGGAGACATTCAAAGGACCATAGAGACAACACTCTTCTTATCTCCCCTTAATTCCCCAGGTAGACTTACACATGCAAGGCCATTCATGCTGTTATTTTTCTGCTTTGTTATTCTACTGTACACCTCCAAAAAACCACAGTGGTTGAAGGTGGGGGTAGTAGCTAGATGGCTCAAGATTAATAGTCAAGCCTAAAAAATGGAAGATCCTGACTCCAAATCTGGCCTCAGACATTTCCTAGCTGTGTGACCCTGGGCAAGTCACTTAACCCCCATTGCCTAGCGCTTACCTCTCTTCTGCTTTGGAATCAATACACAGTATTGATTCTAAGACAGAAGGTAAGGATTTCATAAAGTTCTTTTATTTTACCAATTACATATAACAATTTTCATATAATTTTCTGAAGTTATATGGTCCAAATTGTCTCTCTTCCTCCTCCCAGAGATGGCAAGCAATCTGATTTGGGCTATACATGTAACATCATGAAAAACATAGTTCCATATTATTCACTTTTGTAAGAGAATAATCACATAAAACCACAACCCCAAAATAGAAACCCAAATAAACTAAATTTAAAAATCATACAGCTTTCATCTGTTTTCCAACTCCAATAGTTCTTTCTCTGGAAGAGGATAGCATTCTTTGTCATAAGTCATGCAGAATTGTCCTGCCTCATTAGTTTGCTGAGAGTGGCTAAGTTTATCACAATTGATCATTATGCGACACTATTGCCATTACTGTGTACAATGATCTCCTGGTTCTGCTTATTTCACGCTGCATCAGTTCATGTAGGTCTTTCTAGTTCTGCCTGAAATCATCCTGCTCATCATTCCTTACAGCACATTAGTATTCTATCACCATCATATCCTACAACTTGTTCAGCCATTCCCCAATTGATGGACATTCCTTTAATTTCCAATTTCCGATTTCTGTCTGGATGCAACAGGAACAAATTTTTCCAACCTCAAAATCTTATCCAGAGCCTGGCAGAAGTTTTTGAGATGTCTCACTCCTTGCCAAAAGAGCCTTATGTTCAATTATAGTTTTGTCCCATTTTTTTTTTGCCTTTTAACAACCTTATTAGGCAAATGAATGAGGGAAATATACCTTTTTTTTTTTTAAGGATTCTTTCTAGAAGTAAAGTAAATGGATGAATAGAAGATAGAAGTGAGGTTCAAGGGGGCAGCTGGATAGCTCAGTGGATTGAGAGGCAGACCTAGAGATGGGAGGTCTTGGGTTCAAATTTGGTTTGGGACATTTCCTAGCTGTATGACCCTGGGCAAGTCACTTGACCCCCATTGCCTAGCCCTTACCACTCTTCTGCCTTGGAGCCAATACACAGTATTGACTCCAAGACAGAAGGTAAAGGTTTAAAAAAAAAAAAGAAGTGAGGTTCAACTTTCATAAATCCTTCACCTTTTTGGGCAGAGGAGCATCAGTTTCTTCCTACAGTTTCTGCTGGACATCAGGATGGATGGCATGTTACAAGTAAGTAAGCAAAGGATAGATAAAGATGATTGTCTTATAGCTATCAAAACAGAGGTAATTGGGGACAGGTAGGCAGCTTAGTGGTCTGAGAACCAGACCAGGAAATGGGAGGTCCTGGGTTCAAATTTGACCTCAGATCCTTTCTAGCTGTGTGACCCTGGATAAGTCACTTAATCCCCATTGCCTAGTCCTTACATTTCTGCCTTGGAACCAGTACACAGTAAGATTATGCTAGGATTTCATCATCATTCAGAGTTGAAAAAAAATAGGTGGACATTTATGTAAAGTGATTGGGCCTTTTTACATAACTCAGTCAAAACATAAGAATTCAGGGAGGGGGCAGCTGGGTAGCTCAGTGGATTGAGAGCTAGGCCTAGAGATGGGAGGTCCTAGGTTCAAATCTAGCCTCAGACACTTCCCAGTTGTGTGACCCTGGGCAAGTCACTTGACCCCCATTGCCTAGCCCTTACCACTCTTCTGCCTTGGAGCTAATACACAGTATTGACTCCACGACAGAAGGTAAGGGTTTAAAAAAAAAAAGAATTCAGCGAAATGAGACTACCAAATTCCTAAAATAGATTTGTAAATGCATTTCTTAGTTTCAATTGTTTGTTTGTTTGTTTTTAAAAAACCCTTGCCTTGTCTTAGAATCAATACTACATATTGATTAAAACTGTATATCAGTGAAGTTTTAACCATAACATTTCTGTAGTATAAGGAAGTAAAAGAGATCAAGCTCTTAAGTACATTCTTGAACTTCCTTTCTTTCCAGGTTGCTCTTGGTCATTTATTGCCATCTCTATCACCTTCAGTTGCTATCTCTTCATTAAGGCTTCATTAAGAAGACAGCTAGGTGGTACAGTAGATAGAGGACTGAGGCTGAAGTCAAGAAGACCTGAGTTCCAATCTAGACTTGGATATGTACTAGCTCTGTGACACTGGGCAAGTCACTTAACGTCTGTCTGCCACAGTTACCTCATGAAAAAAAAAGAGGATAATACTAGTGCCTACCTTCCAGAGTTGCTCCTGAATTCTACTGGAGATAACTCAGCTCTGACCAGCTGGACCCACTACCTATTTATGTCATCTAAGTTTAAGTTGGCCATTCAGACTATATCAATTATTTTATTATTCCCAAAATAATTCTCTATAGTGCTTCTCAGAAAGACAATTGAAAACTTTTCTTACTCTTCTCAAAATTCCTCTCCATCTTTTCCCTGCATCAACCAACTTGGTCTTATACTTTTATAGAGTAAATAGAAGTCTTTCTTCCTCTTCTTCACTATTCTGCATCTCAAAACCCATCATTATATCTTCTTTCCTCCAAACTCAGATGAAGAGATAGCACAATAGTATTCCATCGCAATCATATTATACAATTTGTTCATCCATTCCCCAAATGATGAGAATTCCCTCAATTACCAAGATTTTGCCAACACTAAAAGAGTTGCTTTAAATATTTTTGCACATATGGATCCTTTTCCTTCTTCATTTTAATTCTTTGTCTTTTTAGGATACAGACCTAGTAGTGGTTTTGCTAGGTAAAAAGGCATGCATAGTTTTATACGGGGAATGGTTCCATATTGTTCTCCAGAATTGTTATATCAGTTCACAATTCCCCCAACAGTGCACTGGAGCCCCAGTTTCCCACATCCTCTCCAGCATTTATCATTTTCCTTTTTGGTCATATTAGCCACTGATAGATATGAGGTGGTATCTCAGGGTTGTCTTACTTTGAATTCCTCTAATTGATAGTGATTTGGAGCATTTTCTCTCATGACTATAGGTAGTTTTAAATTTTTCATCTGAGAACTGCCTGTTCATATCATTTGACCATTTATCAATTGGAGAATGCTTTGTATTCTTATAAATTTCACTCCATCCTCTATATATTTAAGAAATGAGAACTTAATCAGATTAATTCATTATAAAAATTTTTTAATTTTCTGCTTTCTTTTTAATTTCGATTGCATTGTGTAAAACCTTTTTTATTCTATGTAATCAAAATTATCCATTTTATTCTCATAATGCACTCTATCTCTTGTTTGGTCATAAATTTTCCTTTTTTACCCATAGATCTGCCAGGTAAACTATTCCATGGTTACCTAATTTGCTTTTGGCATCACCCTTTTATGTGTAAATCATGCACCAATTTTGATCTTATCTCAATGTATAGTGTCAAATGTTGTTCTATACCTACTTTCTGGCAAACTGTAGTTTTTGTCAAATAGTGAGTTCTTGTCCCAAAAAGGCTTTGTCTTTCTTTAGGTTATCAAATACTAGATTACTATGGACATTTTCTACTATATATTGTGTATGTAATCTATTCCACTAACCTAGCAATCTATTTCTTAGCTAGTACCAGATCATTTTGATGACTACTGTTTTATAATGCAATCTGAAATGTGGTAAGACTAGGCCACTTTCCTTCACATTTTTTTCTACTGATTGTCTTAATATTGTTGACCTTTTGTTCATCCAGATGAAGTTTATTATTTTTCTACCTCTGTAAAATAATTTTTGGCAGTTTGATTGATATGGCACTGCATGAATAAATTTTAAATGTATTGGCTTGGCCCAACCATGAGCAATGAATATTTTTCCACCTATTTAAATCTGATTTTATTTTGGGTAGGAAATAGAAAGTATTTTGTAATTGTGTTCATACAGTTCCTGGGTTTGTCTTGGCAGGTAGCCTCCCAAATATTTTATATTGTTTACAATTATTTTAAATGGAATTTTCTTACTATTTCTTATTATTGCACTTTGTTGATAAAATGTGGAAATGCTGTGGACAATTTGTTTGGGTTTATTTTATATCCTTAGTCATTCTCAATCACCGAGAGACTACCACTACTATTTTATATCCTGCAACTTTGCTAAAGTTGTTAATTATCATAATTGTCCTTTAAGGAAAAGTCTTCATTAGGCTCCAGAATTCCTTCTAATTATTATTATGTGTTCCTTTCCATATGTCTCTATATCTTCTCATTCAAACTACTTAAAAAGCTAAGAAACTATCTACAGCCTGTTGCCTCTGCTTCCTAATATTTATTTCTCATTGCCTTATTCTCTTGTTTCTAACTTCATCACTCAACTAAAATTGTTGTCTCTAAAGTTTTTAAAGATCTTCAAATTGCTGAATATGATGGCTTTTTTTCAATCATCATCTCTGAGTTAACTGCAACATTAAACATTATTTCCCATCCTCTCCTCCTGAATCTTCTCTCCACTATGGGCATTTGTGACACTGTTCTCTCCTGGTTATTCTCCATTCTATTTGGATATTCCTCAATTGTCTCCTTTGCTAGATCATCATTCATATCACACCCCTAACTCTGAGTATACTCCAAGATTATGGCCCTCCTCTTCTTTCTCAATGCTCTTGTTTGGTCGGCTCTTATCACTTTAATTATTATCTTTATACAAATGACTCCCAGATCCCAGCCCCAGTTTTTCAACTCTGGGCTCCTGGCATGATATCACCAATTGCTTATTGAACATTCTGAACTGCTCAAAATAAAACTCATTTTTCCCACAAAGCACACACACACACACACACACACACACACACACACACACACACACACACACACACACTTTCTGAACTTTCTTATTTCCATCAAGTGTACCATCATCTCTCCAGACATGCAGATTCATAATCTTGGCATTTTCATGTGTCTCACCCTCCCTCCCTTTATGTGTCAAATCTGTTGGTAGACTTTGTCTTTTCCATTTCCCAAACATCTCTTACATCTCGCTCCTTTCTACTCAAACAGCTCATCACCTCTCACCTGAACTATTACAATAGTGTCTTTACTAGTCAGTCTCTCCCCATTCCAATCCATCCTCTACTCAGCTGTCAAAGCAATTTTTCCAACGTACAACTATGTCACTCCCCTTTTCAATAAACTCTAGTGGCTCTCTATTAACTCAAGGTTCAAAAATAAATCCTTCTGTTTTGGCATTTACTGCCCTTTAAAACCTCCATCCAATATAGTTTGCCAGTCTCTTTATACATTGCTCCACTTCACATTCTCTATGGTCCAGCCAAACTGGCCTTCTTATTGATTCTCCTACATTGCATTCTACCTGTCATCTTTATTAGCCTTTGCCTCTGTCCCCCACACCTGCAATGGACTCCCTCCTCCACTACTTACTGGAAAACCTCAATTTCCTTCAAAATTTAACTGAAGCATCTTCTTCTGTGTAAAGCTTGCTGATTTCTATGAAGTCCTACTCTTTCCCCACTAAAATCACCTTCTTTCTCTTTTGTCTATGCCTATATATGCAGGTTGTCTACTCTGATAAAATGCAGGCTTCTCAGGAGCAAGAATTCTTTCACTTTTGTAAACCCTTTTTGTTCATTGGCCAATATATTTGGGTTTTTTCCTCCTTGTAAGTATGGTTTTTATATACTTAATTGTTTGTTTAGAATATTTTTCCATGGTTACATGATCCATGTTCTTTCCCTCCCCTCTTCCCTACCCCCTCCCAGAGCTGATGAGCAATTCCTCTGGGTTACCTTATATGTTTTAACAGGGAATGGAAGGAAAGCAAACAAATATTATGCACCAGGCACAGTTACAGACACCTTACAAATATTATCTCTTTTGATCCTGTGAATAACTTGTATAAAACACAGCTATATTTGGAGGGTTTTTAACTCTTTTGTTAGTAAATATATAATGCCTTATTTTTTATATTTTCTTAACTCTATTTTTCTTAAATTCTTTACCTTCTGTTTAGAATCATTATTGTGTATCCATTTGAAGAGTAATGGCTAGGCAATGGGAGTTGAATGACATGCCCAGGGTCACACAGCTATGAAGTGTCTGAGGTCACATTTGAACCCAGGATATCCCATCTCTAGATCTGATTTTCAATCTACTGAACCAACTAGCTACCACTCTATTTTTTATTAACAAAAATCTCTTTACCTTCAACCCCTCCCACTGAAAAAGGGGGGAAAAAAACCTTTCTAACAAATGTGTATAATGAAGCAAGTGTAATATTTTCTAAGAGAGATGGGATCAGGCTTTTATTTGAAAGAAAACAGGTCAAATGCTTTGCAAGTATTTCATGTAATACTTTAAGCATTTCAGGCAATAATTCTGAATCTTATCCCACCCCTTCACTACTCAGTTTTGTAAGACGGCTAGAGGTTCCATCACCTCCCTTGATCTAACTGTACTGACATTTATTATATTATGAGGGCACAAGCTGTTTCTTTTTTTATTTGATCCAACTTTGGTTTCTGCTGTATGAAGCCTTCCTTTGACCATAAGAATAACCCAAAGCCTCCTCTGTTAGATTTTATCTCCCTCTAATCTCTTTGCTTCCCAAAGTACTATAGTAAAAGCTTTCAATACATATTCAATTATTCATTTTGTTCTTTTCATTGTCCTGACTTTTTAGGTTATCATAACCTGTTGGCTCTAGCTTTTATTTGTTGATTAAAAGGATTTTGAATTTATGATATGCTTTTATTTTCCAGATTACATTCCATGTGTTTCTTTTTTATTGTCTTTAATTGAGCAATATGGAATTTAATTTTCTCCCACAGCCACCAGCCAGATTCTGATCTGATATCCTAATATCCTTCCCCAGATCTTTAATAGCACTCTGACATTGCTTCTCTCAAGATGGTGTTTGACATCCGTTCTGGGAAGCATTGCTCTGCACCTCCACCTTCCTTCCTTATATTTTACCATAGAAACATGGTGTTCGTTTGAGAAAGTATTAGCAAATCCCAGCTTTTTTTAAGTGCTCTGTTTTGGGAGACTTGTTCTGCTTGGTGGATTCATAGAATTGAACTCAAAAAGAACTTTCTGCAGTCTTGTGTGTGCTCATCTCTTTTCCAAATCATTTGAGACCTCAGCATTGTTTCTGTCATCCATTTGATTTTCGGGAGCATTTCTAGAGCTTGCATTAAGTGCCGATTTTCAATAACCTTTGATTCTTTCATCTTCAGATTTTAATAAAACCTCAGTTTCATCTTTTATATTGTCTAATCTAGGATTAAGGATAAAGTTCTTCTTGCTATTGCCCTGAACTGGTCAAAAATATATTGCTGTGTGACTTGGAACTGAGTGTATCTTTGACAAAAAGCAATAGGAATCCCTTTGCCTGAAACTACCAAATTCTGCTTCCATCTTTGTTATGATGAAGTCCTGGTGCATAATGAAAATATTCATGTGTTCAGGCCATTTCATGTGCATTCATGGCTTGCCTGCTTTAGTGATCAACATTCTCTACTCTGAAACATTTCCAGCAATTAGGCTATTGGTATTACTGATTTATTTCAGTTTATCTTGCTGCTTGTGCAGTGATGTGTTGCACAGTTTCCACTACTGCGTTGCATAATTTGCATTGAATAATAAGTCTGGGCTCCTTAAGAATAACCTTTTTGTAATTTCTGGGTAGCAATGACCTGATCCTGAATTGCTATCATTAACTCCTCCATTTCTGTAAATTAAATCTTCATGACTCAGCCACTTATTCTCCAGTAAATAAAGCGCCAGGCCTGGACTCAGAAAGACCCATCTGAGTCCCAGGCCAGCTTCAGACACTTACTATGTGACCCTGAGGAAGTAACAACCCCATCGGTCTCAGCCTTCTCGACTATAAAATGGAGATCATGACAGTGTCTACCTCCAAGGACTGTTGAGAGGATCAAATGAGATAATATTTGTAAGATGCCTGCCACAGTATCTGATACATTCTTCCTTCTGTTTTTCAGTCACATCTGACTCTACGTTGCCCCATGGACATTTGTACATGTGGTTTTCTTGACAAAGATACTAGAGTCATTTGTCATTTCCTTCTCCAGTGCATCCCCATTTTACAGATGAGGAACTGAGGCATATGAGGGTTAAGTGACTTGCCTAGGGTCACACAGTTAGCAAGTGTCTGAGATCAGATTTGAACTCAAATCTTCCTGTCCCCAGCCTCAGAATTCTATATTCTGCATAGCCCAGTTGCCTCCACTTGACACAATTGGTGATTATTAAATGCTTATTTCCCTTCCTAGTCCACGTAGATGTTTCCCACTACTCTCTTTTTTATTCCATTCTTGGACTTTAACCACTTTACAAGCTTCATTTGAACTAAATCAATGACCTATTTTTTAACCCTTACCTTCTGTCTTAGAATCAATACAAAGTATTGATTCAAAAGCTGAAGATCAGTAAGGGTTGGGAATTGGAGTTAAGTGACTTGTCCAGGGTCACACATTTAAGAAGTATATGAGGCTATATTTGAACCCAGGACCTCTAACCTCCAGGCCTAGCTCTCTATCCACTGAGCCATCTAGCATCATCTTCCTCCTTTGACTCAATTTAACATTCAGATTAAAACTCAAAGCCTTCCATATCTATTCTTCCTTGGCACACATTAAGAATTTTGTACTTATTCCAAAGGACTGATGATGAAAAATGCTATTCCCAACCAAGGAAAGAACTGATGGAGTTTGAATGCAGATTAAAGCATAAATTCTTACTTTCTTTATTATACTTGGTTTTGTTGTTCTTGTTGTTATCTCTTTTCTTTTGCAACATAGTTAATATATTTGAGAAAACTGGAATACAATATGGCGGAAACTAGACATAGATCAATATCTCACACCATACACCAAAATAACATCAAAATAGATACTTGATCTAGAAATAAAAGGGGATCCCTTAAACAAATTAGGGGAACAGGAAAAAGTTTATATAAAAGACTTATGAATAAGAGAAGAATTTATGACTAAACAGCACATAGAGAATATAATGAAAAATGAAATGGATAATTTTGATTACATTAAATTAAAAGGTTTATGTACAAATTAAACCAATGTGACCAAATTTAGAAAGGAAACAACAGATTGGGAGGGGGGATTTATAGCAAGCATCTCTGACAAAGGCCTCGTTTCTTGACTATATAGAGAACTGAGCCAAATTTATAAGAATACAAAGCATTCCTCAGTTCAGAAATGATCAAAGGCTTTGAACAGGAAGTTTTCAGATGAAGAATTTAAAACTATCTATAGTCATATGAGGAAATGCTCCAAATAATTATCAATTAGAGAAATGCAAATTAAGACAAATCTGAGATAGCGCCTCACACCTATCAGAGTGACTAATATGACCAAAAAAGGAAAATGACAAATGTTGAGGGGATGTGGGAAAATTGGGGCACTGATACACTGTTGGGAGGGCTGTGAACTGATACAACCATTATGGAGAACAATATGGAACCATGTCCGAAGGGATATAAAAGTATGCATTCCCTTTGACCTAGCAATACCACTAATGGGTCTGTATCTCAAAGAGATAAGAGATTGGTGAAAACAACCTACTTGAACAAAAATATTTTTAGCAGCTTTCTGTAGTGGCAAAGAATTGAAAACTAAGACGTAGTCCATCAGTTGGAGAATGGCTAAGCAAACTGTGGCATATGGTTATAATGGAAAACTATTGTACCAGAAGAAATGATGAGTTCAAAAAAAATGGAAAGACATATGAACTGATGCAAAGAAAAGGGAGAAGAACCAGGAGAACAGTGTATACACTAATAGAAATATTGTATGATGATCAGCTGTGAAGGACTAAACTATTATCAGCAAAATAAGGTTCCAAGATAAGTCCAAGGGAATAAATAAAAGAAGTACACTAAATAAAAGAAAAACTAAAACTAAAAAATGCTATCCACAGCCAAAGAAAGAACTCCTGGAGTCTGATTGCAGATCAAGCATGCCATCCTTCACTTTATTTTCTTCATGAAGTTTTTTATTATTTATGTGATATGTGTCTATAGTCATAACATGAAGATTATGAAAATACATAGTATATAAATAAAACCATGAGTATAACTTGTAGAGTGAGGAAGGGAGAGAGAAATCATGAACCACAAAATGTAAGAAAATGATTGTCAAAAATTATTTCTGCATGTAATTGAAAAAAATAAAATTTAATGAAAAATAAATAAAATTTTTAAAAGTAAAAGCATAGTTAATATGGAAATGTTTTGCATGACTGCACAAATATTATCTATATCAAATTGCTTGTCTTACCAAGGAGGGCAGAGAGGAAGGAGGGAAAGAGAATTTGGAACTTAAAATTTTTTTAAATAATGTTAAAATTTTTTGTTTACTTGTCATTGAAGAAAAAACAAAGTAAAAATTAAATATAAAAAATAATTTTTCACTTATAAAGTTGAAATGACATTTTTTCTTCATTCAAGAAAGATTCCGTGACATAAAGCACATAGATATTGGGCTACAATGGAGTCATATATTTGATGCTATATATGTAAATCTTGATTAATATAATGTTTTGATATGGCTCCTTCTTTGACATGAAATCAAACTCCTTTCTATGTTGGAGTGTGATGGATTTGATGGCCAAAAGAATTATGGAGAACTCAAACAATAAGCCTGGGTAATCACACATTTTACATCAATTATTCTTTAAATCATCATATTGATAACATTTGAAATAGGGAACCATTTTCTTTTTTTTTTTTAAACCTCGCCTTCTGTCTTAGAATTAACACTGTGTGCTGGTTCCAAAGCAGAAGAGTGGTAAGGGCTAGGCATTTGGGATTAAATGACCTGCCCAGGGTGTCTGAGGCCAGTTTTTGAAACCAAGACCTCCTGTCTCCAGACCTGGCTCTCTATCCACTGAGCCACCCAGCTGCCCTGTGAATCATTTTTCATGCAAACATCACAAACTCTAGCATTCTAAGTATGGCAAGAGTTCTTCCTTTGGAATCAGATAATATGGAGTTGAATCATGTTTCTGTTGCTTTCTACTTATTTGACCTTGAGCAAATCAATTTGACTTCTTTAGGTCTCGGATTCCTCATCTGTACACTTTCAACTCTAGATCTATGATTCTAGTATCCTCTACTTGGTACTTTATTACATAATGATCCACATAGAGTTAAAATAAGTGGCTAGAGCAAAATCTATAATGCTTCAGCTAAATTTTAAAGACAAAGTATAGCAGTCATGATCTCAGACAAAGAAACAGTAAAAACAAATTTGATTAAAGAAAATAAACATTCTATATAATTTAAAAAATAAAAGAGTTTTAAACAGGGAAATTACATTATACTAAAAGGTAATATATGAATTAGTCTAAGATAACAATGAATTCATGTAAGTATTTAACATATAGGCACTAAATTTCATATCATCTAAATACTTCATGGAAAGTCTAAAGAAATTATAAAGAGAAATAGTAAACATATATTTTTAAAAAATTAGATTTGGTAGGTTTCTGATATTTTTTGAAGGAGAATAGAGAGAACTGTATATCCTTCTCAATTGTATAAGACATCTTCACAAAAATCTGAATGTATATTGGGCTTTTTAAAAATTCAAAACCAGGAGCAGCTACATGGCTCAGTAGATAGAGAGCCAGGCCTAGAGATGGGAGGTCTCAGGTTCAATCTGGCCTCTGATATTTCCTAACTATGTGACCCTGGACAAGTCACTTAATCCCAATTGTCTGACCTTTACTGCTCTTCTACCTTGGATCCAATACTTCATATCTATTCCAAAATGGAAGGGAAGGTGTTTTTTAAGTCAAAACTAAATGTAGAAAACATTTTTCTGTTTATAATGAAATTAAAATTATTTAAATAAACACCTTAATCCTGAGGATCTAGTATATCAAAGAAGAAACCATAGAAAGAAGAGATAATTTCATTTAATGACAAGCTATATAGGAAGCTATTTTCAATTCATTATAGGAGTTTTTCTCCAATTGATAAATGATCAAAGAACATGGGCAATTTTCAAGGAATGAAATTCAAACTATTAATTGTTAAATTTTAAAATGCTCCAAATTACTAATATTTAGAGAAATGAATAGCTAATACAACTATGAGGTTCTACCTCACACTATCAGATTGGCAAAACTGGCCCCTCAAAAAAGGAAAGAACAAATATTGGAGAGGCTAGAGGAAAACCAACACACTGGTATATGTTGGTGGATCTGTGAACTGATTTAACCATTCTGTAAAGCAATTTGTAACTATGCTCAAAAAGTCACTAAATTGCGCATTCTCTTTGACACAGCAATAAGTCTGCAAAACCTCTACAGCAAAGGAGATCAAAGAAAGAGGGGAAAGACCCCTAAGAACACTAACATTTACAGTAGCTCTTTTGTTGCAACAAATAACCTGGAAACCAAGGGTGCACCCACCCATTGAAACATGGATAAGCAAATTGTGGTATATGAACATAATGGAATTTTATCATGCCATGAGAAATAATAAAGAGATTATTTTAGAAAGTCCTAGTAAGGTTTGTATGAACAGACATAGAATAAAGTGATCAGAATCAATAGAATAATTTCTAAAATAACATTAGAAATAAACCTGACTTTGAAAGACTTGAAAATTCTATCCAATCCAATGACAAACCATGATTCTGAAGGAACAAAGCTGAATCCACATGTTAACCATCTCCCAACAAAGAAGTGATCGATTCAAGAAGCACAATGAAATATACATTTTCAGGCATGACCATGCAAGAAATTATCTGCTTAACTATGCATATTTGTTATAAGGGTCTCATTTTTCTTTTTTGTGTTTCATGAGAGGTGATAGGAGGAAGGACAGAGAAAATAAAAGGTTTTTATTTGAATAAAACTAAAATTTATGAAAGATATTAGTGCAAATCTTATCTATTACATTTGCTAGCCATGTGACCATGGGCAAATTATTTAGCTTCTGTCCATCTCAGTTTTCTGTCTTTAAAATGGGAATAATACCTACCTCTTAAGATGGTTGTGAAGCTCAATTTAGGTCATTTATATGATGTGTTTCACAGATTTTAAAACACATGGGTCAGTTTTTGCTAAACCTGACTTTAGCCAATGAGTTCATGTCCAACATAATCACAGCAAATCAGAAGGGGTGGGAGAGAAATTGGCATCATGCTCATTCTTGGTTGGTATCCTGGCAAAACTTACAGGAAAACTTCCAAAGAACCCTCACAATAGGGCCAAATTCCAGATCTGGGCAACCTTCCCTAGGGCAACTAGAAAAACTGGACTTGGCAATCCCTGCCAATTTCAGACTTATACTGGGGAAACTGCTCATCCTTCTACCCCAAGCCCCAAGACATTCCCTTAAATTCCTATCACTTCAGAGTTGAAAGGGACCTTAGAAATCGCATGTCCAATCAATGCATGACAAAGAATTCCCTATATGTTTTTTACCCGCTAAAGAAAGTCATCTATTATTTGCTTGAAGACTTCCAATGGGAGAGAACCTTTTACCATCTAAAGTGTCCTGTTCCATATTGTACTCTTGGATGTCTCTAATTATTGGGAGGTTTCTTACTATAACTTCTTCCATTAGTCCTAATTCTTCTCTCTGGTGCCAAGCAAAAAAACAGCAACAACCCTAAATCTATGTGATACAAATATTTGAACATTTGAAGAGAGCTAGCTCACTCCTCCTATGTCTTTTCTTTCCATGCTAAACATTCCTAGTTCTTTTAACTAAACATTACATGAAATGTTTTCAGACACCCTGCCAGGAGGACTACGTTTGTCCTCCCTCTCTGTCCGGCTTGTCAATGTCCCTTCCAGAATAATAGACCTCATGTACTTAGTGCAGAGCAGGGATCAGCAAGACATAGAATCCTTCTTTCCAGTAACAGTATTTTTTAAAGGCTGCCTGATGATGATGATGTTAACAACAACAGCAACACCAACAGCATTTGTTGCAACACTTTAAGTTTCCCAAGATACTTTACAATGTTACCTCATTTGATCCTCACGACTCTGTCAGGCAGGTGCTATAATTACTCTCATCTTATAGATGAGAAGACCAAGGCTGAGAGAGGTTCAGTGACTTACCCAAGGTCACACAGGTATTAAGAGCCTAAAATAGAAATCAAATTCAGATCTTCCCTGATCTAAATGCAGTTTTTGGCCAACTGTGCCACCTAGTGACCGAACACTGCATTGCATTTGGGGATATGCTGTTTCATGCTGTTCCTTCATAGATCTTTTTTAGTAAAATGTTATCTATGTGAGCCTGCTCTCCTTTGTATTTGTGGAGCTGCAGATATTTCCTTGTACATTAGGCAGGAGGTAGCTTTAATAACAACACCACTTCCCCATGAAATATTTTTATTAGATTCTGAAAAGTCCATGCTTTGATCATACTTATCTTATTGTGACCAACTTTGCAATCTATATCACTGTCTGAACAACAGAGAAGAGCCCCATAGTATATGAAAACCCCAACACAGAGGGATATTAACAATTGCTAGCACTTATATAGCATCTGCTATGTGCTAGGCTCTGGGCTAAGCACTTTATAAATACTATTGTGTTTGATTTTTACAATAACTCTGGGAGGCGAGTGCTATTCTTATCCCTCTGTTACAGATGAGGAAACAGAAGATAAGTGACTTACCCAGGGTCATGCAGTTAGTGAGCATCTGAGATGAGATTTTAACTCTGGTCTTTCTGATTGTATATCCAGCTCTTGCTCTACTGGGTCACCAACTGCCCTAAGGCTCTCTAGATTTGACTATTTTAGTTTCCCAAAGAGTGCAGGCTTTATCCCTAGAGACATTTATACCTAAACTCTTACACTGATCCCAACTAAGCATATATCCTTTAGAGTTTACATCAGGGGAGTTAAGGTATGCATCCCACAATGGAAGAGAATTTCTTCTTTGACTGAGTTAGTTTACTAGAGCTAGTTGGGTATTAATAGGGGAAAAAGGAAAGGAAGAAAATAAACATTTACTATCTACCAATATACTTACTGTGTATCAGGCACCATGCTAAGTGATTTACAACCATTTTTTTAATCCCTTACCTTCTGTCTAAGAATTGACACTAAGTATAGGTTCCAAGACAGAAGAGCTAGGAAATTAGGGTTAAGTGAGTTTCTGAGGGTCACAGAGCTAGGACGTGTCTAAGGTCAAATTTGAACCCAGGAACTCCCACCTCCAGGCATGATTCTCTATTCACTGAATGACCTATGTGCCTCTACAAATATTATTAACACAGTATCTGCAAGCAGAAGAACCAATAAGATCACAGTTCTTGGGGACTGGGAATCCAAGGATGTCATTGCTATAGCTTGAAACCTTAGTTGAATTTGGAAGTACAACACGAAGTTATATGATCCAAGTGGCACTTTCAACTAATCAATAAACATTTAGTGCCTACTATGTGTCAGGCACTGTGATAAGCACTAGAAATTTTTTTAAAAAACAAAATGTGATCCCTGGCTTCAAGAAGTTCATACTCTAATGGTGGGGTACAACATTCAAATAACTAGGCATTTATGGGATAGAAAGAGAGTAAGAGTGAGGTGATTTCTCTGTAGCAGTGTTGGTAAACTGAACATTATCTGACCCCTTATCCTGGGAGAATGCCAGTTCCTTTTGATGAGGATATATTCATCTGGCTGAAATTCTTGAGCAAGACCTTCCTGATGGTTTCCTTGACATGTGGAGAGATAGCGCTCACAAATGTAGTTATTCAGTACTCCCATATGAAGGTCATCTGCTATAGTTGTCATCCTAGAAGAGATAAAAGACATGACATGACAGTCTCAAAGGGTAACTGCTGAAATATAAAATACTTGAGCCTGCCAAGACAAACACAGGAACTATAGAAATACAATTACAAAATGCTTTTTTCACATAAATAAAGATAGATCTAAACAATTAGAGAAATATCAATTTCTCATGAGTAAGCTGAGTCAATATGACAAAAATGACAATTCTACCTAAATTAATTTACTTATTCAATATCATGCCAATCAAACTACCAAAGGATTATTTTATAGAGCTAGAAAAAAGTAATAACAAAATTCATCTGGAGGAAAAAAGGTCAAGAGTATCAACAAAATCAATGAACAAAGAAATATGAAATTAAATGGCCTACCACTACCAGATCTCAAACTTTATTACAAAAAGTAATAATCATCTAGACAATCTGGCACTTACTAAGAAATAGAGTGGTGAATCTGAAGAATAGAATACACAGTAGGAAATATTCATAAACCCAAAGACCAAGCTTTGGGGGCAAAAACTCACCATTTGACAAAAATTGCTCAGATTACTGGGGAGCAGTTTGGCAAATTTAGGTGTAGATCAACATCTCATACTGTATACCAAGATATGGTCAAAATGGGTACATAGTTTAGACATAAAGTGTGATATCATAAGCCAATTACGGAAGCAAGGAAATTTTTACCTGTCAGGTCTATAGATAGGGGAAGATATGGATATGGATATGACCTAATAAGAGATAGAAAGGATCATAGGAAGTTAAGTGGATAATTTTGATTACATGAAATTAAGGTTTTTACAAAAACAAAAACAATACAGCCAAAATTAGAAGGAAAGCAGGAAACTGGGGAAGGAAGGAAGGAAGAAAGGAAGGAAGGAAGGAAGGAAGGAAGGAAGGAAGGAAGGAAGGAAGGAAGGAAGGAAGGAAGGAAGGAAGGAAGGAAGGAAGGAAGGAAGGAAGAAAGAAAGGAAGGAAGAAAGAAAGAAAGAAAGAAAGAAAGAAAGAAAGAAAGAAAGAAAGAAAGAAAGAAAGAAAGAAAGAAAGAAAGAAAGAAAGAAACAAAGAAACAAAGAAACAAAGAAACAAAGAAACAAAGAAACAAAGAAACAAAGAAACAAAGAAACAAAGAAACAAAGAATGAAAGAAACAAAGAAACAAAGAAACAAAGAAACAAAGAATGAAAGAAAGAAAGAAAGAAAGAAAGAAAGAAAGAAAGAAAGAAAGAAAGAAAGAAAGAAAGAAAGAAAGAAAGAAAGAAAGAAAAAGGGGAGAGAACAAGGGGGAGGGAGGGAAGGAGGGAGGAAGACAGGAAGACAAAATTTTAGATCACTTTGGGGGGCAGCCGGGTAGCTCAGTGGATTGAGAGCCAGGTCTAGAGATGGGATGTCCTAGGTTCAAATCTGGCCTCAGACACTTCATAGCTGTGTGACCCTGGACAAGTCACTTAACCCCCATTGTCTAGCCCTTACCACTCTTCTGCCTTGGATCCAATATACAGTATTGATTTCAAGATGGAAGGTAAGGGTTTAATTTAAAAAAAAATTTTTTAGATCACTTTGGCCAAAAAAATTCCAGGTCCTGATTCCTAGACCTGATTCAGCTGTCCCCTCAGGAATGAGAAAGGGCTAGAGTCAGGATATACTGGGAGTAAGTCAACCATCAGAATATGTGAATTTTAAAACTATTCCACCCTAATCAGACCATTCTTTAGAATATCTGATTTAGCTATCAATAACAATGGAAATACTTGGAATAACAGAATCAGGTCTTGGAAAAACCACATTCTCCACCCTATTCAGTTTAACAAGATTTTGAAAGGTCTGCATCAAACTCAAGATTTAATTATCTGAGGAGATGGCCTTCAACAGACATGTGCAAAAAAAGGACAGACCTCTGGGCTGTAAAGATTAAAATTTAGGGGAGACTGAGGCAGGTAGAAATTAGTTTCTCTCTGCAAGGAGTATTATATTTTTTAGAGGTTTATTAAGGATTAAGGATTAAAGAGAATACAGGATAAGGAAAATGTGCCTAGGCCAGAGGCCTAGACAAGACCTCACCTACATTATGGAAAGAGCCACGTCTGCTCCAAACGGAAGTCCAAAAAGAGAGAGCTCAAAAGCCTTTGCAATCAGCTTAAGTACCTTCTCGATCTTGCCCACCTCAGAATTCCATGAGATTACAAAGCATTTTGGGGAAGTGGAGCAAGGACTTGTGGGGATTGAAGTCCAGAGTTCAAATCTCAATTTTATAGGTCTGACTTCAGGTTTGGGCATCTTAGCTAAGCCTCTTTGGAGGTCAGGCTGATTCTTTTCTCCTTCACACTCTGTGAATCTTAAAACTGCTCAGACTCTACCTTAGAACATTTGGTTAAGGCTATTCCCTTATTGTAACAAATGGAGGTACTTGATCAGTAATGTATTGGGAATTTTAACATTACTCCACCCATACTTAGGCATACTTTAGGGGAAGATAAAGTTGTAAACTCCTGACGGAACAATGAAAAAGTCCCTACCTCATACTTATTGGAAAGCTAGAACCTTAAGCTAGGTCTATTTTTAGATCTAATACAAAAGGGTGCTAAGTACCTATAAAGGTTAAATTAATCACTAAAAGGTCAAGCAACTTACAAAAGGCAAGCTTAACAAAAGAGGTGTGAAGTTTTAGTCTACCCAGAGAAGGTAATAACAAAAGAGTGGTGAGAACTAAGAATGGGCAGTCCTGGGGAAAGCATCTACTGTGATTAGTAGATGTGAAAATTTAGGGGAGGTGACACAAGAGAAAATTTCTTTAAAAGGAAGGGACTTACTGAGTTTGGGGTTGTTGGAGTTTTGGAGATAGTGTGGAGAAGCTGGCTCTCTGAACTTAGTCGGAGTTTTGCTTGGGACAAAATCTTGTGGTGAGTGGATAAAAGGCTGTCTAGTCTCTCTTAAGGCTTAGGCCTAGGCCATTTGGCCTAGGCCTTTTCCTACTATTTCCTCTTACTCTGTCTCTCTCCCTTCCCTTAATGCCTTCATTCGTATTAATTAAAATCTCCATAAAACCCAGCTGACTTGGGTATTTCATATTTGGGAAGTTTTCCCATGGCAACCACTTATTTTTGATAAAAATCAAGACACTAAAACTATCTTTACAGTTTTGGCAATTCACACTCTTGAAAACCATATTTTTCTCAATTACAACTCAAACCCTTACTTTCTAGATCTCCTATCTTCCTGCCCAGTATTAGCCCCTTCTTTCCTCCTTCTTCTTAAAATCTTCTCTACTATGTCAATTAAATCACCATAAAATTTGGCAGCTGACTTGGATATTTTATTATTTGGAATTCACCCTTTACACATAAGAACATTAGAATTAAGTTGATCAAGAAGACACTTTTAGAATTACATGTTATTTCCTCTCTCAATTCATGAAGAAGTTCCCTTCCCAGGGAATGCAGGCTAGGCTTGTCAGAGAATAAAAACATCTTCAGTCTTAAGTGGATACACTTGTGCTGAAACAAAGGAAAAGACAGCTGATAGACTTCAGCTCAATGTTCCTAGCCAAATCTTATCTGCTATGACCAGGATTCAGTCTGCAGAAATCAGAGGAAAACAGGATGAGTCATCCAGGAATCAGTTAGAAAGATGCCTGAAATTCCAGGCACAATCAAAGGAATATGGGGCTCAGGAAAAGATCAAGAGGGTCCCTGGGATCCTATCATTGGTATACATTGGGGCATTGTAGATGAGAGGGGCACTCATTTTTCCAGTATCTAGTAGGTTTTTTGTTTGTTTTGCATGAGAAATTCATGGTTTAGCATTAAAGGGACATTTCAATAGATCCTTCCTATGAACCTTTTCATTTTGAATTTGCAGAGCCATAAGTTTGGCCTGGGCAGAACTCTTTTTTTGTTTTTGTCCCTCTGTCATAAAATTGCCCAACTTATACACTGTCAACAATGGACTTTGCTTCCTGCTTTCTAATGCAAGAGGTTCATGGAGCCCTTTAGCAATCTAGGGAAGCCTTTGCTCCCATCCTCAGAATAACATATTTCAAATGACTAAAATAAAGCACAGAAGACTGCAAAAGAATTCTATTGAAATAGCTATCAAAATATTGGGGGTGGGGGTAGGGGGATGTTCATGGCCTCAGGTTAAAAACCTCTGCTCTGAACAGCATTCTGAACACTCTAGGAGACAAGCAATCTTTTGGAGGAAGTTTTATAACAGCATTAGTTTTAATAAATTCTTTGGGTTTGCCACACCCATACATCTATTGATTTTTTATATTTAATGTCTCCCTTGGAACTTTGGGGGCGGGGGGGGGGGGGCGCGGGGGAGATACACCAGGATGAAAGCAATTGGAATGTTATTTTTGTTTTTGAGAATGGCAATCAGTTTGCTCTAATAATTAGAAGAGTATTCATAAGGCTTCTGTTTAAAGGCAGCAATTTGGCCCCAATTAATGCAGGAAGGGCATGCCTTAAGAAAAGCATTAAGAAGACATTGGCACACATCCAGAAGACCAGTCACTTGGAGGTAGAGTAGTTGGTCAATTAGCAGTTATTCACAGACCTGTCTAGTGCTCAATGGGCAGCAGACCAGATAGTAGTTCATTAATGTCATCCCAGGTAGATTGGTGTACTAAAAATATTTGCTCTAATTTATTCTTGAATTTATTTCTGGATTTTTATGTCATTAGGAAATGAATTTGAAGAGATGATAACATCAGAAAGTGACCAGGGCAATGGACTAAAGGAGTGGTGTCAAACTCAAATAGAAAGTAGGCTACTTCTCATGTGTTAGAATCACCATGGGGCCACTTAGTTTTAAACAATAATGCTATCTTTTTTATTATATTTTCATTGTTTAAACCCTTTTTTACTTTTAAAGCCTAATATTTAAAACCCTCACTTTCTGTTTCAGTAACAACTAAGACAGAGGAGGGAGGGCTAGGCAAACAGGGTTAAGTGACTTGGCCAGGAAGTGTCTGACATCAGATTTGAACCCAGTAGCACTCAAGCCAATGTGCTATGTAGCTGCACCTATTTATTTTGTTAAATATTTCCCAATTACATTTTAATCTGGTTTAGGCCCCACTAAGGATCTGAAATTTGACACCTCTAAACTAAAGTATTTCCTTCTTTCCTTTCCTTCTTCCCCCTCTCCATACACCCTTAGAGGTTAGATAATATCAAAGGGATAACTGGATCTGCAGGATCAGAATAGTTCCTGGAGCTCTGAGAAGCTTTGATTATCTGTGGGCTGGCTTGTTAATCTTGGGGTTAATTTTAATGGGGTCAGAATTGACTGAAGTCCCCATCACTCCCCTACTCAAAAAACTCCAGTGGCTCTCCATAACCTCCAAAACTAAATATAAAATATTGTTCGGCTTTGAAAACCCTCACAACTTGGTCCTTTTCTATCTTTTCAGTCTTGCTACATTTTATTTCCTTCCAAATATCATACAGTCCAATGACACCAGCCTACTTGCTAATCCTCACACATATCTTCAGATTCCATGTCTTTTCACTGACTGTTTCTCCACATCTAAAATGCATTCTCCCTCCTCTCTCCTGGTTTTCTTTGCCATCTTCTGTTCAAGACTCTGCTCAAATCTTACTTCATGCCCAAGACTTTTCCCTGTCCAATACCTATAGCCCCTTCCCCATCCTGTGTCCATGCTATAAATTATCTTCCAGCTTCATGGCTCAGGGGATATAGTTCATGGTCTGGAATCAGGAAATTCTGAGTTCAAATTTAGCCTCAGGAACTTACTAGTGTAGCCCTGAGCAAGTCACTTAACCTCTGTTTCCTCAACCATAAAATGGAAATAATAAGAGCTTCTCCCTCAAAAGGATTTTGTAAGGATCACATGACATAACATACAGTGACTGGCACAACATGAATATTTTACAAAATTTAATAATTATCATTATTTACGTATATAGTATCTCTAAAATTATTCGCTCAGTAGTACTGGGCTAGGTGCCGCCACATAAAGCCAAAGATATACAATGATACTACTATTAATAAACAAGATAGGCTGCAGATACACATTTTTTTTGTAATAAACTTAAATATGAGAGGTTGAAATAGTATATTCCTGCCTTTGGCAGGAATCTGCTAATGTCTAATCAATAGCTGGCAAGCAAGAACATCCCACTGCATTAGATGCTCCTCAGGGACACCAACACATGAGAACAACAAAAAAAAAAATGAGTCCAACAGGAAAAGCCACTTAGGTAACCAGATTCCCAAGACATGCATTGCTGTGGCACAAAGTGATCCCACTGGGCTCTCAGGTTCACACTCCTATCAAGATAATCTATGCTGAAATATAAGGGCTAATTTAGGAACTCCAGACCAGAAGCATACTCCAGAGCTGCTTTTATAAGCTGATTACAGGCAGGCTTCCTGTACAGGCATGGGGTATGTGGGATGTTCAAAGAGGACTAGAGCCTCTGCTGTGAAGGCTTGCCTGCCCATTCCATGGTTGCTCATTGACCTTTGATGTCCACCTGACACCCAGCCCTCTCACATGTGGCTCTAAGAAGCTGTATCATACACAGCAGCCACACTCCCATTGTATTATCTGGGTAGATGGGCTAAACCAGACTGGGCATGACTGACAGGCTTCAAACCTGTAGGAGAGTCAGGGACAGTGTCTACCCCAAGCATGTGAAAACTTCTCCCCTGCCCAGCCCTCCAGAGGAATGGACAAATAAGAACAGGCTGTTCCAGTGTCCAGAAAGGCAACTGAAGCAGGTTGCAATGAAGTACTTAGAGTTGAGCCAGACATTGAAGATGCCAAGGTCATCCACTGTACCTCATGCCATCTAACAGTCAGCCAAAATTTTATCTTGCCACTGAACATCGATGACTCTCGAAGAAAGAGTGAGGCTGATGACTTTGTGAAACTCTGCCTC
The DNA here is from genome assembly GCF_027887165.1 of Monodelphis domestica. NCBI lineage: Eukaryota > Metazoa > Chordata > Mammalia > Didelphimorphia > Didelphidae > Monodelphis > Monodelphis domestica. The sequence continues at coordinate 212,914,458 of NC_077233.1, read as the reverse complement.
ACTTAAATCCAACTCATGGGCAAGTGAAGATTTTGCCCTATGATGGCATTAGTTATCTTCAAAAATGAAGGATGCAGGTCTAGAGAGATGTCCTGGTTTCAAATCTGACCTCTGACACTTCCCAGCTGTGTGACTGAAGTCACTTAATCCTCATTGTCTAGCCCTTACTGCTCTTTGCCTTGTAACCAATACGTAGTATTGATTCTAAGACCAAAGTTATGGAATTTTTTTTAGAAACTGAAGGATGAACAACAGCAACTGTAAGGCTACAGAGAGAGAAGCAATTTGGTATACTGGCAGTAGCTCCTTCCTTCTTGTCCCATAGACTATTTACTTATACTTCATAATTGGAGTAATAGTGACATAATTTTTGGGTAGCAAACAACTGGTGCCTCAGTGACATCTGGTATTTTGTAGCTAAACAAAGACCCAAAAAAAGTAAGGGCAAATATTAACAGTGAGAACCAAAGGTTAATATTCATCATAATGCACTAGCAGAGACTTGGGAGTTAACTTGACAATCATGAGAGTCTACATAAAGCTCCTTGCTCTAGGTTGGAGTAGAAATATTATAGATTCCAATTACTTTGTATCAGATGAATTATATACCTGCAGATAGCTATAGCTTTCCCCTGGAGATGGATAGATGAAGAAGATGAGGTGGGGGAACCCAAAAGGAAAGTGAGGACAGGAAGCAGGCATTCCAAATCAGAGAGGTAGGAATTAATAATTATGTGATGAGAGAACAAAAGAAAATGGTACAGAAAAGCCAGAGTAGGAAATAATAAAAGAAGTGGGGGTAAATAGACATTGCTCTCCTCCTTCTGCTTCTGAGTTTCTGGACTTTTCTATCATGCCCCTGTTGCCATTTTCGTCCTGGAATCTCCCTCACTGCCTCCTTACACAAGGAATATTCATTTAATCTCTGAGGACTTCTCACCCTGAAATATACCTCCTTCATGTTAGACATCTCCTCCCCTTCATTAATGGTTTTTTAATTAGTTCCTCCCAGGGCTTCCATTTTGGGGAAGAAAGACCCAGCCAGCCAATCTCTAATCCTCCTGTTTGTGGAGGGCTTAATAAATGCCTGCCATGCCTTGCTAAACTGTGTAATGTCATTTGAGGTGCTAAGTAAAAGAAGGACATAGTCAAAGTGATGTTGGAGATGAACCATTTTTGTAGCTACATGATAAATGCACTGGAGAGAGGATTGAATGGAAGCCAGGAGGGCCATTAAAATACTGTAACATTTGTCCAGGTGTGGGTTAAAGGTGGCTATTGAATCAGAAAGGAAGGGACACATTTTGAAAGTCACTGGAGAGAGAGAGGAAGCAAGATCTACTAATGAACTTCAAGTGGGAAGCAAAGGAAGGAGGGGAGTTCAAATCAATTTCATTGTTGCAAACCCTGGGAGCCAGGGGGAATGGGAGCACCATGGATGACAATAATGGCAGTCACAGGGAAGGAAAGAGAGGCGGACTGCCATTTGCTGGAAATGCAAGGGCCCTACCAATAATGGCATTGATTGGGTTGAAAGCAAAGCCATGAGACCATTTGATGAAAATGTAAACATTAGGTGAATCTAGGATTAGACCTGCCAAATAGTGAACAATTCATTCAACTTGACAGATGGACTGTATGCTTGGATTTTAAACAAATGAACTCAGATTAAGAATATGAACTTGACTGCCCCCAAGTACAAATTTCCCTGAACTAGCTCTCAGAAACCTGTCTGAACTGACAAAGTTAAAGAAAATTCTAAGGGATGTCTTTGTACCAAGTTACAGGTATACCATGCTGAAGGAACTAGCTTTTAAAATGTTATATTCGGGGACATCCGAGTGGCTCAGGGGATTGAGAGCCAGGCCTAGAGGTGGAAGGTCCTGGGTTCTAATCTGGAGGCAGATACTTCTTAGCTGTGTGACCCTAGGCAAGTCACTTAACCCCCATTGCCTAGCCCTTACCTCTCTCTTCTGCCTTAGAATCATACTGATTCTAAGATGAAAGGTAAAAGTTTTAAAATAAAATAAATAAAAGGGTATATTCAATTGAAAGGAATAAGGGTAGTACCGGGAATTTCATCAATATATAAAACTCTCCAGTTTAGAAACTACTCATGGATAATTTGGAAATTGGTTTTGAATTAATTCATATTAATAATGGATTTTGCAGTTCTTGCCTTCTCCATACGTGGCCCGGGGACGGGGAGGGAGGAGGGTAGAGAATCTGGTACTAAAAGTAAATTAGTTGAATTTTTAAAAAATAAAAGTCATTCAAAACAAGGAAAAGGAAATTCTATCAATGTGAGGTAACACCTTCCTAACTTACAATATTTGAAAGTTACCTAGAGCATCTAGAAGTCAGGTGACATCCACAGAGTCACTCAGGCAGAATGAACCAGGAGCAGGACTTGAATATAGATAGTCTTGACTGTAAGGCTGACTCTGTATCCATTAAACCATTTTTTTTTTCAGTTGAAATAAACATTGCAGGGATCTGCTGAGTAGATCAGTGGATTGAGAGCCAGGCCTAGAGACAGGAGGTCCTGGGTTCAAATTTAACCTCAGTCACTTCCCAGCTGTGTGACCCTGGGCAAATCACTTAACCCTGTTGCCTAGTTCTTACCTCTCTTCTTCCTTGTAACCAATATACAGCAGGTGAGGGTTTAAAAAAAATAAGCATAGTTAAAAGGCATTGGGGGGTGGGGGGAGCATTAAAAAGCATTACAGAAGGACTTCCAAGAAAATGATGAAATAATAATGGCTACCTCCTATTAACCAAAATAATTTCATAGAGACAAAATGTTAGCATTTGAAAGAAAGAGAAATAGAGCCCCACCCCCAAAAAAAACCCAGAGGGCATGGAGAGCCCCATGGGATACTCCCAAAGCAGCCAATTTAGAAAGAACTAGGAGTAACTGTAAACAGTGTGGCATTAGCAGTACTCATATTGGAGCTCCTAGGTCCCTACCATTCTGGTCTGAGAAACCACAGAGAACCCTGAATATGAGCCTCAAATATCCATGAGAAATTAGCACATTGGTTGGGGGAGATAGAAGCCAATTTAGGAACCCATGTAACATAGGCTGAGATCAAAAAGGGCTGACCACCTCCACCCAAAAGCACCACAAAGCAAAGGCTGAGTCCCAGCCATGACACAGATGCCAAGTTCAGGAACAAAAACTAGAGAGATGAATAAGTCAAAAATGACACCAAACAGTATGAAAAGGCCAACTTAGATGGAATTACCATATCTGTAACAACTGCAAGCAGAAACTTAAAGAAAAAAAAAAGGTATTTCCAAAAGGACCACATGAATACCGAGGAAAAAATGAAACAAAATATTAAAAAATGAAATAAAATCTCTGGAGGAGAAACTTGGAATGTGAATAAACAGTTTAGAAGAGGCAATTCTTAACTTTATGTGAATAACAGGGAATGCCTAAAACCAAGGTGAACTAAATTGAAATCAATGTCTCTATGAGACAGCAAAGTATATTAAAATAAAATCAAAAGATTTGAAAATAGAAGAAAATATAAGATATCTGATATCAAAAACAATTTACCTGGAAAATAGTTCAAAGAAAGATCATTTAAGAAGACTCTCTTGAAAATCATATTTTTTAAAAACCTAAACACTATATTACAAGAAATGAAAACTGCTCACCTCTATGAGAACCAGAGGAAAAATTAAGATTAAAAGTATCCACTAATTATCTTCTGAAAAAAAGTCCAAGAGCAAAACTAAGAGGAACGTCATTGTCAAAATCCATAGCTCCTCATCAAAGAAAAAAATACTGCAAGCACACAGAAAGAAGCAGTCTGCGTTGTGTATCAAGGATCTGCATTCCTATAATCCAGGATTACACAGAATCTGGCTTCTTTAATGAATAAGTGAAGATCATAAAATATAACACTACCATAGGCAAACTAAATAGGCTTAAAACCAGGAATAACATCCTGAAAAGCTGAATAAAAATAGTCTTAAAAGACTAGAGCTAAGTAGGAACTTTGAAAAAACAAGGGGGTATCTTGGTAGCTCAGTGGATTGAGAGCCAGGCCTAAAGACAGGAGGTCCTGGGTTCAAATCTGACCTCAGATGCTACCCAGCTGTGTGATGCTGGACAAGCCACTTGACCCCCATTGCCTAGCCCTTACCAATTTTATGCTTTGGAACCAATACATTCTAAGAGGGAAAAACCTATGATTGCTTTGGATTTATAAAAATTGCTTGCTATATCTGTTCTGAGATGCTACATAGTAAGAGAATAGAAATATCTAGGAAAAGTCTAGGGAAGTGGTATCAAACTTAAATAGAAATAGGAGCCACTAAGCAATATATAAGAAGCCCTGAGGGTCACATATTGACATCATTTTTGGGAAACCCTGACCTTCTATCTTAGAATCAATGCTGTGTATTGGTTCCAAGGCAGAGGAGCAGTAAGTGTTAGGCAATGGAAGTTAAGTGACTTGCCCAGAGTCACAGAACTAGGAAATGTCTGAGGCCAGATTTGAACCCAGGACCTCCTGTCTCTAGGCCTGGTTCTCAATCCACTGAACCACCCAGCTGCCTTGATGTAATTTTTAAATGTAATATTATGAATGGTATGTTACATTTTTGTTTATTTTGTTAAATATTTCCCAATTGCATTTTAATTTTGTGAAGACTGCACTCAGGAATATTGTGGGCTACATGTACACAGCCCACAGTGACTTACCAAGAGTAAAAGCCTCTACCTGAGGAAAGTAAGCCTTAGTAAGGTAGAACTGTAAAGGATGATTATCCCAGACGCAGTCTGATTCTAGCTCTATCATTTATTTCTTAGTCATGTGGCCTTGAGCAGGAGGCAGTATGCCATCTTCTATGAACATCTGTGAGCTACTTATTGGCTATGAATAACTAGGTATTAGTTACAAGGATAGAGTAGGAATTGGAACAAAAAGCTATGGTCCTCTTAAAAGACCTGAGTTTTCCTGGCAGTCATTTGAATTACATATTGTAAAAAGATTTTTTTTAATTCCCTTTGTCTATTTTGAGTTAATCAATCAAGAACTAAAAGTACCCCTACTTAACACTTAGTAAGTCACTGAATAAGAGAGTTCATAAGTCACTTACTAGAAAAGAAAAAGTTCACACCTGCAAAAGCCACAAGCACTGCAACCCCTTGGACTGTGCTAGGCAAATTGGGAGGGTGACTGGTTCCCATGAAGTAGGAGAGAGACAGAAAGTGATGTTTCAGATTTCTTCCCTCTCTCTCTCTCTCTCTCTCTCTCTCTCTCTCTCTCTCTCTCTCTCTCTCTCTCTCTCTCTCTCTCTCTCTTTCTCTCTCTCTCTCTCTCTCTCTCTCTTGATTCTCTCTCTCCCTCCCTCCCTCCTCCTCTGTCTCTGTCTCTCTGTCTGTCTATCTGTCTCTATCTCTCTGTCTGTCTCTGTTTCTCTGTCTCTTTCTCTCTTCTTTCTCTTTCTCTCTCTCTCTCTCTCTCTCTCTCTCTCTCTCTCTCTCTCTCTCTCTCTCTCTCTCTCTCTCTCCCTCCCTCCCTCCCTCTCTCTCTCTCTCTCTCTCTGAGCTTGGCCTCATGTGCTGAAGATTCTCAGCAGTTTTTCAGTGTGTCCTGGCTTTTCAGATTTTGGCTTCCTGATTAGGACTTTGGATTCTGGTGAGATTCACTTTCAGATTCACATTGGTGGTCTGGAGGCACTAGGATTAGGACTTAGGGTATTTGTAGCTAGGTGATTTTTTTCTACCTCTTTCCTAAATTTCCCACTTTACTATCTCTACTTGCTGTAAATAAAAGCTGCTAACAATCATTTTGACTTAAAATATTAATTATTTTTATAAATGGCAACCACAATAATTGTTTTAATTCTTTTATCTGTTAAATCCATTTTAATTATTATAATATACTTGAATCAAAGACAGAATGTTGATTTTAAAGGGGGATAATAATATTTAATCCATATACTAAATCTTTATCAATAGATAAAAACAAAAACAAAAAGTTCTTGGGGTGGGAAGAGGGAGGGGAATGAGGAAAGATCCAGTTGGTCCAGGACAACTCTAAAGTCCTGTGATGCAATGTCACTTAAACCTCTCTGACCTAGTTGATAAAATGGGTATGTCAGAAATATTTACACAACTTGGCAGAATTGCTATCCAGATTAAATGAGAGAAGACACATAAAATGCTTTAGTTTAATGTGAGGTAATTTTATTAGGGGAAAGAGGGCTGTGCTACTGGGGGCACTCAAGCCTTCTACCATGTGGAGGCCATCATTATCAGAGGAATGATGAATAAGCATCAGTCGTGCTGATATTGCTCTTCTTGCATCTATATTCTTCTTGACACAGTTGTTCCCATATGTCTGAGAAACTGCTTTTGATGCAGGCAGGTGATCACTCGGGCTCTGGAGAGCTGCTTGAGTGGGTGTTTGAAGCTTTGACACTTTGATAGAAAGCAACATGAAACTGAGAAAACAATATCAAGTAAAAATCTGAATGAGTACCAAAAAATAATGGACTCTAGAAGTATAGTATTATAGAATTCTTTAAACAGGAGATAAAGTGGCATCGCTGAAGGCAGGATGACATCCTGTTCATGTGAGCCTAGACAAGTCACTTAACCTCTGTCTGCCTGTTTCTTCATTTATAAAATAAGGATGATGAATAAGAATTGAAGATGAGAGATGAGAGATAAGAGTTTTTAAAAATAGCTCCTACCTCCCAGAGTTGTTGTGAATCCTCACAAGAAAAACTATTTATGGAATGTTTTGTAAATATGTAATTATTATGCTTGTCATCCACTAGTCTAAATTCATCAATTTATAGGTAAGAAAACCAAGGCCCAAAGATGCTAAAGGACTTATCCAAAACCATATAGGCAATTACAAAGGAGAACTGGGGAGAAATAGAGAAAAAGCACAAAATGAGAGATGTTAGAGACTCATTGAGTAAAAGGTAGAGGGGAATTTAGGGGTTATCTAGTCTAATGACTTCTAGACCTTGCCATTGACCCTGAAGCTGTATCTTCCTCTATGTGTTATCTCTCCCAGTTAAAAATAAAATGTGAACTCTTTGAGAGCAACAACTGTCTATCTATATTTTCATCAGTACTTAGTATAGATCTTTACACAAATAAACATTTGATAAATTGCTTTTATGAAGCATTCATCAAAAATCAACTTTGTATATTTCACCACTTGCCTTGAATTATTCCTTCTACAAACTCTTATTTTTTTCCCAATTTTGAGTGCTCTACTTTGGGAAATATGACCCAAGGGTTCTTGGGGTTCAGCCAGGAAGGAATCTTTCCCAGGGTCACAGATGAGGACTTAAGGCCACAACTAAACTCATGGATTAGGTTCAGGACAACTCAGTGGTCAATATGCATTCTTTTTCTTCTAATGAGGATCCCGTCAAGTTTTAGCTGTAGAATACTATAGAGAAACCACTGCAAAGTTGTGTACCTAATCATTGCTGGAAAATGTACAAAATGCAATCAAATCAGAATCTTAGAAATGTAAAGAGGATGTCAGCACATCCTATATAAGCATTTCCATTGACCTTTCCCCTGAGAGAATAAATGCCTATGGTCAGGACATGCCAATTTTAAAATATATATGTTCTTATCTTCTGTCTTAGTATTACTTCTAAAACAGAAGAGTGTCAAGGAGTGGGATTAAGTGACTTGCCCAGGGTCACACAGCCAGGAGGTGTCTGAGCCCAGATTTGAAACCAGGTCCTTCTGATTCCTGGTCCTCTTTATACTATGCCACCTAGCTCCCCCCAGGTCAAATAATTCTAATACAATAGCCAATATGAATCCATGCAAACATATAGTACCCACATAATGAAGTGTTAGCTGATGAGTATCAGCTGGATACTTTACTACAAAATAAAATTAAGGGAATAACAATTTTGGGAAAAATAAAAATTTGCATGGGCTAAATTTACAGCCATTGTGAAGTATGTATAGAATAGAACTAAAATAGAAAATTGATTCTCTAGTAAATGGTTGATTTCTATAGAATGGGATGGCATTCTGCTAATTCCATCAAGTTCTGGAAAACTTCAAAGACTCCTGGATAAAATCAATAATTATTCAAATGGATTTAGCTTAGCAATCCACAAAGGAAAAACCAAGTGGATGAAAAATGCCTATAGGCCAGATTCTGTTATGCAATTGCATGAACAACCTAGCACAGAATTGTTCTATCAGAATACATATCTTTGATAGACACCAAAGTTGGACTATGAGATGGACCTAGGGCTGTATAAGAAGAAGAGTGTGTAATGGTTTGCCAATTATAGTCCTTTAAATAATCTTATGATTCTGCTTTAATTTAAAGCCTGTTTTTAGTGAAGGCTTTTTTGGGCTGGGGAATGGAATTTGTACTCTCATCCAAAAAGAGCATCAGGCCTTCAGATGCCCCATTGAACATAAGTTGACAGTCATAAATACAATAGATTTTGTAATTGTACTGAACTTGACCAGTAGCTTTACTCTAATTCTGAATGCAAGCACCTCAAGGCCCTGGGTATATTGCAACAAGCCTACTTATGCTGACTTTGCAATGTAGAAAGAACCCTTGACTTGGAATTAAGAACTAGAATTTAATTCCAACAATAAACTGGCATCTATTAAGCATCAACTATGTACTAGGCACTTTGTTCAACACTGGAGATATAAAGACAAAAATTAAAATATCCTCATTCTCAAGCACTTTATATATTGCCAGGGAGACAACATATATGTAATATGTGTGTGTGTGTATATATATATATATATATTAATATATATATATATATACACACATACATGCATATATATGCAGAAAACAAATACAAATAAAAACAAAAATAAATACAAAAAATAAATAAATAAATACAAAAAAATTAGGGAAGAATATCACAAGTAATTGAAGGAATCTAAAAAGATGATGTAACAGTGCTTATAACAATGTGACCCTGGAAAAGTCACTTTACCCCAAATGCCTAGACTTCACATTCTTCTGCCTTAGAATCAATTGAATCTAAGATGGAAGATAAAAATTGTTTTGTTTTGTTTTTTAAACAATGTTTAAAGACAGCTGTGGTTCAGTGGTTAAGAGCACACAGACTAGAGTCAGGAAGAGTCGGTTCAAATTTGGCCTCAAACACTTCCTAGCTACAGGACCCTTTACAAGTCACTTAAGCTCTGCCTGACAAAAAGGGTCCAATGGATCTACTGGAGAAGAAAATGGCAAATCATTCCAGTATCCTCAGCCAAGAAACCCTCATGATTAATTATAGTCCCTGGGGTCACAAAGGGTCAGACGTGACTAAACAACAACAGTGCTTAAGGTTAGTCTTGAAAGAAGTTCAAGGAATTCTATGAAGAAAAAGTAAAGAGAGGATGTGTGCATTCTAGGCATGGAGAAGTGAGTGCAAAAGCAAGGAGGTGAGAGATTGTATGTCATGTGTAAGGAACAAAAATGGAGATGGAGACTAGTGTATAATGGAGCTAGAAAGGTAATTTGGGGCCAGATTGTTGAAGACCTTAAAAAGCCAGGGAAGTTTCTATTTATCCAAGGGACAATAAAGAGCCACTGGAAGGAGTAAGAGAGGGACACAGTCAAAGAAGCACATAAGGAAAATCACATTGGCAGTTGGTGGAGGATATATTGTAGAGGGGAGAGACTTGAAAATCAGAAGACCAATTTGAAAGCCATTTCAATGGAATAAGTGAGAGGTAAGAGGACCTAAACTAAGGTGGTAGCTATGTGTGTAAGGAGAAATGGATGAAAGGGACGTTACAAAGGCAAAAATGGCAAAAAAAAAAAAAGAATTGGCAATTAAACAGCAAGGCATTATACCAATCTTCAGAAGAGTCCTACAGATACACATCTTGTTTTAGATGCCAGAACTATTCAGGAAGGTAAATCCAAACATGATTACCTTTTTTCCCCTTTTTCACAGCTGTCACTGGGGTTCCTTGTCTTTCTTCACTGATTGCCTTCCCCTCAACTCAATTCAACAAATATTTACATTGAATCTGTGTAAGAAGGATCTGAAGAGAATAAAAGATGAAAATTAGAATGTCCTTGTTTTTGAAAGTCTACAAAATAGGCAGGAGAATGAGATATCTGCCCAAGATAAAACATGACTGAGTACACAGAAGAGATAAGAATGATGTGAAAAATTCAAAGAAGGATGGCTTAATTCCAGGCAAACCAACCATTCAACAAGCATTTATTAAACTCCATACACTAGGTCCAGAGAATATTAAAGAAAGGTAAACTAGCCGTTGCTCTCAAAGAACTTACATTCTAATAGGGAAGACAACATATAACAACAGTTGTAAGATATATAGAGTAGAAGTAAAGGTTCAAGTGCCATAAGGACAGAAAAAAAATCTCCTTTAGAAGGCAGCATTTGAGATGAATCTTACAGGAAACTATGATAACAAAAGGCAGAAGTGAGAAATGAGAGCATTCTAGGCATGGGAGACAGCCAGTGCAAAAGCATGGGAATGGGAGATGGAGTGTCCTATATGAGGAACAAAAAATGTCAGTATGGTTGGATCATACAATATATGAAAGAATATTTAGTAAAATATAACAGTACTGAAAAAATAGGAAGGGGGTAGATTATACAAAGCCTTAAATGTCAAAATTAGGAATTCATCATTGATCCTGGAAATAATAGGAAGCCATTGGAATTTATTGGAGAGGAGGGGTTAATAGAGTCAATTAGTCAGTAAGCATTTATTAAGCTCTTCCTGTATACTGTACACTGGCTCTGTAACAAGCATTACAGATACAAAGAAAGACAGACCTATGTTTTAGGAAAATCATCTTGGCAACTGTATGGAGAGTGGATTGAAGTGGGGAGAGACTTGAGGCTGATGATGGAGGATATACTGATTAGAAGACTATTGAAATGAGGTAAACTAAGGTGATAGTTGTGTGAGTAGAGTGAAGAAGACATAAAAGTCCAATATAGTAGAACTTCATTTTATGCAAACTCAACACACGTGAATTCAGGTATATGTGACTAGCAACTGAGAAAAATACATAAAACATTTTAATTACTCCATTTAGATAATTATACATAAATCCTTACTATTTTCCCAAGCAGTGTAACATCTTGTTGCAGAGGTTTACCCAATCACCTTCATTCCTGCTCTGAGAAGCTTTAGTGTGAATCATTACATCCCTCTGCACCAAGGATTAGCTCCTGATCAGTCTTTGGTCTGGAGTTCTCACTAGTAACCAATCACGTCCATATTAGAACAAGACTTCTCTTTGTTTCATTAACGCTATTTAATTATTAATAATGGCTCCAAAGTACACAAATAGTGATGCTCTACTAAGCCTAATAAAAGTCATAAAGTGCCTACGTCTGTTCACATAAGAAATACGGATTAAATAATGAGGTTTGCTATTACATGCAATTTTCAACTGATGGAAGAGTTCTTGGAACTTCCTGGTCCCATAAAACAAAGTCCCACTGCATAATAGATACTTAGCTGAATTGATGAAAATATGTAAACTAGTCAATAGGGGAAATAATTTCAGATTTACAGACTGTATTTTGCTTTAAGGACATCTAAGTTCAATTCTAAGGAAGATGAATTTAGGCTATCCAAATCCTTCAGCTGTGTGTCTCTGGGCCAGTCACCCATCGCAGCATCTCATGCAACTCTCTGGGACCATTAGTTGAAAAGAAAACTCTACCTGAGGCTGGGAAAATAGAAACTGTGAGCCAAGGAGCAGTAACTGTGCAGCAACAAATGCAGAGGCCATCTCATTTAGGTAGACTCTTTTATTGCTTTGCTACCATGGCTGATTCCTTTGGAGGAGCTTCTCATCTCAATAGATTCCTTACTGAAAGTATTGCTTGGTACCCTTTGGACTGTAGAGTCTTGCATAAAAGGTCTCTTTTATCCAGTTCTCTCCTGTCTTATCCTTTGTTCTGTGTTATACACACATCCCCTGCCTTGGGATATTTGGAAGGGAAACTAAAACTACAGATAGGAACAAGCTTACACTGTCTTAGTGATTCACTCCCAAGATCAAATGTTCCATTGGCTTAAGATGTTTTCTTTCCAAACAAGGCACCTAGTTAGAGGATGCTGTGGAGGTAAGCTATGCTTATTCTAAAGGCATTTGCTTCAATACAGGTAGCTGGTGACAGTGGCTAGAATGCTAAGCCTGGAATCAAGAAGAACTGAGTTCAAATCTAGCCCAAGACATTTACTAGTTGTATAACCCTGGGCAAGTTACTTGACCTCTGTCAGCCTCAATTTTCTCGTCTGTAAAATGGGGGTAAAATCCAAACTATAGGACTATTGAAAAGATCAAATGAAATATTATTTGGGGTTGTTGTTGTTGTTTTTTAACTCTTACCTTCCATCTTAGAATCAATACTGTGTATTGGCTACAAGGCAGAAGGAGTGGTAAGGGTTAGGCAATGGGGGTGAAGTGACTTGCCCAGGGTCACACAGCTGGGAAGTGTCTGAGGGTAGATTTGAACCTAGGATCTCCCATCTCTAGGCCTGACTCTCATTCCACTGCGCCACCCAGCTGCCCCCTTCCAAGCAAGTCTTGATGGCATCTTATTTGTAGTTCAGTAAAACAGACTCCACTTGTGGAATATGGTGACATGTTGAGCAAGAAGATTTGTGGGCCAATCCCTTCAAAAAAATCCCTTTCAAAGGAACCTGCATGTGAAGAGGTGTCATCTGCACCATCCCGTCAGCCTAACCATTTCAATGAAAGCTGGTGAAGAGGCAAGAGAGTAACAGCTCGACTTGTCTCCTATTTTTTAAAACTCAACTAAAGAGAACACAGACTCACTGCCAGAAATGATTATGTCTAGCACTGTGTGATGTAAATAGCCAGAGCAAGGCTGTGATTGTTACAGCAAAGTTTTTACATGGACCTAGGAGCACTGCAAGCCATTTGGAGGGTTCTACTGCAATCAGGAAATCATTTTGAAGTGAAACTGGATATCCTGCAAGTAATGTAACTTCAATATGTCCCTACCAGAAATTACTCTTTTTTTTAACCCTTACCTTCTAATGTAGAATCAAAACTATATATTAATTCCAAGACAGAAAGGCACTAAGGGCAAGGCAATGGGGGTTAAGTGACTTATCCAAGGCCACATACCTAGGAAATATCTGAAGCCAGATTTGAACCCCACCATCTCCCATTGCAAGATCTGGCTCTCAATCCACTGAGCCACCTACTTGCCTCCAGAAACTATCTTCTTGGCCAGAAAACACACCCCTATTCCAAACTTACCAGTTTCTATCAAGGGCATCAAAACCCTTCTAGCCTTCCAAGTTTTCATCCTTGATGCCATCCTAGACTCCTAACTCTCCCCAATCCCACACATCCACATTGGTTGCCTAGTCTTGTTGGGTCTGCTTCCATAATATCTCTTGCACTGATCTCTTTTTCTTCACCCATACCATCAGGCCTTCCTCATCTCCCACCCGGACTCTTATCCTTCTTACTTTCCTTTGCTAGATCTTCATGCAGGTAATGCCCCTCTCATAACAGGTGTTCCACAGGGCTCTGTCCTGGGCTCTCCTCTCTTATACCTCAATACAATATCAACTGGAACATCTGTTCCCATGGATTTAGTCACTGTTTCTCTGCTGATGATTCTCTACCTTTCCTATCCTCTAGTCTTTCATCTCCAACAGTCTTACAGATATCTAGCTAGCTATTACCCACTAGACATCCTCTAACTCATTGATGGGTTTGTGGTCCATTAGTTACCCTCAACCTACTTTAGCACATCTGCCAAGATGGTTTACCAGGATATGGCCATAGTATATGCTAGAGATCCTTGGAGGCACAGGTGAATGCGAGGTGCCAAGTAGACACCAAAGGTGAGTAAGCAATCCTGAAAGGACTTGGCAAACTTTCATGCCAGAGATGCTGGTCCTCCCTGAACACCCTTACCCTATTCAATATATACTTACTGACTATTACAATAGAGTCTTCCATCTTCTTGCCTTTCAAGCCTCTTTTCTTTCCAATCAGTCCTCCATACATTTGCCAAAATCATATTCCTAAATCTACATCTGACCATGTACTCTCCCTCTCAATAAACTCCAATGGCTCCCTATCACCTCTAGGACTGAATACAAACACCTCTATTTGTAACAGAAAATGCTACACAATGCCTGGGTCCAACTTACCTTTCTAATTCTATTACATATTATTCCCCTCATAAAAAAATGAAGGAAAACTTCTATAATCAAAATTATTTATTTTGCATTTTGTAATTTTTTCTAACTCTTGCTTGGTCTTAAAATCTTTCCTTTTCCAAAGATCTGACAAGTATATTATTCTGCGTTCACCTAATTTACTTGTTGTTTCCTTCTTTATGTTCAAGTCATTCACCCATTCTGAGTTTATCTTGGTGTAGGGTAGGAGATGTTAATCTAAACCCAATCTTTCCCATACTGTTTTCCAATTTTTCCAGTTTTTGTCAAATAGTGGATTTTGGTCCCAAAAGCTGGGATCTTTGGATTCATCATAGACTGTCTTACTAAGGTCACTTACCCCATGTCTATTCCACTGATTCCCCCTTCTGTCTCTTAGCCAGTACCACATGGTTTTGATGACCACTGCTTTATAGTACAGTTTAAGATCTGGTTCTACAAGACCACCTTCCTTCCTATTTTTTTCATTATTTCCTTAGATATATTTGATTTTTTGTTCTTCCAAATAAACTTTGTTATTGTTTTTTTCTAATTCTGTTTAAAAAAGTATTTTGGTAGCTTGATGGGTATAGCACTAAATAAGTAAATTAGTTTGGTTAGGATTGTTATTTTTAATATGTTAGCTCGTCCTACCTGTGAGCAATCAATGTTTTTGAAGGATAACTTTTAAAGTAATGTTTTTAATTTACTACATACTTGAAAAGAAAGCTGACAATAATAAAGATTCATGGTTTCACGTATAAATCCTCATTATCATCTTCATTTTATTTGTTGTTTTAAGTTTAGATTTTTTTAAATTAAAATTGCTATATTCTCCTTCACATATTTCAGTCTGACATGATAAACTGGTCTTTTTACACATAATATTCTATCACCTATCTCATGCCTTTGTATAGACTGTCCCCCATGCCTGGCATGCACTTCCTCCTCACTTCAGTCCCTTAGAACCTCTGGTTTCCATCAAAACTCAACTCGAGCTATCCCTCTCATATGAAACCTTTCCTAATGTTCCTAAGGCTACTAACTCCTCTTCAAAATGACCTTGCTTTTATTTACTTAGAAAACTACAAATTAACATTATCTATGTTGACTAGATAGCAAGATGATCTAGTGGATAGAGCCTGAAGTCTGGAATCCAGAAGACCTGAGTACAAAGGCAAACTCAGATATTAGTTGTGTAACCTTGGGCAAGTCACTTTACCCTGTTTGCCTTAGTTTCATCACCTGTAAAATAAGATGGAAAGGGAAATGGTAAACTACTTTAGGATTTTAGCCAAGAAAACCTCAAATGGGGTGACAAAGAATTGGACATAATTGAAGCAACTGAACAACAATATGCTGCATTGTTGTTGTTGTTTTATTTTATTATGAACTTTCTAATTTTATTTTAATCTAACTCCCATGATACTTTTTTGTAGACCTTAAGTGCATTTTTTAAATTTTAAAACTACTCCACCCTATTCAGACTATGCTTTAGAAGATCTGATTTAGCTATCTCCTGATTAGTAACAATGGAGATACTTGGTTTAACAGAATCAAGTCTTGGGAACTCTACATTTCTCCACCCTACTTAGTTTAACAAGGTCAGAAATGTCTGTACCATACTCAAGGATTAAGTATTTAAGAAAATGGCCTTCAACAGACATATGCGGAAACAGTGGACAGACCCCTGGGCTGTCCTAAGTCAAGCTAAGCTAACATTGGTACAGATGAGACACAGGAAAGTGACATAAAACTGTCTATATAGGGCAAGTAACTTGCTCTCTTCGGCCTCTTTTCCCGGAGAGGCATCTCTGGCTGGCAGTGTGCTAAGCGTTCTAACATCTTGGCATGGTGGCAGCTATTTGTCTGGGTTTTGGCAGTGAGTTTGTCCTTGAGCTAATTCAGGTTCAGGCATCTTGGCTGAGCCCTCTTGGAGTTCAGGCTGATTCCTTCCTCTTTTTCTCTCCAAAACCTTACCTTCTAGAGCCTCTAATCTTCCCACCTGGCACAAGCCAGGTGGTAGAAATCCTACACCCTTTTCTTTCTCCCTTCTTCTTAAATTTCTTTCCACTATATTAATTAAATCACCATAAATTTCCAGACTGACTTGGGTAATTTTTTTTTGTTATTTGGGATATCCATGGCAGACAATAATTAATATAGTTTAGGTCACAATGCTAAAATTATCCTTTACAGTTTGGGAGAGTCTGGGTGGTTGCAGCCTTCTTTGAGTGACTGGAATGAGCTATCTATTGTGAGAAGCCCTTTATGTCCTCCCCATGCACCATTATTTATTTTTTGTAAGACAATTGGGCCAGGTGAATATCACACATTGACTCTATGTCAACATGTGTTATTTTTTTTACATCATTTTAAGAAACACTCAAGTATATAGTTAGACTCTCCAAGTAATTTAGTCATCATTTTTGTGGTGCTTTATTGGAGAAACTGAGGCAATGTCTCCCCAAGAAGCAGAGTAGGAAATATGAAAATTTATTTTTCTTGATTTCCATTTAAGGATCTTAGATTAAAAAGTAAAATTTTGTGTATTTTTGTGTCTCAGTTCTGGATCAGAGAGACTCTGCTCTTTACAGTTTCTTTGTCATTAGGAATCCCATTGAAGATCTTCCTTTTAACAAAATTTGGTTAATAGAAAAGTGTGACAAGGGTTTTCTTCATGCATATCACATAATGATAAGGAGGGATGGATAGTTTGATGGACTACCTCCTAATTAGCTGTTTACCAATTGGAGATGTCTTGGGATGTTCAAGAGAAGAGCTAAATAATGAGCTCCTGAAAATCTATTTATAGATCTGTCTGACAGCGTTTCAGAGGTTTTTGGTCACTGAGGGGGTCATGGACCTACCAATCTATAGGTCATAATGCTAGCCTTATAAATAAAGTTATATTCTTACCCAAAAATCAAGCTTTCAAGATAATTTTAATCATAACACTTTAAAACTGGAAAGACTGAGACACTGACTCTCTTTATGCTTTTCTTTCAGGGGCACCATGAACTGAATCAAGGAGAGGGGAAATTCTCCCTTATTCCACCTTGGCTCCAAATAATTAATCTGGGTGTTTGTTTCTGTTCTGTGATATTTGTCCTTCTTAGTTTCAGGTACAGGCCGTGATCATCATTGGATCCAAAAGTTATACAGCCCTAGTGATCTTGGAGCCAGGAATACACTCAGAGTGGTTCAGTCCACCATCCCAGCAGGGAAGCCCAGAGAAGTTAGAGTGCCTGAGATTCCATTCTAAAGGGTGTTTGGACTTGAAGTTGGGATTATATGTTCTATAAGAACTAAGCTAAACTAAGAACCGCTCCAGAGACTGAAGGGTTGGAAAAGGGGAGAATATGTTTCCCACTTGTTGGGAGAGTAAGCTTTATTTATTTGTGATTATGCCCCAGGGAAGGAGTAAAATATAAAACAGCTGATTACAGACAATAAAGGCCAGTGTTACAATAATAGCAAATTTTTAGATAAAAAAGACTGGGCTAGTCTTGGATTTCTGTTTAACACTGACAGAATTCCAAAGAAGACCAGGTTTAAAGGGAAAGCTCAGTTTGCAGTGCTTGTCCTTGAAATGCCAGGAAGCCATGGAGGAAAATAATTTCCATAGACAGCTAAAGATATGTGTCTAGAGCTCAGAAGAGAGATCAGAGCTAAGGACTCCGCTATTAGGCATTTAAGTCCTTCACGACTGATTTCACATTATTTCCCCTCCCACACTCTATATTACATACTACTTAAGTCAAGTGAAATCAACAATCATTTTTTTAAATATAACATCTTATTTTTTTCCAATTACATGCAAAAACAATTTTCAACATTTTTAGTTTCCAAAATTTTGAGTTCCATACTCTCTCCTTCCCTTGCCTCTCCCTCTCCCTCTCTGAGACAGCAAGCAACTTAATCTAGGCTTTATGTGTGCAATCATGTAAAACATATTTCCATATTAGTCAAACTGTGGAAGAGCAGTCATTAAAAAAAATAAAGAACATAAGGTGAAAATAGTATGCTTAGATCTGCATTCAGACTCTATCGGTTTTTCCTCTGGAGTTAGATAGCATTTTTCTTTTTTTCCTACATTTGCCTTCTGTCTTAGAATCAATGCTACATATCAGTTCCAAGATGGAAGAGTAGTAAGAGTTAAGCAACTGGAGTGAAGTGACTTTCCCAGGGTTACTCTGCTAGGAAGCGTCTAAGGTCACATTTGAACCCAGTTTCTCCTGACTCCAGACCTGGCTGTCTATCCTCCAAACCACGTAGCTGTTCCTTGGAAACAGCTTCTTGCAGAAGATGGGATGTTAATTGATATTTCATCTTCCTTTTCCATTTCCTTTTGCACTAGTTGTCTCCCACACCTGTAATGTTTCCCTTTCTCATCTTAGAATTCCCTAGCTCCCCTTAAGATTCATCTCAGCCTCTGCTGATCCCTCCCCTCTATATATGTTATATTATACTATGAATGTATGTAGGTATGTGTGTGAGATATAGACTATTTACTTATCTGTGTACATATTACTTCCCTCCACAGTAGTAAGGGTGCTCCTTGAATCATTTGGTTTTTGTCATTTTATCTTCAATACCTAGCATACTGGCTGGTACACAGTTGTTGCTGTTGAGTTGATTTTGGGGTGCTCTAACTCTTTGTGACCATATTTTGGATTTTCTTGGCAAAGACAAGGCAAAGACTTGGCAAAGTGGTTTGCCATTTTCTTCACAAAATCATTTTATAGAAGAGGAAATTGAAGCAAACTGGAGTAAGTGACTTTCCCAGAACCACACAGCTTATGTGTCTGGGGCCAGATTTGAATTCAGGAAAATGTGCCTTCCTAATTCCCAGGGCACCACCTAACTACCCCTGTTGTATAATAGAGGATTGATAAATTATTTTGAAACTAAATTCAATAACTCAAATGAAACAATGAAAGAGCAAAAAACATAGAGAGAAAAAGAGATGGGTACCAGGTACAAAACCTTTGGGAATGTCAGCAAATATGCATCATAAAGGCTCTAGAGGAGAACTGGAGTTTAAGAGGAAAGCCAAAAGAGGACTGTGTTACTAAAGGTAAGGAAGGATAGAGTATCTGGATAATAAGATTATGAACTCCTTGAGGACAGATAATATCTTTTGCCTCTTTTTGTATCCCCAGCCCTTAGCACAAGACCTGGCACATATTAGATACTGAATAAATATTGATGGATGGATAGATGGATGGATGGATGGATGGATAGATAGATAGATGAGTAGAGAATGGTCAGACCATAAAAGTTATAAAATGAAGAGATAAGGAAAAGGATGTCTTAGAGGGGAAAATGTTGTTTGAATTGGTAATTAGGGGGTCACTCATGACCTATGAGAATAGATTCAGTAATAGTAATGCCAACAGGCAGATTGCTAAGGATTGAGGAAAACTAGATGGTGATAATAATAACCTTGCATTTCCATCATACTTTAAAGTTTGCAAAGGACCTTCTTCATAATAACCCAGTGAGGTAGGAAGTTTGACAAAGATCTCAATGGAGTGTGAATTACATGAGATAAGCAATCATCTAATTTGCTTTCCTTTTATGACCACAGTGGTCATTCATGCTTGAATGCTTCTATAATCATCAGGCTGACTCAGAACACTCGACCTTGATCAGATAAAACTGAATTGAATTGGTATCTCCACCATCTTGGATCTTTAGCCTTCATGCTGTATACGCCTGTCTCAGACCTCTCCATCACTGTGTCTTTAATCCTGTGGGATTTTTGTAGAGTTTTGTTTTTGTTGGGTTTTTTAATAATGGCTATTTGTTCCTTCAAAGAAACATGCAAATTGTGACAAGATGTTACAGCAATGACTGGTATAAAGAAGTTGAGTATTTAAAGAATCATTCCAGCCCATAATAAAACAAGATCAGTAGCACCATAATTCAAAGGAAATGAGAGTAAATATTTAAAACAATAGTAAAACTGATGAGCTTTGCTGTAAAACAGCCTAACTCATTCTCAGAGAGGAAAAAAGGTCAAAGAGTAGTCAGAGGTACCTGGAAACTGACGGGGTTACTATCAATTCCTTTATAGCACTAATGTCAAACTAAAAAAAAAAAACCAACAACAATATATCACTATACATTGTACATTGACTTGGAAAACCACAAGTTAATGTTATCTATGATAAATTGTATATTTTTATTTATTTTGTAAAATATTTCCCAATTACATTTGCTTCTTGAGGTCAATGTTTGACATCCACTCCTGCTCTATAGCAGAGCATAGGTTTCTTAAAGATAGAAGGAAAGGACAGAAAGAAAAGATTTAAAACATAAACAAATGTTAACTGCTTGCTGTGAAGACAAAATGTTTGTCATGGGCAAGACAATACAAGTTTTGCTAATAAAACTCACTTTTTCATTCAGAGCTGTGCCAAAACCATTCTCAGAATGGTCCAGGTGAAGCTATAGATCTGGGCTTCTTCATTATGCTGTAAAACAGCCACCAGGAAATATATGTATTTGGGGTATTTTTTGCTTCTTGTGAATCCAGAAGTTTCAGACCCATTGAGGGAATGATGAACCCTGATAAATATGATGAAAAGAACAATTGCTCCAGAATTACAGAAACTCCCAAATGGATATGGAATACTGCAATACAACCTTGTATCATACCACAAATCACAAAAGATTAAGAAATTTATGCAAGAGCTAGAGATAAGCATGTTTTAATGGCTTGGGAACTCCCTTGATTTATATCCCATTGTCAAGCCTTGACTTGGAAAAATGGACTATTCATCAAAGGCACACTATATCCAGTGTGATAAAAGTGTAGACTCATGATGATGAATTGCAGAATATATGTCAAAATCATATTAACTCAATGCCAAATTGTGTAAAACAAGTGAATGCAACAAAAGAAAGACATATTGCATTTTTTCTATTTAAGATATAAAAACTAAGTTTTATGACATGTCAACATATTTAATTATTTCATTTTTGAGCCAAATAATTTGCACACTGCTCTAAGAGGTCAGGCTATATGGAGGATCTCCTCATCAAAGGATTCTAGGGTGATAGAGAATCATCAAGGTGCAGAACATGGGGTCAAGGTTAGGATGAAAGTGATCGAATACAAAACAGCATCTTCTGAATATCTTATTCAGAAGGGATAGAATAGATATTCAGAATAGGAAAACAGAGTGGAAGGATAGGGATGAATCAAAGGACCTCACAATGATGGTGAAGAGAAGGCTTGTTTTGAATTAAGGAGAGGGAAAGGCCAATGGATAGAAGGGTGAGGTCAGGAACCAAAATGGCAAAGTTCTGAATCTTAAAGTTAATATCATGTGAGATGGTAAGGTCTAAGATATGTGGCTTACATAAGAGATTAGAGGAGGAGGTCTTTGGTACTAAGGGGGTTGAAAAATTATGCAGGAAATACTGCACAGAGTCCAGGTTGAAGAGTGATTCTCTGTGCACTGTGAAACTTTCCAAATGTTCCACTTTACAATTGACATTCTACTGGTTATGTCGGGTCCTGAAATATCACAGAACCTGAGAGAAATCTGGAACCATTCCAAAGAGTTTAGCCTACCCAGCCATATGGGAAAGACCAAATGTATGAAAAATGTCTTTTGCCTAAACCAAGACATACAGGTAGGGAGCAGTTAGCTGGCTTAGTGGATTGAGAGCCAGACCTAGAGATGGGAGGTCTTAGGTTCAAATGTGACCTCAGATACTTCCTAGCTGGGTGACCCTGGGCAAGTCACTTACCCCTTACCACTCTTCTGCCTTGGAACCAATATATAGTATTGATTCTAAGATGGAAGGTTAAAAAAATGGACATACAGTTAGATAACATGCCTATGGAGCATGTCCATCAATATGTATATCAATCTGCAAAAGATATTATAGATGGGCAATTAGTCAGTCACAGAATTTAAAAAGAAGAGCCTACAGCAAGTTAGAAACCACTCTCAATGATCTCAAGCTTGTCCCAGAAGCAAAGGCCCATCTGAGAAACTTCTTAGTTTAAGGTAGTTAGGTAACATTCTACACATGGGAAATAGCAGGTCCAAAGGCACTAAAATATTTCAATTTCAAGAAATAACAAGGAGGTCAGAAGATGGATTCTATGATCTACATTGGAAGTCATTGAGATTTTGTTCATGATGTCAGTGAAATCACAGATCTAGTCCAAAAAATGAATCTATACTCCAAAAACTAAAGGTGCATATCACACAGAAAGCAATAGAGAAGAAAAGGATTGGAAGAGGAAGAGCAAGAAGGTAATCTTGGTTAGGTGATCAATTTGTATTGAATGCATCTCAAAGGAGATGGGGTTACTACACAATGGTGATAGATTCTGGAAATGGCAATGGGGAACACAGAATATTCTGACTCACCATAAGCAGGACTGAGAGGGTATGGGTGAAAATTACAAGAAGTACTGGATAGGGAAGAAAGAGATTATATGTCATCAGAAGGGAGCCAGGATTCAATAAGTGAAATAAAAAAGAAGTGAAAAAGAAAAAAACTTATGATGAAAATAAGCATGTTAACTATGGAGCAAGCATTCCAGAGAATGCAATGAAAGTGACAGGCAGATGTAGGGTGGAACATTTGGAGGAAGGAGAGAAGGTTGAAAGGAATGGAACAGGTCATGGGGAAGAAAGACTAGGGTGTGTGCAATGACAACTTGAGCCCGCTAAATGGCTTAGTGGGTAGAGTGCTAGGTCTGGAGTCAGGAAAACCTGAGTTCAAATCTAGCTTCAGACACTTACTAGCTATGTGACCCTGAGTGAATCACTTAATCTCTGTTTGCCTTAATTCATCAGAGAAGGAAATGGAAAATCACTCCAGTATCCTTGCCAAGGAAACCCCAAGGACAATAATGATATGCTTTGGTACACAGAGTCATGAAGAGTCAGACATAACAATTGCAACTCTGGTTCCAAATCACTGGGATGGGGAGAGTATGACAGAGTGCAAGCATGCTAACCAATGAGAAATGGGTTTAGGAAGATTATCAGTGGCTGGAGAGAAGTCTATTAAGGAGAGCAAGAGATTAAATTATTCAAGGTCCTTTAGACTGGAACAAGATATTTGTGTTGGAAAATATGTATGCAGAGTTTTAATGGCAGGTAGAGTAGGACAGATAAGTTAAATCCTAGTTATGAAGGATATTAAATGCTAAGAGTTGGAATTTTATTCTGTGGATAATAATGTGGATTTTTGATATTTTAAGGAAGTAAGTGATATGGTAAACGCAGTGATAAAGAAGACTAATTTGGTGATGGGCAGTATGATGGAGTAGAGTAGAAAAAGACAAGAGTGAGAGAAATCATTTGGAGTAGTTAGGTGGCTTATTGACTAGATAGTTGGGTCTGCAGATGAGAGGTTCAAATCTGGACTCAGATACTTCCTAGATGTATGATCCCAAGCATGTCACTTAATCCTAATTACCTCGCCCTTACTACTCTTCTGCCTTGGAACCAAAACTTAATATTGATTCTGAGACAGAAGGTAAGGGTTGAGAGAGGGAGCGAGGGAGAGAGAGAGACAGAGAGACAGAGAGAGACAGAGACAGAGACAGAGAGAGACAGAGAGAGATATCAGTCAGAACCCTAATAAAATAATCAAGTCAGGAGATGATGCATTAGACTAGTGAAAGAATAGGGAAAAAAGCAAGATTTAGGAAACAATACAAAGAAAGAAGTACATATTTGGTGAGTGACTAGCCTTAGGAGGTAAGGCTAAGAAAAAATTAAAGATCATAAAATCAGAATGTTCAAGCTAAAAGAGACCAAAGAGATCATTTAGCTTAACTCCCTTATATTATAGGAAATTGCTATTCCCAGAGGTGAAATTACTTTCCTAAGGTCACAAGAGGAGTCTAATGTCAGAGCTCATGTCTCCTGTCATTTCTTGAAGAGGCCCTTTGAGAGTTGCCCTCAGTGCTACAGCAATGGCACCTCGTCCTTTATATTACAGGAAACTGATATTCCCAGAGGTGAAATTAGTTTCCCCACTCAAGTAGTCTAGTGCCAGAACATGATGTGCAAGAACTCATGTCTCCTGCCATCTTTATAGAGGCCCTTGAACTCTGAGTGACAGCAATGGTGCCTTGATTGAAATAGGATGTTGACTAATATTTAGAAGGCACTGCAGAAATATCTGTTGAGTTGTTAAATTATAAACAGTAACTCAGGAGACCAGGAGATTTTTAACTAAGAGAGAGAATGTCAGGTCTTAGACTTATTGAATCTGAAGTAAAGGTGAGCATCTAGGTGGAAAAATCAATAAGCAGATAAGAGATTAAGGACAATGGCTCAAGAGAGAGGTCAACACTAGAGATATATAGCATTGTGAGTGATTTATACTTTTTCGCCTGCTTCTCTTTTTAGCCAGGAGCTCACATTTGTAAGATAGCTGGCCAAACTTAGGGGTATAACCTGTGGTCATGAGAAAAGATAAAGGTAATTGACTCACAAGAGGAATCAAACCCTTAATTGAATCTCATCACCATAATGCAGCTAATGCCTAACCCAAGGCTTTAAACATAACATATACTCAAATACGTAGGGGGAAATGGAAATCGGAAAACAAAAAAGTAGGGGGGAAGGCATTTAGTTATCTCCCACAAATTCAGCTATCAAATTAGATCTTTAAATCATCAATCTTATCAGTTATGACATAACCAACAATGATGACCAAAAAAAGACCATTCTACAGCTAAGAGTTTTAGTCTATAGATATGACTTTACTGTTTACAAGATATCAGATAGGAAAGGTCATAAAATGCTTTTATATATTTAGAACAGAATTATTAACTTCAAAATATTAAATAAAAAAGCATATTTTACTTTTCCCCCAACCAAAAAAATAAAATCCCTGATGTTGCCAGTCACGATAATCATCTACTAATTTTCTTTTGGACTTGACCAAGTCATTAATTCTCAATAAGAAACCTCAACCAATGGAGATTGACACTTTCTCTGAAATATTTAATCTTAGAGGGTTACTTGAAGCACTGAGAGGTAAGATGAGCTAGTTACCTAAGCTCCTATACTCATATCAAAAGCAGGACCTGAAATTAGAACTTCTTGCCTCCAAAGCTAACTAACTTCTTTGGCAAACTGCCTCTCCCTCTATTAAAAAAAATGATTAGCTTTCTTGGTATTCTGTTTGTATATTCCTTGAACCCATCTAAATCCTAAAAATAGGAGCCATGTTAATTCTATTAGAATATGATCTATTAGATCATATGTCCAATCCTTAATCTCTCCTAAAAACTATAGAATATTCTTCAGACACACATATCTAAAAAAACCAGCTGAGGTCCCTAACCATTTATTCACCACAATAAGGAAACTAATTTTTATTCCAATGCTTGCTTCAAAATGTAAATTAAGTTGCTTCTGGCCTCCAGAGGACAGTATAGAAATCTTGGCAGAGAAAGGATATCTTTGGAGCATTGTACAGAAATCCTTGGGGAAGACAGAGGTGGTTTATCTCCCTTTGTTATCTTGGTATGACCTACAGGGACAGTGGGTATTTTTGGTGTAAGCAGAACCTTACTTCTCAACTTCAGGGGAATCTACAACAATAATGTTTGGAGTCCAATAAGTAATGAACTGCCTTGTTTTTAAAAAATAAGAATTTTTAAAATTAAGTGACCCAACATTTTACAGGAAAATAAAATCTACCTTTATCATCATATTTATCTTGGTTCATGTCTATACTTCAGAGTGTAAGCACAACATTTTTAATCAATACTGTATTTTCCTATTTAAGTGAGCTTTAAAATTCTTTTTAAATACTTGTCATGAGAAAAAGTAGATATAGTTGTAATTTGTTATATTGAAGCATAGATCTGTTAATGGTATAAGGATTATGGATTTAAATTATATAGATTTTCAAGGACAGATCTATTAAAGGAATAAGAAGTATGTTTAAATTATGTAGAATTTGAAATAACTACAAAACCTTTTTAAGAAAAGTCTCAAAAAAAATTACAAACAAGATTATACCAGGAAATTTACAGTCACCCAAACTCTATAAAGTTAGAAAAAAGAACCCTATTCAATGGGAGTAAGTCAATAAGATCCCCTGAAACATTAAACAGTTGCTGTTTCATTTCTTTAACCGTATTAATGAATTTAGAGATAATATGCATATTAACAATCAGTGCTATGACTAGAAAGTTGGGACATACAAATATGCGCACACACACACACACACCAAGATAAGAATTGGATATAAAGGCTGGTCTTGTGGAACATTAGATAGAATTGAGAAAATGAAATCTGGAGAGCAATATGCTGGAACCCATGTAATAGTTCCAAGGATTTAATGGTTAAAATTTTAGTTTGAGCATTTGCACCTTGAAAATCAGAGAATGCTAGGAATCAGCATTTGATATATTGTTTTCTCGAATGTCTAAACTTAAGAAAGTGATGGAGAAAATAATAATAATGCAGATTAAGGGCAGCTGGGTTGCTCAGTGGATTGAGAACCAGGCCCAGAGATGGGAGGTCCTGGGTTCAAATCTGACCTCAGACACTTCCTAGCTGTGTGACCCTGGGCAAGTCACTTAACCCCCATTGCCTATCCCTTACCACTCTTCTGCCTTAGAACTAATATCTAGTATTGATTCTAAGACAGAAGGTAAGAACTTTTAAAAAATAATAATAATGCAGATTAAACAAAGGTTTCTTTCAAACTTTTTTTGAGAGGCAGCTATTAATCATTTGCCAGCATATCTCTAGATCTGGATACCTGACATGAACAACTAAGAGAATGGGTGAGATCCTTAGTAACCAGATAAACTTGAACTCAAGTTCATTTTTTTTTTATCTTTACTTTCCATTTTAGAATCAATACAATGTATTGGCTCCAAGGCAGAATAGGAGTAAGGGCTAGGCAATAAGGGTTAAGTGACTTGCCCAGGGTCACACAGCTAGGGAGCATCTGAGGTCAGATTTGGACTCAGGATCTCCCCTCTCTGGGTCTGACTGTCAATCCACTGAGACACCCAGATGCTCCCTTGAGCTCAAGTTCTCAAGAAAGGTAGATGTGATTTCAATCAAGTTTACTTAAATAGGAATTTATATATCAGTCAAAATGATTTCACTAAATTATTTTTGGGCCTTTAACCCAAGCTCCTAGTCCCTAGGCTTTTCCTCTAATAAATAAACTGCTCTATTCTTGTTTTCTATACTCTTCTGACCCTACCCCTCTCTGTCTAGGGTGCCATGTTATTCATACCTCATTGTTAAAATACCTATTTAAAAAAGGCAGAGGCAACTAGGTAGCAATCAATGTGGACTGCACCCCTGCCTAAGGATGGAAACCAATCAAATATGCCTCAGCAAGACTCTACTACAACTTCCTTCATCCTTAAGCTACCCTGAGTGAATAATGAATGAAGTGACCCAGGTAAGAAACTGATGTGTCTTGGCTATTTTAAGTCCAGAAGACAGCTTCTCTCAAGACCACCAGCACCTTAATCTGAAGGCCATCATGACTGAGATTGCAATGACCTCCCTAATTGTATACTTGATTGCCTACTCGAGCCTCCTCATCTCCCTCCAACTCTAGATGTTTGTTCCTCCCCGCCTCAGGTATCTCATTTGGGGTCTTCCACCATTCTTTGGACTAGTAAAAATGAAACTGATTGCTTTTTAGCCTTACTGGCTAATCTGACTCTTCTTCAGAAGCCTCCACAATCAACTTCAATGAAACAAAAAGTAAGATGGAAGCTTGCCCTTGGTGCTATAATCCTGGGAGTTGATACATTTTTAAAACATTTATGAATAAGTGTTTCCAACTCCTGTTAAGTGGTGTCTTCATAAGAACTTCAGAATTCTATTCTTCACAATAGTAATGGAAGTGTTCTTAGTTTGTCCTAGTGGAAAATGGTCAAAGAAGACTGCATAGAATTCAGAGAGATAAGGGACAGCTGAGTGGTTCAGTGGATGGAGAGCCAGGCCTAGAAACAGGAGGTCATGGGTTCAAATCTGACCTCAGACACTTCCTAGCTGTGTGACCCTGGGCAAGTCACTTGACCCCCATTGCCTAGTCCTTATTTCTCTTCTGCCTTAGAACCAATACATAGTATTGACTCCAAGACAGAAGGTATGGGTTTAAAAAAAAAAAAAGAACTCAGATCGTAATGATCAAGAATGTCTGTATTATTAATGGGACACTGAATGGACCAGGGAAAAGTCAGACATTTTTGTTACTATATAGTTGTTTCAGTCAATTACAACTCTTCTTAAGCCCATTATTGGTATTTCTTGGCAAAGATACTAGAATGGTTTTCCATTTCCTTCTCCAGTTCATTTTACAGTTGAGAAACTGAGGCAAACAGGGATAAGTGACTTGCCCAGAATCATCCAGCTAGTAAGTCTCTGAGGCCAGATCTGAACTCAAGAAGATGAATCTTCTTGACTCCAAACCCAGTGCTCTATCCACTGTACCACCCAGCTGCCACAAAGTAAAAAATACACCTATCTATATTACACAAGAACTAAGTAAAGCCAGTGTGAAATTTGAGGAATTATTATATTTTGTCATTTCTAGCCTGTGATAGTAATGAAAGTCAGAATACAATACTTACAAGACTGTATAAATAGTCAACTCCCCCCCCCTAATTTAACAGTCCATAGACACTAGATAGATAGATAGATAGATAGATAGATAGATAGATAGATAGATAGATAGATGCATTCATATTAAATTTTATAAAACCCAGCTCCAGCTAGTTAATTCATTTGTGGCTTTCTTTCTCAAAGAGCAAATATTATCATATGCAATAAATCTTGCTTCTTATTTATTCATTTTTCAAAATGATATCTCTGAAGTGTGGGGAAATTCCCACATATCTGAATTCTTCTGCTTTCTAATCTTTCCATCCTTAGTCCCCAAATTCCAAATAGAAAGAGAATAGCTCTTCAAAATTGAGCCTAAAAATCAATTTTATGGGAAACTTAGAATATCTTTTTCCTGAAAAACTTTAACTGATTTTAAAGTCAGCCATAGCTTAGTTAATTGATGTTTATCACCCACAGTAGCACAGGAGAGCACATGGTTTCCTCTCTCTTTTTTTTTCCCCTTCTGCTACCCAGTGAAAGCACCTTCTGTAAGAAATAGAAAACCTCTTCCAGATTGAGAAGGCCAAGAGGACAGTTTCTATCCAGATGGGGTTCCAATTAAATTAAGGGATGTTTTCATCATAAAAAAAAAAAAGATACAGTCAATACCAAAAAAAAAACTGCTTTCCCAGCCTCACACAGACACATGCATTCAGAAAACAAATAAATATTCAAATCTAGGCACTTGATTTTTTCTTAAAGGCACTAGCATCCAGGTACTGTAAGTCTTAAGGGAATGATAAAACAAAGATTCTGGAGTTCTACTACAATATAGACAGAAATCTCCCCTTTACTGACACATAGGGAGCTGTTAGTTCATGATCATGTTGTCTGAAGGGTCTAGCATTTAGAATAGTGCCTAGCACAGAGCAGTCATTTAACTTACACTTACTGATCATTTTTTTGATCACTGTACAGGGCTCCCAGAATACACATCTCATAAGACTGGTACACAGAAGAGAAAAAGATTCCTTCTCAGATTTTCCCAGGAGTGTAATCTGTGCCTTTCAGGACAAAACTCCTCTGGCTCTGGCCAGTACTCTGGATTATGATGAAGGATGTAGGGCAGAACTGTTACCACTGTCCCTTTGGGAATAATCAGTCCATTGATTTCAACAGTTTTCTTCCAACCTACTTGCTACAGCAAACAGCCTGAGAGTTTTGTTCACCATCATGTCCAGGTGCTCCATCTGCACTACAATAGCATGGGTGACTGGGGCCTGGGGAGAGAAGAAACAAATTCCAACAAACAGGCTACCACCAAGATCTGGTCTTTGCTGATTAAATGATATAAATGGTATAACTCAGTTATACCAGATGTAATAAAAACAACAACTTTAAGAGCAATAACAATAATAATACTGTCTGAAAAAAGTCATTTAAAACATTGTCATTAATATACCCATCTTAATGACATATATTAATTATATTTATGTATATTAATGTGTGTATATATATTTTTTGTTTTCTACTTGCTGGTAAGGTATTAACAAATTTCCTAGTTCTATGAAAAATGAATTAATATTCCATGTTAATATTTTCTGAAAAATGAGCACTTTTGAGCTTATTTATATAATCAGAATCATGGTGGCAAAGGCATCATTTGACCCTGACTAGAATTAAGTGGAAGTTAATTTCTTCCTTACTTTCCTACTTCCTGACATTCCAATTCCTTCTAAAAGTCACTTTCCTTTATCATGACCCTAAACATTCTCTCACATAAATAGCTATCAATGTTGGAAAGCTATGGTTTTACTTGATAGATGTTGAAGATGTTATACCAAATTTGTATTTTACCAGGGACTCTTTAAAATTGGAATGACAGTGGCAGCCAGGTGTCTCAGTAGATTGAGAGCCAGGCCTAGAGACTGAAGCTCATGGGTTCAAATCACAGACACTTCCTATCTGTATGACCATGGACAAGTCACTTGACCTCCATTACGTAACCCTTACTATTCCTCTGCCTTGGAACCAATATACAGTATTGTTCTTTAAGGGAGTTGGTTTTTTTTTTAAACAAAAATAAAATAAAATTGGAATAACTCTATAACAGTGAAATTTAGGTTCATTAAAGGAGATAGTTTAGAGCAGTGATGATGAACTTTTTAAAGACCCAAACTACAACCATCACACTACATATGAGCCACCCCTTACCCCAGTCAGGGGAAGGAGGAAACAATCCCATTGGACTGCTGGGCAGAGAGGCAGGTGATGAGAGAGGGGAAAGGGGGAGGAGAGCAGCCCCCTTTGCCATGCCTCTCATAGGTTTGCCAATACTGGTTTAGGAGACTTTCCCCACATTAGGCCACATAAGTAACTGCTTATTTATAAGACCATCTTTGTTCATATCTTTCTGTTCTGACACTCTTCTGTTCAGCTCAGAGAATGGTGATGGAGATAGAGCTAAAAGATGAATACCCATCAGCTATCACTCCACTCCAAGAAGCATACTCTAGATAATCTGCAGAATACTAGAGAAAAGAAGTCATGTACATTGATCTCTGCTCCCAAATCAAGAGGAAACAGAATCTTCCCTATCCACTTATGGTCAGTAACATGCTTTGAATAATTTGCCAGAAGTTCAAGCATTATTCTGCCATTTCGAAGATCATCTACTTCAAGTTCATCCAAGCAATTTATTTCCATTATATTCATAGGCTGCTAGATGTGGGACAGAGTGTATAGAGTGTGGGACCAAGAGTAAGGAAGACAGAATTTCAATCCTACTCCAGATCTGTGTCACATTGGGCAAATCATTTAACTTCCCTAAGCCTCATATTCCCATCTGCAAAATGAGAATAATCACAGAACTGATCTCCCAGAGTTGTCATGAGAATCAAATCAAATAACACATGTAAAAGGTTGGTACCCCAATAAAGTATTATAAAAATGCCACCACTCTTAGTGTTGCTCTTGTGATCATAGATATAGAGTTGGAAGGGACCTCAGAGATCATGTGGTCTAACACTCTTATTTTAAAGATGAGGAAACTGAGGCCCAGGGAGATTTATAACTTGCCCAACAACATAAGTAGGCATCAGATGTAGGATTTTAGTCTGAGTCCTGGAAATACAAGAACAGGGCTTATTCTATTATACCATGATATATTTGTCTCTACTCTCCCCCACTCTCTATGTATTACTCCATCTGCCTCTCCATATGCTGCATGTCTATATGAAACTTCTAGATTTATCTTCTGAAAAAGTAGGCATCTCCTTTCTCAAAAACCATCATCACAAGCACATGAAGAAGTGTTCTACATCTCTTATAATCAGAGAGATGCAAATCAAAACAACTCTGAGGTATCACCTCACACCTAGCAGATTGGCTAACATAACAGCAAAGGAAAGTAATGAATGCTGGAGGGGATGTGGCAAAGTAGGGACATTAATTCATTGCTGGTGGAGTTGTGAATTGATCCAACCATTCTGGAGGGCAATTTGGAACTATGCCCAAAGGGCGACAAAAGAATATCTACCCTTTGACCCAGCCATAGCACTGCTGGGTCTGTACCCCAAAGAGATAATGGACACAAAGACTTGTACAAAAATATTCATAGCTGCGCTCTTTGTGGTGGCCCAAAACTGGAAAACGAGGGGATGCCCATCAATTGGGGAATGGCTGAACAAACTGTGGTATATGTTGGTGATGGAATACTATTGTGCTCAAAGGAATAATAAAGTGGAGAAGTTCCATGGAGACTGGAACAACCTCCAGGAAGTGATGCAGAGCGAGAGGAGCAGAACCAGGAGAACATTGTACACAGAGACTAATACACTGTGGTATAATCGAACGTAATGGACTTCTCCATTAGGGGCGGTGTAATGTCCCTGAACAACTTTCAGGGATCCAGGAGAAAAAAAACACCATTCATAAGCAAAGGATAAACTATGGGAGTGGAAACACCAAGAAAAAGCAACTGCCTGAATACAGAGGTTGAGGGGACATGACAGAGGATAGACTTTAAATGAACACTCTAATGCAAATACTATCAACAAAGCAATGGGTTCAAATCAAGAAAACATCTAATGCCCAGTGGACTTACGCGTCGGCTATGGGGGGTGGGGGGGAGGAAAAGAAAATGATCTATGTCTTTAACGAATAATGCTTGGAAATGATCAAATAAAATATATTTAAAAAAAAAAAAAAAACCATCATCAACTCCCCATTAGACAACTAGATAACATAGCCGATAAAGTGCCAGGCCTGAAGTCAGGAAGATCCAAGTTCGAATCTAGTATTAGACACTTAATAGCTGTGTGAACTTGGGCAAGATCCCATTTGCCTCAGTTTCCTCACCTAAAAGTGAGGTAGAGAAGGAAATGGCAAACCATTCTAATATTTTTGCCAAGAAAATACCAAACAGGGTCATGAGGAGTTGGACATAACTGAAAAATGACTGAACATTCCCCATTAGTTATAGTGCATTTAAGGCACTCTGCAATTTGGCTACAATCTTTCTTTTCGGACACATTCTCCTTCACATAACCTATGGTGTTTCCAAATAGGGATACTTAACTCCTCCCCAATTCTCTCATGTTAACAATTAAAAGTGTTTAAGTAATGTTTATATACTTTATCTTTAAAGTTTTCAAAGTTCTTTGGCTTCCATTCCTTTGTCATACTGCTGTTTCTGCCTAAAATGTCCTTCTCCTACAAGTTTTACTTCTCTAATTCATGCCATTTTTTTTAAAAGGCCCAACTCAAATGCCAGTTCCTCCACAAAACCTACTCTGAGCTTCCCAAGAGGAATTAGTCTTTTCTTCCCTGGATTCTTCCTAATGCTTTGTATT
Organism: Monodelphis domestica; assembly: GCF_027887165.1. Classification (NCBI taxonomy): domain Eukaryota; kingdom Metazoa; phylum Chordata; class Mammalia; order Didelphimorphia; family Didelphidae; genus Monodelphis; species Monodelphis domestica. The sequence goes on along the minus strand of NC_077233.1, from coordinate 212,880,814 downwards.
ACACTTACTGTCCTTTAATTTCTTTTCATTATTAAAACTATCTGTGCATTCATCTTATTCCTCCATTAAACAATAATTTTGATATTGAGTAATTTTTCAGTCACATCTGACCCTTTGTCATCCTATGTGGGGTTTTCTTGCAAGCATACTGGAGTGGTTCGCCATTTCCTTCTCCAGATCATTCTAATTTTTATTGTCCAAAGAACTTCACCTTGTCTCCTGCATGTAGTGGGAACTCAATAAATATTTGTTGCATGAATAAATAAGTGCTTAATATTGAGTTTCAATCTGCCCTTCATATTGCCTGCACTAATAATTAACTTAAGAAATTTCTAATATAGTAGGATAAAAAACAAAATGCTTTGGGGTTCACAACCTTTATCTTTTGACCAGCCAAGATAATGCTATTGATACAGTGTCAATAGGCCATGTACTTTTCTATTTTTTCTAGTAACAAAAAAAGATTATTTATTATTATTAATTATTGTATTAAACATTCACTCTCTACCTTATGATCCTTTGGTCAAGAGTATGCATTGCATTCATGAGATGCTACTAGCACCACATACAAGTACACTCTACCTTATGATCCTTTGGTCAAGAGCATTCATTCATGAGATGCTACTAGCACCACATATAAGTAAATCCTTAATTTTTTTAAATAAGTGATTTTTTCATTGCTAATTAGACTAATGACCTATTATGTGCCTGGTGCATAGAAGTTGCCTAATAAATGTTTCTTGATTGAATGACAAACATTACCTACCAATTTTGATCAAGATTGGGCTCTTTGTTTCTGAGATATATTACTCTCTGTTGAGTTTGACAAGATTGAACCCTTTGTTCCTGATTTCTGGTTCTAGTTAAAAGAATGTTTTTCTTCTTCCTCTTCCTTCCTTTCATAACTTAAATTTCATGTCTTGGGTAGTTATGACCTGCTTTGATAGTCAAAAGTCAATCAGTGATAATGAAAATGAGTTTCTTTACTCCCAGCAATCTCCTTCTGATGCCCTGGGATCATTTTCTCTGTCATTTTTGACCAAAAAAAAAAGAGAGAGAGAGAAAATGTTGCAATCTGCAAGTAGCATCCTCAATATGTCTAAGTTTTGCTCCCTTTCTTTGCCTCTTCAAGTCCCCACCAAAGTTCCAAGATAGGGGAGAATATGCAGGGGAAATATACAAGCAGTATTTGTGCTCTCTACATAATCTATATCCATGTTGATGAACCTATGGCACACGTGCCAGAAGGGACTGCTCTCTTTCCGCTCTCCACATGTGCCTGTGTTAGGGACAAATTTATGGTTGGACTGAATATATATTTTACTTGGTCGCCAGGGATTTAAATTCTAAATCCCAATGAAATATTCAAGTCAGATGGAATTTTATGGTGGTTTATTTACAATAGAAGGAAGAAAGTAAATTAAAATTGATGGTTAGATTAAATTTATGAGATTTCTAAAATAATATATGGTGGTCACCAATTTAAAATATTATAGTTCAAGTCAAAAATGACTTTTAATAGCTATTGTTTACAAGAGAGAAATACAAAAGAGGGTAGTGAAGATATTTAGCCTATCACACTAAATATTGCTCCAGTATCACTGACATCTGGGTAAACATGGTGGCAGTGTAGATGCAGGACTCTACCTCTCCTCAGCACCTACCAATATATACTACCTCAAAAGTCCAAAAAAAAAACAAATTCATATGAAGGAAGGGACTCCCACAGAAGGGTGGAGCATTGAAGGCACATGGGATTTGGGCATTTCCACACTATAAGGGAGTGAAATAGCTTCCACCAAAACGTGATCTGATCAACCCTCCCCCACCCCACAAACACGGAGCCAGTGCGCTAGAGTCAGAGCCAGGGCACTAGAATCAGGAAGCGAGCGAGGGGCACCTCTAGAGTGAGGGAGGAGCACCTCTAGGTCCTTGGCAGCTGATTAAGATCACCAAAGACCCACCCCTGAAAGCAGTTAGACTTGAAACCCCAGCAGGCTGAAAATCACAGTCCTTGGGCTCACATGAAGATAGCACAGAGAAGGGCAGCAAACAGTAGACGCTGTGGAGATTTGAGAGGTGGCCTCAGGCAAAAAACCACATTCCTTAGCTCCATACACAGAGAGCCTGCCCTCCTCACTCAGACTTCTCACTCAGACTTTCTGACTGGAAAGGGAAGAGAAAAACAGAATAGTGATGGCAAACAATGCTCAGGAAAAACAACTTCTCAACACTAAGAACAAGAAGAAGGCATTGACCCTGGATAATTTTTATGGAGGAAAAATACAGGCTACAGGGGAAATAGCAGAAGAGGACATACAGATAAATGCATCCAAACCTTCCCAAAAAAATGAAAATTGGTCACAAGCTTTTGAAGAATTTAAATCAGAGCTTAACAAAAAGATGGAAGAATTTTGGCAGGAAAAGTGGGAAACAGTTCAAAAAGAAAATAGCAATTTAAAGGACAGGAACTCCCAATTGAAGACCAAAATTAAACAGCTAGAAGCCATGAAAAGCAGGATAGAACAAACTGGAAAAGGAAAATCAAAAGATTGTAGTGGGAAATCAGTCTTTAAAAACCAGAATTAGGCAATTGGGACACCAATGATCTCATAAAACAGCAAGAATTGATTTAAAAAAAAGTCAAAACATTGACAAAATAGAAGAAAATATAAAATATCTCACTGACAAGATGATAGACCATGAAAACCAGTCTCAAAGAGATAATCTGAGAATCATTGGTCTACCTAAAAACCCAGAAATAAACAGAAATTTTAATATCATACTACAAGAAATTATCCAAGAAAACTGCCCTGATATTCTTAAATAAGAGGGTAAAATAGACATTGAAAGAGTTCATAGAATATCCTTTACACTAAATCCTCAAAATACAACTCCCAGGGATATAATTGTCAAATTCAAGAGCTTCCAAGCTAAGGAGAAAATTTTACAAGCCAAAAAGAGACAATTCAGATATCAAAGAGCACCAATCAGGATTACATAAGACCTGGAATCTTCCACACTAATGGACTGCAAGGCTTGGAATATGATATTGAGAGAGGCAAGAGAATTGCGTCTTCAACCAAAGATCACTTACCCATCAAAACTGACTAGATACTTCCAGGGGAAAGTATGGACATTCAACAAAATAGAAGATTTCAAAGTATTTGTAAAGAAAAGACTAGAACTAAGTGGAAAATTTGATAACCAAACACAAAAATCAAGAGCAACATGAAAAGGCAAATAAGAAAGAGAGGGGAAAGGGGAAAAAAGTTTTTTAATTTAAATTTTCTTCTTTAAGCTCTTCAATAAAATCAAATTGTTTCTATTAATATATGGAAAAATATTATTTGTAACTCTCAAAAATTATATTTGCTATTATAGTAATTAGAAGAATCATTCATAGGTAATAAGTGATCTGAGATGATATGCAAAAAAAAGAAAAAGGGAGGAGAGAATGGAAGATGATACCAAGAGAAACTTGAAGGAATAAGATAAATAGGATAATTTATATCACACAAAGAGGCACATGGGAAGGGGAGGGGAAGAATGTTATTTTAAGAAGTAGAGTAAGATAGTGCTAATAGGTAATACTTAAACCTTATTCTCAGTGAAATCAATTCTGAGAGGGAAGAGCATCTAGATCCATTGGGGTATCAAATTCTATCTTATCCTACAGGGAAAGTGAGAAGGGAAAAACCAAGGGTGGGTAGTGAGGAGGGGAGTACAAAAAGGGAGGAAAAGAGAAGGAGGAAGGAACTTAATAGGCCCTAAAAAAATAATAAAAGGGAACAAAAAGGGAGGGGGAAGAAAGAGAAGTATAATAAGGATGGGGATTAGGGGGACTGGTTAAAAACAAACCACTGATTTAAAAGGATATAGTGAAAGAAGAAAGGGCAGAACTAAGAGAGAATATCAAAATGTTGGGGAATACACAAATGGCAATCATAACTTTGAACATCAATGGGATGAACTCACCCATAAAATGAAAGCAAATACCAGAGTGAATTAGAAACCAAAGTCCTACCATATGTAAAGATTAAAATTTAGGGGAGAGACTGAGGGAGTTAGAAATTTGTTTTTCTCTGCAAAGAGTATTATATTTTTTTTAGAGGTTTATTGAAGATTAAGGATTAAAGAAAATACAGGATAAGAAACACATGGTGCCTAGGCCACAGAGGCCTAAACAAGACCTCACCTACATTATGGAAAGAGCCACTTCTGCTCCAAAACGGAAGTCCCAAAAGAGAGAGAGAGAGCCTTTGCCATCAGGTTAGATCCCTTCTCGATCTCGGCCCAGGTGAGATTACAAGGCATTCTGGGGAAGTGGAGCAAAGGCTTGTGGGGATTGAAGTCCTGGATTCCAATCCATTTTTACATTTCTCCGTTTGATCGTTGTTGGGGGGGGGGGGGCGAAGTTTCCCCAAAAAGGATCATGAGAACATAATCAACTTAAAGATTACAATAATTTGAGGATAAGAGGAAAAAAAAAGAACAAAACCAATAACTGCTGGACGAATTGACAAAAAGACAGTTAGGGGGCAGTCCCCTTTTGGCATGAAAGTATACATACAAATCAATGTTCAATCAACCACACCCAAAGTTCAATTTTTGTGCAACTTGTGGTCTGGAGGCTTCTTCATGGTGACTTCTCCAACAGTTCAGTTCTGGATTCAGAGAGGTAGCATCTTCTTTACCTAAAATTCTTCTCAAAAGGAATTTAAACTTTGCAATTTAAATGATATTTTTTTACATTCCCCCGTTAAGAGGGTGATTGACAAATACAGGATCACTTATGGATGCATGACTGAGGTATGAAGTATATGAATCAATTGGCTAGAGAAATTAACAAAAACATCAGAAAAATCCAAAAGAAAAGAAAAATTTCTGAATGAAAATATAGACTATCAAAGTCTTATGTGTAAAAATTCCAAGTAAAGGAAAAATAAATCTATAACAGGTCCTTGAATCAGGGCCCAATCAAAATGATTTAAGCAATGATGCATATACCCAGTCAGTAGCCAAGACTACAGAAAGTTGCCACACTATGAGAGGCAGAAAAGGGGACCAGATTATAGGAGCCAAGGTTTGGGGATACTCGTCTGTGAGTATCTTCAGAGTGAGTGTGGACACAAGGAAAGCCTATGTCTTAACAACATGTTAAACACAGTAACCTCGAGTCTTCACACTAGGTTTTGACCTTTGTATTGGCCTAGAAGTGCATCAATCCATCCTGGATTGGCTTTTCTTTGGCTCTGTGCAATGGCTCTTGTGTGAATCTCTTGTCCTGGAATCAGACAGAATCATTAAGCCAAGTCCCATAATTTATTTAAATAATTAGTGGCATCGTTTTTATAGTCTCTAGCTTTTTAGGACATGCATTAGCAAATGTAGCTTAAACTTGTAGTACTGCAAAATCAAAAAGTTAAAGAAAATCTTAATACTGGTGACATGTGCTTCAAAGATAAAAAAGAGAGAAAAAAATAAAAAAACTGAAAAAGTATATTGCACATGCAAGAAAAATATAATAATAAAAGAGCTTTAAAAAATTCAAAAATATAGCTTATAATCATTGACACTCTGTGTCAGCTAAGAAAATATAAAATGCAAGGCTTTCTCACCAAAAATGTGATCCATTTCCTCTTAATATCTGGCCATGATCACTGTGAGTAGAAGGCAAATGAATTGAACAAGGTTAACAATTTTTTCATTTTTAAAAATACAGTAGTACAAATATGTAATTATCAAAATCCCCAAAATTCTCAATAGCCCAATTAATTACAATAGCAAACAAACACACTTTCATATTTCACATAAGTTGCTGCATGGCATTTTAAAAACCTATGAATTGATGGATATTTGTCACAAGTTTTTTTACAAACATAGGAATCTTTCAACCTTGGTAATAAACATATTTTTTAAAACAAAGTAAAACTCATCTTGGGTTAAGAACATAATCAAGAAATCTATATATCATTCTGGTGGAAGTAAAGTAGTGAGCTGAAGAGTATAAATAAAGGGGTGCTCCTTTTTTGAAGGCTTATAGGGATACAAATGCCCTGAGGTTAACTGCCCCAACTTCCATTCACATATTTAGAAATGCGGGAAGGTTGGGGGTTATAAAATGTATTTCACTTCAGCTACTAGAATGGGCCTTACCTCGCGGTAGGGGCAGGCAAAAATAACCAGAGATTGTTTTTAAAAATTCCAAAAATCATATTTTAAAAACCCTTAAAATCATTTGAGATATTTAGCACATTAATTTTCCAAAGGTTGTTCTACAATAACCAGTCCTGAAGTCCATCTATGTGATAATTTACAAAGTCAAAATAGAAAGGCTGTTTTTTTTCATATGGGCTTAATTACAATAATATTTGTTCAGCACAGTTATAGGGGGAAAACAACAGAATTTCAAAACTCAGTACATTCAAAATAAATTCAATCAACCTTCAGTGTAACAGAATATTGAATCCAGTAATGTATGGACTTAAAATCACAAAGTTAAACCATATCAAAAAATGCAATAGAAATACCATTGGAGTCCGAAATGTCTTAGAATATAGCCTCTAGTCTTTAAAGTTCCTTTGGTGTGTTTATCCATTTAAATGTCTATTGTCCGAAGGCAGAGTGGTAAGGGCTAAGCAGTGGGGTCTGAGCAATCTGCTCCGGGCCACACGGTCATGAAGTGTCTCCGGCCAGATTTCAACTACAGACCTCCCGTCTCTGGGCCTGGCTCCCAGTTTTCTGGGCCACCCATTTGCCCCTTCAAAGTTAAAGTTGAATCTTTGGGCTGAGTCTGCTCCCTGACAGGCAGGTGAGGTCAATGAAATTACCAGAAGAGTCAAAAGGTATCCTTTTAAACAGCCCTTTGCTATTAAGTTTATGTTTGAAAAATCTGTTTCTTCTCCTCTCCCTTTCTCTCTCCCCTGCTGTGATCCCTCCTCCTGCCCCAGCCCACGTGGAGCCCAGGCTGACCATGTGGAACCATACCCCCCCGTTTTTTTGTTAGCCTCCAAGGATCTGGGTTTGTTGGGCATGCAGGTCACCAGGTGATTGCAATCGTGGTTGAATCAGGTGGGCCAGGTGAGCAAGAGAAAGTCCGCTGGGGTGGGCAGGGCGGGGGCCACAGCCGGAGCGCAGACAAGCAGGGCCGGGAGCTCAGGCACCAGGTGAGAGGCCAGGAGCAGAAGCAGGAGCCAGAGAGGGCCGCAGGCAGGAGCTGATCAAGATAGTTTTCTAAAAAGCATCTTGGAGAAACGTGGCTTTAAAAAAATTCCAGGCACTAGTTATTAAAGATTAAATCAGAAGATTGAGATATTTCGTTTTCCCAAAGTGGTTACGCCAAACTGTAAAGATAAAAATTTAGGGGAGCGACTGAGGGAGGTAGAAATTTGTTTCTCTCTGCAAGGAGTATTATATTTTTTAGAGGTTTATTGAAGATTAAGGATTAAAGAAAATACAGGATAAGAAACTCGTGGTGCCTAGGCCACAGAGGCCTAGACAAGACCTCACCTACATTATGGAAAGAGCCGCATCTGCTCCAAAACAGAAGTCCCAAAAGAGAGAGAGAGAGCCTTTGCCATCAGGTTAGATCCCTTCTCGATCTTGGCCCAGGTGAGATTACAAGGCATTCTGGGGAAGTGGAGCAAAGGCTTGTGGGGATTGAAGTCCTGGATTCCAATCCATTTTTACACATACATTATCTACAAGAAACACACATGAGACAGGTAGATACTCAGAGGGTAAGGATTCAAGACTGGCACAAAATCTATTGGTCCTCAACTGAAAAAAATAAGGCAGGAGGTGCAATCATGATATCTGACAAAACCAAAGTAAAAATAGATCTGATTAAAAGGGATAGGGGAGGTAATTACATCCTGATAAAAGGCAGAATAAACAATGAGGAAATATCAGTAATCAATATGAATGTACCAAATATACCATCCAAATTTCTGAAGGAGAAACTAGTGGAGTTGAAGGAGGAAATAGATAGTAAAACTATACTAGTGGGAAACCTGAATTTTCTCTATCAAATCTAGATAAATCAAACCAAAAAATAAATAAGAAAGATAAGAGATGTGAATGAAATATTATAAAAAATAGAGTTAATAGATATGTGGAGAAAAATAAATAGGAACAGAAAGGAATACACCTTCTTTTCAGCAGCACATAGTACCTTCACAAAGATTGACCATGTAATAGGGAATAAAAACATGGCAAACAAGAGCAAAAAAGCAGAAATGATAAATACAAACTTTCCAGATCATAATGCAATAAAAATAATAATTATTAAGGGTAAAAGGAGAGGCAAATCAAAAATTAATTGTAAATTAAATATGATTCTCCAAAATTCGTTAAAGAACAAATCATAGAAAAAATTAATAATTTCATTAAAGAAAATTACAATGGTGAGATATCATTTCAAAATCTATGGGATGCAGCCAAAGATGTACTCAGGGAGGAATTTATATTCTTCAGTTTACATATTAACAAATTAGGGAGGGCAGAAGTCAATGAATTGGACATGCAAAACAAAAAAACTTGAAAGTGAACAAATTAAAAATCAGATAAAAACTAAATTAGAGATCCTAAAAATTAAAAGAGAAATTAATAAAATTGACAGTGAAAGAACTATATTGAATTAATAAATAAGACTAGAAGCTGATATTTTGAAAAAACAAATAAAATAAACAAAGTACTAGTTAATCTAATTAAAAAAAAAGAAAACCAAATTAGCAATATCCAAGATGAAAACGGAGACCTCACCTCTAATGAAGAGGAAATTAAGGCAATCATTAAAAACTGTTTTGCCAAATTATATGGCAATCTCCGTGATATGGATGAATATTTACAAAAATATAAATTGCCTAGATTAACAAAAGAAGAAATAGAATACCTAAACAACCCCATATTCAAAAAGTAAATTGAACAAGCCATCAAATAACTCCCTAAGAAAAAATCCCCAGGGCCTGATGGATTCACAAATGAATGCTATCAAAAATTCAAAGAACAACTAATCGCAATATTATACAAAGTATTTGACATAATAAGCAAGGAAGGAATTCTACCAAATTCCTTTTATGACACAAATATGGTACTGATCCCAAAGCCAGGCAGGTCAAAAACAGAGAAAGAAAACTATAGACCAATGAATTCCTAATGAATGCAAAAATCTTAAATAGGATACTAGCAAAAAGACTCCAGAAAGTCATCACAAGGGTTATTCACTATGACCAGGTAGGATTCATACCAGGAATACAAGGATCAGGAAAAACCATCCACATAATTGACCATATGAACAAGCAAACTGACAAAAATCACATGATTATCTCAATAGATACATAAAAAGCCTTTGATAAAATATAGCACCCATTCCTATTGAAAACACTAGAAAGTATAGGAAGAGAAGAGCCCTTCCTAAAAATAATAAACAGTATATATATAAAACCATAAGCAAACATCATCTGCAATGGGAATAAACAAGAAGCTTTCCCAATAAGATCAGGAGTGAAACAAGGATGCCCATTTTCACCTCTACTATTTAACATTGTACTAGAGACACTAACAATAGCAATTAGAGAAGAAAAAGAAATTGAAGGTATTAAAATAGGCAATGGAGAGACCAAGCTATCACTCTTTGCAGATGATATGATGATCTACTTAAAGAATCCTAGAGAATCAACTAAAAGCTAGTGGAAATAATCAACAACTTTAGCAAAGTAGCAGGATACAAAATAAACCCACATAAGTTATTAGCATTCCTACATATTTCCAACACATCTCAACAGCAAGAATTAGAAAGAGAAAATACCATTTAAAATCACCCTAGACAATATAAAATACTTAGGAATCTATCTGCCAAGACAAACATAGGAACTATATGAACACAACTACAAAACACTTTCCACACAATTAAAACTAGATCTAAATAATTGGAAAAACATTAATTGCTCATGGGTAGGATGAGCTAACATAATAAAAATGACAATCCTACCCAAACTTATCTAATTTTTTAGTGCCATACCCATTGAACTACCAAGAAACTTTTTTACTGAATTAGAAAAAAAACCATAACAAAGTTCATTTGAAAGAACAAAAGATCAAGGATATCCAGGGAAATCATGAAAAAAAAAATTTTGAAGGAAGGTGGCCTAGCACTACCATATCTCAAATTATACTATAAAGCAGTGGTCATCAAAATAATATGGTACTGGCTAAGAGACAGAATAGGAGGATCAGTGGAATAGACTTGGGGTAAGCGACTCAACAAGACAGTGTATGATAAACCCAAAGATCCCAGATTGGGGGACAAAAATATACTATGTGACAAAAACTGCTGGGAAAATTGGAAGACAGTATGGGAGAGATTAGGTTTGGATCAACATCTCACACCCTAATCCAAGACAAACTCAGAATGGGTAGATTACTTGAATATAAGGAGGGAAACTATAAGTAAATTAGGTGAACACATAATAGTATACTTGCCAGATCTTTGGGAAAGGAAAGATTTTAAGACCAAGCAAGAGTTAGAAAAAATTAAAAAATATAAAATAAATAATTTTGATTACATTAAATTAAAAGTTTTGTACAAATAAAACCAATGCAGCCAAAATTAAAAGGAAAGCAACAAATTGGGGGGGAAATCTTCATAACAAAAAAAATCTGACAAAGGTCTAATTATTCAAGTTAAATTAAAAGCTAAATCAATTGTACAAAAAAATCAAGCCATTCCTCAGTTGATAAATGGGCAAGAGACATGAATAGGCAATTTTCAGTTAAAGAAATCAAAACTATTAATAAGCACATGAAAAAGTGTTCTAAATCTCTTATAATCAGAGAGATGCAAATCAAAACAACTCTGAGGTATCACCTCACACCTTGTAGATTGGCTAACATGACAACAATGGAAAGTAATATATGCTGGAGGGGATGTGGCAAAGTTAGGATATTAATGCATTGCTGGTAATTATAGCTGACAAGGTGGCAGCTGGGTAGCTTATTGGGCTCAGAGCCAGGCCTAGATACAGGAAGTCCTAAATTCAAATCTGGCCTTGATACTTCCGAGCTGTATGACCCTGGGCAAGTCACTTAACCCCCATTGCCTAGCCCTTACCATTCTTCTGCCTTGGAACCAATACACAGTATTGATTCTAAGATGGAAGATGAGGGTTTAAAAATAATTTTGGGGGGATGTATTTTTAAAAATAATAATACTATTATAGCTCATATTTATAAAGCACTTATTATGTATGTATATATGTTATGTATGTATAGGGCATCTCAAAAGTCTTAGTGTGGTTTTAAGCTTTACTAAACTTGGGGGGGGGGGCAGTGCTAGCAAAAATGTCACAGCTTTTTTCTCTAAAATAATTATCTCCTGCCAAATTCCACAAGCATTCCCAGTAAATATATTGAAATTGGCAATGTCTATAATTCATTATAATTGTCAGTTTAAGAGAGGGGATAAACTTAAATTTTAAAAGGAAAATAAACTTTTTAATAAAAAGACTTTCCCCAGGTGACTTGCTATGGAAAGGAAAGTGAGGGAGCCCAAGAAGAGAAGGGAAATAAAAATCGCCACACTGAGGTATGCAGTCTAAAAGGATTTAAGCAGTTAAAAAGTTCCTGTCACATGTCATGCCCAATCTGTTCATATAACCCAAGTACTAGAGTCTGTCAAATAGAAAAAACACAGAACTATTAAATAGTCAAAATCACTCTTTAATCAAGGGAAAAAGGGGTTCAGCGCTAGAGTTGCTCCCTGAGACTACACAATCTGGACACCCTGGTCACTGACCCCTGGGAGTACCACCGACTCAGGATGGACTCCGAGGAACACAAGAACTTGGGGAACCTATATACCATTTGGGGAGTCCAGGTACAAGGAAAGATGATTGCTATCACTATAGCTACAAAGAAAACGGGAGTGTTCAAACTACACTGGCAGGATACAATCAAGCTTGGGAAAGGAATCCTAGCTAGAGGCTAGGGTGTAAGAGAAGGGGCTACTTTCAATGGATACTAAAGGATGGTTCCTGCTCAGGTGTGAATCTTCTTGGGAAAAGTTCTGATACAATAGGGGAGACTACCTAAGACAAAGAGGGTCCTTAGCATGTGCTTAGTCTCACCCAACCAGGATTGTCATTTCCCTGAGGGTCTCCCACTCAATCTGAAACTGTTAGCTTGGGATTCCCTTCAGGGTAGATTCCCATGGGAACAGAGAACAAGTACAAACTTTGGGGTCTTCAATCTATAAGCTAGTCCTAAAACTTGGGGTTCATCAGATCCCACTAGGTCACAAGTTTGGCCTAAATTCCATGTTGACAAGTCCAACATTGACAATTTCATGATGCTGCTTCCAATATCTAGCTGCCTCACACTCTAGATGTCAATTCCCCAGCTTCCTCTCCCCCAGCTCACAAATTTCTCCTGTCATCAATTGGGTTTGGAGGAACCCCAATTTTACCCCTATCCCTGGGGAACTTACCTTAAGGGGAGTCCCAGACTGATCTTGTTTCAAACTGAACAATAGACCTTAAAGTACTTAATGATCCCAGTTTAGGTGGAACTAATAGCTTGAACTAGGTAGAGGAGCTTGAAAACCACTTAGTGAATTCATACCCTACTTAGTGCTAGGTAAGATGCCAGCAATATGCTTGGAGAGCTCCACCCTTTTTTTTTTAACTTAGTCAGAAACTTGTGAATTCTTTTAAGAGTTCACACCCTCAAAAACAGTTCAATCAGGAAACTGAGAACCTTTTTGATGAGAAATTGTTCTCCAGAAGGTGAGAATTCACTTCTCCCTGGACAGTGCTAGACAATTTGGAAACTGATTGGCCCCTGGAAAGAAACAAGAAGTCACCATAAAAGCAAGCTTGAGAAACTTAAGAATCCTTTTGGTCTTGGAAGTTTTTCCCATTGAATCAAAGTCCTCTCCCATATGGCCCAGCCTTTGGCTAGATTTTTTCTATCCATTGTAAAGCATCAGCCTCTCCCTGAGAAACCTGTCTTGGGGCCTTCTCATTTCCTTGTAGCCATTGTAAAGCTAATCAATCTTATTTCCCTGTCTTTAGTTCCACTAAAGGTATATAAGATCCCTTTGTTCTATTCTTTGGAGAAGCATCTAGAGTGGTGATTCTCTCTGACACACTCGACCAGAGCCTTTAGCTCTGTGTGGTGACAGAATATTGAGCACTGTCCCTTGTCCTGATTAAAGATTTGATTTCATGACTACTTTAGTGTTTCTGTATTCTTCCAAGTTGACACCAGTTACCCCTTCCAAAAATCTCTTAGGATGGGAGGAGCTATCTTATCAAAGAATGAAACACCAAGGGGATTTTTCCTAGGCCTTGGAATCTAGAAACCCCAATATTGAGATCTTGAGAGCCCCAAGTTTGTAGCAGCATGAGGTCTGTAGCCCTCAAGTTTGACCTTGTCACATGAGAATTTATCCCAGAGGAAAATCCCAGACTAACAATAGTTTCAGACTAACAATAAACCTGTAAAGTACTTTAGGGGGAGCTAGCAGATTTAATCAAAGGTTAAGTACCCTTTTTGTCCTAGAAGTTCTCCTATTGTATAAAAGTAAACCCAAGTAAACCCAGCCCTTGGCTAGATCTTTCCCTTTCAGGTCCATTGTAAGGCATCAGCCTCTCTCTGATAATCCTGGCTAGAACTCCTCATTTCTTTGTAGCCATGGTAAAGTCAATCAACTATATTCCTGTCCTCAGTTCCTCAAGAGGTATATAAATTCTCTAATTTTCATGGTTCCTCAAGGTTGTCATCTAGAGTGGTGGTACTCCTAGGGAGAAGCAGCCAGAGCCTGGGGCTCAGTGTGGGTTCTGATCCCATGACTGTGTGGAGGCCTAAGGAATTGTACCATATTCCCCACCTGATTAAATATTTGGTTTTTCTGACTATTTAATAGTTCTATTTTTTTTCCAGCTTAACAGTGTTCATCTCCAAATTCCAGAATGCCTTGGTAAGCCCAAGTTAATACCGTACACATATGACTCACTACTTCCCATCCTCTAAAATGGAGGGAGGAAGGCAATTACATGGAATCATAGATATGCACAGGGTTATTCTGATAAATGTTTAACAACCAGTTCTTTAAAAAAATATATATCCATGATATACTTTTAAGTTTCATCTACATTATTAACATTTTATTCATCACTTTCCCAAGTCTAAACAACCAATAAAATTAAAAATCAAGCTGGATTGATAGTTTTATCAACTGCTCCTCTGGGAATTTAACAATCTGTGACTTTGAATTTAAGCTGACTCCAGTACAACCCTAAATAAGGGTGTAGAAAGGTTTCAGAGGTCTCATTTTTCAATTAAGAAAATAAATGACTTGCCCAAGATCAGTCAAGTATCAGTAAGTATCAGAAGCAGAATTTGAATCCAAAGCTGGTGCTTTTTCTACTATACCTCATTATCTCCCATAGCAGCTGATAAGCATAATTATCCAAGCATCTTCGGTTTCCCAGGGTTCACAACTAAACACACACACACACACACACACACACACACACCTTTTTAGAGAGAGCTTCCAAGAATTAAGAAAAGTGAAAAGGGGACATTAATCAAGCTTCCCCTTTACTGTCAGTACAAAAGATTTAATGAGACATTTCCACACATCCTCCTCAGTTCTCACAAACTGTCAGATTCTGAAGGGAACCATGCCAGTAGCCAAAACTATCCAATAAGATTATGAAGTCAATTAAAAAGAACCTTTTATTTCTTCCACATAAGTGGCCAAAATAGCGGAAGGGAACTATATAAATAAATCTGGTTATTTTTACTAGAAATCTTTGACCCAATTTGACAGAAAGTCCTATTGCTAAATTTACTTCAAAAGTTTCCAGATCCTACATCCCTCAGATCCTATTTCAAAGATGTTGCTGGTTGGTACTGCACCTTTTGGTCTCTTTCCCTGGGGAAGAAATCAACATGCATGGATGATTTGGAGGCTCTGTATCTGTTTCTTGGCACCACCTGACCTGTCAGTCACAATAGAAATTTGATGTAAAGTTGGAATATTTATTGAAATACTTACTCACCCCCAAATTTTCCTATATTTTTAAAAACATGTCATATCAAAGCCTACAATGCCCTGAAAGAGGCATTTCAAAATGAGGCATTAGTAATAGTAGTATTTTTTAAAACCTTTCATTCTTACAGTCAGTACTACGTATCCATTGGTGATATGCTGAATAATACAAATACATTGACACACACAAAAAGGCAGAAGAGTGGTAAGGGGGTAGACAATTGGGGTTAAGTGACTTTCCAGGGCTCACTCAGCTAGGAAGTATCTGAGGCTGAATTTGACCTGAGTAAATTGGCTCTCTATCCACTGAACCCACTAGCTACCCCATAGTACTATTTGTAATAGTACAACAGAAACAAAAGGAGGAAGAGGAGAAGTAGTTAAAATAGTATTAAAAGAAAGAAGGGGAGGAGGAAGAGGAAAAGAGAGGTGTACACAGTCTAATAGGGGAGATATATGCTAACAAACATATACAAAGAATTCTATTTACAGAATAAACAGGAAGTAATTAATAGGGGAAGGCAGACACTAGAATTGAAAGGGTCTGGAAAGGGTTTTTTGAAGAAGATAGCCTAGATGTGTGACCCTGGGCAAGCCACTTAACCCTCATTGCCTAGCCATTGATTCTAAGACAGAAGATAAGAGGTTTTTGTTTTTTTTTTAAATAAAGAAAAAGATAGGATTTTAGTTGGGAATTAATGGAAGCTAGGGAAGTTGGTAAGCAGAGTCAGAGAGGGAGAGCAGTGCAGGAATAGGGGACAGCCAGAGAAAATGTTCCAGGCTGAGAACTGGAGGAGAGATGGGAGGTTGGTTGCAGGAGGGGGTGGGTTAGCTTTTGTTCTTGTACCATCTAAGAGCCAAGTATCACTGGATCATAGAGTACATATGGAGAGTAGAGAGTAACATGTAAGAAGACTGAAAAGTGGGGCAGCTAAGAGGCTCAGTGGATTGAGAGCCAGGTCTAGAACCAGGAGGTCCTGGGTTCAAATCTATCCTCAGACACTTCCCAGCTGTATGACCCTGGGCAAGTCACTTAAGCCCCATTGTCTAGCCCTTACCATTCTTCTGCCTTGGAACCAATACACAGTATTGATTCTAAGGCAGAAGGTAAGGATTTGAAGAAAAAAAGAAGAAGCCTGGAAAAGTGAGAGGAGATTAGATTAGATTATGAAAGGCCTTGAATGGCAAATGGAGCATGTTGAAGGAAGAAACTTGAGGCAGGTAGAACTTCCCCCTACCCTTCCCATCCCCAGAAGTTCTCTCCCAACAGTAGGCTAGGAGAATAGTTCAGACCTAGGATGATGAGAGCCTGCACTAAGGTGGTGGTAGTGTCAGAGGATAGAAGGGAGTAAAGAAACACTGCAAAAGTAAAATCAGCAATCCTTGATAGATCTAATACAGGGGCAGGAAGGGTAAGAGATGGTAGGGGTGTAAGGTGTAGGAATCCAGGGTGATTTGTAGATTGGAACCCGGAGGGACTGGAATGATTGTGCTGCCCTCTCTGGTATTAGGCATGGGGGGAGGGGGGGTAGAGATTAGGAGTAAAGATAATAATCTCTGTTTTCTTTCTTTCTTTTTAAACCCCTACCTTCTGTCTTAGTAGTAATTCTAAGACAGAAGAGTGGCAAGAGCTAAGCAATGGGAATTAAGTGACTTGCCCAGGGTCACAGAGCTTAGAAATATCTGAGATGGGCTCTGTTTTCTACATGCTTAATTTAAGGTGTCTACTGGATATTCTGTTGATGTCTGAAAGGCAGTTAGAGGTGTGAGACTGGAAGTCAGCAGAGAGGTTGGTGTAAGAAAAGTAGATCTCCATCAGCATGATGATAGTCATTAAATCCATGGAAACTAATGAGATTACCAAATGAAACAATGTAGCAAGAGAAGAGAGTCCAGGAAAGAAACCTGAAGAACACCTACCATTGGAGGGCATGATTTGGACGAGGATGCATCAGAGGAGTCTGAGAAGAAGGGTTCAGATAATTAGGAGAGCCAGGAGAGACTGGTGTCCAAAAAACCCAAGAGAGAGGGCATAATCAAGATGTCAGAGAAGGTTGATAAAATGCAACCAGGTGAGAAACTAATAGGAGCTATAACCAAGCTTCGGAGGCAGAAATCCCTGTATCCTGAGTCCAGGCCCAGTTTTATTCAATACCTTTTTCAACCTTTCCTAAAGAAATATTTTTTAAAAGGGCATCCTATTTCAAATAAGGCCTACTGAAAACCATCAGAGGGGTTTGTGAAACCCTTGGATCTATAGAAGTGTGAATTCTGGTGACTTCAGCTGCTGCAACTAGCAAGCTAATTTAACTTGTTTCACTTTAAGACTCAGGGCAAGGGAAATGAATTCACACCTTAACAGGGAGGCACTAAAGGGTTACTGCAACTAGCAAGTGTTAATTTGTTTCACTTGAAGACTCTAGGCAAGGGGAATGAATTCACACCTTATGTGGGCGGGACTAAAGGGTGGCGCTTGGTCCTATAAAAGAAAAGAATGAGTCTGATCGAAACCTAGTCCCAATTGGAACTGAAATCTCTTGATCTCACTTGCTGTGGGGAGAGAAGCTCCAAAGAGAAAAATGGCTGCGGATTGGGAAATAGTCCAGAATCTACAAAACGAAATCACCTGTGGGATCTGTAGGAACTATTTTTCTCAGCCGGTCACCATTGATTGTGGACACAGCTTTTGCCGAGAATGTCTTTCTAGGAGCTGGAGCATTAGGCCTTTTTCTTGTCCGGAATGCAGGCAAGTTCCCCAGATCAGACAATTCCCAAAAATCAATTCGAACTTGGAAAAGCTGACTGACATCAGCCTCCAACTCAGCCCCCTCAATTTGCAGAGGGCTATAGAACGGAACCAATGTCCCATTCACAAGAAAGCCTTCAAGGTGTTTTGTGAGGAGGACCAGACTTCACTCTGTGTACTCTGTTTCCAAATGCCTGAGCATAGGGCTCACACACTCACTCCTGCAGAAGAGGCTGCTCAGAATTACAGGGAGAAGTTCCGAGAGATTCTGAGTCACTTGGAGAAGGATTTTGAAGAAGCCAAGAAATATCTTTCTCAGGAGAAGGAGATGGAGGAGGGACCTGACTGGAATGAGATGATTATGGCAGAATATTGCAAACTGCACAGCTTACTGTTAGATGAAGAAGTTCAGTATCTGGAAAGATTGAAAGAAGAACAAAGGACCAGGAAGTTCAGATTATCTCAGCACATTGGAACCATTCAGGAAATCATGATAGAAATTCAAGAATCAAGCTATAATCCCAATGCTGAGCTCCTGAAAGATATCAGAGAGCTGTTGGGAAGGGGTGAATCAGTGTTATCCCAAAGGTCCAATGTTATCATCCCAGAGCTGAGAGAATATTCCTTCCCTGCGATGATAGATTGCCTCAACAAATTCAGAGTAGACATCAGAGTGGATCCTAAATCATCCAGTTCCTATGTGACTGTTTCTGAAGATCAAAAGACTATGAGGGCTGAAGAAGGCTGGCAGGTGGACTACTCCCATGCTGAGGATTCTACTCATCATTACGTCTTTGCTGACCAGGCTTTCAGTTCAGGAAGCCATTACTGGGAGGTGGATGTGACACAAGTATCTCAGTGGGCACTGGGGATCTATTCTCCAACCTTGAGAAAGGAGAACTCCCTGTTCCTGCTTTCCTGTGTGAAGAAGGAAAATAATTACTATTTCCAAACCTATCCTGAATCATTAAACCATCAAGTGAAAGACCCAGTACCCAGGATCGGAGTGTACTTGGACTATTCAACCGGCATTCTCCTTTTCTACAATGTTCTCCAAAGCTCCCCAATTTATAGATTCTACCCTCTCCTTTTCATAAAACCTGTCATTCCCGTCTTTTCCCCTGGCCCTCCACTTCCAGGGACAAAGGCTAATCTCATGACTATCTGTTCAGTCAACTCTCATCTTTGTGCATGCTGCTATTCATGTCTCTGAGCATACGTCCTTGGAGAAATTCACAACTCACAATGGGGCTGCCTAACTGTGAACCTTCAATTCCCAGACTTCCCCTGGGAGAAGATGAGCATCACCTACAAGATATTGAAGAAGGGAGTCAATGCTCACCAATTTGGATAGTGTATTTGTATTCTCTTATCTTTAGTGAATCCAGTCAGTTTGTGTATTTTCACAATAAATCAATCAGCAGTTTAAAAGAAAAAGTTGTTATTGTTTGTTGTTGTTTCAGTTGTGTTTGACTCTTTGTGATCCCATTTGGTGTTTTCTTGGCAAAGATACTGAAATGGTTTGCCATTTTCTTCTCCAGCTCATTTTACAGATGAGGAAACTGAGTCAAACTAGGTTAAGTGGCTTGTCCAGGGTCATATAGCCAGTGAGTGTCTGAAGCTGGATTTGAATCCAAGAAGATGAGTCTTCCTAATTCAACCCGTCAAGAGGGACTGTGAAATGCAGTGGAGAAATTGGCCTCAGTCATGAAGACCTGGGTTGAGACTCCCCTCTGATCTATACTAGCTATGCAACTGTGACCTCTCCATTGTCAGGCAGATTTTAGGACTTTAGAACCCTTTCTATTGGCATGCAGGCCCTCACCTGGGTTCATTACTAGAAGAGAGCTGAGCTGCTCCCTTCCCTCTCTCCACCTATGCCTAAGGACATTTTGTCCCTTCACCTTTCCCTCTGCCCAGCAGTCCAGTGGGAGCACTTCCTCCCTCCCCAGTCCAGGGTAAGGTGAGGGAAATGGGCAGGGCATGACACACAGTCTCTAAGGGATGGGGTGCAGCACACAGGGTCTCTAAGGTTCACCATCACTTCTTTAGGGTATAGAAGTAGCTAGGTAACACAGTAGATAGAGAGCCAGGTCTAGAGTCAGGATAACCTGAGTTCAAATCTGGCCTCAGACACTTCCTAGCAGTGTGACCCTGAGCAAGTCATTTAACCCCCCCATTGTCTAGCCTTTGCCACTCTTCTGTCTTAGATTTGATACTAAGACAGAAGGTAAGGGTTTAATTACTTTTTTAAGATACAAAATGGTGTTTAGATTCTCAATTGGGAAATTTCCTTTGTAGACCAACAGATCTACACACCCACATACCCCACCAAAAAAGAACTGATTAATTATTAGGTAATGTCATAGCAGAAAGGCAAAAGCCTTTGTGAAGAAATAATCAAAACCTGTCAGTGTCAGGGCAACTCATCATTACACACAGGTGAGAGTACTCTGGTAGTCATTTGACCAGCACTAGATAGAGAGCTATTTCCAGGCTGGAAAAGTAAGCTCCATCCAGCTACCATGGCATGCCACAAGAGAATCCTTCTTGAGAGAATTTAACATAAATCTGTATTCCTGTTTTCTTTTTAAAAAGAAAGTTTCATTTTGAATTTGAAAAATCCATTTTGGTCTAATCCTCTGGCCTTTGATTAGATCAAAAACAAGGCCTGAGACTTATCTAGATAAGAAGGAGGTATGTGCATGCACTCTTTGCTTCCTGGCATCCCAGAAGAACACCTCTTGTCCCACATGATTCCTGGCATCCAGACCAGGCCTCTGACTGGCCAAGCAGCAGAGGTGAACAAGACACACACAGTAAGCAGCAAGCTTGAGCTCTGGTTAGCCAGGAAAGAAGGTATGCAACCAATCATGTGACAATGTGCCTTTTCTTTCTCTGACCCACTTTTCACTATTTAATAAATAATTATAAATTCATTTGCAGGCTCCAGATAATGTTATTCTTAACATCCACCACCTAATTCTGTGCTAAACCTGCCAACATGCCTCTGCCCCTGAGTAGATCCTCCAAAATCTAGTTGAATTGAAACTCCCAAGAAAACTAGGCACAGTATTCATGATGCCCTCACCAAGCTCATGATGCCCTCACCAGAACACCCACTCTGAGTTCTTGTCTGAGCAACCACAGACCTCTCTCTCTCTTTAGCCCCTTTTCAGACATGCTTCTCCTATCATGTTTTGCTTCTACCAAATCTATTTTTTTTTCTAAATCCTTTAATTCAGTCTTAGAATCAATACTGTGTATTGGTTCCAAGGTAGAAGAGCAGTAAGGGCTAGGCAATGTGGGGTTTAAATGATTTGCTCGGGGTCACGCAGGTAGTAAGTATCTGAGGCCAAATTTGAACATAGGACCTCCCATCTCTAGGCCTGGCTCTCAATCCACTGAGCTACCCAGCTGTCCCCTAATGGATCCATTTAAATGTTCATTGTTTTATTAAGTAATTTAGAGCTTAGTTATTTTAGGTTTTTTTTAAACAAAAAGTATGTATTTAAATCCTCATCCAGAATAGAAAGAATGAAGAGAAGAAAGAGAATAAGAAAAAAGGGAGAGAGGGAAGAAGAGAAGAAAGGACTTCAAGATCAGAAGAAATACCAAAGTGCAAGATACATGGTATTTTAAAGAATTCAGTTCCGTTATAACTTGCCAAATACTGAATGAGTTTGCTTTCTAAGAATCTGAAGTAACAGATCACATACAATTTATGCCCCCACCAAAAAAAGCTAAAATTAGATAAATCTTACAAATTCCCCTCCTTAGAAATTTGCAGATGGCTGGGTTTGTACCCCAAAGAGATAATAAGGAAAAAGACTTGTATAAGAATATTCACAGCTGAGCTCTTTGTGGTAGCAAAAAATTGGAAAATGAGGGGATGCCCTTCAATTGGAGAATGGCTGAACAAAATGTGGTATCTGCTGGTGAGGGAATACTATTGTGCTCAAAGGAATAATGAACTGGAGGAATTCCTTATGAACTAGAACAACCTCCAGGAATTGAGGCAGAGTGAGAGGAGCAGAACCAGGAGAACATTATACACAGAGATTGATACACTGTGGTTCAATTGAATGTAATGGACTTCTCTACTAGCAGCCATGCAATGATCCAGAACAATTCGGAGAGACTTATGAGAAAGAACACTATCCACATCCAGAGGAAGAACTGTGGGAGCAGAAACACAGAAGGAAAAGCAATTGCTTGATCACATAGGTCAATGGGGATATGATTGGGGGTATAGATTCCAAATGATCATCCTAGTGCAAACATCAACAACATGGAAATGAGTTTTGATCAAGGACACATGTAAAACCCAGTGGAATTGCATGTTCCAGGAAGGGATGGGGAGAGGAGAGGGAAAGAATATGATTCTTGTAACCAAAGAATAATGTTCTAAATTGACTAATCAAATAAAATTTTCCAAAAAAAAAAATAAAGTAAAGTAAAAAGAAATTTGCAGATAAAAAAATTGAAACTCAGTCTCACAATTTAAGTGGAAGCCAAAGAAATAGCTACTAAGTAAGTGTATATTTGAGTAAGTAAGGGTATATTTGAACTGAAGTCTTCCCAAATCCAACATTCTCCCCATTGTGTCATTATGTAATTATTTTCCATTACAATATACATTTCATTTGATCTTATGCAATCTTTTTTTTAATGTAAGTGATACACATATTGTTCTCATCCATTTTGCAGATGAGGATATCAAGACTCATAATAATTAAGCAGTCATAATGGTAGCAAGCAATAGAGCAGGGAGCAGGTCTTTGATTCTAAGCCCACAGCTCCATTCACTAAGCCACACTGAATCTGACTAAAAGATTGATATGTCAGCTCTTCCCAGGCATTAATAAATGGAAAAAAAATACTCATGGCATAGGGCCATGTTGGCAAAGGCTTGACACATATGCCCTGGCTGCACAGGAGACTGTTCCCCCTCTCTACAGTGCCCAGGGATATTTTTCGCATGCCCCACCCCTCTGCCAAGCAGCAGAATTTGAGCACTTCCTCCCTCTGCTATCTGGGGTAATGGGTGGGGTGGAGGTTCACAGGCAGCTTGAAAGTACAGTTTGAACATGCCATCTCTAAAAGATTCACCAACACTTTTAGGGGGACCAGGATTCAATAGGAAATTCTCATTAATAGGTGTATCCTTCAGAATTCTCTTTCATAATCCTTCATAAAAGGTCTTTGATGCTGACCACAGACACACATATAGGCAGAATTTTGTACAAAATATTCAGTCTTTAACATTTGCTAATTAAGTTCTTTCTTCTAAGAAAGAAGGCCCTGCATCCAACGTACAATGGTTAGAGTTGTCAAAGGTGAAACACATTCAGCCTATGATACTCTAAAGTCCTTCCTGATCCAGGCTCAGTTGTATTGGGAAATATTTAACAAAATACAGCAAAATGTAGAAATCATTACATTTTTTAAACTAAGTTGATATGCAACCCACAGGGATCTTTAGGTACAGATTGGTTACCTTAATTCTATTTGAATTTCATACCATTAGTCTATAGCACTAAAAAAGAATAGGCACAGTCTTGAAACATATGAGGTTTTAGGCCTGAGATTAGGAAAAAGTTTGAAAAGACAACAGATTCTTACCAAAAGAGTTAAAATGTTCCTCCTGCCTCCCTACCTCCCACTCCCACCAGCAGGAAGGGTAAAAGAGAACTCTCAAGTACTCACTTTGCAGTGAGCTAACACAGTTCCTACAAAAGGCACAGGTGTAGGTCCTGCCTGGAATCCCCAGGTTCTTGAAGAGTCTCTATGACCATATTCCATAACAAAAAAATAGTTACAACTATGAAAAAATGCAGCTAAAGGTATTTCAAAATCAAAGTCATTCAGATTAGGAAAGGAAAAAAGCAACAACAAAAAGCATACTCTAACACTCTGAATAATAACCATTAGCATTAATATTAATAATCAAGGTTTGCAAGATGCTCTTCACAATGACCCTACAAAGTGGGTACTGTTATTATTCCATTTTACAGATGAGAAAACTAAGACTCAGAAGGATTTCATGATTTGTCCAAAGTTACAACATTAGTAAGTTGATGGGTCCAACTCAGGATTCTAGTCCAGGTTTCCCAACTCTAAATTCAGCCCTCACCCTAAATTCTAATTCCACCCTGCAGCACCAAACCCCAACTGTTAAGGCTAAATAATCTGGAAGAGATATCACCATAGGAACACTAAGGCAGAAATCTGATAGAGGTAACAATGAGGAGGGAGGCATTATGGACAGAATCTGACAGAATCCTGCCTACAAGTGAATGTTTCTTTTTGGGACTCCATTACAACATCAGACAGTACTTAAAGTAGGGAGGGGAAAAGGTGAATAGAGAATAGTTAATGATGCACTGCAGTATCAGAAAAAGACAGTGGATGGGGGGAGGAGGTGAAAAAGGGAAGAAGGAGGCCCTACTTTGGAGGTAAGCCAGTATTAGCAGATGAATTGTTCCTATGAGTAAAGAGAAATAATGATCTTTGAAGGAATGGGACCTGGAGGATTTAATGACTGAAAAGTTTACTTGCCCTGAGGTGGCAGGGAATTAGGATTGCTGGGGATAACTGGCACCTAGAAGAATAAGAGAGCATGGACACAAGAAAGATGTCTAGGCAAATGTAGGGAAAAAAGTCAACAAGAGTGGATATAGATCAGTGGTAGGCTATATAATCATGACCACAGTAAGAAAAGGACCTCCTCTCTGACATCTGTAATAATTGATGTTCTAGAAGTAGGGTACAATGGAAAGAAAGAATCTCTAGGACAAGTCCTACAAAGTAGTGGCTGAGGGTATTGTAAAATTATGAGATTTGAATCCTAGACTTCAATCCCCAGATGGTATTTCCCAGAATTCCCTATAATCTCACCTGAGTCTCCACCTGGGTGAGATCACAAGGAGTATTTAATTGGCATCAACGCCTACTTCACCCTCTTCCATTGCAATGATGTAGTGGATAAGCTAAGCTCTGGGGTTTTGAATAGGATAATCAGCCCTAGACGCGTGGTTTTTCTATTTTGTATTTTCTTTATTCCTTGATTTATCCTTAATAAACCTCTTAAAATATATTTCCATTACTAGAGACAAATTTAATTTTTACAGTACCTGAAGGAAAAGCTTAGAATGAATACCTTGGAAGCTTTTATTGCACAAAGAATACAGAGAAAAGAGAGAAACCAGTTAATTACAGGAGTCATGAGTCAGAGAATAAGGGCCTAGATTTAATAGGGACATATAATAGATAATGGAGAAATTGAGAAAAATTCCCTTTGGATAGGGACACAAAAAATGAAAAATTTAAACTAAGGAATGAGATAAGTTGAAAGGGAGAAAAAAGGGGACTATCAAATGAAAGAGATAAAGGGTTAGGAGGAAAGAGTCAATGTACTAAAGCCACCTTAAAAAAAAAGAATAAAGGAACTAAAGGAACGTGATGCTGTATCTAGAGTAGAAGAGGAAAACTAAAACTGTAAGATTTCTTCATAATTGAATGCTGTGTGACTAGCAAATTACTTAACCCCTATTGCCTAGCCCTTGCCATTTTTATCTTACAGTTGATACAAAGTCAGAAGGTTAGAGTTTCCAAAAAGAAAACAAACTTCTGCATAATCAACATTTAATATATTAAGTTAAGAAAGAATCAAATGGGAAAAAATCTTTAATAAGAGTTTGTATTCAAGGCATATAAACAATATATGTGAGCATATTATATATGAATATATATATATATATATACATATGTAATAAAAGCCATTCCGCCAATAGATACGTGGTCAAAAGATATAAATAAATATTTTCCAAAAGAACTGCAAAGAATTCACAACTACATGAAAAAATTATCTAAATCACTAAGAAGAGGAACAAATCAAATTATAATAATAAAAGAAGCAAATCAAAACAACTTTGAGGTTTTACCTCACATCTTTAAAACTGGAAAAATGTTGAAAAGTGGCAATAGGCAATAGTGGCAGAACTGACACAGTTATACAATGGAGCTGTGAAATGGTACAACCATTTTGGAAAGTAATATGGAATAATACAAATAAATGGCTAAAACATCTCTATTCTTTGAATCAGAGGCTCCATTACTGAACTTATACTCCAAGGAAGCCATTGAACAGAAAAAAAAATACATATATATTCCAAAATATTTATAGTAGCAATTTTTATGTTAATTAAGAATAAGAATTGTAAACAAAAGTAGATGCTAAAAACAAAGTAGATTGGAGAATGGCTCTACAAATTGTGGTGCAAGAATGTAATGGAATAATTCTGTGCTATAAAAATTAATATCGGTGATGAATACATAAGAAGCATAGAAAGATCTATATGAACTGATGCAGAGTGAAGTAAGCAGAACCAAGAAAACAATATACACAATGACTACAACAATGCAAATGGAATGAACAACTTACCAAAAAAAAGTAAATCCAACAAAATTATGAAGACTAAATAGGACTCAAATGAAGAGATATAAAAAGACACCCCTAACCTACTCAACATGAAAGTGGGACATCCACAGCACATTATACATGTTTTTCAATGTATTGATCAGATTTCCTGTCTTTTTTTTCCTCATAAAAAATACTACTTTACATATGAATGATTCTCTTGGAGATGAAGAAGGGATTGTATAATTGAAAATGTTACCCTAAAAAAGAACTACATTTCCCAAGGAGCCCACTGACCTCCTGTCATTACATACTTCCTGTAGATAGGAAATATTAGGGGGCGAGGAAGGTCCTAACTCTTTACTTCTGGTCCCGAGCTTGGTAGTGATAAGGTGGGTGTTCAAACTGACTAATCAGCCATGGGCACTTGATCTTTATTTTGTATCTTCTTTATTCCTTGATTTCTAATAGTCATTAATAAATCTCTTAAAATATAATATTTTTATTATTGACATTTAATTTTTATTTTTACAGGATATATGGGATTCTATGTGATTTTAAATTAATTTAAATTTTTTTAAAGAAAATACATAAAGAACTAACTCAAATTGATCAGAATAAAATGAAAAGACAGTTAATAAAAGGAAATCACAAACTATCATGGATGACAAGAAAAAGTATGTAAAATTATAATAATTATGAAGATTAGCATGAACATAACTCGGATTCTACCTAACCCCCCAATAAATTGGCAAAGATAACAAAAAACAACAAAGCCTAATGCATATAAACTATAATAAAAACAGACCATATTATTCATCAAATAGAGATATAAATTATCTAAGCCTTTTGTAAAGCAATACAGAATACAATAAAAAATTTATGTAATATATCCCCTAGAGCCTCAATAACAACCCCTATTTTCACTCAGTCAATAAGCATTTATTAAGACTGATAAGGTATCTAAAACTATAAAGAACTTCTTCCACATTTAGTCTAAAGCATATGATTAATTGATTCAGTAGGTAAATGTTCTGTGATTAAAATATTAGGACATAATATCTTCTTAGTTACTTTTTTTGTTTTTATTTATTTATTTGTTTGTTTTATTTTTTTAATTTGGTCATTTTCAAACATTCATTGGAAACAAAATATCATTTTCTTTTCCTGCCCCCCCCCATTAGCCCTCCCATAGCCAACGCACGATTCCACTGGATATCACATGTGTCCTTGATTCGAACCCATTTCCATGTTTTTGGTCTTTCCATTAGGGTGTTCATTTAGAGTCTCTCCTCAATCATATCCCCTCAACCCCTGTAGTCAAGCAGTTGCTTTTCCTTGGTGTTTTTACTCCCACAATTTGTCCTCTGCTTGTGGATAGTGTTTTTTCTCCTAGATCCCTGCAGATTATGGAGGAGTCCCTTACATTCGATTGTACCACAGTGCATCAGTCTCTGTGTACAATGTTTTCCTGGTTCTGCTCCATTCGCTCTGTATCACTTCCTGGAGGTCGCTCGAGTCTCCATGGAATTCCTCCACTTTATTATTCCTTTTAGCACAATAGTATTCCATCACCAACATATACCACAATTTGTTCAGCCATTCCCCAATTGAAGGGCATCCCCTCATTTTCCAATTTTTAGCCACCACAAAGAGTGCAGCTATGAATATTCTTGTACAAGTCTTTTTCCTTATTATCTCTTTGGGGTAAGAACCCAGCAGTGCATTGGCTGGATCAACGGGCAGACAGTCTTTTATCACCCTTTGGGCATAGTTCCAAATTGCCTTCCAGAACGGTTAGATCAGTTCACAACTCCACCAGCAATGAATTAGTGTCCCTACTTTGCCACATCCCCTCCAGCATTCATTACTTTCATTTGCTGTTATGTTAGCCAATCTGCTAGGTGTGAGGTGATACCTCAGAGTTGTTTTGATTTGCATCTCTCTGATTATAAGAGATGTAGAACACTTTTTCATGTGCTTATTAATAGTTTTGATTTCTTTGGCTGAGAACTGCCTGTTCATGTCCCTTGCCCATTTATCAATTGGAGAATGGCTTGATTTTTTGTACAATTGATTTAGCTCTTTGTAAATTTGAGTAATTAAACCTTTGTCAGAGGTTTTTATGAAGATTGTTTCCCAATTTGTTGCTACCCTTCTGATTTTAGTTACATTGGTTTTGTTTGTACAAAAACTTTTTAATTTGATGTAGTCAAAATTATTTATTTTATATTTTGTGACTCTTTCTAAGTCTTGCTTGGTTTTAAAATCTTTCCCTTCCCAAAGGTCTGACATGTATACTATTCTTATACTTATAGTTTCCTTCATTATGTTCAAGTCATTCACCCATTCTGAATTTATCTTGGTGTAGGGTGTGAGGTGTTGATCCAAACCTAATCTCTCCCACACTGTCTTCCCAGCAGTTTTTATCAAATAATGGATTTTTGTCCCAAAAGCTAGGGTCTTTGGGTTTGTCATTAACTGTTTTGCTGAGATCATTTACGCCAAGTCTATTCCACTGATCCTCCTTTCTGTCTCTTAGCCAGTACCAAATTGTTTTGATAACCACTGCTTTATAGTATAGTTTGAGATCTGGGACTGCAAGTCCTCCTTCCTTTGCATTTTTTTTCATGATTTCCCTGGATATCCTTGATCTTTTGTTCTTCCAAATGAACTTAGTTATGGTTTTTTCTAATTCAGAAAGAAGTTTTTTGGTAGTTCAATGGGTATGGCACTAAATAAGTAAATTAATTTGGGTAGGATTGTCATTTTTATTATGTTAGCTCGTCTGACCCATGAGCAATCAATGTTTTTCCAATTGTTTACATCTAGTTTTAACTGTGTGGAAAGTGTTTTGTAGTTGTATTCATATAGTTCCTGTGTTTGTCTTGGCAGATAGATTCCTAAGTATTTTATATTGTCTAGGGTGATTTTAAATGGTATTTCTCTTTCTAATTCTTCTGCTGAGATGGATTTGAGATATATAGAAATGCTGATGACTTATGCGGGTTTATTTTGTATCCTGCAACTTTGCTAAAGTTGTTGATTATTTCGAGTAACATTTTGGTTGATTCTCTAGGATTCCTTAAGTAAACCATCCTATCATCCGCAAAGAGTGATAGCTTGGTCTCCTCATTGCCAATTTTAATACCTTCAATTTCTTTTTCTTCTCTAATTGCTACTGCTAGTGTTTCTAGTACAGTGTTAAATAATAGAGGTGATAATGGGCATCCTTGTTTTACTCCTGATCTTGTTGGGAAGGCTTCTAGTTTATCCCCATTGTTATGATGTTTACTGATGGTTTTAGATATATATTGTTTATTATTTTTAGGAAAGGCCCTTCTATTCCTATACTTTCTAGTGTTTTCAATAGGAATGGGTGTTGTATTTTATCAAAGGTTTTTTCTGCATCTATTGAGATAATCATGTGATTTTTGTCAATTTGCTTGTTGATATGGTCAATTATGTGGATGGTTTTCCTAATATTGAACCATCCTTGCATTCCTGGTATGAATCCTGCCTGGTTATTGTGGATAACCCTTGTGATGACTTGCTGGAGTCTTTTTGCTGGTATCCTATTTAAGATTTTTGCATCTACATTCATTAGGGAGATTGGTCTATAGTTTTCTTTCTCTGTTTTTGACCTGCCTGGCTTTGGGATCAGTACCATGTTTGTGTCGTAAAATGAATTTGGTAGAACCCTTTCTTGGCTTATTCTGTCAAATAGTTTGTATAATATTGGGGTTAGCTGTTCTTTGAATGTTTGATAGAATTCATTTGTGAATCCATCCATTTTTTCTTAGGGAGTTTTTGATGGCTTGTTCAATTTCTTTTTCTGATATGGGGTTGTTTAGGTAATTTATTTCTTCCTCTTTTAGTCTAGGTAATTTATATTTTTGTAAGTATTCATCCATATCACCTAGATTGCCGTATTTGTTGCCATATAATACGGCATAGTAGTTTTTAATAATTTCCTTAATTTCTTCTTCATTAGAGGTGAGGTCTCCTTTTTCATCTTGGATGTTGTCAATTTGGTTTTTTTCTTTCCTTTTTTAAATTAGACTGACTAGTACTTTGTCTAGTTTATGTTTTGTCAAAGTACCAGCTTCTAGTCTTCTTTATTAAATCAATAGTTCTTTGACTTTCAATTTTATTAATTTATCCTTTGAGCTTTAGGATCTCTAATCTAGTCTTCATCTGAGGATTTTTAATTTGTTCTCTTTCTAATTTTTTAATTTGCATGCCCAATTTATTGACCTCTGTCCTTCTTAATTTGTTAACATATGAACTCAAGGATATAAATTTCCCCTGAGTACTGCTTTGGCTGCTTCCCATAGGTTTTGAAAGGATGTCTCATCATTGTCATTTTCTTCAATGAAATTATTAATTGTTTCTATGATTTGTTCGTTAACTGATTTTGGAGAATTGTATTGTTTAATTTCCAATTAATTTTTTTATTTATTTCTCCATCTTCCCTTACTAATTATTATTTTCATTGCATTATGATCTGAAAAATTTGAATTTATTATTTCTGCTCTTTTGCACTTATTTGCAATGTTTTTATGCCCTAATACATGGTCAATTTTTGTGAATGTACCATGTGCTGCAGAAAAAAGGTATATTCCTTTTTGTCCCTATTTATTTTTCTCCACATGTCTACTAACCCTAATTTTTCTAAGATTTCATTCTCTTCTCTCCCTTCTTTCTTGTTTATTTTTTGGTTTGATTTATCTAGTTCAGATAGAGGAAGGTTCAGATCTCCCACTAGTATAGTTTTTCTATCTATTTCATCCTTGAGCTCATCCTTGAGCTCCTCTAGTTTCTCCTTTAGAAATTTGGATGCTATGACATTTAGTGCATACATATTGAGTACAGATATTTCCTCATTGTCTATACTGCCTTTTATGAGGATGTAATTACCTTCCCTATCTCTTTTAACTAGATTTATTATTACTTTGGCTTTGTCAGATATCATGATTGAAACTCCTGCCTTCTTTTTATCAGTTGATGCCCAATAGATTTGGCTCCATCCTCTTACTTTAACCCTATGCATATCTACCTTCCTCATGTGTGTTTCTTCTAGACAGCATATGGTAGGGTTTTGGATTCTAATCCACTCTGCTATTCGCTTACATTTTATGGGTGAGTTCATTCCATTCATATTCAGAGTTATGATTACTAGCTGTGTATTACCCAGCGTTTGATTTCTACTCCTGGTTCTGCCTTTCCTTCTTTCACTATTTCCTTCTACACCAATGTTTATTTTTAATCAGTCCCCCTAATTCCCACCCTTATTTTACTTCCCTTTCTACCCCTCTCCCTTCTTATTCCCCCAGTATTTTCTTTACAGTCTTTTTAAACTACCCTCCCACCCTCTCCCTCCCTTGTACTCTTCCCTCCCCATCAGTCCATTTGTTACCCTTCTACACCTCTATAGAATGCAAATCTATTCTCGGCCCCAATGGATTGGATTGTTCTTCCCTCTTTGGGTCAATTTTAAAGCATGTAACAGTTGAGTATTTCCTATCTCCAACCTCTTTACCCTTCCAATGTATTGATATTCTCCCCACTCCCACCATGAGCTTCTTTGTGACATATAAATTTACCCCCATTTGTTTCTTTTCCCATTTCTTTTAATATTAACCTATTTTAAGCTCTAGTTATATATATATATGGGTATATATATGCATACACATGTGTATGTATTTATGCATGCATATATCTATATACCTATTTATGTCTTGTCCTTTCATCCTATACAGTTTGTCACTGTTCCCTCTAAGTGTACTTCTTTTTGCTGCCCAGGTAATAACAACAGTTTTTGAGTTACCAATGACCTCTTTTCTAATAGGGATGCATATCATTTTAACTTATTAAGTCTCTTACATTTTTTTTGTTTCATTTGGTTTTTCTTTTTTAACCTCTTTTTTAATTACCTTTTGGTGATTCTCTTGAGTTCTGTGCTTGGACATCAAACTTTCTGTTCAGGTCTGGTCTTTTCTTTACGAATTCTTGGAATTCTTCTATTTTATTGAATGACCATACTTTCCCCTATAAGAATATATTCAGTTTTTCTGGGTAGTTGATTCTTGGTTGTAGACCTAGTTCCCTTGCTTTCCGGAATATCATATTCCATGCCTTTCGGTTTTTCAGTGTTGATGCCGACAGATCCTGCATTATCCTCACTGTGGTTCCATGGTATCTGAATGGCTTCCTCTTGGAAGCTTGTAATATCTTTTCTTTGGTCTGATAGTTCTTAATTTTGGCTATAACATACCTGGGTGTTGTCAGTTGGGGATTAAGTCCAGGAGGTAATCTGTGGATTCTTTCAATCTCCCCTTTTCCCTCTTGTTCTAGGATATCAGGGCAGTTTTCTTTAATAATTTCCTGTAGTATGATGTCCAGGCTTTTCCTTTTGTCATGGTCTTCTTGTAGACCAATGATTCTTAAATTGTCTCTCCTTGAATGATTTTCTAAATCCTCTGTTTTGTGAATGAGATGCTTCATAGTTTCCTCAATTTTTTCATTCTTTTGGTTTTGTTTTATAGTGTCCTGCTGCCTTGTGAGGTCACTTAATTCTAGTTGGTGTATTCTGGTTCTGAAAGACTGGATTT
Source organism: Monodelphis domestica (assembly GCF_027887165.1). NCBI lineage: Eukaryota > Metazoa > Chordata > Mammalia > Didelphimorphia > Didelphidae > Monodelphis > Monodelphis domestica. The sequence continues at coordinate 212,847,974 of NC_077233.1, read as the reverse complement.
CATCCCTGGCTTTTTGGTCATCCTTTTCCTTCTGGTCTGATTTTCTTTGGAGGTCATCTTTCATCCTCTTTACCTCGTCTTTCATCTCCCTTTTTCTCATCTTTCATCTTCTTCACCTCATCATTAATCTCCTTTGCCTCATTTTCCAGCTGGTTGATTTTGGCTTTCAAGACACTATTTTCTGTTTCCAGATGATTTATCTTAGCTTTTAAGTTCTTTTCCCAATTGTCTTCAGCCTCTCTTAATTGTGTTTTGAATTGCACTTTGAGTTCTTCCAAAGCCTATATCCAATTCGGTGGAATTTCTGATTTTTCCTTTGCTGATCCCTTCCCCTCTGTTTTGTTCGCTCTTTGCTCATTACCTGTACAGAAGCTTTCTATTGTAATTTATTTCTTCTTTTTCTGTTGTTTGCTTGTGTTTACCCTTTTCTTGCTCCCCGTATTTGTCTGCTCTTGCTCCTCTCATTTTTTTTTTGTTTTGGGGCTGTCAGTCTCCCCTCTTGGAGCTTTGTCAGATCTCTTGGTACAGTCTCTGGGGGAGGAATGTTGGCTTCCCTGTCCTCTGGAGAATTTTGATCAGATTAAGTTCAACTGGGTTAGGCTGTATGTGCTCTGAGGCCGAAGACTCCTGGAAGACTGGAGCTGCCCAGACTCTCTCTGGTTCTCTCCAGCTGCTTCTCCACTGCCTGTGTTCCACGCTCTGAGCCTGGCACAGCACTGTCTGCAAGGTACACCAGTGCCTTTGCCCACTCAGAGGCTCCTGACCTTGTGGGAGGCCTTGCACTCTAGGGGGAAAGGGGTCCTGGCCTCTCTGAACTCTGAGGACTTCTGATGGGATTATGTTCAACTGAGTTGGTCTGGATGTGCCCCAAGGCAAAAACCTCCGCTGAGACTGGAGCCAGATGGAAGTACCCAGCCACAGGGCTGCAGGCTCTTCAGTCTCTCTCTGGTTGCTTCCCTGCCACCTGTGTTGGATACTCTGAGCCTGGCCCAGGTTGCTCTCAAAGTACACCCTGCAAACCAGCACCTTTGCCTGCCCAGAGGTTCCTGCTGCTGCTGGGGGCTCAGTGCTCTGGGTTGGGGGGAGGAGGGTCCTGGGACCTTCCTTCTGCCTTCCCCTTAGACCTGAGTGTTCTCGGATTCCAACTTTTGGGGGGCGTACCTTTTGAATTGAGTCCAGAAGGAGGATTCCCCGCCTCTGTTCTGTTTTTAAGTTTGAATTTCAGTCCCCTAGGAGCATTCAGTTTGTGATCTGTAAGGAAGGGTTTTCAGAGGTCTGAACTTTTGCTGCTTCTAAGCCACCATATTGACTCCTTCTCAGTTACTTTAAATAAAATGGAGCAATCATACCTTCCCCCTTACAATTAAAAAAAATGCAAACCTAGTGACCCAGTAGTCACTATGGTATCTATACTCCCAAGAAGTTATTGCCAAGAAAAAATAAAAGCCTTTTATAAGTATAAATATGTATGTAATATATGTGTGTATTATTGCCAAAGTTACTCAATGTACAATAAAAACTACTGAGGCAGAACTCTGAGTCAATAGCCATTTATGAAAGGGACCTAGCACAATCTGTAGAAATCCTGTTTTTATAGAATAAACTGGAAATAGTCCCAACTCAGTAAAGTTAACCAATTGACATTTCATTAAAGTAAGTGAAAACAGAAAATAAAATAAATGGTATAATATAGGAAAGGGAAGTCTGACTTTCTAGGATGTCTTCATTAGAAAAAAATTCAAATCACTTTTTATAGGTAGTGAACTAGATTTGCTCCATTCTAATTTACTCATTACTTCTTGTTGTTTGTAAAGCATAGTGTCACATTACAACCAAGCAATGAAAATGCCTGCCTAAAATGGTAGATATTTTTCCCACAAGAAAATTCTTCTCCCTTTGCCCCAGAGTACTTGCTTCATGGGCACACTGATATTTAAAGTCCATTTCCTCTGGTTTAAGATTTTCTTCTCTACTATCCTCATACACTAGTTTTCAAATAAGATTCTATCCAAGTTAGTAACATGTCTAAAGTTTTTGTTTTTTCTTTTACAGGGGTCAAAATTGTGAAGCAATCAAAGTGAGAGAAAATAGTCTAGACTAGAAAGGCTTCATGTGTCCTATGTGGCAGTCATTTATAACTAATCAAGGGGGCAACATAAGATCACTAACGAAAATAATAATTCCTGATGTTTGAATAGAACTTCATATTGAAAAACTTTCACGTTTGTTCTCCTATTTTAATTGCACAACCTGGAAGGACCCAAGACTGCTATGAGCTTTGCCACATTGGAAAGCGTGGGTATTTGAAAAGCACATCATGTAAGTGGAGGAAATCGGAAACTGATATTCTCATTTATGGAAAAAAAGATACTAAGATCACCAGTGTGAATCTTAAAATTTCTCAGACACTAAACCTTAGAAGATTAAGCTATTCCCCATTTAAACAATGAAGGTACTTGGTCAGGAATGTATTGGGAACTTTAAAATTACTCCACCCATACTTAGGAATACTTTAGGGGAAGATAAAGTTGTAAAACTCCTTACTGAACAATGAAAAAGTCCCCAACCTATACTTATAGTGAGGCTAAGCCCTTAAGCTAGATCTATTTTTAGATCTAATACAAAAGGGTGCTAAGTACCTATGAAGGTCAAATTAATCACTAAAAGGTCAGGCAACTTGCAAGGGACAACCTTAGCAAATAGATGTGAATTACTCAGAAGTTTTAGTCTACCCAGAGAAGGTGATAACAAGATGTGAATTAAGAAGATGATAACAAGATGTGAATTAAGAAGATGATAACAAGATGTGAATTAAGAATGGTTAGTCCTTTGGAAAACATCTACTGTGATTGGTAGATGTGAAAATTTAGGGGAGGTGACATAGGAGAAAATTCTCTTTAAAAGGAGGTCAGAGGCCTCTGGACTTAGTTCAACTTAGGAAGCTGAATTGGAGGTCTCTTGATGGCTGAACTTATTTGAGCTCAGAAACTGAACTGGAGGGTCTCTCTGAACACTAGAGTTTTGCTTGGGACAATCTTGTGGTTAGTGATTAAAGACTGACTTAATTTTCTCTCTTAAAAGAAAGGCCTAGGCCAGCCTAGGCCCTAGCCTTTCTGTTATTTCCTCTTACTCTGTCTCTCTCCCTTTCTTTAATTCCTTCATTTGTACTAATTAAAATCTCCATAAAACCCAGCTGACTTGGGTATTTCATATTTGGGAATTTTCCCCATGGTGACCACTTATTATTGATATAAAATCAAGACACTAAAAATTTTCTTTATGCTTTTGGCAATTCAAAGTGTTGAACCCATATTTTTGCGGTCACACCAGTAAAGTACAAGTTCCAGCACCAAAGTTTGGAATGATGCTCATGATCACTCTCATTAATATCTTTATTTTCTCTTTCCTCTCTTCTATCTGTGCCTTAGACTGCTCCTACTTTGTTCCTTATATTTCAGTCATAGATGTTGTTCCTTTTCCCTGATGATTCATACATTTACTGTTGAAGCTATTGGGAAGGAAGTGGAACTAAAGAGAGAGCATATCCAGGAATGTATGTGATCATCAACATCTTTATCTCAGAAGTCTGTTTCCTTTGTTGCTGTTCAAAACAAAAATCTCAAAATATATAGTTCATTCCTGGTCAATTAATTTCAGGGGGGGTGGAATTAGTCCTAGCTGATCTCTGATATTTATTATAAAATATATAAATACAAGTTATAGTTATGAGGCTTGTGCCTTTACAAAACAAGCATTCATGTTTCATGTTACTACTGGAATTAATCTCTTTCTATTTATGGCAAGAATGTTAGCATATATATACCACTCATTTTATCTGCCAGTGTTTCTACTTTATTTCCTATTATTTCACATCAATATATTATTATTATTTGCCCATTATTTCACATCAATATATTAAATCTTCTAAGTAGAGGAAGAGAAATATGGGCTTTGTAATAAAAGGATACAGGCATTGCCTATTGATCTAATACTAGATGGCTTATGGATCAAGATTTTGCCTACCGTTCTCCCTCAAATGCCACCTGTTTTCCCACCCTCTCCCTCCTACCTCCCTTCCTCTCCCACCTCTTAGTCAGTCACGTTCTGAGGTTTAGAGAAGAAACTTTTTATCTCTTTCTAAAGTAAGAAGGTTTATTGGGGAAGACAGGACAGGATGGAGGATAAGGTAAGAGGAATGGGGTATTCCCTAATCTATACAAAGAGTTAGGAAGATATTTGAAAATGTCAGTTCAGTCACAACTGTGACACAAAGTCTGTCAGGGAGTCACTAATCAGGACAGTCAGAGAGTTTGAAGGACAAATATTTTTCTTCTTTCTTCTTTTAACCAGCCAGATAATGTGGCATTAAAGATAAAAGAATGGTTGCCTTAAACTGTGACTGAGGAAATATGGTTTCAAGACATTGTCTTGAGTTAAATCAAATATAAAGTGGTCGCCAGGGAAAAATTCCCAAATATGAAATATACCCAAGTCAGCTGGGTTTTTATGGAGATTTTAATTATACAAATTAAGGAATTAATGAAAGAGAGAGAGAGTAAGAGGAAACAATGAGAAAAGGGCTAGACCAGCCCAGGCCAGCCTAGGCCCAAGCCCTAAGAGAGAGATCAGTCAGTATTTAATCCATTCACCACAAGATTTGTCCCAAGCAAGATTCTAGTGTTCAGAGAGACCCACCAGTTCAGCTCCTGAGATCCACTTCAGCTTCCAAGGCTGAATTTCTCTTCAACTCTCTTGAACTGGTTCAGACAGCTCCTTTTAAAGAGAATTTTCTCCTATGTCACCTCCCCTAAGTTCTCACATCTGCCAATCACAGTAGACTTTATCACAAGACTGACCATTCTTAATTCACACCTTCTTTAGTTCTCAACCTCTCTGGGTAGACTAAAACTACTGAGTAATTCACACCTGAGTAGACTAAAACCTCACACCTCTTTTGTTAAGGCTTGTCCCTTACAAGTTTGCAAGTTGCCTGACCTTCATAGGTACTTAGCACCTTCCTAAAAATAGACTTAGCTTAAGGCTTTTGCTTCATTATAAGTATGAGTTAAGTACTTTTTCATTGTTCAGTGAAGAGTTTACAACTTTATCTTCCCCTAAAGTATGCTTAAGTATGGGTGGAGTAGAGTTTTCACATTCCTGACTAAGTCCCTTCATTGTTTAAAATGGGGAATGGTCTTAACCAAATCTTCTGAAGAAGAGTCTGAGAATTTTTAAGATTCACAATCCCCCCTGATGATCATTGGGAGATTAGTCTCCCCATTGATCATGTAACATAATCATCTTGTAGTCCTAAATACACTTCTAACTACAGATATATATAATATTCAATTTTTTCAGAGGAAATTAGAGTAGAGAGGGAGGAAATAGAAAAGAAAGAAAGCAAAACCAATGTTTTGCTAGGCGCATTGACAGGAAGCCAAATTAGGGGAAGTCCCCTTGGCATAAATGTATACATTTACAATAAATGTTCAATCAAACTTCAGTTCAATCAACCATATCCAAAGTTCATTCTTGATCTTCTTGATGTAGTGTGGGTTTTCTGCATCTTTCTGCAATAGTTCGTTCTCTGGATTTAGGAGTTAGCAATCTTCTTCCTTGAAGATCTTTTCTCGAACAAAAATCAAAATCTTGGATTTTTATAAAAATACAATCTCAAACAAAAGAATAAAACCTTTTGGATTTTAAATTAAAATACAACCCCCCCTGAAGTAGGTGTTAAAAAAACATCCAGTTCATCTCAGGATGCAATGCTGAGTTATGGGGTTATATGAGTCAATTATCAAAAGAAGAGAAAAACACAAAAAAAATAAAGAAAAAAAAATTCAAAATAGGCCCTTGTATAGGTCCAATTTAAAGTAATTTCTATCCCACAAGTCTGTAGGACAGAATGCAGTAATATGTCATTTACCCATTTGCATCCAAGACTACAGGAAGTTGCCATAATATAAGAAAGAAAAGAATTAGAATTCTATTTTTGATAGAGAACTGTCATTCCCTCATCTGATTTTTGACATTCTCAGGGATATAAGGAGCCATCATGATAGTCAAATTTTATACTTGTATGAGTACTTCACAAAGAGTTTAGATACAAGGAAGTCCTACGACTTAACATATGTCAAGCATCACAACCTTGAGTCCACATTAGTATTCCATGTCCTGTGTGCTCTTTTTTGCACTATTCAGGTTAAATCTGTGCTCCTTGTTTTTATCCCATGTCCTAGAATCATACATAAACATTAATAATAGTCTCATAAATTTTATTAATAAATGGCAGGTTCCCATAGTTTAAAGCTTTTGGGTATGCATTGATATTATAGCAAGAATATATGTATACTAAAATTGTATTACTGCAAAAAATATTATATTAATTATGTGTACCTTTAGTACAGGAAATTAGAAAAAATCAAATATTCTAATCAAAATAAAAGAAAAGCAATAAAAAATAAGGAAAAATCAGTAATTCAATGTGTTCTCAAAAAACAGCATCCATTTGTCTATGGATTATTATCTCCAATTCATATGATAGGATAGTCAATCAGTCTCAACAGAATATGCTTTCTTCACATGTGAGCAATGAATCCAAGAGTCCTTTTCTCCAACCTTTATAGATGTTGGAGTAGTTAACAATATTTGGAATGGTCCTTCCCACGAAGGCTGAGTTGCTCCAGTATGCTTGAAATTCTTAATATACACTTTGTCTCCTAGGTTCAGGTCATGAATAGAAAAGTCTAGTGGTCCGGCTTGTACTGCAGCTCCAGATACATGAAGTTCATGTAGTTTGTGCTGTAATTCCTGTATATAGGAAGCAATAGTAGTATCTCCCCCTAATAGTGATGTCTTTGCAGGAGAAAAAGGTTTAGCCTGTATAGGTGGATGTCCAAAAAGCATCTCAAATGGTGAGATGTGTAGGTCTCCTATAGGCCTGCTTCTGAGATAAAATAGGGCCAGAGGGAGAATTTCAGGCCATTTCAAATGTGTCTCAGTGCATAATTTTCCAATCATAGTTTTAAGTTCTCTGTTTATTCTTTCCTACTATTTCAAGGGGAGACAAAATTGAAAAGGGTTAATTAACATCAACAAAATCAATAGAGTCTAAGAAGAACCACCTTCATTGTGTTTGGGAAGTTCCTTGGGCACCCCCCTGAAGGGCACCTCCCTGAGGGGCATTAGCACCTTGAGTATGTTTTGGACGAGCACCATTTCTCATAGATTGTTGTTGGGTATAATCATTTTCTTCATTTGCAGCATTGTCATTATTTTCCCAATTCCTATTTCTATAATTTTGATTTCTAAAGTCCTTATTTCTATAGTCATTATAGTTATTTCCATAATCATTATTATAATTTCTAAAATTTCTAAAATTCTGGTTTTTATGACCATTATCATCATTTATATAGTTATTATTTCTAAAGTTATTATTAAACTGCATATTCCTTCCAATCATCTTAAAAAAGGTTCTACATTCTATCACTTTGTGTCCCTTCTTCTCACAGAAGTGGCAGCTTACTGATTTATTCGTGAATTCCCGCAAAGGAGCTATAGTCTCTCCCTTATTTTTCAATTGTCTTTTTAACATTTCAATTTCTTTCTTTAAGTCTTCCACTAATGTATTGTGTTCCTCAGGTCTTTTTACACGACCTTTATTGCTACTCTCCTCAATTCTTCGAGGTCCATAGAGTCCCAATTAGGACAGCTAGTTTTAAAGTAGTCTTTTACCACTGAACAACAATTCTCAATGAATTGCCTATGTATTTGCCTAATGTCAATTTCTCTGGATAAATCAAGGTCCATATACATATTTCCTACATCAATAAGTCTGTCCATAAACTGGGAGGGTGTCTCATCAATTTCTTGTCAGGTTCTTTCAAATTTTGACCATTTTTCAGGTCTATCAGAGCAAGCTCTCATGGCTGTCAATAATGCTTCTCTGACCTGGTTTAGTTTTGTGTGATCTAGTTCAACATTGGGGTTCCAATGTGGATCTTCAGTTGGCCAATAATGTCCTGTTTTACCTTGTTTTTGATTAGCCAGAGAGACGATATTTTTTTTCTCTTTTTGTTAAAAATATCTCTAACAAATTCTCAATATCCATCCAAGTGGGGTCAAAAGTTATGAATATGTTCTCTAATTTTTTTATAATTAATATTGGTTCTTCCTCAAATGATGGTATATCTTCCTTAAATTTATTTAAATTCTCAGGGCTAAAAGGTGTATGATGTCTTACAGATACCAAGTTTCCATGGTGATTAAAATTGGGTTCTTCCCTTAAAGGAAATAACCTATCTGAATTATTTGGTGCTCCTGTTTCTGTTTCTAGGCTTCTTCCTCCATTCTCAATGGGGTAGGTATGAAAAAGAGAAGAACTGGGCACACTAAGGGAGAGGGTTTGTTGTTGTCCCATAGTGCCAGAAAGATCAGAGGTAGGAAGGATCTTAGAATTGAATTGAACAGGGTGGGAAGGAGGAGCAAAGGAATGTGTTAGTAACTGGGGGAAAGATATAGATGTGTTAGGGTTAGAGGAATCAGTAGGGTGTGAACTTAGATTGGATTGTGTAGGGTCGGAGGCATGGGTGGGGTGTGAACTTAGAGTGGATGTTGTACAATCAGAAGCATGAGTAGGGTTTTCTGAGGCCGAGGGGGTAGGGGGAAGGGTGGGTTGATTAGAAGCAGGGGGTTCTAAGGCCGAGTTGGCAGGAGGAGCAGTGGGTTGGCTAGGAGGGTTAATATTCAGAGATTCTGATAATGTTCTTAACTCTCTTTTAATGTTCCTCATAAAAGCTATGATCTCCCCCAAACTTTCCTCCATAAGCTCAAGCCAAGTATTTAGTTCTGCATTTTGTTGAGTAGTAGAAGGAACACTCAGTTGGTTTGACTGAGAAGTGGGTTTTGTAAGGAAATACAATATTACAGCTATAACAATCAAAATCCCAAGGGGGAGTACCTTGTTGATTATACTTTGCCATAAGCCCCATGGTATGAGAAATCTCAGAGAGGTAAAGAATGTGCATTTTACAAGGTTGGTCATGGAGCTAAATAACCAGTTGTTAAGTACGTTATGAACTGGCTGTATCCACATATTTCTAAAGTAAACACGTGGGAAGCAGGACAAGGCCAAAAGCTTTTCCCAGGTTTTTCTTAATCCTAATTTAGGCAGTTGTTTAAAAAGCTGTGTTCTATTTAATTTAAGGAGAAATCAAAAATTTTTTTACTCACCCACTCTTGCAGCTGTATTTTGAAGCTGAGTTAGCACATTTTAAAAAGACTGACTGACTTTTCCCAATTATGAATTCCCAAATTCCCAAATATGAAATATACCCAAGTCAGCTGGGTTTTTATGGAGATTTTAATTATACAAATTAAGGAATTAATGAAAGAGAGAGAGAGTAAGAGGAAACAATGAGAAAAGGGCTAGACCAGCCCAGGCCAGCCTAGGCCCAAGCCCTAAGAGAGAGATCAGTCAGTATTTAATCCATTCACCACAAGATTTGTCCCAAGCAAGATTCTAGTGTTCAGAGAGACCCACCAGTTCAGCTCCTGAGATCCACTTCAGCTTCCAAGGCTGAATTTCTCTTCAGCTCTCTTGAACTGGTTCAGACAGCTCCTTTTAAAGAGAATTTTCTCCTATGTCACCTCCCCTAAGTTCTCACATCTGCCAATCACAGTAGACTTTATCACAAGACTGACCATTCTTAATTCACACCTTCTTTAGTTCTCAACCTCTCTGGGTAGACTAAAACTTCTGAGTAATTCACACCTGAATAGACTAAAACCTCACACCTCTTTTGTTAAGGCTTGTCCCTTACAAGTTTGCAAGTTGCCTGACCTTCATAGGTACTTAGCACCTTCCTAAAAATAGACTTAGCTTAAGGCTTTTGCTTCATTATAAGTATGAGTTAAGTACTTTTTCATTGTTCAGTGAAGAGTTTACAACTTTATCTTCCCCTAAAGTATGCTTAAGTATGGGTGGAGTAGAGTTTTCACATTCCTGACTAAGTCCCTTCATTGTTTAAAATGGGGAATGGTCTTAACCAAATCTTCTGAAGTAGGGTCTGAGACTTTTTAAGATTCACAATAATCTCAGCTTGATTAATTCAAGTTCAGAGACACAATTAGCTCTTCAGTTTCAGCCACCACCCTCAGCCACACAAAAACTTCTTCTTCCCTCCCCTCTCAAAAGCCAAGAGAGTCCAGTTCAGTTCAGCTGTTGGGTTAGCTTCCAACTGTTTTTTTTTCCAAGAAACATTCCAAATGGAAGCTATCTTTTGATTGCCAAATGATGTCCTTTGCTTTGTGTTGCATGTTTGGCTTGCCTTGCATGCCTTGCCTTCCCTCTTTTATGGTATGGATCATGGCATATTATAGATTCATTGATATATTATTTAGAATTGCTGAGTTGCTTTTTTCTCTTTTTTTCCTTTTTTATTCTTTTCCTTTTTTCAGTCTTTGTTACAAGGAATGGCTCACTGGAAAGGAATAGCCAGGGATATTCTTATGTTTTTAAAATATTTTTTAAAAATAAAATCTTTACCTTCTATCTTAAAAATCATTACTAAGTATCAGTTCCAAGATCAGTAAGGGCTAAGCAATTGTAGTTAAGTGACTTACTCAGGGTCTTAGAGCAAGGAAGTTGTCAGAGATCAGATTTGAACCTAGGAACTCTCCATCTCCTGTTATAATCTTTTCTAAAGATTCTATTAAATGGTAAGACTCATATGAGCTCCGCGGTTTGATACTTAAAGCTTAAAGCATGAAAGGTTTGCAAAAACTGAGAGATGCAAACTTCAGAGTGATTGACAGGAGCATGTGACTAAGGGTCACATGGGAGCCTGAGGCTAGAGATCTGAAGAAATATTCTATGCCCAACTGATTTCTCTCCTGGATGGACCTGAGTGTAAGGCTTGGAAGAGATTTTCTCTTAAGACCGACACAGGAAAGAGGTTTTTGGGTCTGGATGCTGGAAGCATCAATAGGAAGATCTCTGGACCTACTTGGATATCAACCAACTGAAGATCCTGGCAAATTTGATTGGACTCCTGGTGTGAGACTTGGATATTGGAAAGTTAATACTTAGCTTAATAAGATAGTTTAGATAGTTTATAGATGCTAGATTTTAAGATAAATATAAGTATAGTTTACTCCTAAACCCTTGTTTCTTCCTACCCTTCCCAACCAATAAATTTGAATTTATTTATATGTTCCTTCTTGTTCTTTCCTCACCCAAAATCCCATCATAACACTACTACCTAGACCCTTCCTAACTTTCCATTGTTACATGTTATTCTTTCCATAAACTCTACAATCCAGCCATACTGGCCCACTGGCTATTCTTTACACAAAGCTCGCCATCTATCATCTCTGCACATTTGCACGAGCTCTTCCACATTCCTGGAATGCTCTCCTTTCTCATTTCCACCTCTAGTAGACCCTAGGTTCCTTCAAGACTTAAGTCAAGAGGTGGCTAGGTGGCTCAGTGGAAGAGAGCCAGTCCTGGAGAACAGAGGTTCTGGGTTGAAATCTGACCTCAGATACTTCCTTGCTGTATGACCTAGGATAAGTCACATTCCCAATGGCCTAACCCTTGCTGCTCTTCTGCATTGGAAACAATTTTTAGTGTTGATTCCAAGACAGAATATAAGGATTTGAAAAAGAAAAAAAGACTCAGATCAAGTATCACTTTCAGCAAGAGGACTATCCTGGTCTCCTTAGCTTTCCCATCCATTGTTAAATTGTATTGCTTTGTACATGTACTTGTAGCTAGTGTCACCACAATTAGAATGTAAGCCTTAGGAAGACAGGGACTACTTCCCTTTTGTCGTTGTATCCTAAACATTGAGCATAGTGTCCAGCATATCATGAATGTTTAATAAAGGTTTCTGTTTGAACTGATACAGAGCAAAGTATATAAACAGATCTATGAAATTAGATACTATAACAACAATAAAGCAAATGGAAGCAACAATAAATCACAATAAAACATTGCAACTGATCAACTCAATTAAATTTGGGTCTCAGAAAACTTAGAAATTATTAATAGTCTTCTCAGTAAAGTAGTGGAGGATTATATATAGATGTGGAATATAGTGTATGCTATTGGGCAAGTCATACAGATTACTGATTTTGTGTAACATTTTTCTGTATGATAACTGAGCATTCAATGACAAAGAGGAAAGGAAGAAGGAGAAATGATTTGATATAAAAACAAAAGGCCACAGCAAAACTTTTTTTTCAAGAATACTATTATACTATGCTATACTGCATCCCCAGCCATCCCCGGTCATTCTGATATTTTGATTTCATCTTGGCACAGACTTGATCTTGAATAGTGTCTCGCCACTGGACTTGAATGGCTCTAAAAGGGAAAGTGAGACTGATGACTTTGTTCAACTCTGCCTCACTTAAACCAATTCACTGGCAAGTCAAGGTGAATTGTGTCATTGGTCTTCTTTGAAAGCAAAAGATGGACAATGATATATTCCTATGTTGAAAAAAAAATCAACATTTGCTGAGGCTAAAAAAGGAAATCATGTTAGCTGTCCTTCTATGCTTTCTCTCTCCACCAACCACAGCCTCTGTTGCTAGCTTCTTTTACCCCCTTCTAGCCCTTCTATGAAAATTGCCTCACATTTTCATTCTTCTCCAGGCTGTGTTTTGTTAAGGTCAGTATGCAAGGTGGCATCATGGTCACCTGCCTGCATTATATGGTAATGGTAAAAGTTTAATACCAATCCACCTAAAAATATATTACTCCAAAACTTGCCAATCTGTCCAAATTCACAACTTTGATTATTCCTTTGAGTGAAAGTGAATCTCCCAAAGATTATGATTAAGAGGTAAGTCTATTCTTTAGCTGGAGGGAAGAGAGAGATTATTTTATAACACTATTGGTTACCGCAGTTTCCTCACTCATAAAAGGAGAAGGTTGAACTCAGTAACCTTTAAGGTCTTTTTCAACTCTAAATACAGAATCCTAAGGACAGGATTATCTCCAACTCCAGCTCCAACTGCTGAGCAGCTTCACCCTTTCTTGCTTTCAGATTGGTTCTTTGTTTTTTGGTAGCTGCACTCTTACTGGAGATATCAGTGTAGGAGGAAGTAAAGGAGGAAATATCCATTCTGGGACTTCTGTGAAGTGGAAAGAACTTTGGACTTTGAGTCAAAAGGACCTGGAGTGCAAGTCCAAGTTCTAAATGAGCCCCAATTCTTTTCCCCCCTCTTCAGAAAGTACTTTGTAAACACTATTAAACTAAAGAAGCAAGAGTTAAGATTGTCTGAAACTCCCATCCCCATCTTTTTGAAGAAATGGCTCCTGTTCTGGTAGCATTACCTATGAGAGCTACAAAGGTCATACTCTGTTTCATCTTGGCACAGACTTGACCCTGAGTTTTTGAAGGCTAGGACTGGAGATGAAACTTATGGCAGGTTTTTCTAAGTCAAAAATATTTCACTGAGGAACCTGGTGACAAACTCATGTTGCTATTCAAAAACCAGTCTCACTAATGACAGAGGAGTTTCTAAAGCACATCTGCTAGGAAATCTTTCTTTCTGGTTACTTTACCTGCCTAGTCTCTGCTAAATTATTAAACTGCTAAAATGATCTTCCCAAAGTGCCGGTCTGACCACATTAATTCCTGCTCAATAAATTCAAGGGATTCTCTTTTACCTCCACAATCAAATAGAAAATCCTCTGGATTTCTTTTCCTGGTCTATCCAGGCCCCTGGAGCTAATATTCTATAGCCCTTAACTTTTTTTTTTCAGTTTAAATATATTTGTTACCTTAAATTTCTTTTTTTTTTAAACACTTACTTTCTGTCCTAATAATAACTCTAAGACAAAGGTGCAAGGGCTAGGCAAGCAGGGTTAAGTGACTTGCCTAGGATCACACAGCTAGGAAGTGTGTTATGTTAAATTTCCCATATATCTCCCTTCCTCCCTTTCCCACCCCTCCCCACACTAGAGAAGACATCATTTGACACACACCCCAAAATGTGTGTGTGTGTGTATATATATATATATAAAGATAGATGTGTGTATACATGTATATAGATATATGTTTATGTAACTATATTCTATATGTTTGTTTCTTTTTCTGATGGTAGATATTCACAACTGTTCTTCAAACAATATTTCTATTGCTGTATATAATGTTCTCTTGGCTCTGCTTGTTTCACTCTCCATAATTTCATGTAGGTTTTTCCATGTTTGTTATTGTTTTTAATTAACCTACTTGTCATTTCTTACTGTGCAGTACTTTGGACTTGAAAAGCCTTCACAACCTGGTTGCTATCTAACTTTCTAGGGTTTTTTTAACCCTTACTCTCTTAGAATTGATAGTAGGTTTCAAGGCAGAAAGAAGAGCAGTAAAGGCTAAGCAAAGGGGGCTAAGTGATTTGCCCTGAGTCACATAGCTAGCAAATGTCTGAGGCTAGATTGAAACCCAGAACTCCTATCTCCAGGCCTGGCTCTCTATCTACTGAGCCATTGAGTTGTCCCCTTTCTGGTCTTCTTATGTTTTACTTCCCTCCATGTAGTCTGGCCTTCTTTTATTTCCTCACATGGGCCAATCCATCCCCTGACTCTATTTTTTCATTGACTTTCTCCAAAAATAACTGGAATATTCTTCCTCCTTATTTCTGCCTCTCATATTATGCATGAGGTCTTTTCCAGGCTCCCTTCCATCCCCACCACTAGCAACTTTCCTTATTATGTTATCTTCCATTTACACTATATACATTTTGTATGTACATAATTATCTTCATATTTTCTTCCCTGTAGTTAAGGGAGTACTGGGTCTGGAGTCAGGAAAACAAACTAAAATCTAGTCTCAGATTCTTACTAGCTATGTGACACACTACCTGTGTGAGGCAGATACTGTCTGCCTCAGTTTCTTCACCTGTAAAATGAAGCTCATCATACTACCTACCTCCTAAGGTTGTTGGGAGGATCACATGAGATAATAATTGCAAAACACATAGCACAGTGCCTGGAATGTGGTGGGAGCTTAATAAATGCCCCCCCCCCTTCCTTTTGGAATGAGAGCTCTTGAGGACTAGAACCATGTAGTTACCCTTCTTAGTATCACATAGCACAGTCTAAGCCAGTGATGGTAAACCTATGACATGCCAGAAATGGCATGCAGAGCACTCTCTGTGGATACACAGCTGCTCCCTCCCCCTCCCCATAGTTCATTACTAGAAAGGCAGAGGAACCCAGACAGGAGCTGCTTCCTTACCCCTCTCCACTGTGCCTACTGACATTTTTTCACATCCCCTGTCCCTCTGCCTAGCAGCCCAATGGGAGCACATAGGAGGTAAGCTGGGTGGCTCATAGGCAGCAGAGCTGGAAGGGAGTAGAGCACCCAGGCCATGCCACTCCCCCTCTCTATACTAACTGAGGACATTCCTCACTTTACCTGCCCTTCTACCCAGCAGCCCAATGAAAGAACTTTCTCCCTCCCCAGTGTGGGGTAAGAGGTGGAGGGCAGACAATGCTCAGCACTCAGTGAGGGGTAGGGGCATGGCACTCAGTTTGGAGGGGGGAGAAAGCTCAGGCACTCTATCTCTAAAAGGTTCGCCATCCCTGGTCAGAAGTATGTAGTAAATGTTTAATAAATGCTTCTTGACTGGCTGATCAAAATAGAAAAAAAATTAATATAGGTTTAGCTACCCTTAATGTTCTTATTCTGCTCCTGAATACCTTAATCAGAGCCAGCTCTGAGATCATCTATAATTAATAATTGTCAGTACTCTAAATATGATCTTGGGGCATTTAGATGGCTTAGTGGATAAAAAGGCAATCCTAGAGAAGGGTGGTCCTGGGTTCCAATGTGGCCTCAGATGCTTCTTAGCTATGTGACTATAGACAAGCCATTTAACACCAATTGCCTAGCCCTTACTCTTCTGCCTCAGAACTGATACTTAGTATCACTTAAGACAGAAGGTAAGAACTTAATAAAATAAATATGTTCTTTATCCAATGACAAATGTGTTGATAGAAGAACTGAACCTCATTGATTTGAATATCTTTGCTATACATGAAGCCAAAAGTCCCAAGATTTATCGGTGGAATGTATTCAATACACAAGACTCAGAAGCAGCTTGACATAATACCATAGTGTTTTACAGACCCAAGGATACCACATATTTATCTAAAAAAAATTGCTAGGATAACTGGAAAGCAATCTGAAAGAAATTAAGTTTGTACCATGTTAGGACCAGAATATAAGGGGTAAAAATAAAAGGGTTGGACTAAATTTAAGAGTGTGATCACCAGAGATGAATATATCTCAAGTCAGAATGACTTTTTTATGGTAGTTTATTTACAAAAAGAGAAAGAGTGAAAGTAAGAAAATCAGAGAGAGTAGATATTTACTCCAGCCAGTCAGAACCAGGCAGGGCTTATTAGACCACAGCAAAGGGAGCCCAGAGGTAAATTAAACAAGAGTTTTAGCTGTAAAGGGTGAATATTATGATTGAGACTGAAAAAAATCTAAATTTAAATGGTCGCGAAGGGAAATCACAAATAATAAAATACGGGGCTCCTCCAACCTCAAGTACCAGCCTCAAACTGAACTCTAGCCCTCCTCACAGGAAGTCCCAAGAACTCCAGAGGCTGTTCTCTACCTCATTTCCTGGATCTCACATGTGCCAATGGTGGCTCAAGCTTGACCTAGATCTGCCCAGAGGTCTGTCCTTTTTTTTGCACATGTCTGTTGAAGGCCATATTCTCAATTAATTAAATCTTGAGGTTGCCGCAGCACTTCTTAATCTTGTTACACTGAGTAGGGTGGAGAATGTAGTTTCCAAGACCTGATTCTGTTATTCCAAGTATCTCTACTGTTATTGATCAGGAAATAGCTAAATCCGATCTTCAAAAGAATGGTCTGAATAGGGTGGAGTAGTTTTGAAATTCACAGAGCCACAAGGCCTCCTCCAAGACAAGGGGTCTCTCTGGAGGTTAGTACCTCCAGAAAAAACAGGAAAAGGAGTCAGCCTTTTTTCACTCACCCAAGTGCTAGTATTAAGGGAAAATTCAAGAGTAGGCAGAGGTCCTCAAACTCCTTCAAGTCAAGTTCCAAGGCAAAAGCCCTTCTCACAGGAAGTTCTTGCCACGTTTTTTTTGTTTTTTGTCTTTTTTTTCTTTTAAGCATTTTTTTTATTTGTTCATTTTCAAACATTATTCCTTGGAAACAAAGACCATTTTCTTTCCCTCCCCCCTCCCCCCACCCCTCCCATAGCCAATGCATGATTCCACTGGGTATCACATGTGTCCCTGATTCAAACCCATTTCCATGTTTTTGGTCTTTCCATTAGGGTGTTCATTTAGAGTCTCTCCTCAGTCATGTCCCCTCAACCCCTGTAGACCAGCAGTAGCTTTTCCTCGGTGTTTTTACTCCCACAATTTGTCCTCTACTTGTGGATAGTGTTTTTTCTCCTAGATCCCTGCATATTGTTCAGGAACATTGCATTGACAATAATGGAGAAGTCCATTACATTCGATTGTATCACAGTGTATCATTCTCTGTGTACAATGTTTTCCTGGTTCTGTTCCTTTCGCTCTGCATCACTTCCTGGAGGTCTCTCCAGTCTCCATGGAATTCCTCCACTTTTAGCACAATAGTATTCCATCACCAACATATACCACAATTTGTTTAGCCATTCCCCAATTGAAGGGCATCCCCTCATTTTCCAATTTTTGGCCACCACAAAGAGCGCAGCTATGAATATTCTTGTACAAGTCTTTTTCCTTATTATCTCTTTGGGGTACAAACCCAGCAGTGCTATGGCTGGATCAAAGGGCAGGCAGTCTTTTATTGCCCTTTGGGCATAGTTTCAAATTGCCCTCCAGAATGGTTGGATCAATTCACAACTCCACCAGCAATGAATTAGTGTCCCTACTTTGCCACATCCCCTCCAGCATTCATTGCTTTCCTTTGCTGTCATGTTGGCCAATCTGCTAGGTGTGAAGTGATACCTCAGAGTTGTTCTGATTTGCATCTCTCTGATTATAAGAGATTTAGAGCACTTTTTCATGTGCTTATTGATAGTTTT
Source organism: Monodelphis domestica (assembly GCF_027887165.1). Lineage (NCBI taxonomy): Eukaryota > Metazoa > Chordata > Mammalia > Didelphimorphia > Didelphidae > Monodelphis > Monodelphis domestica. The sequence continues at coordinate 212,829,905 of NC_077233.1, read as the reverse complement.
GATTTCTTTGGCTGAAAACTGCCTGTTCATGTCCCTTGCCCATTTATCAATTGGAGAATGGCTTGTTTTTTTGTACAATTGATTTAGCTCTTTATAAATTTGAGTAATTAGACCTTTGTCAGAGGTTTTTGTTATGAAAATTGTTTCTCAATTTGTTGCTTCCCTTCTCATTTTGGTTGCATTGGTTTTGTTTGTACAAAAACTTTTTAATTTGATGTATTCCAGATTATTTATTTTACATTTTGTGGCTCTTTCTAAGTCTTGCTTGGTTTTAAAATCTTTCCCTTCCCAAAGGTCTGACATGTACACTATTCTGTGTTCACCTAATTTACTTATACTTTCCTTCTTTATGTTCAAGTCATTCACCCATTCTGAGTTTATCTTGGTGTAGGGTGTGAGGTGTTGTTCCAAACCTAATCTCTCCCACATTGTCTTCCAGTTTTCCCAGCAGTTTTTGTCAAATAGTGGGTTTCTGTCCCAGAAGCTGGGGTCTTTGGGCTTATCATAGACTGTGCTGCTGAGGTCACTTACCCCAAGTCTATTCCACTGATTCTCCTTTCTGTCTCTTAGCCAGTACCAAATTGTTTTGATGACCACTGTTTTATAATAGAGTTTGAGATCTGGGACTACAAGGCTCCCTTCCTTTGTATTTTTTTTTCATTATTTCCCTGGATATCCTTGATCCTTTGTTCTTCCAAATGAACTTTGTCATGGTTTTTTTCTAAATCAAAAAAAAATTGGGGGGGGAGTTCAATGGGTATATAACTAAATAGATAAATAAGTTTGAGTAGGATGGTCATTTTTACCATATTGGCTCATCCTACCCATGAGCAGTTAATTTTTTTCCAATTCCTCAAGTCTAGTTTTGGTTGTGTGGAGAGTGTTTTGTAGTTGTGTTTATATAGTTCCTGTGTTCATCTCAGGAGATAGATTCCTAAGTATTTTATTTTGTCTAAGGTGATTTTGAATGAGATTTCTCTTTCTAATTCTTGCTGCTGAGCTGTGTTGGAAATATATAGAAATGCTGATGACTTATGCGGGTTTATTTTGTATCCTGCAACTTTGCTAAAGTTGTTGATTATTTTGACAAGCTTTTTAGTTGATTCTTTAGAATTCTTTAAGTAGACCATGTAAAAAATAGACTCGAATACAGGACTACAATCCCCATGAGCCTTTGCTCCACTTCCCCAGAATGCCTTGTAATCTCACCTGGGCCGAGATCGAGAAGGTATTTAAGCTGATTCAAAGGCTTTTGAGGGGCTCTCTCTCTTGGCTCTTTTTGGACTTCCGTTTTGGAGCAGGCTCGTCTCTTGCGTGATGTGAGGTTATTTTGTCTAGGCCTCTGGCCTAGGCACATGTTTCTTACTTGTATATTCTTTAATCTTTAACCTTTAATAAACCTCTAAAAAATATAATACTTCTTGCAGAGAGAAACTAATTTCTACCTGCCTCAGATGCCTCAGTCTCCCCGGCTCCCCTAAATTTTAACTGTTACAGATGGTGACCTAGATTGGATGAGAACTTCTCAAATTTTTTAGCCTAGATAATGATTTTTTTAAAGCCACTGTTCTCCAAGATGCTCTTTAGAAAACCATCTTGATCAGCTCCTGCCTGCGGCCCTCTCCGGATCCTGCTTCTGCTCCTGGCCTCTCACCTGGTGCCCGAGCTGCGCTCCAGCTCCCGGCCCGACCCACCCCGGCAGTCTGTCTCTCACCCATCTGGCCTCCGACCCAGCCGGCTCATCACCCAGATCCTTGGAGCAGATTGCTGAGGACTCATTGCGACCAGCTAGTAACAGTATTGGCCACACGGGCAGAGGGGAGAGACAAGAGGGAAAGGAGACCAGGTAATTTTCCCTTAAGCTAAGCCTCCACGTGGATGGGGGTATTGGCCACAGGGGTATCATATCAGGGGAGAGGGGAAAGAGAGAGGAGAAGAAACAGATTTTTTCAAACAGAAACTTAAAAAGCAATGGGCTGTTTAAAAAGATTTTTGACTGTTCTGGTAATTTCATTGATTTTACCTGCCTATCAGGGAGCAGACTCAGCCCAAAGATTCAACTTTAACTTTGGGGAGGCAAATGGGTGGCTCAGCGACCTGATAGCCAGACATAAAGACCTCGGTCCTGGGTTAAAATCTGGCCTCAGATACTTCCCAGCTATGGGGCCCTGGACGGGTCCCTTGAAACCCAGTGCCTAGCCCTTACTACTCTGCCTTCGGACAATAGACATTTAAATGGATAAGAACCCAAGGAACTTTGAAGAGACTAAAGGCTATATTCTAAGGCATTTTAGACTCCAATGGTTTATAAAAATCTCTGTATACTATTGCATTTTTTGTTATGGTTTAACTTTGTGAATTTAAGTTCACATATTACTGGATTCAATATTATTCTGCTTGAACTGAAGGTTGATTGAATTTATTTTGAATGTACTGAGTTTTGAAATTCTGTTGTTTTTCCCCTATAACTGTATTGAACAAATATTATTGTGAATAAGCCCATATATGAAAAAACAGCTTTTTTCTATTTTGCTGAGGATAGATGGACTTCAGAACTGGTTATAATTGTATTAACAACCTTTGGAATTTTAATGTGCTAAATACCTCAAATGATTTGATTTTAAGGGTTTTTTAAATATGATTTTTGGAATTTTTTTTAACAATCTGATTATTTTTGCCTGCCCCTACCACAAGGTAAGGCCCATTAGCTGAAGTGAAATACATTTTATAAACCCCAACCTTCCCACATGTGAATGGAAGTTGGGCAGTTAATTTCAGGGCATTTGTACCCTTAAAAAGCCTCCAAAAGGAGCACCCCTTTATTTATACTCTTCAGCTCACTACTTTACTTGCACCAGAATGATATATAGATTTCTTGATTATGTTCTTAACCCTAGATGAGTTTTACTTTGTTTAAATATATATATATATATATATATATATATATATATATATATATATATATATTTATTACCAAAGTTGAAAGATTGCTATGTTTGTAAAAATTGTGACAAATGTCCATCAATTCATAGGATTTAAAAATGTCATACAGCAACTTATGTGAAATATGAAGGTGTGTTTGTTTGCTATTGTAATTAATTGGGCTATTGAGAATTTTGGGGATTTTGCTATCTACATATTTGTACTACTGTATTTTTAAAGATGAAAAAATTGTTAACCTTGTTCAATTCATTTGCCTTCTACTCACAGTGATCATGGCCAGATACAAAAAGGAAATGGATCTCATTTTTTGGTGAGAAAGCCTTGCATTTTATATTTTCTTAACTGACACAGAGTGTCAATGATTATAAGCTATATTTTTGAATTTTTTAAAGCTCTTTTATTATTATATTTTTCTTGCATGTGCAATATACTTTTTCAGTTTTTTAATTATTTTTTCTCTCCTTTTTATATTTGAAGCACATGTCACCAGCATTAAGATTTTCTTTAACCTTTTGATTTTTCAATACTACAATTGTAAGATACATTTGTCAGAGCATGCCCAAAAAGCTTGTGACTATAAAAATGATGCCACTAATTATTTAAATAAATTATGGGACTTTGCTTAATGATTCTGTCTGATTCCAGGAGAAGCTATACACACAAGAGCCATTGCACAGAGCCAAATAAAGGCCAATCTAGGATGGATTGATGCACTTCTAGGCCAATACAAAGGACTTGAACCTAGTGTGAAGACTCGAGGTTACTGTGTTTAACATGTGTTAAGACATAGCCTTTCCTTGTATCCACACTCACCCTGAAGATACTCACAGACGAGTATCCCCAAAACCTTGGCTCCTACTTGGCTTCTATAATCTGATCCCTTTCTTTTCTGCCTCTCATAGTGTGGTACCTTTCTGTAGTACTGGAACTGACTGGGTAAATGCATCATTACTTAGATCATTTTGATTGGGCCCTGATTGAAGGACCTGTTATAGATTTATTTTTCTTCTACTTGGAATTTTTACACATAAGGCTTTGATAGTCTATATTTTCATCCAGAAATTTTTCTTTTCATTTGGATTTTCTGATGTCTTTTTAATATCTCTTGCCAATTGATTCATATACCTCATACCTCAGCCATGCATCCCTAACTGATTCTGAATCTTTCAATCACCCACAACACGGGGGAATGTAAAAAAATATCATTATTTAAATTGCAAAGTTTAAATTCCTTTTCAGAAGAATTTTAGGTAAAGAAGATGCTACCTCTCTGAATCCAGAACTGAACTGTTGGAGAAGCCACCATGAAGAAGCCTCCAGACCACAAGTTGCACAAAATTGAACTTTGGGTGTGGTTGATTGAACATTTATTTGTATGTATACTTTTATGCCAAAGGGGACTGCCCCCTAATGGCTTTTTGTCAATGTGTTCAGCAATTATTGGTTTTATTCTTTTTTCTATTATCCTCACACTATTGTAATCTTTTAAGTTTATTATGTTTTTATGATCCTTTTGGGGAAAAATTATTTTTTCCAAAAATGATCACACAGGGGAATGTAAAAAATAGACTTGAATACAGGACTACAATCCCCATGAGCCTTTGCTCCACTTCCCCAGAATGCCTTGTAATCTCACCTGGGCCGAGATCGAGAAAGTATTTAAGCTGAATCAAAGGCTTTTGAGGGGCTCTCTCTCTTGGCTCTTTTTGGACTTCCGTTTTGGAGCAGGCGCGTCTCTTGCGTGATGTGAGGTTATTTTGTCTAGGCCTCTGGCCTAGGCACATGTTTCTTATTTGTATATTCTTTAATCTTTAACCTTTAATAAACCTCTAAAAAATATAATACTTCTTGCAGAGAGAAACTAATTTCTACCTGCCTCAGAGGCCTCAGTCTCCCCATCTCCCCTAAATTTAACTGTTACAACCATCATATCATCTGCAAAGAGCGATAACTTGGTCTCCTCCTTGCCTATTTTGATGCCTTCAATTTCTTTTTCTTCTCTAATTGCTACTGCTAGTGTTTCTAGTACAGTGTTAAATAATAGAGGTGATAATGGACATCCTTGTTTCACTCCTGATCTTATTGGGAATGCATCTAGTTTATCCCCATTGCAGATGATGTTAGCTGATGGTTTTAGTTTTATACTGTTTATTTTATTTAGGAACGACCCTTCTATTCCTATGCTTTCTAGTGTTTTTAATAGGAATGGGTGTTGTATTTTATCAAACGTTTTTTATGCATCTATTGAAATAATCATGTGATTTTTGTTGGTTTGCTTGTTGATATGGTCAGTTATGTGGATGGTTTTCCTAATATTGAACCAGCCCTGCATCCCTGGTATAAATCCTACTTTATCATGGTGAATGACCCTCCTGATCACTTGCTGGAGTCTTTTTGCTAGTATCCTATTTAAGATTTTTGCATCTATATTCATTAGGGAGATTGGTCTATAGTTTTCTTTCTCTGTTTTTGACCTGCTTGACTTTGGAATCAGTACCATGTTTGTGTCATAAAAGGAATTTGGTAGAACTCCTTCCTTGCTTATTATATCAAATACTTTGTATAGTATTGGGATTAGCTGTTCTTTGAATGTTTGATAGAATTCACTTGTGAATCCATCGGGCCCTGGGGATTTTTTATTAGGGAGTTCTTTGATGGCCTGTTGGATTTCTTTTTCTGATATGGAATTTTTTAAGAATTCTATTTCCTCTTCTGTTAGTCTAGGTAATTTATATTTTTGTAAATATTCATCCATATTGCCTAGATTGGTATATTTATTGCCATATAATTGGGCAAAGTAGTTTTTAATGATTGCCTTAATTTCTTCTTCTTTGGAGGTGAGGTCTCCCTTTTAATCTTTGATGTTGTTAATTTACTTGTCTTCTTTCCTTTTTTTAATTAGATTGACCAGTACTTTGTCTATTTTGTTTCTTTTTACAAAGTACCAGCTTCTAGTCTTATTTATTAGTTCAATAGTTCTATCACTTTCAATTTTATTAATTTCTCCCTTAGCTTTTAGGATGTCTAGTTTGGTTTTTTTCTGGGGGGTTTAATTTGTTCCCTTTCAAGTTTTTTTATTTGCATTTCCAATTCATTGATCTCTGCCCTCCCTAATTTGTTAATATATGCACTCAGGAATATGAATTTTCCTCTGAGTACTGCTTTGGCTGCATCCCATAAGGTTTGAAAGGAAGTCTCACCATTGTCATTTTCCTCAATGAAATTATTAATTGTTTCTATGATTTGTTCTCTAACTAACTGATTTTGTAGTATCATATTATTTAATTTCCAATTAATTTTTGATTTGGCTCTCCATGTACCCTTACTGATCATTATTTTTATTGCCTTATGATATGAAAAGGTTACATTTATTATTTCTGCTTTTCTGCATTTGTATGCCATGTTTATGTAACCTAGTGTATGATCTATTTTTGTGAATATGCCATGTGGTGCTGAGAAGAAGGTGTATTACTTTTTGTCTCTATTTTTCTCCATATGTCTATTAACTCTGATTTTTCTAATATTTCATTCACATCTTTTACCTCTTTCTTATTTTTTTTATTTGATTTATCTAAATTTGATAGTGGTTGTTTTAGGTCTCCCACCAATATGGTTTTACTGTCTATTTCCTCCTTCAATTCTCCTAATTTCTCCATTAGAAATTTGGGTGCTATACCATTTCGTGCATACATGTTGATTAGGGATATTTCCTCATTGTCTATACTCCCTTTTAACATAATATATTTACCTTCCCTATCCCTTTTAAGCAGGTCTATTTTTGCTTTGGCTTTGTCAGATATCATGATTGCAACTCCTGCCTTCTTTCTATCAGTTGAGGCCCAAAAGGTTTTAATCCTGACCTTATGAGTATCTATCAGCCTCATGTGTGTTTTTTGAAGACAACATATGGTAGCATTTTGGATTCTAATCCATTCTGTTATTCGTCTATGTTTTATGAGTGAGTTCATCCCATTCATGTTCAAAGTTATGATTGTCACTTGTGGATTCCCTGGCATTTTGACATTTTCCTTTAATTCTGACCTTTCTTCTTTAGCCTTTTAAGCCAGTGATTTACTTTAAATCAGTCCCCCTAGTCCCCTCCCTTGATATGCTTCCCTTTCTAGCCCCTCCCTTTTTGTTCCTTTCCCCTCCCCCTCTCCTTCCCTCCCTTTTTATACTCTCTCCCCTCTCCCCCTCCTTAATTTGCCCTTCTCTCTTACCCTGTTGGATAAGATAGAATTCAAGATCCCAATGGATCTAGATGTTCTTCCCTCTCAGAGTTTATTTCACTGAGAGTAAGGTTTAAGTAATACCAATTTGCACTCTCTTCCTATCCTTCTTATAGGAGAATTCATCCCATCCACTTCCCATGTGTATCTTTGTGTGACAATGATTATTCTATTTAGGTTTTTTTTTCTATTTCTTGATGTATATCTTAGTACCATCAATGATACCCTCTCCTTTTTTTTTCTTTCCCCCACTTTCTCCATATTGTCTTGATGCTCCAATCTTTCCCTATATGTGATTCTTCTAACTACTCTAATGATGCATACAATTTTTGAGAGTTAGCCATTACATTTTCCCCACATATTAATATATATAATTTGATATAAATGTAGTCCTTATAGAAGAGAGTTTGGATAAAAGAAAAAGATAACATTTTTCTCCTTTTCCCTTTCTTTCATATTTACCTTTTCATGTTTCTCTTGCTCTTTGTGTTTGAATGTCAAACTTTCCACAGAGGTCTTTGCTTTATGAATACTTGGAAATCTTATATTTTGTTGAATGCCCATACTTTCCCCTGGAATTACATAGTCAGTTTTGATGGTAGCTGATTCTTGGTTGAAGACCCAGCTCTCTTGCCTTTCTGAAAATCATGTTCCATGCCTTTTGGTCATTCAGAGTGGAAATTGCAAGGTCTTGTGTGACCCTGATTGACATTCCTTTATATCTAAATTGTCTTTTTCTGGCTTCTTGTAAGATTTTTTCTTTTGCTTGAAAGCTTTGGAATTTGGCAATTACATTCCTGGGAATTGTCTTTTGGGGATTTAGTGTAGAGGGTGTTCTATGAACTCTTTCAATACCTATATTTCCCCCTTGTTCTAGAATCTCTGGGCAGTTTTCTTGAATGATATCTTGTATTATGATATCAAGATTACTGTTTATTGCTGGCTTTTCTGGTAGACCAATGATTCTCAGATTGTCTCTCCTTCCTCTGTTTTCCAGGTCTGTCACCTTGTCATTGAGATATTTTATGTTTTCTTTTAATTTATTAATTTTTTGACTTTACTTTATTAATTCTTGCTCTTTTGCCATATCATTGGTTTCTAATTGCTCAATTCTGGTCCTTAAGGCTTGATTTTCTGCTTTGATCTTTTGGCATTCAGCTGTAATTTTTTGGTTCTCTAATATAATTTGTTGTTTTTGTTTTTGAACCATTTCCTACTTCTCTTTCCAGAGGGCTTCCATCTTTCCGATGATAGCTCCATTTGAGACTCTTCCAGGGCTTGTGGACAATTTTCATTTTTTTTTTCAGTTTTGCCTTTGTTTGAGTTTCATCCAGTATTTGCTCTGTAGCCTGTTTTTTCCCCATAAAATTTTTTTGAGGGTGATAGCTTTCTTCTTTGATTTCTTAGAGGGATTTTGAGGCTCCTGTGCACTGTTAGCCATTTTTTCCCTGGATGTTTTCAGTTCCCTCTTTAGTCAGAAATCAGAGTCTGCTGAGCAGGTTTTTTTTGTTTATGGAGTTTATGAGCAGGCTCTCTATTTCCCTCAGTCCTTTGCTGCTTTTCTCAGTACCTTCCTCCAGTGGGCACTCAGTGTCTTCATTTTCTTGCTTTTAGCTACTTTCAGGGATGGGTCCCCAGCAGAGCTGGTCAATTCCCCAGGACCCCAAAAAAATACTCCCTGTTCATACCAGAGGGGCTCCTATCTGACTCCCTGGCTCTGGAGGGTGCACTGGCTCTGGGCACCTGAAGACTGCGCTCTCTCACGTCTTGAGGTTTTTTTGCCTAGCTCCCATCAGGGGTGGGGGGGTCCCCCTGCTGTCATAGTCAGCTCCCAAGGGCACAGAAGTGCCCCCTCCTCACTTCAGAGTCACCCCTTGCTCATTAGTCTTGGTGTGCACTGGCCCCAACTCTGGCCCTATAGGTGGGGGTGGGGCAGGCTGGATCCACTCGCGTTTGCGTTTGGGTGGAAGCCCTTTCCCCCTCTTATAGGCTGGTAAAACCTTGATCCCATGCACTTTCACTGCTGGTCCCTGTTCTACAGTTCCTCCGCTCCTCTGATATAGATTCTTAAGGTCTTTTGGGGTGATCCTTGTCGGTGTGTGTCGGGGAGAGTGAGTAAGACACATTTAGCTGGCTGCCATGCTTACCTGGAAGCTCTTGCCACTTTTAAAAATCATTCCTCTTGTCATTTCCTGTGCCTTCCTCCCACTTTTATGTGGACCAATTATAGCTATAGTTTTGCTTAGGATTGCCCAGGGGGCAGTCAGTGAGCTCTGATTCATCACCCATCATCACACACATGGGTCACAGACCTCCCCCACTTAAGGATAAGATGGGGGAGGGTATATACACTTCTGGAGATTAAATCTAAAAATGGGCAGGGGAGAGTTAATCCCATCTTCACAACCAATATCATAAGCCCTCTATCCCAATAAAATTCAAAAAGATACATAGACTACCTATAAAAGGTCATATAACTTAAAAATGTTTTGAGGACAAAAGGATAACCTTTCTAAACTCTAGCTAAAGAGAGAATTCTTACCTAAACCAGGACTAGACATGACCTTAAAAGATAAAATGGGTAATTTTGACTTTGAAAAATTGAAAAGCATTGTGGGTATCGAGGTGGCTCAGCAGACAGAGAGACAGGCCTGTAGACAAAGAGGTCCTACACAATATTGATTCTAAGGTAGAAGGCAGGAGAGAGAGAGAGAGAGAGAGAGAGAGAGAGAGAGAGAGAGAGAGAGAAGGAAGAAGGGAGGGAGGGAGGAAGGAAGGGCCTCCCTCCTGTCTCTAGGCCTGACTCTCAATCTACTGGGCTACTCAGCTTCCCCCTATTTATTTATTTTTAACATTCTTTTTAAATTTTGAGTTTCAAATTCTCTCCTCTTCTACCCTTTCCCCCACACAATGAAAAGGCAAGTGATAGACCTATCAATTATACATGTGAAGTCAGGTAAAACACTCATTGATAAGCAGCATTCCTATGTGAATACTTGCCTGGCCAGCATAAATCCAAATATCTCTTGGCACAACCATTCCCATTTGTCTAGGAAAATGGCTTTGAAGCTAATTAAAGTAGTATTCTGCAGTGCTTCCTTAGCTGTACAAATGCTTAAGGCTTTGAAATATTGATAGAATCCAATATTTTTCTCTCTTTAAACCCTTACCTTCCATCTTAGAATCAATACTGTATATTGGTTTCAAGGAAAAAAGAGTGGTAGTGAAGTGCCATGGGAGTGAAGTGACTTGTCCAGGATCACACAGCTAGGAAGTATCTGAGGTCAAATTTGAACCCAGGACCTCCCATCTCCAGACCTAGCTCTCTACCCACTAACCCCCTAGTTGCCCCCCTCATAAAGCAATATTGTATTGAGAAAATAGCTTCAAGTAAGTATCTCAAAAAATCCTAAATGATAGCAAATCTCAGAAGCATAAACTCATATTTTTATAAAGCTGAGACTTTCAAGATCATCAGGTCCAGGGATTTTGAATCAACGGTTCACAGACATCCCTTCCCCTCAAGAAGTCCATGGATAAATTCTAGGTGGGTCTATAAATTTAGATAAGAAAATAATTACATTCTTATTTTTACTCATATTTACATTTACACATTATAAAATACATACTTATTTTTACTTAAATTTACAAAATTTATTATTTCCTTCAGTTATAAATGTAATCAAGAAATATTATTCTGACAGGCTGCCAAAGAAATCTATGGCACAACGGAATCCATGATAATTAAGAACCCCTGGTCTAGGGGGCATCTAGCTAGCACCATGGGTAGAGTACCAGACGTGGCATCCTGGAGGACCTTAGTTCAAATGCAGCCTCAAACACTTTCTAGCTGTGTGTGACACTTGGCAAGTCACTAACCCTCATTTACCTAGTCCTTGCCCTTCTGTCCTAGAATTGATACTAGGACAGAAGGTAAGGATTAAAAAAAAAAAAAGTCTAGTTTAACCCATAAATTTGTAGGTGAAGAAACTAGGATTTGAAAACAGTAAGGAATTTTCCTGAAATCACACAGCTAGCTGGAAGAATAGAGAAATAGAGGCACCAAAATGGGAGGCATCCATAACCTGACCTCTTCTACCTTTCCAGTCTTTTTTTTCTTCTAATCCTTACTTTATGTCTTAGAATCAATACTAATTATTGCTTCCAAGGCAGAAGAACAATAAGGGCTAGGCAATGGGGTTTAAATTACTTGCCCAGGGTCACACAGCTACAAAGTATCTAAAACTGTCTTCAGGCCTGACTTTCTATCCACTGAGCTGCCTAGTTGCCCCCTTTCTGATCTTCTTATTCCCCTCCACAAACTCCATGAAAACATGCTGTTCCTCCCATAAAACATTTCCTCTCCTGACTCCAAGTGTTTTCACTGGCTGTCCCCCATACCTGAAATGTTCTCCCTCTCATTTCCTCTTCCTGACTTCCCTGGTGACTTCAAGTTTCAGCTAAAATCCTGGCTTCTGGGGAGAGTTAGGTGGCTAAGTGGATTGAGAGCCAGACCTAGAGCCAGGAGGTCCTAATTCAAATCTGTCTTTGGACACTTCCTAGCTGTGTGACCCTGGGCAAGTCATTTAATCCCCATTGCCTAATCCTTTCTGCTCTTCTGCCTTGGAACCAATACACATTATTGATTCCAAGATGGAAGGCAAGGGTATTTTGGTTTTTTTTAATCCTACCTTCTGCAAGAAGCCTTTCTCAGTCCTCTTTAATCTTATTACCTTCCCTCCTAGACTCCTCCCAATTTATCTTGTTTGTACATAGTCAATCATTTGCCTATTGTCTCATCCCATCAGACTGAGAGTTCCTTAGGGATATATATATATGGGTTGGTTTTTTTTTTGCCTCTCTTAATTTTGCTAGCCCTTAGCACAGTACCTGCCAGGTAGTAGGCACTTAATAAATGTTTAATGAATTGAATTGAGTAGTAGGTGCTTAATAAATCCTGCTTGACTAACTGATATCAATGGACCAAAAATCAACTTTCTTCTTTATCATTTGCTAGCCCTGACACAGTCTTTTCAAATAAAAAACAAACAAATCAGGGGCAATTAGGTAGCCCAGAAGGTCAATCACAAAAAGAAAGTTCTTATATAAAACAAAATATTTATAATTTTCTTTGTGGTGGCAAAAAACCTAGAATTGGAGAATGATTTAACAAATTATGATATTTGAATGGCATGAAACATTCTTGAATAATAAATAGAAAATACAAGAGTCATGAGTAATCCTAAGAAACAAGTGAACTAGAAAAACAATATACTCAATGACTAAAATAATGTAAATGAAAACAGCATTAAAAAGTTAAACTTTGATGAATAGTCTTATTCCTGAAATACTAATAAATGTATCATGTGTCTCTTTTTTCAGTAGGGAGGCAACAATTATAGATAGGTGTGAGATGTGGGAGATAATATCAGATGTAGTCAACATGTTTGTTATTTTTCTTTATTACAGGAAAAAAACTTTAATAGAAGGACGGGGGTTAAGGGAAGAACACTGTTGTATAAAAACAAAAGGCAACAAAAATAAAAAGCATTCTTAAAAAGAAAAAAATTTATGTAACCAATGTTGTAAAGGAGGAAGAAGTAAATAAATGTATGGAAATCTCAATGAGTCTGCCTAAATTAAATATATACTTTGTTATTCTGTGACTTCAAAGAAAAAGTGAACATAGGCAACATTGTCAAAAAGATAGTTCAGGAAAAGGAAACAAGAGAGACTAAAGACTTGTAAACTTCAGAAACACCTCAGGCCTACAGATCTTGAATACTTTCTTCAAGAGAAGTATTAGGAATGACAGGCTTGCCAAGTATCAAGTAACATTCAAAAATGAAACTGATTATATCATCAGACAAGAAATGACTAGAGTTGTTTCTGAATCATTCATCTATGTATAATTATTAGACTACCAACTTGTTAGAACAAAGGTCAGAATCAACGAACTAGATGAAATAAAAATGAAAAGCTATGGGTGCAATCTGACCTATTTAAACAAGCTGTTAATAATAAAAACTGGGAATTTAATGTGATAGACATTTATATAGACTGTCACATTTCCTGAGGAAGTTAGATGAATAAAAGGAATGGAAAGATCTAGAAACCACCTAAGCTAGCAAACACTTGATCTCCTTACCAAGTAGAGAGATACAGAAGCCAAGGCCAACAGCAGTTTAAAACAAAAACTGTAAACAGAAGGATCCCAGATGTGTGTGTCAATACATATAATTGTGTATACAATTATACATTGTGTGTGATGTATAATATATACATAATATGTGTGTATATATACATGTATTATACATACATATGTGTGTTAACACAAATACACATCTGGGATTTATCTGAAGTCAGTCAATAAACATTTAGTAAGCATTTACTGTGTGCCAGGAACTGTTCTAAGTTTAGAGTTTATGTTCTAAACTGATATCCAAAATTAAATACCTCTAGAATCAAGTATAAATACCTCTGTTTAGCTTTAAAAGCCCTTCACAACCTGGTCCCACCCTTTCTAGACTTCTTTTAAATTATATCCCTTCTTGAACTCTGCAGTCAAGCCAAACTAACTTTGTTTCTCACTCTATCTCCTACCTCCATGTTTTTGCACTGTATGTCCCCCAGATACCCCTTTATCATCTCCACCTTGCAGAATCCCTTACTTCCTCAAGGCTCAGCTAAATCACCAGACAGGCTTCAAGGATCACTCAACCTGGGTAGCACACCAGATAGAGTGCTGGAATTGGTATCAGAAAGGGTTGAATATAATAGTGACATCAAACACTTGTCCTTCATTTGGAAGAAGACCAATGACATCACAGGGTGATGTCTTGACTTGCCCATGAATTAGATGAAAGTGAGACAGAGTTTCATGAAGTTCTCAGTCTCACCCTCTCTTCCAGTCATCTAAATCCAGTGAGAAGACAAACGTCAGAATGACTGGCCATGGCTTGGAATGCATTGAATGATCTTGATGTCATCAATGTCTAACCAAGTTCTGAGCACTCCACAGCACCTTTTTCAACCACCTTCATGGCCATTGGAATAAATTGTTGTCATCCATCCATTCCACTGGGAGAAGTCTTCACATGCTTGAGATAGACATCCCTCTAATTCACCAATGGGTTTGTAACCTATCAGTTACCCTCAACCTGGTTTAGCTCATCTGCCAAGATAGTTTTCTGGAATGTGGCTGATGTGCATGCTACAGTTTCTTGGAGCCACAGATGAGAGGTGAGTACCAGGTGGACATCAAGGTGGGTGAGCAGCCTTGAAAAGGGCTTAGCAAACCTTCACACCAGAGGTACTTGTCTTCCTTAAATACCCAATCACCTCTCATACACTTATGACCCTGGGAAGATCACTTGATTTCTTTCTTAGTTTCTTCATATGTAAATTGAGGATGTTATGAGAATAATGTGAGACAAAATTTGAAAAGTACTTTGCAAACCTTAAAATGTAAAATAAATACTGGCTTTTATTATTTTTATACATGAATATTTTCCTAACCCCCACAACAATTGGTGCTCTTCTCTCCCTAAACTACATTGCATTTTTAAAAATATTTATTCTGTATATAATTGCATTTATGTATGTCTCCTTTGATACACAGTAAGTCCTTTGGGAGCATAGACTTTTGTAGTGTTTGTCTTTGTATCCCCAGTATCTAGAGCATATTAGGCACTTAATAAATGCATGATTGATTGATTGCTGAGCCCTTCCATGCATGAAATTTCTGGGAGTTTTCACATTGACTTGTTAACTCCATTAAAAGTGATGATTGAGGGGGCAGCTGGGTAGCTCAGTGGATTGAGAGCCAGGCCTAGAGATGGGAGGTCCTAGGTTCAAATCTGACCTCAGCCACTTCCTAGCTGTGTGACCCTGGGCAAGTCACTTGACCCCCATTGCCTAGCCCTTACCACTCTTCTGCCTTGGAGCCAATACACTGTATTGACTCCCAGACAGAAGGTAAGGGTTTTAAATAAAAAAAAAAAGTGATGATTGAATGAGTGTCTTTAGTCAAGTACAGTGGGGATGCCTACTTCCTCTTGGGTGTCTCTGTCCTGAAATCTAGACATGTTTCTTTTTCATTGGTTTTGATAGTATCAGTTTCTGCTACAGAGAAAAGTAAACCGCAGATATGACAAAGTTGTACAAAAAAAAGAAACACAATGCTGATGTTTTACCCCTAAAAGAGAATCCAGATTATAGCTATTACTCTGAGATCCAGCTACATTGACTTGTTCTTATGCATGATACTGCCATCTTATAAATTTGTGCTTTGAGCTAACCATCCCCATTTCTGGAAAACTGTCCCTCCTTACCTCTGCCTCACAGCTTCCTTCAAGTCTCATGTCAAATCCCACTTTCTTCAGGAGTCCTTTTTCTACACCCCTCCCCAAGAAGCTAGTGCCTTACCTTCTGGGATTACTTTCCAAGGAGAAGTAATCCTCAGTCTTAGTGTACTTATTAACCTGTCAATGCAAAGCCTCCCAGCTTTTTCTTTTTTTTTTAACTCTTACCTTCTTTCTTATCATGAATTCCAACATAGAAGAGAGGTATAGGCTAGGCAATTCGGGTTAAGTGACTTGCCAGGGTCATACAGCTAAGGAAGTATATGAGGTTACATTTGAACCTAGGATTTCCTGTCTCCAGGCCTGGTGCTACCTAGTTGCCTCACTTCCCAGAAATTTCAAAGATGTTCAAGGGTGTCCAATTATCAAACATTTATTAAGTGCCTACTGTGTACTAGGCTCTGGGGACACAAAGACAAAAAAGAAACAAACCCTAATCCCAAAGAGTTTAGCATTTATTGAAGGAGGCAAAGACAAATATAATTAAATGCAGAATAAATATAAAAGTAACTATTCTGTATCTAGATGTTTCTATTTATTTACATCTTGTCTTCCCCAGTAGAGTGTGAAATTCTTGAGATCAGGTACTATTTTTGCTTTTCTTTCTGTTGGCCGAGTTTAACGCAATACCTGGAACAAGGTGAAAGTGCTTCATAAATGCTAGTTGGTGGACTAAGGGAGTGGGTGAAATATCATGAACCACTGCAAAGACTGGGAAGGAATGATTAGACAGATAAGAGAAGAGCTAAGAGTAAGAAACAAGAAACCAAGAAGAGTAAATATCTCCAGGAAGAAACCAGTACTGTTAAATGCTATGGAATGGTCAAAGGGGATGGAGATTGGGAAAAGGTTACTGGGTTTAGCAATTAAGAAGTCATCAGGACTTCTGGTCAAGATGGCAGCTTAGAGAAAGCTAAAGTTCAGATCTCCGGAAAAGACCGATCTCAAACTATAAGCTCCTAAGGCACCGAAATTCAAAACGATCAACAGCATAGACCCTGGGAATCCTCCTCCTGGACCTGGACCTGGATCAAAAGGTACGGCCCCCCTCAAAAGCCAGAACCCGAGATCACTCGGACCTAAGGGGTAGGAGCTCAGAGTCCAAGGCTCCTGGAAGCCGCAGCCCCGCCCCCCTCAGAGAGCAGGGTCGTCTGAAACAACAGCAACCCTCAGGGCGGGCAAGACAGCCTCATCAGCTGGATCCTGCTATCCAAGTCTCAGTGAAAGTCACTGCCCTTGGAGCTCCGGGAAGCCGTGACTCCTTCCCCCTCAGAGAGCAGGGTCCTCTGAAACAACAGCAACCCTCAGGCCCGACAAAACAACCTCATGGCCAGCTATTCTGAAGGCAACTTCCAGAAAGCAACCCGACCCAGTTGAGGGGGCACCTTAGCAGCAGGGAAGCAGATGGAGCCGGGGGAGAGTGTGGCCCCCTGGTCCACCCCTTCCATTCCAGTTCCAGTGAAAGTCATTGCCTTAAGGCAACCCAGGGAAAGCTCATAGAACCGACTATCTTCCCAGGACTAAAGCCTCTGAACACCAGACAGAGATAAGAAAAGCTAATCCTCCCCATTCAGAGATGGCAAATTCCACAGAAGCACAGAAGCCCCAAAATCCCAAGAAAAATAAGAAGAAAGGGGCGACTTTGGACACATTCTATGGAACCAAAATACAAAATACAGAGGAGATAGAAGATGATGCACAAGAAAATGCTCCAAAACCTTCCAAAGGAAATGGAAACTCTCCACAAACCCATGAAGAATTTGAATCAGAAATGACCAAAAAGATGGAAGCGTTCTGGGAGGAAAAGTGGGAAATAATGCAAAAGAAATCCACGCATCTACAAAACCAGTTTGACCAAAGTGAAAAGGAAAACCAGGCTTTAAAGGCCAGAATCAGGCAGCTGGAAGACAATGATCATGTAAAAGAGCAAGAATTAATAAAGCGAAGCCAAAATACCAAGAAATTAGAAGAGAACATAAAATATCTCACCGACAAGGTGACAGATCTGGAAAATAGAGGGAGAAGAGATAATTTAAGAATAATTGGACTTCCAGAAAAGCCAGAAATAAACACCAAACTCGACATGGTGATACAAGATATAATCAAAGAAAATTGCCCAGAGATTCTAGAACAAGGGGGTAATACAGCCACTGACAGAGCTCACAGAACACCTTCTACACTAAACCCCCAAAAGACAACTCCCAGGAATGTAATTGCCAAATTCCAAAGCTCTCAAACAAAAGAAAAAATCCTACAGGAAGCCAGAAAAAGACAATTTAGATATAAAGGAATGCCAATCAGGGTCACACAAGACCTTGCAAGTTCTACTCTGAATGATCGTAAGGCATGGAACATAATCTTCAGAAAGGCAAGAGAGCTGGGTCTTCAACCAAGAATCAGCTACCCAGCAAAACTGACTACATACTTCCAAGGGAAAGTATGGGCATTCAACAAAATAGAAGATTTCCAACTTTTTGCAAAGAAAAGACCAGAGCTCTGTGGAAAGTTTGATACCGAAAATCAAAGAGCAAGGAATACCTGAAAAGGTAAATATTAAGGAAAGGGGAAAAATGTTATCTTCTTCTTTTACTCAAACTCTCTTCTATAAGGACTACATTTATTTCAATCTATGTATACTAACATGTGGGGAAAATGTAATGTATAAATAGGGGGTAAAGAAAGACCAAATAGAATAATGGTTCTCACACAAAGATTCACATGGGAAGGGGAGGGGAAGAAAACTCCTATAAGAAGGAGAGGAAGAGGGGGGGGGGTTACTTAAACCTCAATCTCAGGGAAATCAACTCTGAGAGGGAAAAACATCCAGATCCTTTGGGATCTTGAATTCTATCTTACCCAACAAGGGTAAGGAGAAGGGAAAACCAAGGGGGGGAGGGGAGAGGGAGAACAAAAAGGGAGGGAAAGAGAGGGGGGAGGGGGAGGGAAGGAAAAGGGAGGGACTAAAAAGGGAAACATCAAGGGAGGGGACAAGGGGACTGATTCAAAGTAAATCACTGGACTAAAAGGTAGAGCTGAAGAAGAAAAGGTTAGAATTAGTGAAGGCTATCAAAATTCCAGGGAGTCCACAAATGACAATCATAACTTTGAATGTGAATGGGATGAACTCACCCATAAAACATAGACGAATAGCAGAATGGATTAGAATCCAAAACCCTACCATATGTTGTCTTCAAGAAACACACATGAGGTGGGTTGACACCCACAAGGTCAGAATTAAAGGATGGAGTAAGACCTTCTGGGCCTCAACTGACAGAAAGAAGGCAGGAGTGGTAATCATGATATCTGATAAAGCCAAAGCAAAAATAGACCTGATCAAAAGGGATAGGGAAGGTAATTATATTTTGTTAAAAGGGACTTTAGACAATGAGGAAATATCATTAATCAACATGTATGCACCAAATAATATAGCACCCAAATTTCTAATGGAGAAACTAGGAGAATTGAAGGAAGAAATAGACAGTAAAACCATATTAGTGGGAGACTTAAACCAACCATTATCAAATTTAGATAAATCAAATCAATAAATAAATAAGAAAGAGGTAAAAGAAGTGAATGAAATCTTAGAAAAATTAGAATTAATAGACATATGGAGAGAAATAAATAGGGATAAAAAGGAATACACCTTCTTCTCAGCACCACATGGCACATTCACAAAAATTGACCATATATTAGGTCACAGAAACATAGCACACAAATGCAGAAAAGCAGAAATAATGAATGCAGCCTTCTCAGATCACAAGGCAATAAAAATAATGATTAGTAATGGTACATGGAAAACCAAATCTAAAACCAATTGGAAATTAAACAATATGATACTCCAAAACCGTTTAGTTAAAGAAGAAATCATAGAAACAATTAATAATTTCATCGAGGAAAATGACAATGGCGAGACATCCTTTCAAACCTTTTGGGATGCAGCCAAAGCGGTAATCAGAGGTAAATTCATATCCCTGAATGCTTATATTAACAAACTAGGGAGAGCAGAGATCAATCAATTGGAAATGCAAATGAAAAAACTCGACAGCGATCAAATTAAAACCCCCCAGCAGAAAACCAAACTAGAAATCCTAAAAATCAAGGGAGAAATTAATAAAATCGAAAGTGATAGAACTATTGGTTTAATAAATAAGACAAAAAGCTGGTACTTTGAAAAAACAAACAAAATAGACAAAGTACTGGTCAATCTAATTAAAAAAAGGAAGGAAGAAAAGCAAATTAACAGCATTAAAGATGAAAAGGGGGACAGCACCTCTGATGAAGAGGAAATTAAGGCAATCATTAGAAATTACTTTGCCCAATTATATGGCAATAAATACACCAATTTAGGAGATATGGATGAATATATACAAAAATACAAACTGCCTAGACTAACAGAAGAGGAAATAGAATTCTTAAATAATCCCATATCAGAAAATGAAATCCAACAAGCCATCAAAGAACTTCCTAAGAAAAAATCCCCAGGGCCTGATGGATTCACCAGTGAATTCTATCAAACATTCAGAGAACAGTTAATCCCAATACTATACAAACTATTTGACATAAATAGCAAAGAGGGAGTTCTACCAAATTCCTTTTACGACACAAACATGGTACTGATTCCAAAACCAGGCAGGTCAAAAACAGAGAAAGAAAACTATAGACCAATCTCCCTAATGAATATAGATGCAAAAATCTTAAATAGGATACTAGCAAAAAGACTCCAGCAAGTGATCAGAAGGATCATTCACCATGATCAAGTAGGATTTATACCAGGGATGCAGGGCTGGTTCAACATTAGTAAAACCATCCACATAATTGACCACATCAACAAGCAAACCAGCAAGAACCACATGATTATCTCAATAGATGCAGAAAAAGCCTTTGATAAAATTCAACACCCATTCCTATTAAAAACACTAGAAAGCATAGGAATAGAAGGGTCATTCCTAAAAATAATAAACAGTATATATCTAAAACCATCAGATAATATCATCTGCAATGGGGATAAACTAGATGCATTCCCAATAAGATCAGGAGTGAAACAAGGATGCCCATTATCACCTCTACAATTTGACATTGTACTAGAAACACTAGTAGTAGCAATTAGAGAAGATAAAGAAATTGAAGGCATCAAAATAGGCAAGGAGGAGACCAAGTTATCACTCTTTGCGGATGACATGATGGTCTACTTAAAGAATCCTAGAGATTCAACCAAAAAGCTAATTGAAATAATCAACAACTTTAGCAAAGTTGCAGGATACAAAATAAACCCACATAAATCATCAGCTTTTCTATATATCTCCAACACAGCTCAACAGCAAGAACTAGAAAGAGAAATCTCATTCAAAATCACCTTAGACAAAATAAAATACCTAGGAATCTACCTCCCAAGACAAACACAGGAACTATATGAACACAACTACAAAACACTCGCCACACAACTAAAACTAGACTTGAGCAAATGGAAAAACATTAACTGCTCATGGATAGGACGAGCCAATATAATAAAAATGACCATCCTACCCAAACTTATTTATCTATTTAGTGCCATACCCATTGAACTACCAAAGTACTTCTTCACTGATTTAGAAAAAACCATAACAAAGTTCATTTGGAAGAACAAAAGATCAAGGATATCCAGGGAAATAATGAAAAAAAACACATATGATGGGGGCCTTGCAGTCCCTGACCTAAAACTATATTACAAAGCAGCAGTCATCAAAACAATTTGATACTGGCTAAGAAACAGAAAGGAAGATCAGTGGAATAGACTGGGGGAAAGCGACCTCAGCAAGACAGTATACGATAAACCCAAAGATCCCAGCTTTTGGGACAAAAATCCACTATTCGATAAAAACTGCTGGGAAAATTGGAAGACAGTGTGGGAGAGACTAGGAATAGATCAACACCTCACACCCTAGACCAAGATAAATTCAAAATGGGTGAGTGACTTAAACATAAAGAAGGAAACCATAAGTAAATTGGGTAAACACAGAATAGCATACATGTCAGACCTTTGGGAGGGGAAAGGCTTTAAAACCAAGCAAGACATAGAAAGAATCACAAAATGTAAAATAAATAATTTTGACTACATCAAACTAAAAAGCTTTTGTACAAACAAAACCAATGTAACTAAAATCAGAAGGGAAACAACAAATTGGGAAAAAATCTTCATAGAAACCTCTGACAAAGGTTTAATTACTCAAATTTATAAAGAGCTAAATCAATTGTACAAAAAATCAAGCCATTCTCCAATTGATAAATGGGCAAGGGACATGGATAGGCAGTTCTCAGATAAAGAAATCAAAACTATTAACAAGCACATGAAGAAGTGTTCTAAATCTCTTATAATCAGAGAGATGCAAATCAAAACAACTCTGAGGTATCACCTCACACCTAGCAGATTGGCTAACATAACAGCAAAGGAAAGTAATGAATGCTGGAGGGGATGTGGCGAAGTGGGGACACTAATTCATTGCTGGTGGAGTTGTGAACTGATCCAACCATTCTGGAGGGCAATTTGGAACTATGCCCAAAGGGCGACAAAAGAATATCTACCCTTTGATCCAGCCATAGCACTGCTGGGTCTGTACCCCAAAGAGATAATGGACAAAAAGACTTGTACAAAAATATTCATAGCTGCGCTCTTTGTGGTGGCCAAAAACTGGAAAACGAGGGGATGCCCATCAATTGGGGAATGGCTGAGCAAATTGTGGTATATGTTGGTGATGGAATACTATTGTGCTAAAAGGAATAATAAAGTGGAGGAATTCCATGGAGACTGGAACAACCTCCAGGAAGTGATGCAGAGCGAGAGGAGCACAACCAGGAGAACATTGTACACAGAGACTAATACACTGTGGTATAATCGAACGTAATGGACTTCTCCATTAGTGGCGGTGTAATGTCTCTGAACAATTTGCAGGGATCTAGGAGAAAAAAACACTATTCATCAGCAAAGGATAAACTATGGGAGTGGAAACACCGAGGAAAAGCAACTGCCTGAATACAGCGGTTGAGGGGACATGACAGAGGAGAGACTCTAAATGAACACTCTAATGCAAATATTATCAATATAGCAATGGATTCAAATCAAGAAAACATGTAATGCCCAGTGGATTTACGCGTCGGCTATGGGGGGTGGGAGGGGGTGGGGGGGAGGAAAAGAAAATTATCTATGTCTTTAATGAATAATGCTTGGAAATGATCAAATAAAATATAATTTTTTAAAAAAGTAGTCATCAGGGGACAGCTAGGCAGCACAGTGGATAGAGTTCCAAGTCTGGAGTGGGGAGGACCTGGGTTCAAATTTGGCCTCAGATGCATCCTAGCTTTGTGACCCAGGGCAAGTCATTCAACCCCCATTCCTCAGCCCTCGATGTTTTTCTACCTTGGAACCTGTTCTAAGTCAGAAGGTAAGAGTTGGGGGGAGGGCAGGGGGAGGCACAAGTACTGGGGGGGAGGGGAAACAGAGGCAGTGTATTACTCACCTCCTGACAGACTAGTTGGGTTCAGAGTATAGAATAAGAAATAAAGTTTTGGATATAGCCAATGTGGGAATTTATTTTGCTTGGCTGTATATTTGTTACAAGGACTTTGTTTTTATTTATTTTCTATTTAGGGATGTGGGGAGGTGAAAGGGAGAGAAAATAGATTTTCTTAATTGAAAAAATTAAATTACATTTAAAAAAAAAGAAGTCATTGGTGCCTTCTGCATCTGAGATTACTTCCCATCTACTCTGTATGTGTCTTACACAATGCAACTTTTTTATAAATTGTCACTCCCTTCAGACTGTGAGCTCCTTGAGCATGGTTATTTTTACTTATCTTTATATACCAAAAGTTTGACACGTAGTAAACACTTAATAAATATTTATTGATTGTTTGAACAAAGAAAATGTAAAATAAACTTTCTGGATTAAGAGATCCAGTCTACAATTAGCCAGGATGCCAAGAGGAATAATCAAATGAGGAAACAATAATGAAGGAAAAATTAAAGAAAATGTTCCTTGAGATGAGATCTTGTACATGTATAGTGAGGCCCTAGAATCCCCTTCAGAACCAAACTTTAAAAAAAAAAATGCCTTCCCAAGATTCAAATTGTCTTGCTTTTAAGGTATAAAGACAAAGGCAGGATTTTATAAACTGCAAAGAAAAAAAGTATAAAAGGAAAGTTTAAAGGTATTGACTTACCTGCTCCTTTGACTTTGAAGAAGAGAACAGTTTGGGGGAGGATCCAGTATAAACTAAAATTTAAAATGGAACCATCACCCCAAGTACCACATCTGGGCCAAGCCAACTTTTCTCTTTGAAGGGGAAAGAAAAATACTTCAAAAGCTAGAGGATCTGAAACAATTTGTCAACAAAGTCTCAAAGCTGCAAAGATCACTATAAGGAGTCATAGAGATCTGAAAAGAGATGAACAAAGGGAGAGAGGGTGGCCAGAGGGGAGGAGAAAGAAAAGAAATAAAGCAGAGATCTAAAAGAGATGAGAAGATATGAAAGTTAACAAAGAATAATGTTAATTAGATTATGATAATAATCCTTAACAAACACACAAAGATTTACAATTTATAAAGGTTTTGTTTTGTTTTGTTTTTCCAGTAAGGTAGACCAGAGCAGGCTCCAGATCAATTTAATGAGTTCCTCTAATAAGCCTAATAAACTTATAGAGTTAAAATCTTTATTTAGAGGAATCTGATGGGTAGCTCCCTATTCTCCATAGAACATGAGACAAGGGACACTTGGAGCCCTTTGCTGTAACCCTTTGACAACTGGCTGAGTCAGGCTTGAAGGGAAACTGATTTTTGATAGAGGAATTGTCCCCACCTTGTGGTGTATAAAAAGAAGCTAACAGATCTGCTCTCTCTTGAACGTTAAAAGGATAGAATAGCACACATATGAGAGTACCTATGCCCATACACAGTTCACACAAATACACACACACACACACACACACACACACCAGTAGTGATTTGTGACTTGTGGCAGAAGAACATGGCATAGGTAGTGTCAGCATGTCTCAGTTTCTCATGGCTTATGTTGTTTAGAATTGCCTTGGTTTCTAGATCTTGAGAAGAAATATTGGGATTAAACTAATAAAACAATCATGCATGCCCTGGAGGTGACCCTGCACATGTTCCTGCACAAGAATTAGTCAGTCCTGCCCTGAACAATCCCTTAGTCCCTACAGATAACACCAAGGCTGACTTCTGTAACATCAAAGTTCTGTCTGATGTTCTGTTGAACATCAAAGTTCCTTCTAAGCCATTGAATTAATATCTCCTGTTGGTAGGCAGAAGTATCTCCTTTGTTACCCAATCCCAAAGACCTCCTCCCTTCTTTATTAGAATACTATAAAACCAGTAACCTCCTCTTCCTCCTCCTGGGACTTGGTTCTATCCCAAACCTCCATACATGTGTTTGTTTCCTCTCTTAAAGGAAATAAAGTTGCCGGCCACACTGTGGATTCTTGGTTTTTCAAGAGAAAAGGATAACTGTTCCTCTTTGATTTGTAAGGGTTAACAGTAGACATATGTGTGCCTGTCACCTAAGATTGTTTATTAACCCTAACTTCCCTATGTGAAGGAAATTATTGAGGGGACTTTGATCACAAGGATAGTATGGTGCCCCTATAGTCAGCAGGAAAAACCAGCAATTGAGGTAGGGGACAACGAAGCAGGAGGCAGGCCCAGGCAAAGGCGAAAGGACAACAGTTAGCAACAGGGGTGATGTGTGAGAGTCAGTGGTTAAAGAGAAAATTTGATAAACTGAGACCAGACTGGAATTTTGGCCTCTCAGCTGCCCTATTGGTGCTGACTTGAGGGCCCACATGGCTTCTGTGGAACAGCAAGCTAAATTAAAAGGATTGAAAAGTAATCTACCACTACTCTCTTTCATCCTTCTCCCCTTCTCCTTTCTGATTAAATAAAATCATTAAGTCTATGGCCAGACTCTTATTTTAATCATAAAATTCTCTATGAAGGAAGAAGAATTTGGATAACCTAGACAGGATAATCCTGGATTCTAGGTTTCTGAGCCAAGAAAGGAAATTTCCTAGGTAGAACTAGCTTTGGGAATTGACTCATGAGTTCAAAAGTTCCCAATTTCTAGGGTCCAAAAACTGTATGATCTCAAGCTTGGACCTTAATGGGGGGAATTTCCTAAATTGCTATGCTACTCAGAGAAAGAAAAACATTGTCTCCATAGTTCTCTTACCTGGAAAGGAAAACAATTTTATTAAGGGGATATTGAAAGAGCAATGAGAAGGGAATTGCTAAACCACAGGGTAGTGGTATAAATTCAGGGGAGATGATGTAAGATTCTATGGGAGAGACAGGCTCACTGGAATGTTAAGGGATTATCCCCCTCGCAAACCTGAAGCCATTTCTCTTCTGAGGAAGTTTATCCACTTAAATAAAAATATTTTGTAAACTATAAAGCATTGGATAGGCAAAGGATTTTGTGGTTTCAAGCCTAGTTGAATGACAGAATTGTGGCACCAAAAACAGAAAGGAAACTAGGGAGGAAGAGCTATTTAAGGAGGAAAGATGAATTCAATTTTGAATGTATTGTAGTTGAGGTTTTAGTGGGACAGCAAAATGGAGGGACCCAGCAAGAAAGTAGAGTTGAGGGCCATCCCCTTGGGAAGTCAAAGTAGCTTGGAAACAAATACAATAAGAGGTTGAAGAGACTGAAGAAATGGGAGATCAGGGGTTTTGAAAGGTTACTATTGTGACTATGAAAGTCATCAAAGATGAAAGAATAGAGATTAGAGCTAGATGTAAATTTGGAATTCATCTTCATAAAGATAATTATTGAACCCACAGGAGTAGGTAAGACCACCAAGGGAAAGAATTTTGGGAGTGATGAATAGGGATTAAGGGAAAAAGTTGAAAATCATTCAAAATTAGAGGATGAATACAAGAGTAACAGCAAAGACTGAGAAGGAGCCTTAAGGCATGTAGGAGGAGAACCAAAACAAAACAGTGTCAGTTATGCCAGAGAAAAATAAAGTATATAGGACAAGAAATTGTCCAAAAATTAAAGAAAGATCAAAAAGGATCAGGACTAAGAAAAGGCCATCATACATAGCAATGTCAGTACTACCCTCAATAAATAAGCAGGCAAAAGAAATGAACCAACAACTTTTAAAACAATTGCAAACTATTAACAACCATATGAAAGAATGTTCCAAATAACTTATAATGAAAGAGATACAAATCAAAACAACACTGAGCTTTCACAAAACTAGCACCCAGAAAACTGGCAAATGTAACAGAAGGCTGGAATAGTCAATGTTGCCTGGGGTTGTAGAAAGATTGGCACATTAATGCATTGTTGGTAAAGCTATAAATTAGAATGATCATTTTGCAAGGTCATTTGTAATTACACAAATAAAGTGACAAATGTCCATATCCTCTCACCTAGAAATTGCATTACTAAAATGAAAAATCCCAAATCCATCAAAATATTTAGTCACACATTTGTAGCAGCAAAAGAACTGAAAACAAAGTAGGTGTCTATCTACTGGGGAACTACCAAAATGTGATTCATGAATATGATGGAATATTACTGGTGCAATAACAGACAACAAATATGATAAATATGGAGATACATAGAAAGGCTTGAAGCGAACTATTACAAAGTGAATTAAGCAGAGCAAAAGGGATATATGTGTGTGTATTTTTATGTATATGAATATATACATATATATTAGACAATGTATAGATTATATATGTTTATATCCTTTGTGGAAATTTAATATTAATCTATTCCCCTTTCTGGCATCCCAAGACAACCTTTAGATTTTAATAGGGAAAAAGTTTGATCTTAAGATGAAAGCTACAACTTACTTTGTTCCCCCTGCTGAATCAAGATGGAGACAAGTGCTTTGTTTAACTGGAAACAAGCTTCTTGGATTGTGAAGCCAACAAATGACACAAAAAAGCTAGAAATGTTAACATTGACCTACATATAACCTATGACCAAATATTTAACCCATATTTCATAATAAGATACTTTAAACAACCCATAAAAGAAAAAGAAAAAAATTAGACTTCTTGTCTGGTACAATGGGAGGGCCAAAAATTTTTACTTGAATTTTCCAGATGGCAAGACTCTGAGCCCATAACCCCCTTTATATGGAAAGGATAACTCTCTGTGTATGTGTGTGTGTGTGTGTGTGTGTGTGTATAAAACTATGTCTTATGTGTTTCTGTTTATCAGTTCTTTTTTTGGTGGTGAACATACATAAGCGATTCTTCAAACAATACTTCTGTAGTTGTATATAATGTTCTCTTGGTTCTGCTTGTTTTGCTCTTCATAATATCATGTAGGTCTTTACATATTTAAAAATAATTAACTTGTTCATCATTTCTCATGAAGAAAGTAATATTCAATCAAAATAATATGCCACAACTTGTTTAACCATTTCCCAGTTGATAGGCATCCCTTAATTTCCAGTTCTTAGGTAGCACTAACAGAACTGCTATAAATATTTTAGAACATATGGGTCCATTTCCTTTTGTTCTGATCATCTTAGGAAACAGACCTAAGTCCCATGCCCCAACCACCAAATTGTAGTACCTAATTACCTCCTATTTTTTACACTTATTTAATATTTATAACCACCCTGTGAAGAAAACCATTTTTTTTTGGTCTGTTGGAATCTTCTATGGTTTTATTTGTGTGGGACAAATTCCTTCTTCCTGTGAATAACCAACTGCTCTACACTTCATTTACTTGGAGAGTATTCTGAGGCACTTAAAAAGTAAAGTGATATACCCAAGATCACACAATTATGTCAGAAGCAAGACTACAACCTAAATTCATCCTGATTCTGGAGATACATTCTATCCACTAATCCATAACTATTTCTAAGGTACAGATATTAGTGGGCAGCTAGTGGCACAGTGGATAGAGCAATGGACTCAAAATCAGGAAGATTCAACTGGCTTCAGACATTTAATAGCTATGTGACTTCTAAGTGGGCAAATGACTTAACCCTGTTCACCTCAGTTTCCTCATCTAAAAAATGAGCTCGAGAAAGAAATGACAAATCACTACATATCTTTGCCAAGAAAACCCCAAATGAGATCACAAAGAGTCAGATCTGACTAAAAAATAATAGATAATACTACCCCTGTTTCAAAATTTAGAGTAGTTGACAACAGGAAGTATTATCCAAGGTCATTCACTTTTTTAAAATGTAGTCCTTTTCTGTGATGATCAGTCTTAAATGGAATCAACAGAACATGTGATTGCCACTCTCTTGTTCCTTTCCTCTCTGCCCCTATCTTCAAGCACAACCCAACCATGCACTATTGAGAAGAGGTACAGAGAAACTCACACATGGTGCATTAGCTCTAGACAGCCTTTCCTAGAAGTACAGCAGTGAGGGTTACACATGTGTGATGGAAGAAAAATCCTTATAACTAAGCTACTTCCAACTCGCTTCCCTATCTCCAGCACTACTTTAGTCCAGGGTTCCTAATCTGGGGTCGATAAACTTTTTGGAGATTTTATAAATACATACATATGTGTGTGCTGATAAATGTACTTCAATATAACTGGTTTCCTTTGCAGTCTCATTTATGAATATTTTAAGTGGGATGTGTTGGTAAATGTTTAATAATCAGTTCTGGGGGGTGGATTCTGGGGGGAGGAAGTTAATGCAATCCCAACAAACTTTTTCATTTAATCAGCATTACTAATATTCCCCCAATTATTTTATTAATAACAAAACAATAAACCAAACCCTGGTTTGTAGCATTTGCCAATTTGTGAAATGTAAATGCTCACACTGAAAACTCAGTGGCTTCAGGACAGCTAGGTAGACACTTCCTAGCTGTGTGACCCTGGGCAAGTCACTTAATCCCTACTGCATAGCCCTTCTGCAATTCTGCCTTAGAACCAATACTAATTAGAACTAACTAGAACCAATATTAATTCTAAGTCAGAAGGTAAAGGTTAAAAAAAAAAACTCAGTGGCTCTCTCCAGACAGTTAGATAAGCTGGTGTCCCACACACCACCAATTTTAGGTGATATCAGTGTTATTTTACTGGAATGGATGGGAATGAGGAAATCATTGAGAAGGCAATGAGCAACTATTGGATTGTTCTTCGAAAAATTTAACAGAGGAAAATCTGATCTCTAGAAAGATGTTATTTTGAATATATATACACACAAATATACAAATATGTGTGTATATATAAAGTATTCAAAATAACATGTTATTTCTATCTATACAATCGTATCTATATAATGTGTTATATATATATATATATATTATTCCTATATGTGCATGAATCTAGTTCATATACATTTCATTATCTATAGACATATATACATGAAAGCTATAAGATGCATTGTAATTATGTCTCAGGGAAGAAAACCAGAACAGAATATTTTTATGAGCAATTAAAAAATAAATATAGCATATCAACATATTTGTCAGGTATTGCCAGAGCAGTATTGTAAACCTTAAAATTTCTCAGACTTATGAATGTTGGAAATTTCCCCATTGGGGAATCTTCTACTTAAAAAAATTCCCTAGCAGATAGTGAGAATTCTACTTAAGTGTGAAAACTCCTTGCCTTGGGAATATCCCTACTCCACCCTACTTAAGACTGCTTTAAGACAGAAAACTCCTTCAGAACAATGAAAGTGCTTTGACCCATGCTTATGGAAAGGACAGGAAGTTCTTTGAGTCATGCCTGTTTTTAAAATTGATACAATGGGATGCTAGGTACCCATATAGGTGGGGCAACTTGTAAACTACTTAAACCTAAAAGGGTGATAACTTATTCAGAGGTTTTTTTTTAATGAAATTTGTCGACACAGCAGCATTTTTTTCTGACTTACTAAAGAGATTAAAACTACTCAGCTGTGAATTCAAAATGGGCGGTCCTTTAGAAACATCTACAGTGATTGGTAGATGTAAGGACTTAGGGGAGGTGACAGAGAAGATTTTGCCCTTAAAAATAAGAGCTTGGATCTCATTCAGGAGAGATCTGGATTTCTGACTCTCATTCTGGAGGAGAGCTCCTTGAAGAGCTCCTCTGAGGGGCTCTGTCCCTCTGGGGTAGGAGCTCTGGAGGCTCTTGAGAGAGGCCCTTTGAAACAATCTCTGGCTGGAAGACTCTTTGAGGAAGGATACTGGCCTGGTGTCACTAGTATCCTTGTTTAGTCAGACCTTGTGGTGAGTGTTAAAAAACTGACTGATTTCTCTTTTAAGACTCAGGTCTAGGCCATATTGGCTTGAGGCCCTTCATACTTATTTCTTTCTTACTCTCTCTTTGATTACTCATTGTATTGTTAATTAAAAATCTCTATAAAACCCAATTGACTTGGGTATTAGAATAATTGGGAATATTTCCCTGGCGACCACCTTATATTTGATTTTAAAACCCAAGACACTGTAGTGAAACATATTTCTGCGGTCAAATTTACTCCCCCTCTCTTATATCTATCACAATTTATATCTTCCACTATTTTAATCACTACAGTTTAAGACCTCAACCATTTTAAATCTCACAGTATTTAGCAGAAGTTACTTCTCTAAATGACAAATAAGAAAAAGAAAACTATGTTAAGTTAAATCTTGATTTAAAGAATTTAGAAAGGGAACAAAGTTACAAGCTAAAAGAAAGCAAAAAAAGAGAATTATTAAAAGGGTAGATATAAAAAAATTAGGGAGTACATGAATGTGAAATATTTCATATAATATCAGATTTTTTCCAAAGTGCATTATTGATTGGTTTTGCTGAACTTTTTTTCTCATCCTTTTTATTTTTTTAAAAATAGTCTTTGTTATAAAGGATAGCTTTCTTGGAGGGGAAAGACACTAGGAAAACAAGCTAAGGCAATGCAAAAACCAAAGAAATCAGTAAATATCCCTTTTTTAAAGGAAATAAAATAGAAGAGAAAAACAAGAAAGTTAATCAAGAAAATCTGCTTTTGGTTCTTTGAAAAAATTAACAAAATAAATGAACTAATATTGGCTCAATTAACCATAAAAAGAAAAAACACACATACAATTAGGAATGATTTGAGAGGCTACTAAGAACTGAATGCTCCACAAGGAAATATAAAAGACAGAAGACACAAACAAGACAGGACATGTTACTGAGTTTTAAGTATTGTTCTCTTTTTTCAATAGTGGAATTCCTGAAAGTTCTCTATAACATCTGCCAAACTGGCCATTGTTAACTCTTAGTTAGTCCTGATAAAAGACATGCAAATCAGTGCCATCCTGTAGCTCAGGGGCTAGGCTAGCTAAAAAATCAAATTAAAGATAATGAAAGTTAAAATAAAGGCAACCATCAATGGTAAGGACACTTCAATCTACAAGTACCATAAAATACTTTAGTTCTTAGAAATTAGAGAATGGGATGAAAATTTTGAAAGTTAATGGAGTTCTGTAAACTGAACCAAAAAAAAAAAAGGAAAAATCTTTTTTTTTTTCAAGTAAAGATTGCTCTAGGTCAGTGATGGAGAATCTTTTAGAGATGAAGTGCTAGACCCTGCCCCCAACCCCAGCCCCAGACCTAGAGCTGTGCCTGCCCTACCCAGACTGCATGCAATGCCCCTCTCTCTCCAAGTGCTAGCCATGCCCCACCTCCCCTCCTTATCCCACACAGGGGAGGGAGAGAGAAGCTCTCCCATTGGGCTGTTAGATGGAGGGGTAGGGGATGTGAAAAAATGTCCTCTGGCATAGTGGAGATGGGGAAGGGAACAGCTCCACCTGAGTCCCTCTGCATTTCTACTAAGGAACACTGGGGGTGAGGGGTGGGGAGGGAGGGTGGCCAAGTGCCCTCGGAGTGTGCTCTGCATGCCATTTTTGGCACCCATGCCATAGGCTCACCATCACTGCTCTAGGTCTTTGGTCAAGTCACTATACCTAATATTAGTTTTTTTATCTAATGGGGCCAATAAAATTTCTATTATTTTTAATATATTTAATTTGGATTTTTATGCCAATTTGGATTAAATTAGATAACGTATATAAAAAGTCCTTTGGAAATTGCTAAACTATCCTAGAAGGAAGGATAATATATTCTGTCTCAACCAAGTTGTTTCTGGATCTTACCCTAACTAACCAGGGATAGGCAGATATAGCTACAGCTCTGGCACCTTCCATTCCTTCCTAGCATTCACCTATTCAGTGCAACAACCAATAACTCTTCTGTCATTCCCTCCACAACAAGGTCAGACTACCCAACCACTGCATTTTGCCATACTCTAGCAATCAATCTACCCCCTACATATTGCTATGGAGTTTTAATCTCTCCCCTGCCCAATTGCTCCCCAACAGGTGAAAAAAATAGACAGGGAATATATAGAGAATCTTCCCTAGCATCTCTCAATGCCAGCCACAGAACATCCCAATTTATTTGGAAAAATAGAGGAGAGAAAGAGTTCATTGGGTTAGTATATTTGAATGCTGCTCTTGTGCCCTTCAAAAGGTTTACTTTCCTTAACTAAAACCTCCATTTCCTCCAGCAGATTCCCATATGGCCTGGTCCCTAGGCCTCTCAACTTAAATATTCAAAATTTAAAATCTTAAATCCGCAAATCTAAAGGGTTTCTTGTACTCAAGAGAAAGCAGCACTATTAAGAGCAACCATGGTAACAACTCCTTGAGAAAGATTAATTTAATTATGTTTTTCATAACTTCTGTTTTGCAGCAGATGTCAGAACCACATTACTCATCAGCCCTTTGTCAATTTCCACTGTAATTAATCCTTCGCCCATCTACTTTGCTCTTTAGATCAATTTCTTTATGTTTTTAATTAATTTATTTCTTAATTAGTTTGGTTTTTAAAAGGCACATGGTACCTTATAAGGTCTCTAAGTGCAGAAACAAATGTAAGCATCCAGTTAATAATATCGAGTTATCCATAGCAACCATCCTCTCCACACTGCTATCCACCCAAGAAACCATGGATGGAAAAGTAGTTGTTGCTATATCAATTAAGTTTGTCAGTTTAACTCAATTCAGTTCAACAAACACTTATTAAACAACTGCTGCATGGATAGCAACTGTATCTGGGGGAATTGCAAAACTTAGAAGATACATATTCCCCTTTACCCATGAAGCTTGTAGTCTAGTAGGAAAAGCAAGGGAATAAGCATTTATATAGATGTGCTATGTGCCAGGCAATGTATTAAGCACTTTACAGATATTCTTCATTTGATCCTCACAACAATTATGTAAGATAGGTGGTATTTTATTCCCATTTTATAATAGAGGAATGGAGGCAAAGAGGCTAGTGACTTGCCCAGGGTCTCACTGGTAAGTGTCTACAACTAGATTTTAATTTAAATATTCCTGGCTCAGACCTAGCACTCTATCCATTGTGCCACCTAGCTACCTAAGTGATAGAATATAAATAACATATGCTGACAAATTGGATACTGAAAAATATATGATGAGTACAATTAGAGAAAAATGAAGTCCTAGATGAGAAAATGTCCTGTATTACCAGAGAAATTGAAGAAGACTTCATGGAAGAGGAAGCATTTGTACTGTCTTTAGAGGAAAGTAGAGATTTAAGAGAGGGCAGCTAGATGACACAGTGGATAGCATGCCAGGCCTAGTGTCAGGAAGACTCATCTTCATGAGTTCAAATCTGGAATCAGACACTTACTAGCTATGAGACCCTAGGCAAGTCACTTAACTCTGTTTACCTCAGTTTCCTCATTTTAAAATGAGCTGGAGAAGAAAATGGCAAGCCATTCTAAGATCTTTGCCAAGAAAACCCCAAATGAGGTCAGGGAGAGTCAGAGATGACTGGAAAATGACTGAAAAAAGAGCTTTAATGGGTGGCGACAGGAAGGAAGGACACTGAAGGTTAGAGTACAGAGTTCATCTGAGGCACAGAGGTGGGGGAAAAAATGTGCTCATCTAACAATCCATAGCTTCATTTGGCTGAAGTAAAAAATATGAAGAAGAAATGTGATTGGAACAATAAAGTAGTGTTCCATTATGGAAGGTCTTAAATGCCTAACAAAGAATTTCATTCGGGATAATAAGGAGCTACTGAAATTTCTGAAGAGAGGAATTGTGTGACTAGACAAAAATGCAGTAAATACAACCTAGCCTCACTCTCCCAGAACAAAGTGGACTATATCTCCCCCTCAGCTTCCTAGAAGTACACCAGAAGAGTTAGAATGTTGCCTCTCTCATGCCATTGGCATAAGCCTCCATATCAGTGCTGTGCCTCTACTCAGCCATGAGTGAATTAGTCTTCTATTTTTAACTAAACAATGAATCATCTACCTCCAGCACATGAAGACCTCCCCCAGCATAAGAAGCAGATGAAAAGAAATTGTTCTAATAGCCATTAAAACAACTGAAGCAGGTTCTATGAAGTGCTTAGAATTTGGTTAGACATCAAAGACTCCAAGGTCATCCACTGTATCCCAGGCCATCACCAGTCATCTTAACTTTTGTCTTGCTATTAGACTTGGATGACTTTGCACAACTCTGCCTCACTTCAATCCTGCACAAGTCAAGACATTCTCATGATGACGGTCATTGGTCCTTTTTGAAACAAAGGATGAACAATAACACTCTAGTTCTATTAAACCCATTAATATCAACTAGCTTTTACAAATAAATGTTTAATTCAAAGATATAACAAGAACAAAGGTACAAGCTTTCCCTGCTCCTAATACTGAGGAAGAAAGAAGGGAGAGGGACAGAAGCATAAAAATCACCTATCCTCAACAACTAGTTGGGAGGTTGAGGGGGTGTGGTGGAGAATGAGACACTTTCCCCTATACCTCCTCGGTCTCCTAGGCTCAAATCTAATTTCTGAATAGTATTGACTTCATTAATTTAACATCCATCCATCCATCATTCCTTCCTTTATAGTATCACTTATAGATAGCCCTACCTTTCCATCCCAAAACTACCACCTCAGGTCAGGACCTCACCATCCCGTATCGAAATGATTACAACAGTCCCCTCACTGATCTCCACAATCCAATCCTTCAGGCACACCACACACACACACACACACACACACAATTGTCCTAAAATATTACTGTATTCTTCCCTTCAGCTATTTATAACTTATTATTTAGGGAGTTCAACACACACACATACATATACACACATATATACACACATGCAATCTATGGGCAAATAAGGATTATCAAAAAATTATAGAAGTAGAGCTGGAAAAGCCTATGGAGTCCATCCAGTCTAACTTCTCATTTTATAGATACCTACTGTATCCCAACTCAAGACCTCTTATTCTATTCCATTACAAGAGATTCATTCCTTAGATTAAAGTTAAAATGAATATAAAGATACTCTATAATTTAAGAATACGTAACTCCAAACACTATAAGGAAAGTTCAGGTCCTAAATTCCACCTTCCAAATGAGCAAAGGGTCCATTGTCTCCCCCTAGCACTATACCTTACACATAGTTATTAGTCCATGTGTCATGGCTAGACCAATTCAGAACTCCATCAGCAATGCATTCATATACCTCTCCAATATATGACATTTCCCTTTTTGTTACTTCTTCACCAATCTGATGGGTGTGAGACAGAATCCCAGAGTTGCTTTAATTTTCATTTCTTTGAAAATTAATGATTTGAAGCATTTCCCCCCTATGGCTATTGATAATTTCTATTTCTTCCCTTGAGAATTGCCTATTCATATTTTGTTTTTAATATTTATCAACAGGGAATTAGCTTTTTCTTATTGTTTTATAAGCCGTAGTTTAGTCTCCCTGTCTAAATTATAATCTCTTCTCCCATAAATCAGGTAGAATTCCAAGTAGGGATTCCTGTGAATTAGCTGGATCCAGAGCAGATTATAGAAAGCTACAGAAGATAAGCAAAACCCTAGATTGTTTTTGGAAGGTCTGAAACCAAATCCCCATTGTGGAAGGCTCTACCATCATTCATCATTCATCCTCACCACTTCTGGATAATCACAAAAGATAAGATAAAATGTCATATCCCTCTTATTATTAATATTTTTTGCCTCCTGATTCCCTCTGAGGGGATTTGCACAAGACTGACCCAGGTCATAGGTCATAAGAGCACTGCTAATGAATTTCCATCCACTCTTTTGGGATATAAAGTCCTCTCCCTTCTTGGGGGCTTCAGTCAGTTCAGGTCTAGAAGGGGAAAGAAAAGAATAAGCATTTATGTAGAAGTAGCAATAGTAGTAGTAATAACTAGCACTTATATGCTAATTATTATGTGTCAGGCACTATTCTAAGTGTTTTCTTAAAAAATTACCTCTTCTGATCCTCATAACAGCCCTGTGAGGAAGGTTCTGTTATTATCCCCATTTTACAGGTGAGGAAACAGAGGCAGACAGAGTTTAAGAGACTTGTACAGCTAGTAAGCATCTGGTATCAAATTTGAACTCCAAACTTCCTAATTCCAAAACAGCATGCTGTCCACCACACCAGCATGAGTGTTCTGCAGGCAGCCACATACATTTGGTGCCTGAAAAGTACCTCAGAGCTGAGACTATAGTATGAGTAGTGCTTGAGGCAATATGATACATTGGGGAAAGTGTTAGATTTGACTTCACAGGACATTGATTCAAATCCTGGCCCTGGTTGTCCTTGGGCAAGTCCCTTTACCTCTCATGGCCTCAATTTCCTCTTCCATAAAATTGTCAGGTTGAACAAGATGACCTCTTTAGAAAAGGGAATATGGTGCAATGAACTTAGAATCAAGGGGTCCTGGATTCAAATTCTGCCTCAGGCATTTACAAGATATATGACTTCAGTCCAGGCATTTAACTTCTCTGAGCCTCAGTTCTTTCATCTGTAAAAATGGAATGTCTATACCTACTTGACAGAATTATTGTGAGGATTAATGAGATAATCTATGTAAAGTATATTGGAAACATTAAACCATCATATAAATGTAGCTTATTATTATAATTAACATTATTATTACCCATCCTCTACATAGTTCTAAAGTGATTTTCCTAGGGCAAAAGTCTGTCCATATCACTCCTCTACTCAATAAACTCTACTGGCTCCTTGTTAACTCTGGGATCAAAAGAAAACTCTTCTATATAGCATTTAAATCCTTTCATTAATTGTTTCCAAAGTATCTTTCCAACCTTGTTATATGTTCTCCCACCCCCCATTCAGATACTTTATTGTCCAAAATGTGACCTTCTTATGATTCCTTGTACATGGTATGACAACTCTCAGTTCCATACTTTTGCTCTGGTTGTCCCTCATGTGTAAAAATATACATTCTTTCCTTCACAATCTACCTAACTCAAGTGACACCACATGATGTCTTTCCTGATCTCCCCCATTTCTAGTACTTTCCTCTGCAAGATCACTTTGCATTTATCTTGTATATATTTGGCAAATATTGCATATTTACATGCTATTTCCCACAATAAAAATGTAATTTTCTCGAGGGCTGGGATTGTTTCATTTTTGTCTTTGTATTCTTAAAGCCTAATGGGGACTGACACAAAGCATGGGTTCAATAAATGCTTCTTAACTGATTGGTTAATATATCCTTATCTGTATTTAGTTCTAGAACTATATGTGTTGAAAGATGAGAGAGCAAGAAAACTAAATCAAATTTTGAAGAAATGGAGTAATTTGGCTTAGGGCAGCCTGCTTGCCCAAGCTGCTAAATGGCATGTGTATATTTGTGCTTCCCTAACCACTGTATGTCTCTGGAAAGCATCTCATACATTAAACTGTGTGCTATAAGTTGTTTCAGGTTTTATATACCAAATAGCTAGTCAGCACAGACCTTAAATCATAAAATCAATCACAGTAATATCTTCAACTTAATCTCTGTGCCCTTCTCTATTTTCTCAAGCATGCCTAAAGAAGGGATAGATGAGCCCTGAAAGTCTTTCTCTCTAGGGTAGTTACTTATATCACAGGTATGTATATATATTTCACATTCTAAATTCCTGTTTTCTTTTTTTTCCCCAGATAATATGTCAGTATCATTTTCAATAATTATTTCCTAACATTTTGCAATCCATATTCTCTCCCTCCCTCCCACTTCTTCCCCTTCCCTAAGATGGTAGGTAATATGATATAGGCCAGTGATGGTGAACCTTTTAGAGATGAAGTGCTGCACTCTATCCCTCACCCCCCATCCACCCAGCCCCATTCCTTAACCCAGACAGGGGAAGGAAGAAGTTCTCCCATTGGGATAATGGGAAGAGGGGGGGAGAGGGAGAGTGAGAAATGTCCTCAAGTACATGGATGGGGGAGGAGCACAGCTCCACCCTGAGTCCCTCTGGCTTTCTAGTAATTAACTCTGGGGGGCACTGCAGATGTGCCCACAGAGAGGGCTCTGCATGCCCATTTTGGCACACATCCATAGTTTTGCCATCACTGGCATAGGTAATACATATGTTATTAATATAATACTATTTCAATGTTCGTCATATTGTAAAAGAAGACATATATCACTTACAATAGAGAAAAATTCATGGAGGAAATAAAGTGAACTCCACCAATTCCTTCTATGGCAGTTGATAGCCTTTTTCTGTCATGAGTCCCTTGGAGTTGTCCTGGATCCTGGCATTGCTGATAAGAGTTGTTATTCACAGTTGATCATTGTCTTGTGTTACTTCTAAATTTGTTTACCAGAGATTAGCTGCCCTAGATTTCTAAAGCCACACTCCTAGAGATAAGATGCATCTCAGGTCACAAATTTCTCTCAGATCTTTCCCACTCCTTAGCAACCCCCTGTGCCACCACAATCCACCCAGAAGATATCATGAAAGCCCTGATAATAATTTTCTATCTAGCCCTCTTTGCTATATAAACCCCCTTTGGCCCAACAGTCATTGAAATCAAGTCAACAAACATTTGTTAAACACTTGCCATGTGCCAGGCACTGTGCGAAGAACTGGAGGCACAAAGAAAGACAAAAATATGGTCACTGCACTCAAAGCTTATAGTCTAATCATGGAGGTCACAAAAAATAACAAGGAATATGCAAGAGACATATAGAGTAGTTGGAAGCAAATTTCAGAAGATAAAGCACTAACAATTGAAGAGAAACAGGAAGTCTCCTGCAGAAGCTAGGAAGGGAGTTGACTCTTGAAGGAAGCCAGGGAAGTTGAGTCAGAGATGGGGCTTCTGGGTGCTTCAGAAGATCTGGGTTCAAATCTGACCTTAGACCCTCCCTAGCTGGGTGACCTTGGGCAAGTCTTTTAACCCCCCATTGCCTAGCCCTTACCACTCTTCTGCC
Source organism: Monodelphis domestica (assembly GCF_027887165.1). Lineage (NCBI taxonomy): Eukaryota > Metazoa > Chordata > Mammalia > Didelphimorphia > Didelphidae > Monodelphis > Monodelphis domestica. The sequence continues at coordinate 212,790,133 of NC_077233.1, read as the reverse complement.
TTGGAACCAATACCTAGTGTCAATTCTAAGACAGAAGGTAAAGATTTTTTAAAGTCTTTGAAAAAATCCAGGTAAGGAAATAGGAAAAGACCCTGAGGTGGGAGACCAGAGTGTTATCTTCAAGGAACAGCAAGTAGGCAAATGTCAGAGGATCATAGAATGTTGTCGTTCAGCCATTTTTCAGTTATGTATGGCTCTTTGTGATCCCATTTGAGGCTTTCTTGACAAAGATATTGAAGTTGTTTATCATTTCCTTCTCCAGCTCATTTTTCACATGAGGAACTGAGGCAAACAGGATTAAGTGACTTGCCCAGGGTCACACAGGTAGTATTTACATCCCAATTCAAACTCATGAAAAAGCCTTCCTAACTTCATGCGGGCACTCTAAGGGAGTAAAAGATGAGAAAAATGCAAAGATAAACAGAGGCCAGATTGAAAAGATCTTATAAGAAATAAGGGACTTTATATCTGATCCTAGATATAATAGAAAGCCATTGGAGTTTCCTGAGTAGGGGAGTGACATGGTCAGATATGCTTTAGAAAAATCACTTTTAGGGGCAGCTAGGTGGCTCAATGAGAGCCAGGTTGGAAGTTGAGAGGATCTGGTTTCAAATTTGGTCTCAGATACTTCCTAGCTAGGAGACCCTGGGCAAGTCACTTAATCCTACCTAACTGCCTAGCCCTTACTGCTCTTCTGTCTTGGAACCAATACACAGTATCAACTCTAAGACAGAAGGGAAAGAAAGGAAGAAAGGAAGAAAGGAAGAAAGGAAGAAAGAAAGGAAGAAAAAGGAAGAAAGGAAGAAAGGAAGAAAGGAAGAAAGGAAGAAAGGAAGAAAGGAAGAAAGAAAGAAAGAAAGAAAGAAAGAAAGAAAGAAAGAAAGAAAGAAAGAAAGAAAGAAAGAAAGAAAGAAAGAAAGAAAGAAAGAAAGAAAGAAAGAAAGAAAGAAAGAAAGAAAGAAAGAAAGAAAGAAAGAAAGAAAGAAAGAAAGAAAGAAAGGAAGGAAGGAAGGAAGGAAGGAAGGAAGGAAGGAAGGAAGGAAGGAAGGAAGGAAGGAAGGAAGGAAGGAAGGAAGGAAGGAAGGAAGGAAGGAAGGAAGGAAGGAAGGAAGGAAGGAAGGAAGAGAGAGAATTCAACAAAAACAACAGCCTTTTTATATTTAAAAGAGGAGGGAGGTGAGGAGTGCTTTATAAAGTCCCATGTTCACATGAGAAAATTGGCCTTTTGTTTGGTTGAAAGAACACTTGATTTGGAGCCACTTCTCAACTTGGACATGTCATTTCACTTTTCTTCATCTATAAAATAGGAATGATAGTCATACTATCTAGCTCACAGGGTTTTGGTGAGGAAACTGTTTTGTAAACTTACATGAACTATAGTAATATGAGTTATTATTTAATTATTATACCTATAGTATCCTTAATGGACGAAGGGACTCCAAACATCCTGTGAAGATGGAATTGACTCTCCCCTGCCCACTTTTAGATTTAATCACCAGAAGCTCTATACACCCCCACATTTCCTTAAGTGAGGGGAGGTCTGCAACCCACATGCTAAACTGGGTGACAACTCAGAAATGACTGACTGCTCCTTGGGCAGTTCTAAGAAAAATCTAAAACTATGATTGGTCCATGTGAAATAGAAGGAAAGCACAGGAAGTGATGCAAAGAAGAGTCTTTAAAAGTAGTTGCAACTTCCTGTGACCAGCTCTTTCTCCTTTGAATTTGGCTTTGGAGGAACTTCGGCTTGGGATCTTGGACGGCTCTTAGATCTTCCCTTAGGACTACCACATGGGTGAGTGAAAAAGCTAAGTCCTTTCCTGGCTCCTGGAGGGACTAGTCTCCAGAGAGGCCCCATCCCCCATCCTGGAGGAAGAGGCTTCCTGACTGGAGCCCTTGCTTAAATTATCCCTAGGCCCTTTGGCTAGGACTTCTGGAGCCCTGCCAGAGTAAAGCCAGGATCAGAGCAAATAGTCCAGCTCTTTAAGCTAGATTTCTTACTCTGCCCTCTTTCTCATTTCTCTACTTTCACCCTTTCCCTCTATTTTATAAATAAACTACCAGAAAAGCCATTTTGACTTGAGATATATTAATTTCGGCAACCACACTCATATATTTAGTCCAACCTTAATTTTTTAACCCTTACAGACCTGAAGAAAAAGAGCAAAGTATTATTTCTGTATTAAAATACACAAAACACTCCTGATTGCACATGTATATCCTATACCAAATTGCTTGCCTTCTAAGTGAGGTGGTAGGAAGGGAAGAAAAACATTTGGAATTCAGAGTTTTGAGGAACAAACATTAAAAATCATTTTTGTATATAATTGAAAACTAGGTGGCTCAGTGCACTGAGAACAAGATCAAGAGATAGGAGGTCCTGGATTCAAATCTAACCTCAAATACTTCCTAGCTGTGTGACCCTGAGTAAGTCACTTATACCCCATTGCCTACCCTTACCATTTCTCCTGCCTTGGAACCAATACACATCATTGATTCTAAGACAGAAGGTGAGGGTTTAAAAGAAAAGAAAAGGAAATATGTAAAACAAAAGCATAAATGGATTTAGGCAATTTTGAAAAGTCATATGCCTTCTTGTGGACAGCTAGGTGGTATAGTAAATAGAGTTCTAGGTCTGGAGTCTAAAATACCTAAGTTCAAATCCAGCCCAGATCTTAGGCAAGTCACTTAACCCTGTTAACCTCCATTTCTTCATCTGTAAAATGATCTGGAGAAGGGAATGGCAAAACACACCAGTATCTTTGCCAAGAAAACCCCAAATGGTGTCACAAAACTTTGGATACAATTGAACAACAATGGCTGCTGGACAAAACTAGTTTTAGTCTCATATAGCAAGAGTACACTGTCATCTGTTTCATATTACTTGAGTAGCTCCCACTTCTTGACTCCTTCTTTGGGGTTATGACATTGATTTTTTCCCCAGAGAAGCCAAGCCAGGTATGGTAGCCAGAGCACTGGATCTGAAGGTAGCCAACTTGACTTTCACTTCTAATTCTGCTATTTACTTTCCCTGTGACCTTGAGCAAACTAGTTTACTCCCTTGTGCCTCAGTTTCCTCAACTGACCCAATGTGAGGAAGAATGGAACAGAGAGATTGCATTCTGACCTTAAAGGTTTATCTTGGGTTCAGTCTTTGGGTTTTCTTTTTCCCTTTGTTTTGGTACAAATCTGTAACTCAATGTATGTAGAATAACCAGCGTAGAAAACCTCTCCAGCAATGCTAATCGGTAATATATAGTCATAGAGAATAGTTTGAAGCACTGAGAAATTAAAAGCATTAACATGTATTAAAGGACCAACTGGAACCCAGGTCTAGATAGCTCTAAGCCCTGCCCTTTGTCCACTCTCCAAGGCTGCCATATCTAGTGCTGTAGAAAGAACTATGAACTCGGAGTACCCAGAGTTTAAATCCTTCATCTACCACTTAACTATCTTCATAAACTCGAGATATCACTTAATCTCTCTGGATTTCAATCTCCTTGTCTGTAAAATGAAGGAGTTGTACCAACTGACCTTTAAGGTACCTTCCAGATCTAGAGTTATGATCCTATAATCCCTACTTCTCTACTTCTCCCCCATTAAAATGCAAATACTCTTGTAGGTATAGCCTTACTTGGGCCATAATTAACTATCAACACCTTCTGCAAGATTAGTTTTCTCCTTGACAGATAGTAGAGAATAAAGTCCTTCAGGAAGGTAAAATCTGATAAGGGGAGGGAAAGAGAGGAGATCTGGCGGATAAGGGAAGCAGACAGCAGCAAAAGTATAGGAGCACCTCCAGGAGGGAGCCCCAAGAAGACACAGGAGAAGAGCCCCACAAGGGAGGAAGGAATCAAGCCCAAGCTATTTCAGAGCTAGCTTGGCCAGTCAGGGCCTCTAGCTAAGTCAGACCCTTTTAATGTGTCAGTATTGCCTCCTTGTGGCCAATGTAACATGATTCCAACCCCTGGGCTGACTCCTCCACTTCCCTGGAGCCATTCACCATCCCCTGGCATCTGTCCACCAATCCCCAATACTGTCAGGTCTGGGAATAAGAAATAGTAAGTGTTCGGAGGGCAGTCCTTCACTCTTGATCTCTTCTGAGTAAACATCTCACTAGAATTAAATGAGAATGGAGAGGGACCTCCCCGTCCAAAAATATTTATAGCTGTCCTTTTTGTGATGGCAAAGAATTGGAAACTGAAGAGATGTCCATCAGTCAGGAAATGATTGAACAAGTGGTATATGGTTGTAATGGGATACTATTGTGACATAAGAGCTCATGAATAGGATAATCACAAAAAAAAATCTGGAAAGAGATATAAAATGATGCAAAGTGAAGTGAGCAGAAACAGAAGAACATTGTACATGGCAATAGCAATAATGTACAATGATAAAATAAATAAAAATAAACAAATAATTTTAAATCCTTATTTTCTGTCTTAGAATCAATACTATGTTGAGACCTGGGATCTGTTTCTACTCTTTCCAGTAACTCAACTCCTTGGCCAAGTCACTTTCTATTCTCTGAATTCCAGCTTCATCCTCTTTCTAGAGCCTAGGTTCCTCCTTTGTAAAGTGGGGGGGGGGGGTTGATGATGATTTCTGGAGCCTATTCAGCTCTGAGACTCTACACACAGATCAAATGTGTTCAGGTCCCTCAGATCCAACACTATGTTTTTAAGTCCCTGCAGCTCTAACATGCTATCAGAGCTGTATATTACCATTACCAGCGAGACTAAAAAGTTTTACTTCCCATGTGATTTTAAGTAAGTCACAACCTCCCAAAGGCTGTTTTCTCATCTATAAGTGGGTTGGCCTTTGAGGTACCTTCCAGCTCTTATATTCCATGTTTTATATCCTGAAGTCACTTTAATTTATATATGTTATGACTTGTATATTGCCACTTTTGGCAATATAACAAACAAAAGTCATTATTACCTTTGCTTTGTATTTGTTTTCAGTTCCCAAGAATTCTGTTGTTGTTTGTATTGTTCTGAGAGATGCAGAACTAACTTTTTTTTCAATCCGTACCTCCTGTCTCGGAATCAATCCTGTGTATTGGTTCCAAGGAAGAAGAATAGAAAGGACTAGGCAGTGGAGGTTGAGTGACTTGCCCAGGGTCACACAGCTAGAAAGTATCTGAGGCCACATTGGAACCCAGGACCTCCCATCTCTAGGCCTGGCTCTCCATCCACTGAGTCACGTAGTTGCCTCCAGAACTCATCTTTCAGACTTTATTTAAAAAATGTTAAATGTCAGAATTATTACTGTTGTTATTATTGTTGTTATATTATTGTTAAATGTTAAATTGTTCAAATGTTTAAAATTGTTTGTTAAAGGAGAAAATGTATTTGACAAAACCTTTCAACTTTACAGAGAAAGATGCAAAGATGCAATGATGCAATGGGGGGGAGGGGGAAACTATAGTTAGACATTTTTAGACAATCATAACAAAGGAAAGGGAAGAACCAAAATGTCTCCCTGATGCCCCCTCAAGCCTTTCCTTCTCAGAAATGAATAGCCAATGTTCAGCAAAACATGAGCAGTAGACATCTTAAAGTTCCTACCAGGTACCCAACATAAAAAAAGTGTCACCTTCACATTGGTTTTGCCCAGTAAATCTCATGGTGGCCCCCTTCTCCTGGCCATTCCCAAAAGAGTGGTGTTGAGAAGTCATAATGTGGGAAAGTTGGAAGGGAACCCCCAACGCTGAGAACCACATTACTAACATGGCAGTTGGGCACCATTTATTTGAGCTCCTGCAGTTCCCAGAACTAAAATCTGACAACTAAGCCAGTCTGCACCCAAGTGAGGTATCTGTCGCAAGCCTGTCTAAAAGATCAAACAACAGTAGAGTCCCATGGCAGGTCAAGAGGGCAGCACTGGTACTTTTCCATGCAAACCCCTCAGCCACAGAGAAAGATGAGTCGCTAAATTGAGAGATGTAGTCTAATAAGGGTCATCTCTTCATTCCACTTGCCCATAGTGCAGTATATTTGAAAAGATAAGGAGTACCCTGAGACTATGCTAAGTGTACTGACCAAGTTTTCTTCTATAGACTCTGAGAGAGCTGAAGAATGGAGTCAATTGAGAGTTAATCTTCTGTAGTGTGCGGAGGGGGGAAAAGGAGGGATGGAGGAGGATACCTGGGAATTTTAATGTAACAAACAAACAAATCAATCAATCAATTTAAAAGTAAAAAAAGAGAAAACCGAATAGAGTAATTTATGTTTTACTTAGCCTTATGTTAGAAGCAGAGTTGAAACAAAATGCAGGAGGCTGATCAAAATCATTGGATCGGAGATTTAGGACTAGACGGGACCTTCAAGATGATCTAATCCAATAACTTCATTTTAAAGCCGTATATAAAAGCAAGCCATTATTATTATTATTCCAGAGAAGTAAAGTTACTGAGTTGCAGACATGGGATTTAAACCTGGTACCTCTAACTCCAAATGCGACTGTCTTTTCATTGCACCATTCTGGACCCCAAATAAAATCTTTGTGTGTTAAAGAAAAAGGGGATGATTGACCCTAAATTCCCTAAAACAAAATATGCTACATTCTATATTTTTTGTGTCTGAAAGTCTATTGGGGTATTGAGTTGGGCTGAAGCTGTTAGGACTCAGAGAGACCAACACACACACACATACACACACACACACACACACACACACACATGCACACACACACACAAAGAGATAGAGGAATGTAGAGAGGGACAGAGTGAGGGCATAGATAGAAATTAGATTAATATAGATAGATAATTATAGAGGTAAAGGGAGGGAGACAAAGACAACAAGAGAAAAAGAAACAGAGAGACGGAGTGAGAAAGAGCGAGGTATAGAGATAGATATGGACATAGATATAGGTGAGATTGGTGTAGATGTAGATACATAAGTAGAGAGAGGAAGGAAGAGAAGGGATATCAATGGAATACTGTAATGATAATATTTAAAAGCATAGACAGCTTGGGGAAATGTCAGATATTATCTAGAGTGTTTAAGAAGGATGACTGAGCAATGCTGTACTCTGCCAGTTCCTTGAGGCACTGGTTCATTTCAGCATTTCCAAAGAGAAAAAAAGTTAAAGATTTTAGGAATTAGAGAGAGTTTGTTTCTTCTTTGAGCTATAATTGTCAATTCAAGATTTTGGTGGTTCCCTACTAAAACCATTCCTGATCATACTTTTCATCTGTTGTTTTGCTATATTTCTTTTCTTCTGCAATGTATAACATTTTGAGCTCCCTGGTCAAGTCTTCTAGGCAGATGAAAAGGTAATTTGCATGTATAAAATGCTAATTTCCTTTGCACAGTGTCCTGGGCACTAATGCACTGTTGTAAGGGATTACTGTTAGATTGGCATTGGGATCAGGCTAAAATAATACCACTGCAACCACTCAAGAATTAGAAAGTTGTTGGGCCCTAAAGAATTGGAAAACCAAGAGCCATAAAATTTAGGGATATCAATGGAGTACTATAATGATAATATTTAACAGTATAGACAGCTTGGGGAAATGTCAGATATTATCTAGAGTGCTTAAGAAGGATGACTGAACAATGACTGTACTCTGCTCGTTCCTTGAGGCAGTGGTTCATTTCAGCATTTCCAAAGAGAAAAAAATTGAAGATTTTAGGAATTAGGTACTACCAATCCCCATACCCACTAAGGAGGAGAATATGGTCATTCAGAGTTAAAAAAAAAAAAGTTGTACTGAAGATGATGAAAGATGCCAAGTAGGAGGGATGACAACATCTATGCTGGGTTCCAACCCCAGCTCTGCCACTTTGCACTTGTGTGTCCTTGGGCAAATTACTTCAACTCCCTAGGCCTCAATTTCCTCATCTATAAAATATGAGAATTAGGCTCGAATATATAACCGGCCAGTTAGCTGTGCATGTTCAGTCAATACATTATTATGTACTAGGATAGAGAATACAAAGACTGATGCAATCTCTACTCATAAGGAATTTACTTTTTTTTAAACCCTCACCTTCTGTCTTAGAATCAATACTGTGTGTAGGTCCCAAGGCAGAAGAGTGGTCAGGGCTAGGCAATGGGGGTTAAGTGACTTGCCCAGGGTCACACATCTAGGAAGTGTCTGAGGTCACATTGGAACCCAGGACCTCCCATCTCTAAGCCTGGCTCTTCATCCACTGAGTCACCTACCTGCCCCGGGGTGGGAAGGGGGCGAATTGTTACATTTTAATGGTGGAGATGCTATATTATAGCATAAACACAAACCAAATAAACACCAATATATACAAATTGAGTTTGTGCCTCAAAACACCAACTTGGGAAAGTGGGACAGGGAAGACTTTGCTACGCTCATTTTTCCTCACCTAGCTCAACCCAGGGGGCTACCAAGGAAAAGGAGTTACAAGAACTTCTCTTTCCCTGAGCACATGCTGACAGCTAGAATTAACTCTGGCACCTTAGGGACCAGTTCTGAGATTTAACTTCTGAGAGACCTGGTGGCAATGGTCTACTGTGTTATTTCAGCAACGTCTGAATTTATTCACCCTCTGGGCAAGGTCCAGGGTCTTTCTGTTTGCTCAGACTTTAGTCTGAAGTGCTAACTAAACACTATCCACGAGGACTTGGACTGAATGGAGGAGAGCAGGCCTAGTGAACACAGCCTGTTCATCAGCCTCCTTCCACCTTCCCTTCTGTAGTCTATTCCTTTCTTCTGTTGTATCCTCTTTCAGTTTTCCTCTGGCATCCTTTCTTCTTCACATTACTTTCCACTCACCACTTTTTTGCCAGCTAAGTTCCTATTTTTGTCCTCTTCTGTCTGTTGGTTCCTGCTCCCTAGAGCAGGTAAAGTTTGCCTTCTGTACCTCTCACAACTCAGCTCTTGTCTGTCTTCATGGGGCTTCCTCCTTGGGGTGCTCGGGACCTCCACTGCTGATTGTTTCCCTCATAGTTCAGACCTTTCCTTCTCCTTCTCCTGTTTCAGAACTTTATAAGCCAGATTTATGCCCTAACATTTTTGAAAGGAGAAACTGAAGATGAACCACAAGAAGATTTAATGAGGGATAAGTGATAAGGCTTCAGTGCGCATAATCTTATTAGGGAAAAAAATGGTACCTTCTGGAGACCATAGACCTCCAAAGCAAATAGAGTGAATTCATATAGAATCCGGCATAGGATAGCCTTTATACGGGGGCAGAGATCTAAAGCTGGAAAGGACCCTAAACTCCTCATTTTAGAAGTGAGGAAATGAGCCATCACACAGGTAGGAAATTGAGCCAGCAAGGTTGTGACTTAGCCATCACACAGGTGCTAAATGGAATTTGAATGCACTCACTCCATTCCCCCAGAAATCATTAGTTCTGAAGAAATTAAATTGATGGTATATCATTTTATAAGGGCAGCTAGGTGGTATAGTGGATAGAGTACCCAACCTGAAGTCAGGAAGACTAATCTTTCTGAGTTCAAATACAGACTCAGACACACCAGCAGTGTGACCCTGAGCAAATCACTTCATTCTTTTTGCCTCAGTTTCCTCATCTGTCAAATGAGCTGGAGAAGGAAATGACAATTCACTCCAGGATCTTTGCCAAGAAAATCCCAAATGAAGTAACAAAGAGTCTGAAATGACTCAACATGATCTTTCAAAAATTGATTCTATTTTGTAATTGTTCCTATTATCTATTGCTGACCTATTTTGTATGATTGCTCAAGCTACATTTCTTTTGATTCTTTCCATATAAGCTAAGTTTAGAAATTCAGTTCTCCTGCTAATCACTGCTCTATTTTTCACACAATTAAATCTGTTATCCTCAAGGAATATAGATAAACACCAAGATGTCTTTATGCCACCAAGCTATCACTCAAGGATGTCTGGTTTGCTATCCAAAAAAGTCATATCCACTATCTCTAGCCTTGCAGGTAGACTCAAACTACAATCATTTCTTTTACTAAAAAAAACTCTTTTGGGGGGCAGCTGGGTGGCTCAGTGGATTGAGAGCCAGGCCTAGAAATGGGAGGTCCTGGGTTCAAATCTGACCTCAGACACTTCCCAGCTGTGTGACCCTGAACAAGTCACTTAACCCCCATTGCCTAGCCCTTACCACTCTTCTGCCTTGGAACCAATACACAGTATTGATTCCAAGACTAAAGGTAAGGGTTTAAAAAAAAAACCTTATCTTCTGTCTTAGTAATGACTCTAAAACAGAAGAGCAAGGACTAGGCAAACAAGTTTAAATGGCTTGTCCATAGTCACAGAGCTAGGAAGTGTCCGAGGCCAGATTTGAACCTAAGTCCTCCCAACTCCAAGTCTGTAGCTCTATCCACTGTGCTATCAACAGGAACATTTCTTAGTAGCAGTAGGGAAGGAGACGGTTGTTGTTAGTCCCTCATTCCCAATTTCCAACCATCATGTTGCCCTCAGCCCCTGTAATCAACTGCATTATTTTACTCACCTTCCCAGTTCTGTTCTTTGTTCTATGTTTATAAAAAGGAGTTGTGCCACTGTATCTGGGTCACCAGCCTAACTAAGCTAGCCATTTGACCCATGTTATTAACAGGATCACATCTTATGAATAAATTGATAAAGCTCAGAATTTCATGCGTTAGTTTACTTTGATTAAATTCTATCAGTATCAATCAGTGGCGGATTAATAAAAATAGATTAATTACTAGACTTGAGTTCAGAAAACCCTAGTTCAAATTCTGACTATTATTTACCAGCTACATAACCTTAATAAGATCTCAAGACTGAGAGATGAGAGGAAACTTAAAGATCCTAACATCATAGATAGAGAGCTAGAAGAGACATCAGATATCACTTAGAACAATTTACTCATTTTATAGATTTAAAAAAATGGAAGACAAGGAGAGGTGAATCCACTGAGCCAAGGTTACATAGATAACAAGTGAGGGAATGGATTTCAAACTCGTGCCTGATTTTAAGTACAGCATTTTTCTAACTCTCCCGCCCCCCCCCTCCAAGTTACCCCCCAAAAAAATCATGTATCTTCCTGCCTTTCTTTGCTTTCTCTCACCCCCATCATCTTACATCAATTCTATTTGTCCTTCAAGGCCCTGATCTCACCCCTATCAGTACCAGCCAACAGTAAACTACTTGTCACATAGTGCCTGCCATTCTTGGTTGTCTCTACATACTTGTGTTTTATATGTATTCTTCTGCCCAGCACTTAATACAGTGCCTAACAAAGAGAAAACATTTAATAAATGCTTGTTCTTGGCTTGGCTCACATTCTGATTTTCCAAGTGGATAATAAGTCCCTGGGGATCAAGAATCCTGTCTTATCCCTCTTTCTATCACCCTACAGTCTAGCACAGGACCTTTCGCACAGCTCTTGCCATCCCTGATGGCTCAACCCTATACTATGCCTTGTGGCTATTGATCCAAGAAACAGTATGATGTAGAATTGGACTTGGAGTCAGAAGGACCTGGATTGGAATTCTACCAAAGACACTTCCTAGGTATGTGATTCAGGGCAAGTCACCTAACCTTTATGAAATACAATTTCTTCATCTGTAAAATGGAGATAATAATAACACCCTTTCTCATTATTACTGCTATATCCAAATGAAATAACATGTACAAAAGTCCTTTGCAAACCTAAATGCATTATAGGTATGTCATCTCTTACAATTATAACTGCAAGGCAGCTCTGGGAAGTGCTTTCATTGTCTGGCAAGAAACATGAGAAGGAACGGGTCAGTCACCTCATACTCTGCCAGCTTTGCTCCTTGGCTGGGGTTCTGTTTGAATGAAAAATAAGTGATGTTAGCAGTCAGAGACCATTGAGAACAGCTGCCAAGCCTGAAGCATATAACCTCACCTATTGTCAACAAATACAAATTCTTTGCCCAGTGAATTTAGCTTCCTGGGAGGTCACAGCATCTCAAGGAAACTCAGGAGGATTCATTGTAGGAAGACTCATGAGCAAAAGGACAAAAATTTCTCAGTATTTTATAGCCTCCTGGGCTACAAGCAAAGAGAGAATGAGCCATTCATCCAGAAAAAAAGCCATCTGGGTCACAAGCACCTCTGGGTGACATTTCATACTGGAAAAGTTTATTTTTCCCAGACTTCATAGAGATAGCACAAAAGACTTCTAGCGATATTAACTGTTGTTGTTATTGTTGATGCTGGAGCTGTTCTTCTTGTTGGGGAGAAGCCCACCAAGCTGAAGTATAATGAGCTATGATGTGACTAGCCCATTGAAGCACAATATGGACGTGAAATGGTCAAATTCTACAAATATTATATTCAATAAATTTGTAACTCTACAAACGCCTAATCTCATTTCCCCCTTACAATGGTCCTCAAGGATAGGTAAAGATTGATACCCTTCTTTGTACAGATGAACAAATTGAACATCAGAGTTTAAATGGGTTGCTCACCAACACTAATATTTGGTGCCTACCACAGCAAAGAGTGAGGAGTAAATTCCTTGAGGGCAGAGACAATTTCATTTTTATCTTTGTATCCCCAGTCCCTTGCATAATCCCTTGCAAATAGTAGACACATAAAGAAAAGATGAGTGAATTGGCAGGAAGAGTATGTTAAGTAACATACTCTTGACTTACAATTCAACGACCTGACTCAGTACCACTGAGCTTTCTAACACTATGACCCCAGAAAGGACAAAGGAGCCAGAATATGGTTTATCTGGGCTGGAATTGGAGGCCTCCTACAAGTATCAGCACACCAAGCCATGGCCTCAGCATCTAAGAAGACACTTGAGAGCAGAGAAGATACATAAGATTATAGAATTTTAGAGCTAGAAGGGACCATAGAAATAATATTGTCTCTCATTTTATGAATGAGACACAGAGAATTTAGGTAACTTGTCCAAGCTCACTCATCCAGCAAAAGAGCCAGGTTCTCTTATGCCACATCCAGAGTTCTCATCACAATACCACATTATCTCTGCTGGATGCACATTTTTTAATTTCCATATTATTCATTTTTCTAAGTGAATAATCTTATAAAACCAAAACCCCAAAACATATATTCAAATAAACAAGTAATGAATCACATGTTTTCATCAGCATTTCTATTCCAACAGTTCTTTCTCTGGAAGAGAATAGCATTCTTTTTCATAAGTCCTTCAGAATTGTCCTAGATCATTGTATTTCTGTTAGTATCAAAGTCTATCATATTTGATCCTTGATAGACTTACATTTTGATGGGTTTGTCTGAGTCTGAAGGAGGCATGACAGACCCCACTTCTGGTGACAACAGCACACTGACACAAAATTAGAACAAGGACTGCCATCAGTGTCCCTAAAAGGACTAAAATTTTGGGGAAATAGGACGACTCAGATAATTAGTCAGCTCCCCAGAACTCCCTGTAGTTTTCTGGTTGATCTAATATAAATTAGATTCAGAAACTGTTTTTTTAAAACTATTTCACTCATGCCTTCAGATCCTTGCAATACTCTAGTATCAAGCAGACCTAGTTTTCATGCTTATGATTAAGATCTCCTAGCTTGGACTTCGCCTCCTCTCCCCAGGTAAGAATTGTCCTTCCTCCACCAAACTATTAGCCTAATTACCTGCAGGGTCATCCCTGCCTCAGGTAAGACATGATGGTATAATTCATTAGATATTATATAAAGTCACAACAGACAGTTTGTTTTGTTTCATTTTAGTCTGTACAGATTAGAATTCATGCCTTCTGGTTATGTCACCAACTATCAAATCTATTATTCTATCTTATCCTTAGACACATAGAATCTCAGAAATGGAAGAACTCAGAGATCATCTAGTCTAATCCACATTGAAACAATAATTCCAGAAAAAATACACACAAGTACTAATCTAGTCCCTTTCTGAGGACCTCAAGGGAAGGATAATCCATTAACTCCTAATTTAGCCCATTCCACTTTTAGACAGCTCTAATTGCTTTTCTTTCTTCTTTAATTATAATTTAATTTTTCCAATTAACAAGAATCTATTTTCTTTCACTCCTGTCACCCCCATTAGGAAAAAGAAAGAAAGAAAGAAAAATAAAGCCCTAATAACAAATATACACAGTCAAGCAAAACAAACTCCATCTTTGGCCATGGACAGTTCTAATTGTTAAGAAGTTGAATGAAAGCTTTGCCAACTATAGGTCTATACAAGGTGAATCATTTGCCAATAAATATGCCATTGTAAATTAGAAGAAAATGAAAAGAGGTGCCTTTTACAACTATTACTAAGAGGAAAATGCTTAATCAAACAAGGGACAGAAGAGATTATTTTTTTAAATAGACAATTTCAGTTATGTATGATTAAAAAGAATTTTTGCAAGAGCTAGAACAAGAAAAGAAAGTCAAGTGGGGAAAAAAATCTGCATCAAATGCATCTGCTAAAAGTCCAAGTCTGTCTAAGACTTCTAAGGAATCAATACTAAAACTAAGTCATTCATTCCCCAGTTGTTCAAAGTATATGAATAATTATCAAAAAATTTCAGGCCATCAATAAACTTACAAAAATGTTCTAAATCATAAAATAATAACAGATATTCAAATTAAAACAACTCTGAGTTTTTTCTTTATACCCAGAAAACTGGCAAAGATGACATGAAATCCAAATAGTCAATGCTGGAGATAGGAAGAAAAGCATACTAATATGCTATTTTTGTTTCCTTTTCTTTTATATGTATTTTGAATTTGAAAAACATTAACAAACATGACAATATTATATAAACAGGAAAAAAAGGAGAATTGTACATGGGACCATGAATATAGGTTACATAATTTAAATATATGCAAAATTTACTTTAGCTTATTTTAACACATATTTTACTATCTGCTACCACAAAACTTTCTGCTTTGAATATTTGTTATATATGTATACTTATTATTACTACTAACTATATTTTATATTTAGCATATACACACATATATATACATGGTATTTCCAACACTGCTCTACTTGTCTGTAAACCCTTCTGAACTTCCTGTTCTGTTCTCTGGGTATTTCATTAATTCTTCATTGAATGACTTTTATATATATATATATATATATATATATACACATATATATATAATACTATAATTACCCCTTCAAAAAGTAAAAGCCCTTCCTTAAAACAAATAGGATTCAAGAAAAACAAATCTACACATCAACCATAACTAAAAATCAATATCATTTTAGACCTCCAGGCCTTCATCTCTCTGCCAAGAGGTCGGAAGCATAAAGTCATTCATTGTCAGTCTTCTGGTCCAGTGGTTGGTTATTGCATTGAGCATAGTCCTTAAATCACACACAATTGTTTTCCTTTCCCTTGTTGTAATCATGTATATATTATTTTCTTTATTCTGCTCACTTCACTCTGCATCCCTTCATATAAATCCTTCCCAGGCTTTTCTAGCTTTATCCCCTTCATAGTTTCTTACAGTACAGTAATATTTCATTGTATTTATATACTATAGTTTGTTCAGAAATTCCCTAAAAACCCATTTTGTTTCCAGTTCTTATCTATAGTAAAGAGTTGCTAAAATATTTTTTAATATATGGATCCCTTTCCTCTCTCTTTAATCTCTCCAATTTATATTTCTAGCAATGGTACGGCTAAGGCAAATAGTAGGCATTTAGTGATATTGGGGATATCATTCCAAATTGTTTTCCAGAATAGTTGAATCAATATGCAAGTCCACCAACAGTGCATTAATGTGCCTATCCTCTCCCAAGCCATCTAACATTTGTCATTTTCTTTTTTTTACCACTGTTGCCAATCGGTGTGATCTCAGGGTTAATTTAACTTTTATTTCTCTTATTGTTTTTGATCTAGAATATTTTTCATATGGTTATTAACAGTTTACCTTTCTGCTTTTGAAAACTGCTTGTTATATCCTTTAACCATTTACCTATTCAGGAATGTCTTTTATTCTTATATTTTTAAATCAGTTCCCTAAAAAAATTGGATAATTATCAAAAAATTTTCCTTCCATGTTCTTTTTCCAAGTTTTCTATTTTCCTTTTAATCCTCACTAAACTGATTTTGTTTATTCAAAAAAATTTTAATGTTATGTAATCCAAACTATCCATTGTATTTTGTGTGATACTCTTCCTCTAGCCATAGTTAAGAAAGCTATCTTCTTCCATTTTGACCCTCTATTTGTTGATGATGTGACATTTTATGTCTAAATCTTGTACACACTAGTATATGGGTTTGTGGTTTGTTTTTTTTTAGGCAAATGAGGTTAAGTAACTTGCCCAGATTCACATAGCTGGTAAAATGTATTTGCTCAGTTAAGGGAATATTGTACAAAGTAGACTTTCTTTCTTTTTTTTTTTTAATCTTTACCTTCTGTCTTAGTATTAATTCTAAGACAGAAAAACAGCAAGGGCTAGGCAAATAGAGGTTATGTGATTTCCCCAGGGTCACCCCACTAAGATGTGTTTGAAGTCAGATTTGAACCAAAGTCCCCCCAACTCCAGACCTGTGGCACTTAGCTACCCCACACTAGTATATTATTGCTTAAGCTATATATTGGTCTTACCATTCTGGAAAAACAATTTGGAGTTATATGGAAAAAATAGTTACTAAATGCTTCATACACCTTGATTCAGAGCCTTAGACACATACCCACGGAGTCTGAAGACAGAATAAGAGAACCCATAAGAGCTGAAATATTCAGAGCAACAATTTTTTGGTAACATTATTAAGAACAAAATTTAGGGAATAATTGAAAAAGCAGTGTTATATGACTGCAATGTAATATTATTGTGTTGTAAGAATGTAACACATTCTTGTAAGAAACAAGTAAGAAACATGGGGACACATTGCACCTACAATTTTGATTCTTTGAAAATGGTATTTCAATATTTGCAGCCATAAACATTATTATCAGTCAGTCAATAAGTATTTATTAAGCACCTACTATGTTCTTGGCACTGTACTTAATGCTCAGGAGAAAAAAGAGAGAGATAAAGAGAGAGGAAAGGGAGAGGGAGAGGGAGAGGGAGAGGGAGGGAGGGAGGGGGAGAGAGAGAGAGAGAGAGAGAGAGAGAGAGAGAGAGAGAGAGAGAGAGAGAGAGAGAGAGAGAGAGAGAGAGAGGGGAAGGAAGGAAGGAAGGAAGGAAGGAAGGAAGGAAGGAAGGAAGGAAGGAAGGAAGGAAGGAAGGAAGGAAGGAAGGAAGGAAAAAATAGTCCTTGCATCAAGGAACTCACAACTCAATGGAGAAAACATGCAAAAAAGCTATATATAGACAAGATATATACAGTATAAATTGGAGATAATCTTAGAGTGAGAGAATCAAGATTAAGGAAAACCGCAAAAGGATTCTTGCAAAAGATGAGATTTTCACACCAAAAGATCATGGAATTAGAGTAAAGAGAGTTGAATTTTCTTGAAAGATGGTCCAGGGACAGTTAGGTAGCTTAGTGGATAGAGAATCAGAACTGGCGTCAGAAGGAACTGGGTTCAAATTTGGCCTCGGACACTTCCTAGCTGTGTGATCCTGAACAAGTCACTTAACCCCAACTGGCTAGCCCTTAAAGTTCTTCTGCCTAAGAATCAATTCATAGTATAGATTCTAAGACAGAAGGTAAGAGTTTTTAAACATTTCATAGATCTGTAGTGGTCTGATGTATTATTCAACTTCACTCTAGGAATATTTCTGGCCAAATAATAGTTATTGGTAATTAAAATTTAAAAATTCTCTGTCCTGTGAAGTATTAGATAAACAGGGACTCAATTTTGCTCTCCATGAGAATACCCATCCCTCTGCTATGCCCATATCACTTGGGACAGGTGATAATCATAGATACATCATTAGATATATTTTCACCTTCTTGATGAGACTTAAACAGATACCAAGCCATCTTGTTGGGTAAACTACTTTCTACAAATGGCCAATATCATTAATTTAGCCATGATTTTTAGTAGTAGTAGTGGTAGTCTCTTGGTGACCGAGAATGACTATTGTCTTTGTGAATTATCATCTATTGATGTACCCTCATGTGGCTTTGGAGTCCAAAGGCTGAGGCGCAGAGTTTGTGGCACATGGGGTATGGGACTCCAGTTGTTACGGGAGGTGCAGTTGTGGCCTGGTGTCGGTGTTCACGCGCAGCGGCAAGACGTCGATGTCATTCATCTTCAAAGGTGGTGGAGGCATGGTTAATGTGGGTTCGCCAGCTGCTTCTGACAGAGGCAGCAAGTTCTAGTTGCTTTGGTGTAATGCCAGCCCACTTCAAGTTTGACTTTAGCTGATCCTTGAATCTTTTCTTTCGTTGACCTTGTTTCCTGAGTCCAGCTGACAGTTCACCATAGAATACCTGTCTTGGTATTTGCTGGGGGTCCATGCGGATGACGTGTCCAGACCATCGTAGCTGGGTTTTGAGGACCATGACTTCGATGCTGGTGGAGTTGGCTCTGTCGAGGACTTCCTGATTGGTGATTTGGTCCTGCCATTGGATCCTGATGATTGACTGGAGAGAGCGTTGGTGGAATTGCTCCAACTGCTTCATGTGCTTCCGGTACAGTGTCCATGTCCGCAACCGTATAGAAGCGAGCTGAGGACCACTGCGTTATACCCTTTGAGCTTCGTCACAGTTCTTACACCGCTGTGTTTGAGGACTTTGCAGCGCAGCCGCCCAAGTGCCTGGCTGGCCTTTTGGATCCTGGCATTAATCTCGTGGTCTAGGGACCCATCGTTGGCGATGGTGCTGCCCAGGTACTTGAAAGTGTTGATGTTAGAAAGCTGCGTGCCCTTGATTGTAATGCACGGCTGGTTCGTTGGCCTCCCTGGTGCAGGTTGGAACAGCATCTCTGTTTTGCTGAGGCTGATAGTCAGGCCAAACAGTTTTGTTGCACAATGGTTTGAAGATTATTTTCTTGGTGGGCCATGAGAGCACAGTCATCTGCAAAGAGAGCTTCCAGGATGAGTCTCTCTGTTGTCTTTGTTTTTGCAGTCAGGCAATGAAGGTCGAATAGTGAGCCATCCAGCCGGTATTTGATATAGACGCCCAGGTCTAGATCCATCACAGCATGTCGTAATACTTGGGTGAAAAATAGGTTGAATAGTACACAAGGACACAGCCTTGTTTCACGCCATTGGAGATGTTGAAGCGATCGGAAGTCTCTCCACCAGATAGGACTTCCCCTGTCATGTCGACATGAAAGAGCTGGATCAGTTTGATGAATTTTGCTGGGCAACCAAGCTTGCTGAGTATCACCTCACCATAAAGACCATGTCGATGGTACTGCGATCTGGTCGGAAGCCACATTGTGATTCAGGCAGGTTCTGCTCTGAAACAGATGACAGGAGTCTGTTGAGTATAACACGGGCGAGGATCTTTCCAGCAGTGGAGAGTAGTGAGATGCCTCTGTAGTTGTCACAGGCTGCTCGTGAGCCTTTGTTCTTGTATAGGGCTATGATGGAGGCATCTCTGAGTTCTGGGGGCATGTCTTCCTCTTCCCATATGCTGGTCAGCACTATGTGGAATGCCTGGAGCGCCTTTCCATTTAAGGCCTTGTACACCTCGGTTGGGATCTCATCTTTACCGGGTGCCTTGCCTGCACTCATTTGTTTAATGGCTTTTTGGACTTCCTCTATTGAAGGAGGGACATCAAGTTGTTCAATGGTGCGGTTTTGGGGGATCTGGTCAAGGGCGCTTTGGTCGACTGAAGAGGGTCGGTTGAGAAGCTGATTGAAGTGTTCTTTCCACCTGTTGCTGATGCCTTTTTTATCTTTTATGAGAGTGTCACCATCAGAGGATAGCAAGGGAGTGGTGGTGGGTTTTAATGGCCCATAGACAGTCTTGAGGGCACTGAAAAATTGTTTGTAGTTTTTCATATCAGCAAAACGCTGTATTTCTTCTGCCTTTTTTTCCCACCATCGGTCTTGCATCTTCCTGATCTCACGCTGCGCCATGGCTTGGAGAGACTTGAATCTGTCCTTTTTAGGAGCAGAGTTTGGGTTATTTTGCCACTCCATAAAGGCTTTGTTCTTTTTTGCTCAATAGGTCTTCAATAGCAGTGTTGTTCTTGTCAAACCAGTCCTGGTGGTTGCGTTGTTTGGGACCTAGGACTGTCTTTGATGTTTCCTTCACTGCGTCTCTGAACTGGTTCCATTTCTTGGTTGAGCTTCCAGTGAGTGGTCCCTTGGCAGACAGCTTGTTGTCCAGGCAGGACTGGAATGTTTGCAAATAAGATGGATCTCTAAGACGACTCACATTGTAAAATGCACGAACTGTCTGGGCGAGTTTTGGATGGCGAGGCGCAATGCGCATTTGAAGAGTCACTTTAACCAATCGGTGGTCTGTCCAGCATTCAGCTCCTCTCATGGCTCTGATGATCTTTACATCCTGGATGTCTCACCGGCATACAATGATGTAGTCAATGAGATGCCACTGTTTTGATCGTGGGTGCATCCATGTTGTTTTATATTTGTTTACCATTCTGAACACAGCCATGGTTTTTACTACCTTCAATTTCAATTGGTAATATTTGCTGTTCTTGTCATTAAATTCTAGGGGCCCATCATATTTGGGATCATAGTCTCAAAAAGAGAGATCATCTTAGAATATTTGACTTTCTTTATGACCTTTATGACTCTTTATGACAAGGGTTTGGAAGGAAACTATTTCCAGAATATAGTCTAGTCCCAAAGCCTTCCTAGTGAGTGGTCTGTAGTGCTATCTATAAGAAGGAGCAGAAGCACATACAGGAGAAGAAGAAAGAGCAAATGTACCAAGGAATAGTGTTCTAAATTGACTAAATAAATTAATTTTTTTAAAAAAGAGCAAATGTGTTTGTCCATAGATAAATCTAAGGTCCTTTAGCAGAAATTCAGGGCAGCTGAATCCATTAGGATCTGGTTACCTTCCAAAAATAACATTCATTCCAGTTACTCCAGACTGATGGTCTATAATCTCTTGTATCTTATATAATAATTGATTAAAGCAAATGAGTACAATGAGCAGTCACTCATGGGGAGGGAGAAGGTATTCTTTCCTCTTCTGAGACTTTAGGAGCATACCAGATATGGAGAATTGCCTTAAAGTAAAACCAAATTCACTCACACGAACATCTGAAGAGGTCCATAACTGAATTTTCAAATAAAGAACAGCTTTGAAAGTAAATAAATCAACATTCTGTATTTCCATAGAAGAATCTTTATTCCACTTTTTTTCTAGGCTTCTTCTTCCATGCCTTCATCCTGAAGCAGCACATCAGCCCTGGAATGAACCCATTGGAAGTATCCTCTGTGGCCTTTCCTTCTGATTGGATGGTTCCTCCTAGACCCTCCATTTGAGGACATAGGCCCCTAGGAGGGCACTCAGGCCAACTAAGTCTCATTCCTCTCCAAGATGCACTCGACTTCTTCCTCTGCCACAGCCTTGAGATTCCTCTACACACATCTTTTTCATGTTCCTGATCTGTGTTATCTTCCCTCATTAGAATGAAAGTTCCTTGAAAGCAGGAATTGTATAATTTTTTTATATTTGTGTCTTTCTTTCAACCTATATTCCCAGGACTTGGCACATAGTAAGTGTTTAATAAATGTTTGTTGACTAACACTTATTTTTACGTTGAATGTTTTTATCCTTTCCTTTCTTCTCCTCTATTTTATTTCTGAGTGTTAAAAGCCTTATTTCACCTCATATAATCACTAACTTTTCTAAAACACTTTATAAACATGATCTCACTTGATCCTTCTAACAATCCTGTGAGTTAGGTAACACAAGTATTGGGGAAACTGAGCCTCAGAAACATTATATAAGGACACCCAGCTAGAACCAGATCTCCGGACTCTAAGTTTAGGGTCTGCTCCACTACATCATATTTTCTCCCATTTTAAAGCCTCCTAAACAGGATCTCCAACACCCTATCTCCCCCATTTTTCCATCCATTCAGCATTAAGGACTTTCCATCTGCCAAGCACATCCAGCAAGACCTTGACTTAAGGTTTCAGCTTAATAACAGTGTCAGTGAGTGAATATAACCATACCATGTCTTTTCAGACAATTTGCAATATCCTTTTCCAAGGGCTGCTAGAAAGATGTTTATAAACTGGTTTTTTGAAACCCTTATTTTCTGTCTTTGAATCTATACTATCTATTCCAAGGCAGAAAAGCAGAAAAGGCTAGGCAATTGGGGTTAAATGAATTGCCCAGGGTCACACAGGTAGGAAGCATCTGAGGTCAAATTTGAAGCCAAGTCCTCCCATCTCCAGGCCTGGGTCTCTATCCACTGAGCCACCTAGCTGCCCCTGTTTATAAACTGCAAAGAACTCTTTGATGATTATCAAAGGACAACCGAGACTTAAGGACCTGGTTGTTTCCTAAAGTCCATTAATTAGAATGAAAATTCCTTGAGAGCAGGAATTGTATAATTTTTTATATTTGTGTCCCTGAGGCCTAACCTAGTGCCTGGCTCTTACTACATACTTAATAAATGTTCATTGATTGATTAATTGGTTGTAGGGAGAAGAAGTGGTTTTGGAAACTGTGGTCTAATTTAACCAAAACTTTCCACTGATTTTGCTGCCTAATTCCCAATAAAGTCAGCATCTTGGAATGCTTCCCAAGCCTTATACTCAAAGAGGCTGCATCATCTTTCACAGGGGGTCCCTCTGGGACACTGTGAGCCTTTTTTGTATTGGATACTCATTTGTTCTGTACCTGAGCTCTCCCTCAATCTTGGTATACTCATTTCCATAGCACTTCAAAGTTCCATTTCCCCAGTAGATTCTGAGCTAATACCAAATGCTGAGCTTCTTTCTTTCTTCCTTTTTTTTTTGTTCCCCCAATACCAAAGAAGAAAAACACACTAATCTTCCAGAACTGGGAGTTCTCTTGACAGCTGAAAGGAGTGATGGATGTGCTGGGCTATCAATTCATCAGACCATCTAGGGATGAGGTTGGCTACTGCCATTCAATCTTGTCATTAGAATCCTCCCGATGTGTGAGATCACACTCAAATCTGGTAAAAGAAAGGTACTACATGTCTCTTTTATCAAAGATGAATGTCCAGATTCATCCATCCAGGTCTTATATGTTGGGACATGGAAAGGGATTAGTTAATTGCACGGTTTCCTCAAGGTGAAGTCAGGGGTTACAGAGGAGGGGGATTGCTGGTGATAGAATTCAAAAGTGCAATAACCCATTACTTCAATACTGCCTTTGTATACAGAAGATACCTGAAAGCAAAGATTTCTTTTGGACACTGTCAAAATCATACTTCATTTTCACAGTATTTGTTACATGGAATTTCTCCTTATAGGACTTCCTAATACCTTCCTTCATCTTCCACTTCTCTGAGTTCATCACGGCTTTTATATTCACAGCAATATCTATATATTCCAGAGGTCCTTAACCTTTTTGTATCTCAAATCTCTTTGGCAGTCTACTGAGGCCTATAGAGTCCCTCTCAGAATAATGTTTTTAACTACAAAGAATAAAATACATAGGATTACAAAGGAAACCAAAGACTAATGAAAAAAAAGATATAGTTTTCTTCTTATTCTAGTCCATAGCTCCCCCAAAACCCATGTTTTGAGTCCTCCATGAACCCCAAGCTAAAAAACCATGTGTGTTTGTGTGTGTGTGTGTGTGTGTGTGTGTGTAACAAAGAGAGGATATCTATCATATTCACAGAGAAGGGAATTGGCTATAAACATCTGTGTAAAATAACATATAAGAGCAAAATCTTATTCTCTATACAGAAGGTAACTTTGTCAAATAGAGCTTAAAATAGCAATGCTTCATGGAACCCCTTACAAGAATTCTATTGTTCCTTATTGCCTTGCCCTATGAAAAGAGGAATCATCATTCTACTTTGTATCTCTGTTCCCGCCAACACCACCTCAGGTCTCTTGCATGGTGCCCTGAACATAGCAGCTCTCTAATAAATGCTGAATTTTATAGATAAATAAACTGTAGAGATGAGGAAACTAAGGCACAGGAAGATTGCATCAAGATCATACCATTAGTCTGATCCCTTCTGATTCTAAATTCTATGAACTTGCTTTTCAGAATCCTATGCCTTTTTTCCATGATATTTCTGCAGTGTTAAAAAAAAAAAAAAGTATGCTCTGCTCCTGGCCCCAATTTCTTCCAGAACTCCTTAGCAATTGGTAAGGAAAAACAATTATGCCTTTGGTTAATTTTAAATGGGATTCATATGCAAATAAGTGAAAATTTATAATATTGCACCGTCCTACAAATATTTATATAGTGTTAATTCCCAAGGTATGGTTTTAAATAGCTAACTAATCTTCAAATTTTTCTGTTGAAAAGAATCTGGACTGGTGAAGGGGAGAAGGGGGAAATTAAAAAAAAAATTTTTTTCTTTAAAAAAAATCAAGAGTAATTACTTTTCTAAATATACTCTCTCCTCCAAGTAGTGGACATTCGCAATTTCAAACTGAAATTCTCTTTCTTTCACATTCTCAAAATTTCTAACCTAAAACAGTAAAAATGAATAAATATTTGTTCCTGCTTCATTTGTCACTTTCTCTGTTCTCCAATTTTCTTTTCCCTTCCCTCTAGGGCAGCGGTTCTCAACCTGTGGGTCGCGACCCCAGTGGGGGTCTAACAACCAAAACACAGGGGTCACCTAAAGCCATCGGAAAATATGTATATTATCAGCAACCCTCCCCCTTTGAGGGGAGATGGATTTACCCTGTTGCCTGGAGACCAGACTCAAACAGAGACCCAGAGAGAGCACCTGGGCGCTGGCTCTGGAGGGGTTAAGAAAGAGTCTTGGAGCAGATAATGGAGCTGAGTAACCCCAGCAAAGTGAAGCCTCAGCTTGAGCCGGAGGGAGACAACAGGAAGAAGAAGGAAGTGTCTGCGGACCCCCTCCCCAGGAAGGACTTATCTCCCGCCACAATGCCCAGGCTGCCTCCTGTTGGATTAATATTTCTCAACATATAATTAAATATTGTTTTTGTGATTAATCACTATGTTTAAATTATGTTTGATTTGTAGCAATGAGAATACATAATACATATCAGGTATTTACATTCTGAATCATAACTGTAGCAAAATTACAGTTTTGAAGTAGCCACCAAAATAATTTTTTGGTTTGGGGTCACCGCAACATGAGGAACTGTATTATGGGGTCACGGCATTAGAAAGGTTGAGAACCACTGCTCTAGGGAACTGTTCCTTTATTTTTAATAACATCAATTCTATAATTAGTCATCTTTGATAATTCTTTTATTTTCCTTCTAAAACATACATTATTGCCACATTACCATAATGCCTTAATTCCCAATGCACTGATCACCAGTTTTAGAATAGTACAGTATTAATAATCTCTTCTATTTCAGCAGAGCCTTTTTGTCTGAGGAACACAAAGTCCTTTCTAGGCATTTTCTATCCCCAGTGAGGTAGTCTGGAAAGGAATAAGGATGCATGCCATTTAACATCTCTCACAATCTGGCTCCAGTCTCCTTTTCCAGGCTTATTCCCCATTACTTCTCTGCACACAGTCTACAATCCAGCTGCACTGGCCTGCTTGCTATTCCTCACACATGACACTCTATCTCTCTCCCCCATCCCTTTGCCCTGGCTGTTCTCCTGACTGAAATGCATTTTCTCCTCAACTCCAACTCCTTGGCTTCATTTTGCCTAAAGCCTTTCCTAATTCCTCGTCAAAGAGCTAGTCCCCTTTCCTACTCCCACCCCATCGGAAAAATCTTCAAACTTATCTTGGAGACATTTTGTAATTATATCATGCATTTGGTTTTTTGTCATTTTTCAGGCGTGTCTGACTCTTTAGGACCCCGTTTGGAGTTTTCTTGCCAAAGTTACTGGAGTGGTTCACCTTTTCCTTCTCCAACTCATTTTACAGATGAGGAACTTGAACAGCTCAGGGTCACACAGCTTAAAAGGGTCTGTGGTTGGATTTGAACTCATAAAGATGAGTCTCCCTGATTTCAAGTCCAGTACTCTATCCCCTGTACCATATAGCTGCCCCCAATATACTATGCTTATTTTTATACCAGTATTGTATAGTGGAAAGGAATCCTAGTTCTGGAGTCAGAGGAGCTGGGTTCAGAATCACACATTTTAAAAGTTGGTAGGGACGTGAATAGCCATATATTCTAATGCATAAATAAAAGTTCTCAGCATAATATATGAAATGAGTGATAACCCATCCTTTGTTTGAAACCCCCCAGGGAAGGAGAGGGAGCCCACCTCCTCTTGAATTAGCACTTTTGGACAACTCCAATAGTAAGGAAGATTTTTTCTGACATTAGACCTACAACTGACTTTTTTGCGACTTCTATCCATTGTTCCTGGGTCTGCCATTTGGAGCCAAACAGAACAGGTTTAATCATTTCTCCATGGAACAATTCTGCCCATATTAGAACACAGTTATTTTGCCCTATCTCTCCCGGACCTACCACCCCCAACCTCCATCTGCTCTTCTCCAGGCTAAATATGGCTAGTTCTTTCAACTGATCCTCAAATGGCATGAGTTCACAGTCTCTCATTATTCCGGTTGCCCTTCACTGGATATTCTCAAATTTATTGATATCTTTCTTAAGAACTATTCCCAGAACTGAGCACCATCTAATTGAGGTTTGTCAAGGAAAGAGCAGAAGGGAACTATGTATCACTTTCCTGTTCACAGAAGCTATGCCTCTCAGTGCACTCTAAAATCATACTATCTTCTTGGCTGTCACATCACACAGCTGATTCATATTAGCTTGCAGTCCACTAAATCCTCCTGATCTTTTTCAGACTATCTGCTATCTAATCATGCTCTTCACATCTCATATTTGTGGTCTTGATTTTTTTTTTTTGACTCAAGTGAGAGACTCCATTTATCCCTAATGAATTAATCAAATCTCATCAAAGATACTTACTTCCTATGTGACCTCGGGCAAGTCTCTTAACCTAAGCCCATTTCTTCATATGAAAAAAGGCCTTGACTACATGGCCTCCAAAGTTCCCTCCAGCTCTAAGTTTCAAATATTTCAGGTATAACATGTTGTTTCCACACTCAAAAAAAAATTTTTTTTAAAGAATGTAAGTTGCCTGAGATTAAGAATTGTCATTTTTGATTCTGTACTCCCCCAGGTACTATGAAGTACCTGACACTTAATTATTCCTTAATAAATGTGTATTGAATGATTAATTTCTGCATATAGACATAATGAGGCACAGGACTGTTGGTTACTTGACTTGTCCAGTCACAAATAAGCATGGGGAAATCTTTTGAGTTTCTCATTGTTGTTGTTCAGTTGTTTCAATCATATCTGACTCCATTTCGGCTTTCCTTGGCAAAGATACTCCAGTAGTTTGCCAATTCCTTCTCCAGCTCATTTTACAGATGAGGAACTGAGGCAAAGGAGGCTAAGTGACTTGCCCAGGGTCACTGAGCTAATAAGTATCTGAAGTCAAATTTGAACTCAGGTCTTCCTGATTCCAGTCCACACTCTATCCACTGGGCCACCTAGCTATTTTTCACTGGACTGCTTGGTATATCCAGTCCCCTCTTAGTAGCATTCCCTACCCCCTATTGCTCTGTTTTTGAGAATTACTACAGGCTGATGGGAGATAGACTTGGTCTCCCTGACACATGTATTTCTCAAGGCACTCTTCAAGATGTTAATCTCCATAACAATTCTGGTACTATAACAATGACTAAATGCCTGTGAGCCCTTTCCACCTGATTTAAGATTCAGCTAAGCCTCCTAGAAAGAGTTGCCATGCATTGCTAATGCCTACTTGGATAGTCTTTCCCCACTCATCTCTAAAGATATCCCTTTATTTATTATTACTCCCAAAGGTCTGTCCATCTTGAAGTGTTGTCCAATGCCCACATTGTGATGGGTTGCTCCTCTGATCCTCACTGGAATTGTCTGATCTTTATAATCTTATCTTACTTTCACTTTTCAGAGGAAACTTCCCCCATCTCCGGGACAGTTACTCTAATATAATGCAGGTATGTTCCTTTTCATAGGCTAAGAAGTGTTTTTAATCTTACCAACAAATAAAAAAGATTTTTCAAATGGATATTGAACAGAAAGAAAAAATACCAGGTAGCTAATTTTCTTATCTGTTACCCAGATCTCAAATCAGTTCCAGAATCTAACCCAGATACTGCAATATCAAAAGGAGTTTGGGAGGGACAGGCAGGTAGGTGGCACAGTGGACAGAGCACAGGACTTGGAATCAGGAAGGCTCATCTTCATGAACTCATATCTGTCCTCAGACAATTACCAGCTCTGTTATGCAGGGGAAGTTAGCCCCGTTTGCCTCAGTTCCTCATCTGTAAAATGAGATAAGTAGGAAATGCCAAACCATTCTAGTATCTTTGCAGAAAAAATCCCAAATGGAGTCACAAAGAGCTGAACACATATGTACAACAAGAAGGTAGGATAAGTGTAGCTCCAGGTTGGCTTCCCCACAGATTGAAAAAACATGATATACATCTTTTCCTTTTCTATTTCTTGGTTTCCACATCACTCACTTAGGTGCCTTACATTTTTCAAAACATTTTCATGAACATATCACATTTGCGGGACAGCTAGGTGGATCAGTGGCCCGAGAGTCCGGTCTAAAGATGGTAAGTCCTGGGTTCAAATTTTACTTCACACACTTCTTAGCTGTGTGACCCTGGGCAAGACACTTAGCTCCCATTGTCTAAGTCTTAACCCCTCTTCTCATTGAAACCAATATATAGTATTGATTCTAAAATAGAAGATAAGGATTTTAAAAATATATATCTCATTTGTGATACCTGTGAGGTAGTTGGGACATTATTGCACTACCATGAAAACTTGTTTTGATATTTGTAGCAAGGACATGACTAAACACATTCAGCTGGGATTTTGACTTGGGCCCCATTTGTGGAATAAATGAAATTCAGATTTGCAATTTGAAAATTATTCAAATTCTCTTAAATGAGAGAAATGAAAATCAAGACAACTGTAAGAATACCATCCATCAAATAGATACCAAATAAAAGATCTTTAAAATATTGAAATTCAGTATTAAGGGGGGAAAAAACCAATACATTACATTATGGATATTGTTAACAGGCAACTAAAAACCTTTTGGGAAGCAAACTAGCCATAAATAAATAATTCACAAAATTAATTCTACCTAGCCATCCCATTGTTAGGATTCCACTTTAATATTCCAGTGGCCTCACAGTTTTAAAGATATAGATATTCCGTCCAAAACATTGATGCCTTCTCATCTTGTATAATTGATGTATTCCCATAAATCCTCCATAAAAGAACTACCCAGGGTACTAGAGGTCTTCCTCTAATTCATTTTTACCATTTCTAATAACCTTCTTCTAAACTGTTTTACTATTCCATGAGTAAAAGATCTGGGAAAAAAGAAAAGGATCCACATGTACAAAAATATTTATAGCAAGCCTTTTTTTAATTGAAAAAGAACTGGAAACTAAGGGAATACCCACCAATTAGGGAATGGCTAAAGAAATTCTAGCATATGAATGTAGTAGAATACCATCATACTATTAGAAATGATGAAAGGACCAGGTACAGAGACCTTGGAAGATGTATATGAACTAATGCAAAGTAAGTAAGCAAAACTGGTAGAACAATTTTTCCAATAACAATATTATAAAGACAAACAACTCTGAAAAACTGAAAAAGGTGGATCAATTCAATGATGACCATGATTCCAGGTCATTGATGAAGCATGCTACCCCCTTCAATAATAATAAATTCCTTTTCCCTTACCCTTCCAACTTTGTAGCATACAAAATAGCATATACTTTGAGTACAACCATATTTTTAAAATAAGGTAAAAATATCATTATTAATATCCTAAGGATCTAGAAACACAAAGCACCCATTTCCTCATCAATGAAATGAGGATAATAATATTTGTATTACCTTATGAAATTATTATAATGTGAGTTATTGTTTTTAAGTTATGGATAACATGAAATGGAATAATATTACCCAAAAATCTCTCAGGGCCATATTTACCAAGTATTCTTTTATTGAAAATGTTTACTTCTTCAATATTTAAAATGCCTGGGTTTCCATTTATGCCACCTTAAGGTGAATCAAAAGCTGAAAAAAATATAGACTAGGAAAAAGCCTGTCAAAGATATGGCTAATAGGGGTACTAAGCGGCTCATTGGATAGAGATCAAGACCTATGGACAAGAAGCCCTGGTTTCAAACCTGACCTCAGATACTTCCTAGCTGTGTGACCCTGGGCAAGTCACTTGCCTAGCCCTTACCACTCTTCTTCCTTGGAGCCAATACACAATGTTGATTCTAAGAGAGAAGGTGAGGGTTTAAAAAAAATGTTTGGCTAATGGCCAGTAAGGATATATTTTGGGAATTAGGTCCAAGTTATAGAAAGAAATTATTTATGATCTGACAACCCGCAACAGGTCAGTTATCAAGGTATCTAACTAGTAATAACAATACATATTTTTATAGTGTTCATATATTATATTTTATTTTATATAATTTTTCAGTTTTCAAAACACTTTACATACTTCATTTTTATTTAAGCCTCAATAAAAAATAGCTTCTTTATTATTGTCCCTGTTTTACAGATGAAGAAACTGAGGCTCATACTTACTTGCCCACAGTCACACAACTATAAGTGTCTGACCTAAGATTTTAATCCAGTTCTTCCTAACTTCAAATTCAGCACTCACCATTATACTTGCCTCATATTATACCATGTTGCCTCCAAAAGAGCCCTAAGACAGAAGAGATTAAAAAGAGCAAATGAACCAATTGCCAATCAGAAAATCCATATCTAATGGAATCCACAAATTAGGAATCTACAATGTAAGGCATACCAGAGTTAATACTTTGCCAAAGTCAAACTGAGCTTCCAAAGCTGGGTCTTTCTATTATAGAAGTTTGCTTGACCCAAGTTTCATTGGGATCACCCAGTCAGACCCATCATGTTTCTTCCTGATGCAGTGATCCCCAAGGAGGCATGGGATCTTACATAAGGATTACCAAACTCACTCTAATTTCTGTCAGTTATAATGAAATCAACAAGAATATGTTCAAATAGGAGGCATTTTGTGTTCCTTCTTACATTGTACAAGTAGACAGCCTTGGCATTTTTAGTGTCTAATGTCTTCCTAATTCTGCTTCACTAAAATCCCATTCCTTAAAAATCAAGATATCATTCACCATAATGAAGATACCACTCATAATGAGATTGTTGGTCTTCATAAAACAGGACAAATAACAACAGAGATAGAAAGATGGAAAAAGGCATATCCTCTGACCTTAAGGAGCAGGCATTTGATAGAAGAAATGGAACACTTACTTTCTGTCTTAGAATCAATACTGTGTATTGGTTCCAAGGTAGAAAAGCAGTAAGGGCTTGGCAATGGAGGTTAAGTGACTTGCCCAGGATCACACAAATATCTATCATAGATAGTCAATAATAAGGGCAAAGGGAGTCAGAAAATCATATAAAAAAATTGAGCCTAACGAGATCACTTTCACTTGAAACAATCTAGGAAAGTTTCATCCTGGAAGAGGTGGTTTTTTAATTGATCCTGAAAAGAAGGGAGAGACTTCCATGAATGAAAATTGACAAGAATTCTATTCTATACATGGCTAATGAAATGAGCAAAGGAATAGGAATTAGAAACAACAAAATGAAAATGAGAAACAATGAAATTCAATTTTGCTGGGACATAAACTACATGAAAATTGGACAGTAAGTTGGAGCCATATTATGGAGAGTTGTAAAAAGGGTCAAATGTTTAAATTTTACTTGGTAGACAAAAGGCAGCCACTGAAGGTTTTTTAGTAGGCAAGTGGCATGTTCAGACAATTACTTAGCAATAATGTGGAAGATAAATGGCAGCTAGGTGGCACAGTGGATAGAGTGTAGCCCCTGAGATTCAAATCTAGCCTCAGACACTTACTAGCTGTGTGACTCTGCTAAGTCACTTAACCCTATTTGCTTCAGTTTCCTCATTTGTAAAATGAGCTGGAGAAGGAAATGG
Source organism: Monodelphis domestica (assembly GCF_027887165.1). Classification (NCBI taxonomy): domain Eukaryota; kingdom Metazoa; phylum Chordata; class Mammalia; order Didelphimorphia; family Didelphidae; genus Monodelphis; species Monodelphis domestica. Next base: position 212,758,208 of record NC_077233.1, on the reverse strand, counting down.
CAAACCTCTCCAGTAACTTTGGCAAGAAAACCCCAATTGGAGTCAGTGAAGAGTAGGAAATGGCAAAACAATATGGAAGATGGATCTTTAAAGAAACATAGTAGAGGCAGAAATAACAGTTGGTAAGCTATTATAGTAGTCTATTCAAATATTCAAAAGATCATCTCTATTAAAGGGGATGGTCCTACCTATAATCTATGCATCCATCTTACCAAGGTCCTTCCATAAATTCACCAGAGTGGATTCATTCAATATGCTGGAAACTTCTCTCTAGGTTCTTTTGACTTTTCAAGAATATCAGTGGAACACCCCAGCTGCCCACCAGTCATCTCTCACTCTTGCCACATAACTGACCTATATTCTTTCTCTGATCATATATTTCCTTTTATCCCCATTTTTCCTTTGTAGTTCCTGGTTTGTTAGGAGTTGCAGCCTACTCCTACTCGCCACATGCTTCTCTGTTGCCCTCTGTATGACACTTATTTTTAATTCTTTAGAGATTGTAATGTTCCATGTATCTCAACAGACTAAATGGGGGGTGGGGGTGGGAATCAGGACCTCACATGGGAACTGAGAAGAGAAATCAGAATCAATTAAAATTTTAAAAAAAGAAACAAGAAGACTTAGCAATTGATTAAAGATATGGATTGTTGATGAAGTAGAGATTTTTAAAATTGTTTATGAGCCTGGATAAGCTAAAAGTACAGTAAAAGAAAGTTAGAGGGAGAGTAAGGTTCCCCTCATTTCGATCTAGTGAATACCACTCAGAGAATATGTGGGTTTCTCTTCTTTAGACTGTAAACCAAGGCATGATGACAGACTGAAGAAACACTAGAAATTCCAATCTCAGCTCTCCCATTTACTTGGACAAGTTACTTCAGTTCTAAAAATCTCAAGTACCTTAACTGTAAAATGAAGAGAGAAAACAAAATGACCTCTAAGGCCCTTCCAGTGCTAACAATCAGTGATTCAATCTAACTTCTTTTGTCCTAACCTGTGCCCTTCCTCCCTGGTGAGCTATCCTAGACCTATTTTCCATTAGAATATCAAATCTACTTTGCTATATTTAGGGAGAAGAATTGCTGGGTATATATTTTGGGTCTTTCTCCAAAATTAGAATGCCCATCTTTTTAGAATTACTGGGATACTCATAAAAGATTAGGTTAATTTAGCCATTTACACAGAGAAAAATAAGTGGATTAAAGAATGGCATTTGCCTAGGTTATATCATGTAGTTGGATGAGAACCAGAGCTACAGATAAGCAATGAGCTGAATAAGAGGAAGAGAACATGCTTAAACACATTCAGGGATGTCAGGCAGTATTTTCATGTCAAGCTTTTCTCAATTACAAAATCTGGTCTTTCCTAAATTCTATGTGTCTATGCATCAAATAATAATAATGTTTATATAACATTTTAGGATTTATAAGATGCATTATCTCATGTTATTTCACAACAACCCTGATAGGTAGGTGCTATTTTTATCCTCATTTTACATTTGGGCTATAAACTGAGGTGGACAGAGTCAAAGTGACTTGTCCAGGATTACACAGCTAGTAAGAGTCTGAGGCCAAATTTGAACTCAAATCTTCCTGATTCCTGGCCCAATGGACTACCTAAGTATTATCATACAATAATCACTTTTATCCGCGAAGTATATCCTCTCAACAGAGGTTACCCTCACCACAATTTTAGTCATATATCTCACTTTTCCTTAACTAAATTCCTTGAAAAAGCTATCTGTACTTGATAACACCATTTCTTCTCCCCTCTCTCTTCTAAAACGTTTGCAATCGTGAAACTAAAACTGCTCTCTCCAAAATTACCAATTTTCTCCTAATTACCAAATATTTCTTCATTGAAATCCTTCTTGATCTTTCCACAGCCTTTGACCCAGGTGGTAATTTTGCCCTCCTAGATACTCTCCCTCTTGGGGTTTTCAACAAACTAGAGAAAAAGGAGATGGATGAATCGGGCATGCAACTAAAAAAACTAGAAAAAGAACAAATTCAAAATCCCCAGATAAAAACTAAATTGCAACTACTAAAAATCAAAGGAGAAACTGTCTATCCGAGCCTTGGAATCGGTGGTCCCCTCCTTAGTTCTTCTGGAAGCCCGTGGCTTCTTTCAAAGCTGCCTTAAAACACTCTTTCCTGGAAGGCCTTTCCAAGAGCCTTCCTGTTAGTGTCTCCAACCGAAGGTAACCTCCAAGCCACTATTTTTATCTTGTGTACTTTGTGACTATGTGCCTAGTGGATTGAGCTCTGGAACTCTGGAGTCCAGAAATCTCATCACAACAACAAAAGCAACGTTTTCACTCTCCCCATCAAAATGTAAGCTCCAAAAGGGCAGGAAATGTTTCCCTTTCTTCTTTGTAAGGCCTTGCAAAGCTGAGTGGCTTAACTGACAAATGAAAATAAAAACAAACTAAAGGATTGGAGCCACTAGCTAGATAATGAGCCAACCTCCAAGGCAAGAAGACAAATTCAAAATCTCCTGGGGACAAGGGAGATCCTGGGTTAGTTACTTAACCTCAGAAACGCTAGAGGCAATCTTTTTCTGTTGTTGTTTGTTGTTGCTCTGTCAGGTCTCCTCCCCCTTTAGGATTTACTTAGCAAAGATTCCAGAATGGTTTGCTATTTCCTTCCCTAGTTCATTTTTACAGTGAGGAAACTAAAGCAAGCAGGGGTAAGTGATTTGTCCAGAGTCACTCAGCTAGTAAGTGTCTGAGGCTGGATTTGAACCCAGAAGAAGAGTCTTCCTGACACCAAGCCCTGCACTCTACTTCACCACCCATAAGTTTTTGTGTTCCACAACGCCTCATTCTTCGAATTGTTCACTCACCTCCCAATTTGCTTTGGAAAAAATAGTTCGAATAGATCAAATGTTATCCTTATCACCATTTTATGGTTGAGGAAACTGAGAAAAATGGTGCTTGGTCGTCCCATCAGGAAGTGTCTGAGGCTTGATGTCAGGTCTTTCTGAGTCCAGGTCCAGCATTCCATCCACTGCCTTCTTGGGGTCTTTACATGAAGGATTTGGACTAGTTGGTCTCCAGAACCTGGGCCACGAAGGGGAAGGAGACTCAGGCCCCGGGAGCCAATGGCGGTGATTTTGTCCTGACCATTCCTCAACCTCTCACAAGCACAGTGCTCTTAGGAAGAGTGGAGGGAGGGAGGGAGAGAGAGAGGATGAGGGGGGAGCCACGAGATAGACAGGCTTGACAAAGGAAGACAAGCATGTTATGTGAATAAAATGCAAACTATTACATGGTTGTCACGACAAGCATCCAGCCTTGAAATTTTAACCAGCATTTTTTTCTTGGAGGAAGGCTGGTTTCATTTTAGCAGTCCATTTGAGTGGTTGCTGGGTTATAAATATCTTCACATGAGCTATCAGTTCAACTCAACAAGTCTTTTCTTAAACCCTGACTTCCTGTCCTAGTGACAATTCCATGAAAGAAGGGCAAGGGCCAGGCAAATAGGCTTTAGTGACTTGCCCAGGGTCACACAGCTAGGAAGTGACTGAGGCCACATTTGATCTCAGGTTCTCCTTACTCTAGGTCTGGTGCTCTATCCTCATTTATTAAGCCCCTACCTAGTGTCTGCCACTATTCTGGCTGCCTAGGGATATAAAACAAAAGTTCCTGTCCTCAAGAAGATGATGTTATATTGGAAAAAGAAAATAAAAGTTGCATTTATATAGTACTTTTAATGTTTACAACATACTTTATATATGATATCTCATTTAATCTTTTAAGAAAATCATCACCCTCCATCTTATAACCAATACTGTATATTGGTTCTAAGACAAAAGAACAGTAAAAGGGCTAGGTAGTAGAAGTTAAGTGACTTGCCCAGGGTCACATAGTTAAGAAGTGTCTGAGGTCATATTTAAACCCAGGACCTCCCATCTCTGGGCCTGGCTTTCAGTCCACTGAGCCATTAGCTTATTCCTATCTCATTTTATCTTCACAACAAACCAGTAAAGTGGATGCTATTATTGGCTGATATATGACATGCAGTTTTCAGTCTTTTTTTTTTTTAATATTTCAATGCATCTCATAAATGTGATTACTCCCTCTACTGGTGCCAATGGCAATCCCCACTTTCTCAACTCTTGTCCATGTTCTCCCATAAATCCTCCACAGAAGGAATATTGTTAGGCTCTTGTCTTTCACAGAAACTGAATATGCTAAAAGTTATCAGCAGATCATTCTACAATTTATCATTATGCTGGAGCCTGACAGATGTGATTTGTGGTTTCAGCAAGATGGAGAAACCACTCACACTATAAACCACTCACACATCCAGCAGTAAGGATGCTCAACAAGTTGGGGGGAGGGGGAGATTGGGAGGAAGCAAAACAAAGAATTCTCACATCACAGTCAGTAGGTTTGCTGTCATTTGACTGTTTCCTATAAAGGCATCTGAGAGATCGAATAGCCTTTAACATCTTCGAGATTTTGAAATACAGAAGCAAAACACTGCATTGTCACGGGAAGAATTGCAGTCAATATATCTTTCTACAAACGGGGAAAATATTTTGTAACAAGTTTTCAAGGAGATAGTCACTCCCAATATTTGTAATGCAGAGTTTGCTGTGTGTTTCCTGAACATACAATAGGTTCCCATTTTATAGAGTTGAGTTGATTTTTTTTTAAACCCTTACCTTCTGTCTCAGAATCAATACTGTGTATTGGTTCCAAAGCAGAAGAGCAGAATCAATACTGTGTATTGGTTCCAAAGCAGAAGAGCAGTAAGGGCAATGGGGGTTAAGTGACTTGCCCAGGGTCACTCAGCTAGGAAGTGGCTGAGGTCAGATTTTAACCTAGGACCTCCTGTCTCCAGGCCTGGCTCTCAATCCACTGAGCCACCCAGCTGCCTCCTCTTTTTTCTTTTTTAAAGGATATTTGAAGTTTTTCAATGACAAGGGGGAAAGGCAATCAGAAGTATTTATAATTTTTAGAATAATGTAACTAGTTATACTTTCTACAATCTGTATATATCCTTTCTTAGTGTTTTTCAACTTTTATTTCTTTTTAAAATTTTAAGTTTTTAAATTTAAATTCTTTAAAAAATTTTAAATAACTGGTTTACATAAAAATTTTTTAATCTTTTTTATAATTTTGAGTTCAGAAATTATTTCTAAGAACTTGTTTATAATTCAATTCTATCCAACAAGCATTTATTAAGAACCTTAAAAGTGCCAAGCTCTGTGCTATGTGCTGGATGTACAAGACAAAAATAAAATAATAAAATAGTTTTTGTCCTCCAAGAGCTTATATTCTACTGGAGAGATGGTGGGGGAAAGCAGAATATAACATACACAGATAAGGAAATGAAAGATAATTGGAGGAAAAAATACAAATAATTTGATGGTAATCAGGAAAAACTTCCTATGGATGATAACAACTGAGACCAAGGGACTAAATAGAGGGATGGATTTTGGTAAGTTTGTAGAACAATGTGGAGGGTTTCAGAGTGTGGAACAGAAGAGAAGAGGGGGCTCATGGTAGATGGCCTCTATTTTCTTAGTGTGTGTGTGTGTAGTAGTCTCTAGGTAACCGAGGATGACGATTGACTTTGTGCGTTTTTGTGCACAAAGACACCTGTGTATGAAGATTTAAGTGGAAAAGTCGATGCACAGAGACAGTCCCACTCTCTCGGCATTGGAAGCCTGGGTCCAGTGGCACGAAAAGTCGTTACACCTGGAGACTTCCTCAGCTGCATTGGATGGCCAAGTTGTCTTTTGTGCTCCAACACGCCCTAAGCACTCCACAGTGCTTTGCTGTGTCATCATCTCAGTCGTTGAACCTTCTTGTTGGTTTCTTCCGCCTGTTCCACCGAAACAGTCTTCACATGCTGGGTGAGCAAAGCCCTGGTTCACCAGGGGTCGATGACGCGATGGCTACCCTCACAAGGTTTAGCCGGCCTGTCGAAGCCGTTGCCCAGGGTGTGGCCACTGCTGCATGCTAGCAGCTACTGGGAGCCACAAGTGAGAGCTGGGTGTCAGGTGGGGGTCAGTGGCTGGAGAGCTGCCCTAGGAGGGCACGACACGCCCTCCATACCAAAGATATTACTCCTCCCTGAGCACCCCATACACCCCTTAGTAGTTCTTCCACATATATCAGAGAGAGGCCAAGTCAACTGATAGGAGGGAGGAAGTAAGTTTATTGTCTATAGCATGGGTGTCAAAGATGGCACACAGAACACTCTCTATGGGCACATGGCCATCTCCCTTCCCCCTTCCAGAATTTGTTACTAGAAAGGCAGAGAGACTCCAGCAGAGCTGCTCCCTTCCCCCTCTCCCCTGTGTCTAATGACATTTTTTCACATCATCTACCCCTCTGCCCAACAGCCCAAAGGGAGCACAAAGGAAGTAAGGTCAGCTACTCACAGGTGGCAGAACTGGAGGGGAGCAGAGCACTTGGACCACTCTCCCCCTTTCTATACTTGCTGAGGGCATTCCTCACATCATCCACCCCTCTATCCAGCAGCCCAATGGAAGTGCTTTCTTCCTCTCTTGTGCTGGGTAAAGGGTGGGGGCAAGCCCAGTACTCAGGGCACAAGAAAGGCCTGCCACTCCATCTCTAAAAAGTTCACCATCACTGATCTGTGGGGTTGCATTATGCAGTAAGCAGTGTTGAATGACTTTCTCTAGTAGCATTTATCAGCAGAAGAATTGGAACAATAGGCAGATAATGGGCCCAAAGGAGATTTAACAAAGTGACCATTGGATACAGTAGATTTAAGAATAGAGTATCTAGATAAACTGGATATCCATGAATCAATAAAGGGAAGAAAGTAAGGCCAGCAAAAGGTGTGATGGACTGGGAAGACAAAGATGAGACCAGAAGTCAAAGATCACAATGAGATTTAGGAGGAATGAGGCAGAATGGATGGAAGGATAGAAGGTTATAATGAAAGATAGAAGTTTCAAGGGCCCTATATCATAGAGGTTTTAGCACCATGTTTGCAACTCAGAACAAAATTTTCTCTAAAAAACATGCTTTAAATGGTGACATCAGGGGGCAGCTAGGTAGCTCAGTGGATTGAGAGCCAGGTCTAGAGACCAGAGGTCCTAGGTTCAAATCTGGCCTCAGGCACTTCCTGGCTATGTGACCCTGGGCAAGTCACTTCACCCCCATTGCCTAGCCCTTACCATTCTTCTGCCTTGGAACCAATAGACAGTACTGACTCTAAGAGGGAAGGTATGGATTTAAAAAATAAATAAATAAACAAATAAATAAATAAATGGTGACTTCATTCACAGGTCAATACACAAAAGCCTTATTTAACCCATAATATATATATGAACAATAGCACTGATACTACAGACTTTGGTGAGTTTGAGAACTCTTTTCACATAATTGTTTGTCAGTGAACAAATAACAGATTTATTTATGATTTTTTTCCTGGCAATATCTACTCAAGACAGCCAAGGTAGTGACTTTCCCCACCCCACCCCCACCCTAGACTTCACAGAGTGCTTTGTTTTATGACTCTCTAATGCATTTATTATGCAATATTGGGTTTTCTAATTCACCTATCTCATCCCAGAAATTGACAAATTATACCAAAAGATCAGAGATTAAAAGTTGGAAAGGATCCCCCAAAGATCATTTAATCTACTCCCTCATTTTGTAAATACAAAAACTGAGAATTACAACATTTAATTGAGGTCATATAAAAAGTAAGCATCAGAAGTGAGATATGAGCACAGTCTTCCTGAATACAGAACCAATGGTCAATTCAATTTCACTGGACAATGTGGTCTCTCTTTATGTCAGTGTCCAATCCTCTGTGTTGTTCAGTCATTTTCAGTTGTATTTAGATACAACTACATGACCTCATTTGGGATTTTCTTGGAAGAGCCAGTAGAATAGATTGCAATTTTCTTCTCACAGTTCATTTTATAGATGAGGAAACTGAGGCTAACAGGATAAGTGACTTGCCTACAGACTTGATAAGTGTCTGAGGCCAGATTTAAACTCATGAAGATGAGACTTCCTGATTCCAAACCCAGTGCCCTATCCATCTAGTTGCCCAAGCTCTCAATAAATGTTCATTATATTAAACATATGATTGAAATAGAACTAGACTGGGAAACAGTTAACCCAGGTTCTTGTCTCAGCTCTGCTACACTTAATGGTCCTTCCAGCTTTAAGTCACTTCTAATCTGGCCTGGGTTCTGAATTTCAAGATGAGGGATGGAGAAGGGAGACAGCATAATGATAACGGAAAGAACATTGGCTTCAAAGTACAATGGCTTGCTTTCAAATTCCACTTCTGGCACTTACCAGATGTGTGACACTAGGCAACTTATATCATTTCCCTGGACCTTGGTTTCCTCATCTCTGAAATGAGTGTTTTGGACTTCTTTCCACCTCCAGATCTAGAGCTGAGGAAGAGGAAGAGACTTTTTTTCCCACTTCAATAGATGAATTCAGAGGCACAATTTTGAAACAAGCCAAGTTCACCTTTAGGGCATCTAGGTAATACAGTGGTTAGAAAGCTGGGCCTGCAGTTAGGATGGCTCATCTTGCATTCAAATCCAGCCTCAAACACTTCCTAGCTATGTTACCTTGGGCAAGTCACTTAACCCTGTTTATCTTCATTCCTCTACTGTAAAATGAGCTGCAAAAGGAAATAGCAAATCATCCTAGTCTCTTTAACAAGAAAATCCCAAATGGGGTCACAAAGAGTTTGATAAGACTGAACAACATATTTATCTTTGGTCTTTTCCTTTCTCCCTTCTATCTTCCTTCCCTGAAGTCACCAAAATATGAAATTATATTTCTTTCTCTAAAGTACAAATATTTCTATGCTCAGAAATGGATTAAATAATTTTTATAGCATTAAACTTGCATAGTTGCACCCACGCTTAACAGGTAAATTAATTAAAGCTTAAGATAGATTTATGAGGGACAAAAACAAGACAATTTCTGGCTAGACTCAGCCACATCTTGACTGCTGGATATCCTGGTCCTCCGTTTTCTCCGTAAGTCAAACATTACTGCAACTTTCATCCTGCAGTGCCATCTACAGTACATTGAAAAATGGAACATGATAATTAAAGGTCACTGAAACTCAAGAGTAATACCAAATCACCCTAATAATAGCTATTTTTGATCTGGGAAAGGGCAAAGTACCTCTTAAATATTCATTATTACTCTGCCTTTCTTTTGCAGTGGTTCAATGATGCAAAGAAAGCCATTTTTCCAAAGTAACCTGGGAAGTTAATGGACAATTCAATTCAACAAATACTGATTAATCATCTGCTATGCCCAAGACATTAGGCAGCATGGTGGAGTGGGTAGAGTTAACCTCATTGGGAGGAAGACATGTTTAAGTTTAGCCAGTCACATATTGGCAATGTGACTATGGACAAGTTATCTTATACCTCAGTGCTCCTAGACAACTAAACTATAAGTTGGAAAACAAGTGCCAATCTGAATGGTAGAGTGGCTTTCTTCATCAGGTATTCCCTATGCCAGTAAAATCATAGGTTTAGAAATGTTTCTTTCTTCCTTTTTTCTAAAAGCATAATATATGGTAGTAAGGGCTGAAGAAATGAAGATTTAAAGAAAAAAAATTTAGTTCCTGCCTCAATAAGTTTACAATTTAGGAAAATTCATAGAATCAGGACAAGATAAGAATTTTTAGTCCTCACTTTTGCCAACTGGAACATAGAGGGCTGAAAGAAACAAACTAAGTCTACAAGAGGGATTTTTAACTTGGGGTCTGATTTTTTTTAGTATTATTTTGATAATTCTATTTCAATAAAATCTGTTTTCTTTATAATCTTATATATCTTATTGTATGCTTTAAAAACATTATGCTTTGTTACTAGGACAGAAAGTAAGGGTCTTAAGGAGGGGGCACTTGGGTGGCACTCGGGTGGCACAGTGGATAAAGCACTAAGCCAAGAGTCAGGAGGATGTGGGTTCAAGTATGGCCTCAGATACTTCCTAGCTGTGGGACCCTGGAAAAGTCACTTAATCCTGTTTGTTTAGCCCTTGCCCTTCTGTCCTAGAGTTGTTACTAGGTCATAAAGTAAGAGTTTTTAAAAAAAAATTTATACTGAGAAGGGGCACATAGCCTTCACCAGACACTTAAGAAAGTACATAAAAGTTTTTTTTTAACTCTATAGATACCTGAATTCCATTAAAATTGAAGTTTTTAATTCTGACATATGATTGTAATAGAATGCTATTATGTGGTAAAAAATGACAAAAATATGGAAATGATAATACAGGTACAACTTATTTGGTTTGACACCTTGGGGAAAAGGGAAAAGAGGAAGGGAGATGATTTAGATTACAAAATGTCAGAAAACAAATGTTAAAAATTGTTTCTGTATGCAACTGGGGAAGAAATATTTTTTTTAAAAAAGGAAGAAATGACCAATATAAGGAATTCAAATAAACGTGATGAAGTTTATATGAACTGATACAGAGCAAAATAAGCAGAACCAGAAGGACAATATACACAGCTATGTTCAGTTCAACAAGAATCTTAGTAAATATTTGCTTTATTCCCAGCTCTGTATTATGTGCTGGGGATTCAAAGACAAAAAAGAAAAGCTCCTGTTCTCAAGAAACTTAGAATCTACTACGAGAAACAACATTTATACAGACAGATATAAAGTAATTTCAAGACAGAGCACTATCAGAGAACTAACTACACAGGGAATCTATCAGGAAAAATCTAGTATAGGAAATTTGGACTTGAACTGTCTTGAATGGAGCTAGGCTGCCCAACATGAAGGGTTTGTAAGAAAGAACATCCAATACATGAATGATAGTCTGTAAAAAATACAAAATGTGCATAGGAAAGAGCAAGTCAGACAATTTAATTGGGACATAGTATGTAATGAAGAATAATGTGAAATAGTTTGAAAAAACAAGTTGGAGGCAAATCATTGAAGGGCTTTGAATGCCAAACAAAAGGGCTCATATTTTATCTTAGAAACATGAAGCCAGTGAATTTATTGAGCAGGAGAGATGTGTTTAGAATTGTGCTTTAGCAATAACAATATAACAACTCAGAAGGAGGGGGAGGCCAGTTAGGAGACTAGTAATTACAAGAATCCAAAGAGAGACCTGAACTAAAAGGGTAGACTTCTCTTTCTTCTCCAAAAGACTGTTCCCCTTAATCATCTCTCTTAATTTTTCAATCTCAAACTAGTTTTCTTTCTAACTTCAAAATATTATCAAGTATTCTCATCCCCCAGGAAGACCTGGGTTCAAATTTGACCTCAGATACTTCCCAGCTATGTGACCCTGGGCAAGTCACTTAACCCCAGTTGCCTACCCTTTAACACTCTTCTGTTTCAGCATCAATACTTAGTATCAAAGCTCAGACAGAATTTAAGGGTTTAAAAAACTACAATGTTGATAAGCTTTGACAAAGGACTATTTACTAAAAAGGGATATAGCAAGAACAAAACTATTTTTGAAAACTCCACCATACCCTCTTCCCACTTCAGGTCCAAAATGGAGCCCACTCTCCCTTCTTAGTCCTTGAAGAGAGTGGGCTCAGACATAGAGTGGATGCTACAAACATTCCTCCCACCAAGTTTACTTCCAAAGATATGTATAAATGGATGTCACTCCCTTGCCTGTGGGACATGGAATCTCAGTTGCTGGGTCCATTTACTTCTGGGCTCAGACACATGGGAGATTAGGACTATGTTGGCTCCTTCACCTGGCTAAGGTGTGATTGCTATGGCAGTCACTGCCATGGACTTCCATTATTTGACTTTAGGATGTTCATCAACTCTTTCACAGCTCACAGGGTCATTCCACCTTCAATATTCCTTCACCTAAGATCAGGAAAGAATAAATAAATAGCAACATCAGAAGAAACAGAAGGCTGTGTGTTCACCACAGGTCACATGGACACCCAGATGGGGAGATAAAATACCCTCAGCAGCATCTGCCACTGATAATGATGCCACCTCTAGCCACAGTATTGCTCTCTCTTCACTTGAAAGCTGTCAGAGAAAGAGAGACTGAATTCCTCCACTAGAACTTTTATACGTACAGTCAATTTTGGCTCAGAAGCCAATTAAAAGACTTTTCTATTCCAAGCAATCGGCAAACAGGAAACAGTCACAGAATATCTGCATACATTTTTAATTGGGGAAAAGGCCCCTCCAATTCCTGTCATCACACATTTCCAGAAGCAAGCTCCACAAATATCTGCATGAGATGGCACCAGGCAAGACATATTATACTTGCTCCAAGGACTGGGTCCTGATTGACCAGTCCCAATGGGAGAAGTGTATGTGTGTGTTATATGTAAACATATATGCATATGCATACATATATGTAAATGTATGTAGAAATAGACATGATGAAACAAAGTTAGGAGTCATCTGCTTAGAGTTTATAATTGAACACATAGGAACTGAGGAGAGAAGAAGACCTAGGAAAAAACTACAGGAGTATACCAATGTTTTAGGGGATGGGACATGGATGATGATCTAGCAAAGGAGAAAGAGAAGATAGGAGGAGAAACAAATCAACAATACAAAGACCCAAAGAAGAAAGAATCCAGGAGAACACAGAAGGAGGACCCAAGAAGGATGGTTGAGAATAACTACAATAATGTATATAAAAAGAATACTAAAAGCTGATAGGGCAGCTAAGAAACACAGTGGATAGAGCACTAGACCTGAAATTGGGAGGACCTGGGTTCAGATCTGAACTCAGATACTTCATAACTGTGCCTAGCCCTTGCCCTTCTGTCCTAGAGTTATCATATCACTAGGACAGAAAGTAATAGTTTAAATATCAAAATTAAATTTTAAAAGGTTGAACTTTGAGCAATTAAAATAATCAAACCTGGACTTAAAACATAGCTAAATGAAACATGCCTCTTTCTTCTCAGTAGAGATGAGGGATTGTGGGGGCAGAATAGTGCCTTCAATTGTAGAGAAGAGAAATTACAAGGCATGCAGCAAGACAAGAAGCTGGAGATTGGTCAGCTGTCAATCAAAGGAAAATTCCATACGGAATGTGACCGGGAAACAGTTGAAGGCAAGAGCCAACTGCTTGACTGGATTTCTGGGCTTTGGGGCTGATGGTGGTGACTTTGAAGGAAGAAGCTGGGTTTATCTCTGGGACTTGGGATAATCAAGTTGGAGGTGACTTGGCTGATTTGAAGGCAGAAGAAGGACAGTAATCCATATATCTCTCTCTGACTGGTTCTTTTTCATGATAGTGACTGAATTACCATTTCTCTCAATATCCTCCAACCCAAGACTCACTGCAGATAATAGGGAAACCTCCACCCCTTGTACCTTCATCCTCTATCTTGTCCTGTTTTTCCCAATAAACCCTTACTTAAGATAGATAGTGGTAGTCTCTCGGTGACCGAGAATAACTATTGTCTTTGTGCAGTTTCACCTATGTGGCTTTGGAGTCCAAAGGCTGAGGCACAGAGTTTGTGGCACATGGGGCATGGGACGCCAGTTGTTACAGGAGGTGCAGTTGTGGCCTGGTGTCGGCGTTCACGCACAGCAGCAAGACGTCCACGTCGCTCATCTTCAAAGGTGGTGGCAGCACGGTTAATGTGGGTTCCCCAGCTGCTTCTGACAGAGGCAGCAAGTTCTAGTTGCTTTGGTGTCATGCCAGCCCACTTCAGGTTTGACTTCAGCTGATCCTTGAATCTTTTCTTTGGTCGGCCTTGTTTCCTGAGTCCAGCTGACAGTTCACCATAGAATACCTATCTTGGTATTTGCTGGGGGTCCATGCGGATGACGTGTGCAGACCATCATAGCTGGGTTTGGAGGACCATGACTTCAATGCTGGTGGAGTTGGCTCTGTCGAGGACTTCCTGATTGGTGATTCGGTCCTGATGATTGACCGGAGAGAGCATTGGTGGAATTGCTCCAGCTGTTTCATATGCTTCCGGTACAGTGTCCATGTCTCATAACCGTACAGGAGCGAGCCGAGGACCACTGCGTTATACCCTTTGAGCTTCGTCGCAGTTCTTACACCGCTGTGTTGGAGGACTTTGGAGGGCAAAGATAAAGAAGAGAAAAAAGCATTTCCTCTGAACATCATAGTTCACCCTGAGTGACTTAGAAGGAGGGTGAAGAAGAAGGGCGAAGGGGAAACTGAAGGGAAGAAGAGGGGAGGAAGGGAAATTGGAAGAGGGAGGAAGGGAAGTATAAAAGGGAGGAGAGTAGGCAAAGGAAGATAACTACCTGATCTATTAGTTATCATTTATCCATCAAATATACCCTCCAATATCATCTATTACACTCTGAGACTTGGACACTATTACAAATATTTATCAGATAAGACAATATGTGTAAAAAGAGTTTAGCACAATGTCTGGCACATAGTAGGCAATATATAAATGCTTAGTCCTTTCTCTTCCTTATATCACTTTTTTTTTAATCTGTTTTTCTTTCTTATAAGAAAGTGTTCAGTTCTGACTGGGACAGGAATGCCAAGGGAGAAGAAGAGTTATTATATATTATTATATAATGTGTATATGTTATGTATATATACAAATGACTGTTATATAAAAACAAAGAATATCATTTTTCATGCTTCCTAGAACAGGGTCCCATATACATAGTACTTGGTTTATATCTTAACCTTAAAGGGAAACTTTCACAATGTCCAAAGTTTTGAATGTCTTGAAGATATAGGAGGAATATATCTTCAAATCTCTTGCTAAAGCAACCTACCAGAGTGGCACCAACATGGATTTCCAAATCGAGCAGCAAACTTACAAAAGGAACAGGGATAGCATCTACCTCATAAATTTTTAAAGGATTTGGGGGAAGTTGCTGCTTTTAGCTTGGACTGATATTGCCATTGAAAATACAACTGACAGTGTTAACTAATCTAGGAGTGCTGGCCAGCAGCCACTGTTTCGAAATTTGGGCTGACATTGGTGCCACACCTATTGCTGGACGTTTTATACCTTGTACCTTCACTATCCAAATTCCAGCAGCTTTCCAGGAGCCTCACCTTTTAGTGGTTACTGACTCACAAATGATAAATTGCTTTTCATAGAAGCCAAAGTTGGCAAAATGTGCTTTATGCTATACTATGAAAAGATTGAAATTAGGAACCTATATCAAGCATTCCAGTTGCTCAGATACCCATGTGTGGTAAGAACAGGAGAATGTTACTATCATTTGAGGCAAATGGAGAAAATGAGGTTTATAGTTCACGTAGTTCAGTTTTATGGGGTTTAATTTTTTTTCACTTACACAACAATTTAAGTTTTGTTTTTTTATTTATACAACTATTAAAAGGGGATTTAAAATATTGAAATCTACTTTTTCATGTTTGAATAATTATAACTGGATTGCATGGATCTTCTCCAAACTTAAAAATGGAAGAAAAATAAAAAGTTTTGGTACAAACAAAACCAATGCGACCAAAATTCGAAGGGAAGCAGCAAATTAGGAAACAATCTTCATAACAAAAATCTCCGACAAAGGTCTAATTACTCAAATTTATAAAAAGCTAAACCAATTGTACAAAAAATCAAGCCATTCTCCAATTGATAAATGGGCAAGGGACATATAAAAGGCAATTTTCAGTTAAAGAAATCAAAACTATTAATAAGCACATGAAAAAGTGTTCTAAATCTCTTATAATCAGAGAGATGCAAATCAAAACAACTCTGAGGTATCACCTCACACCTAGCAGATTGGCTAACATAACAGCTATGGAAAGTAATAAATACTGGAGAAGATGTGGCAAAGTTGGGACATTAATGCATTGCTGGTGTAGTGAATTAATCCAACCATTCTGGAGGGCAATTTGGAACTATGTCCCAAGGGCTTTAAAAGACTGTGTGCCTGTTGATCCAGCCAATGCACTGCTGGGTTTGTACCCCAAAGAGATAATAAGGAAAAAGACTTGTACAAGAATATTCATAGCTGCACTCTTTGTGGTGGCAAAAAACTGGAAAATAAGGGGATGCCCTTCAATTGGGAAATGGCTGAACAAATTGTGGTATATGTTGTTGATGGAATACTATTGTGCTAAAAGGAATAATAAAGTGGAGGAATTCCATGTGAACTGGAACAACCTCCAGGAAGTGATGCAGAGCGAAAGGAGAAGAACCAAGAGAACATTGTACACAGAGACTGATACACTGTGGCACAATCGAATGTAATGGACTTCTCCATTAGGGACAATGCAGTGATCCTGAACAACTTGGAGGGATCTATGAGAAAAAACACAATCCACACTCAAAGGAAAAACTGTGGGAGATGAAACACAGAAGAAAAACAACTGCTTGAATACATGGGTCAAGGAGATATGGCTGAGGATGTAGATTCTAAATGAACATCCTAATGTGAACACCAACAACATGGAAATAGGTTCTGATCAAGGACACAAGTAATACCCAATGAAATTGTGCATTGGCTGTGGGAAGGGTAGGTGGAGGGGAGGGAGGGAAATAATATGATTCTTGTAACCAAGGAATAATGTTCTAAATTGACTAAATAAATTAAAAATTTTGTTTAATGTAAGAAAAAAGTCTGAGGAAGAGCTTTAGAAATTTCAGGCAAATTACAGGTTTTCTAGGGGAGCAGTTAAGTTGTGTTTTTTTTTTTTAAGTAGATCTTTGATTAAAATGTCTTTCCTTAATATTAATTGTGGTGTCAGGAATGACTACAATGCATTAATTATTATTGTTTCAGTCTGTATGTAACTCCAAGGAAAATTGCCTTGAATTGTAAGACTAAAATATTCTAATTATACACTGGACCAGTTCTTGCTTTCTGTGATCTTTGCTAATTTGCTCAAAATGATAAGCAACAACAGACATGTCACTTACACTGCAAAAGAAATGGCCTTTCAATGTTATCTTAGCTTTCCTACTTGAACTGACCAGTAGGGCAAACAATACTGGATTCGCCTGGCCTCTCTTCAGTTTCAGAACCTTTACATTTAGTCCAAGAATCTTCTGGCTATGTATTTTCCTAAATGCTGCCTCTTCTTTTGTATCTGGGCAATGGGGAAGAGTTTAGAAATGCAGTGGACACAACTGCTACATTTGGAGTCAGGAAGGCCTGAATTTAAATCTTGTTATTAGGCACTTAATGGTTGTGTAGCCTTGAGCAAATTACTTAATCTGTCTGCCTCAGTTTCCTCACCTAGAAGGATACCTGCATTTATTAAGCACTTACCAGAAATTGCCAGAAATTGTGCTAAGCACTTTAGTCAGTCATTCAATAAACATTTATTGTCCTCAGGCCCTGTGGAGAGGGGGACCGGAGCAACCCCCTTTAGCATGCTGGGGCTAGGGCACACATGCCACATCTTTGCCAACATGGTCCTAGAGGCAATAGGAAACCACTGGAGTTTACTGAGTCGAGGGTGTGACATGGTCTGACGTTCACTTTAGGAAAATCATTTTAATGGCTGTACAGAGGGTAGAATGGAATGGGGAGAGACTTGAAGACAGACCCAGCAATAGGCTATAGCAATAGTCCAGGACTGAGGAGACAAGGAAAGAAAGGACTAATTAGAGAGAAGTTGTAAAGGTGAAATCAACAGGCCTTGACAAAAGGTTGGATATAAGAGGTAAGAGATAATGAGGAGTAAAAGATGGCACCTAGATTCCAAGTCCCAGCAACTAGCAGGATGGTGTTGCCTTCACAGTGATTGGGATGGAGTGATAGTTCCAAGAGAACTAGCAGCCCTGGCATGAGTGCTTGCTGAGCCTTTCTTAGGAATGCTCATCCACCTTTGGTGTCCACCCTTCATCCAGCTCTCACTTGTGACTCCAAAAAAACTGAAACATGAAGAGTGACCACACTCTGGTAAAAGCTTCTCAGCAGAATGGGAGTAACCAACAGGTTTCAAACCAGTCAGTGAGTCAGGAAGGTGTCTATTCCAAGAATGTGAAGACTTGCTCCATCAGAATGGGAGGATGAAAACAATTTATTCCATCAGACATGAAGGCACCTGAAGCAGGAATTGTGGAAGGCTGAGAGCTTGGACAGACATCAAAGAAGCCAAGGTCACTCAGTGCATCCCAGGCCATCACCAGTCATCCTGATTTTTTTCTTGTCACTGTACTTGGATGACTATGGAAGAGAGAGTGAGGTTGATGATTTTGTGCAGTTCTGGTTCACTTAAATCTAATTCACCCCATGCTGTCATTTGAAAATGAAGGACGAGGGAGCAATTAGATGGCTCAGAGGACAGAGAACCAGGCCTAGAGATGGGAGGCCCTGGTTTCAAAACTGGTCTCAGCCATTTCCTAGCTGTGACCCATACTGCTCTTCTGCCTTGGAATCACTACACAGTATTGGTTCTAAGACAAAAAGTGAGAGGGGAGAGAGAGAGAGAGAGAGAGAGAGAGAGAGAGAGAGAGAGAGAGAGAGAGAGAGAGAGAGAGAGAGAGAGAGGGAGGGAGGGAGGAAGCAAGGAAGGAAGCAAGGAAGGAAGCAAGGAAGGAAGCAAGGAAGGAAGCAAGGAAGGAAGCAAGGAAGGAAGGAAGGAATGGGAAATGAGGATAAAACAATAGGGATAGTAGGAAGTAGAGAGTTTTGGTAGGGAAGAAAGATAATAAGTTTTACAAATATTTTCTTATTTGATTCTCAGAACAATCCTGGAAGTAGATGCTATTATTATTCCCCTTTTATAACTCAGGAAACTGAAGCAGACAGAAGAGGTGACAGTGCCCTAATGTATCTGAGTGTCTGAGGTCATATTTTTACTCAGATCTTGACTCCATCTAGGTCTGTCCATTCGACCAACTAAACTAGGGATAATAATAGCACCAACTTCCAAAGACTGTTGTGAAGATCAAATGAGATATTTGCAGATAATCGGCAAACTTTAACTATATTATTATCATTATAATCAACCAAGTGGGAGTGGCTAGCCTAAAGAAACACATTAGGCTAAATCAGAAGGCCTAGGGTTCTCCTATCAGCTCTGCTAATAAACACTTCCCTCCTTGCTCTCTACTCCAGCAAAACTGGTCTTATTTTTTACAAGTAACCCCTCCTACTTCCCTACCTTTGCACATGCAGTTCTCCCCTTCCCCCACCCCCAGCCCAAGTCTGTGAGGCACTCCAACCTCACTTCCAGCTCTTAGAATGCCAGGCTTTTTTCAAAGGGCAATTCGAACATCATCTGTTACATGAGGCATTTTCTTTTAGTGCACGGCACACACGCGTACGCGCGCGCACACACGCCCCTAAAAATTTAGTTTGTATTTATTTTGCAGATAGTTTGTATAAACTTGTTTTGTACACACTTAGAGTTTACATATTGTTCCCAATATAATTTGTTTCACTAGGGAAAGGACTGGTTAATATTTTTCTGTGAACCCCTAACTAGGCAAGTTGTAGGTATTTTAATAACTGCCCATTGATTGATTAATGGACTTTGGAGAAGTCGTGCCTCTTGTTTTAAAACAAGGGCCTTCCAGCTTTAACATTCTACTATTCTGTGAAATCCCGGGGCAAAATATGAGCAAAACATCCTGGGTGTATTTCACCAAAACCCATCTCATCTCCTTAAGTCTAATTGCTTCCTAATTTTCAAGGGCAAAACTGCGGCCAAACTTGATTTGAGTGAAGGAAGACTTTACACCCGAACCTGGAAAGGGCGTTTCCCTAAGTCATCCAGCCCTCCCAAAGGTTTTCTGGTGAGCCTTTCCCAGCATTCGCCAGTTTTCCTTGTAACAAGCCTCCGCCCGAGCGGAGTGCCGGAGGTAACACTAGAGGAAGCTGGAGAGTGCAGAGGGCACGCCCCACTCTCCCGGGACCTCCACCTCCGCGCGCGTTACCCAGGCTCGAAAGAAGGCAGGACAGGGCAAGGCAGGGTGGGGTGGGGCGGGGCAAGCCGAAGGGGGGAGAACATTGCGCACGCGTGCAAGGAGGCTCCCGATTCCTCCCCGAGAATCCGCCGCTCCGGGGTTTGGCCTGCGCCATCTTCTCTGTTTATAAACACTAGGCGCAGTTAGAAAAGCGGCGACCTTAAAGGTGTAGTGGGTCGGAGGTCGCTCGAAAGGAGAACTGCCTTCCTTGATCTCTACTGTTACCTACTCCCTGCCTAAGGCCTGCCTGTTTGCCGTAGACAATGATGGAATCTGCCACTCTCTTCCCCGCCTGCCTGGTCGTAGCACCCGGCAGGCCCCTGCGCCACCTCCCGGGGCCGGGTCGGCACCAGCGCCACGTGGTTCGCACGTGGTCCAGATTCCTAGAACTGCACCCCACCCCCCCTTCCCGGCCCACTCCCTTACTCTGCGGGGGCCTCAGCAGCGCCCCCTAGGAGCCTTCCAGAGCAAGTGAAGGAAGCTTTGCCGCGTTGGGTGGCTTGTAGTGGGGGAAGAAGACCACAAGTCATAGGAGACCACAGAATGTCCGAATGCGAGGAACTTAAATGGTCGTCCTGGCCAAACACCCCCCCCCCCCCCAATCCCGACCCCAAATGTCTCCTGCGCCTTGGAAGCGGTTCATTTCCTGTTTAGGACTGCTCCAGATTCTGTATCACAATGAACTAAAATAGATGAGTTTCATTTCTACCTGTTAGTCCTCGGGGGCTAGCAGAATGCGTCTAAATCAGAGTTGTTAAGGTTAACTAACTTGGTTTGTTTTTCCAAACATCTCCAAATTACTGCCACCCATGAGAACCATCTTGTAACAAAGACAATTATGTAAAACGAACAATGAAGGGATCTCATCTGAAGGTGCTTGCTGCATTCCACACCTATAATCCCCCAACCTCTCAGTCTTTAATGTGATTTTTAATGAACTGAAAACTCTTTTCTTTCTCCTTCCTTATGTAAAATGAAAGAAAAACAAAGTCCTTGAACAAATAGTCCGATTAAACAAATTCCCTCATTGACTATATTATCCATAATGTACATATGCATATATAAACATGCATATACATATCTAAATCTACATACACATCTATAGAGGCATAGATATGTATATATAAATATAGACATGTATCTAAATCTATAACTATACAAACTTCTATAGAGATAATCACTTATCTTTCTGCACTCTCAAACCTGAGACCCTGAGCAAGTGGCTTGACTCTGTTTACCTTGGTTTCCTCATCAATCAAATGGAGAAAGAAATGACAAACTACTTCAGTATCTTTGCCAAGAAAATCCCAAATGGAGCAACAAAGAGTCAAACATGATTGAAAATTTAATGAATGAATGAATGCTAAGTGGTGGTATAACTAGGTCAAAGAACATGTACTATTTACTAACCTTTTGTAAATAATTTGAAATTATTTTCCAGACCAACTATGCATCAACAAATCTGTTTTCCCATAGTTCCTCCAGCATGTCATCTTCCTTTTTGTCATCTTTGCCAATAGGATTGGTATAAGGTAGAATCTCAGAATTGTTTTAATTTGTATTTCTCTATTAGTGATTTGCAACTTTTTTTGCCTTGTTTTCTTAAGAACTTTGTGTTTATATCATGAAGCCATTTATCAATTGAGGAATGGCTCCTATTCTTATAAATTTGAACCAGTTCCTTATATATTTTGTAAATATGGTCTTTATCACAGAAACATACTGCATAGATTCCCCCCCCTCAGGTAACTTTCCCTTTTAATCTTAGTTTTACTGAATTTGTCTATGCAGAAACATTTTAAATTTATGTAATTAAAAGTATCCATTTTATGTTCTGTGATTCTCTCTTTCCTTTGGTTATGAACTTTTCTTCTATCCATATGAAAGTTAATTTTTTCATGTTTGTCTTATTTATTTATTTTTAAAGCCTTTACCTTTTGTCTTAACAGTAGTTCTAAAATAGAGGAGCAATAAAGGCTAGGCAACTGAGATTAAGTGACTTGCTCAGGGTCACATAACTAGGAAGTATCTGAGGTCAAATTTGAACACTGATCCTCCCAACTCCAGGCCTATCACTTTATCCACTGTGCTACCATTTTATAATCTAAGTTACCTATCTGTTTAGAACTTATCTTGCTGTAAAATGTGAGGTGTTAGTCTAAATCTAATTCCTCCCATTCTGTTGTTCAATTTCCTAGGAGTTTTTTTATTTAATCAAATAGTGAGCTTTTATTTCAGAGGCTGAAATCGTTTTATTTACTGGGTACCAGGCTACTAAATATGTTTTCTTTTATATGTTGTATACTGTAAAAATGGACTCGAATCCAGGACTTCAATCCCCAGAAGTCCTTGCTCCACTTCCCCAAAATGCTTTGTAATCTCACTGAATTCTCACTGAATTCTCACCTGGGCCGAGAGCAAAATCATTATTGAAAGGGTCTCCGCCCACAGCAGGGGCTCTTCTCTTCCTGGCTCAGCTGGCAAACAGATGCGTCTCAGGATGTGAGTGAAATTTGGGTGGGCCTCATGACCCACCTAGCACGTGCTTCTGTTGCTTGTATTTTCTTTAACCCTTGACCTTTAATAAACCTCATAAAAATAATACTCCTTGCAGAGAGAAACGAATTTTCTACCTCTATCAGTTCCCCAAAATTTTAATCTTTACAGTACCTAATCTGGTCCATTAATCAATCAAGGGTTCTTGATCTCTTTTCTGTCCTGGGGCCAATTGGCAGTCTGGTAAAGCCTGTGGGCCCCTTCTCAGAATAATGTTTTAAATGTATAATATAAAGTACATGTAAATATAACATGATAATATATAATTATTATAACATGGGTTCTATTTTATCATATCCAAACCACAATATGAATTAGGATTGCAAAGGAAACCTTTTTAAATACAGTTACAAAAATATATTTTTTTAAAAAGTAATCAAGTCCACAGATTCCATGTTTTAAGAACCCTTGATCTGAAATGTTTTTATGTGTAACTTCATTTGTGCAAGATGAGAACATAAAGATGTGCTCTCCCTCCAAAAAACATAACCCTCCATTGATCCAGGCATATGGCCCTGAACTGGTACAATGGAAAACTTGGGTTCAGATCCTTGTACTACCATTAAATCTGAGGAAGGGGGCAGGGATATTAGGTCAATCCATTCACCCAAATGATTCTCAATCTCCCCATCTAAAAGATGAGAAGAATGAACTAGATGGCCATTAAAACTGGGTCTACATTAAATCCTATGATGGATTTGATTTCAGGTAAGTGGGTTCAAAGCCCAGGTCTGCTACTTATAACTTGTATCCCATTGGGCAAGTCACTTCTCTCCTGACTTTAATTTTTCTTCATCTATAAACTCAGAGATTTGAAAGTAATAAGACTAAGGTTCCTTACTGATCTAAATCTGTTATTCTATGACTGCTTTCCCTCCCTGTCCTCTCATATTCAATCAATGATTATTATTAATCAGTCACTAAGATATAGTGAGTGATTCTTCTTTATAATGCCCATCTCCCTTTCAATTTCTATTGCCTCTTTTTTGATACAGCCCCTCAACATTTGACACTAGCATGAGCAAAACAATCTCTTGCATGATTCCTCTGCCTCCAGATTCATACATATTCCTTTTCAGCACTAGAAGTCTGATATCTTAGCTTTCTTTTCTCAAAAGCATCTAAGCCTTTTCTTCTCAAAAGTTAAAAAAATTCCCCAGATATTTTCAACATGTTCTCATATGGCATGGTCTCCATTCCTCTTCCTCATCCTGACTCTTCTAGGTCAATTATAATTTATCAGTTTCCTTCTTAAAACGTGATGTGCAGAATTGAACCCAATGTCCCAGGCGTGATCTGAACAAGGAAGAGTAAAGTGGAATTATTACCTCCCACATTCTAGACTTCAAATTTCAATGCAGGCTAACATCTCATTGGCTCTCTTGGCTGTTTTGTTGTCACTCTGTTAACTCATATTGTGGCCCACTAAGACCCTCCAGATCTTTTCTCAATGAATTGTTCTTTTGCCATACCTGTTCTATGTTGTGTTTTGCAGTTGATTTTATTTTTTACCTAAGTGTAGGACCTTGCATAGACACCTATTAAATTTTATTTTCTAATGCAGATCCATTTTTTTAAACCCTTACCTTTTTACTATCAGTTCTAAGACAGAAGATTGGCAAGGTCTAGGCAATTGAGGTTACGGGGCTTGCCCAGAGTCACACAGCTAAGAATTGTCTGGGGTCTGGTTTGAACTCAGGTCTTTCTGAGTCCAGGCCTGGCACACTGTGCTACCTAACTGCTTCCAGACCAATTTATTAATCTCCTTCCTAAAATATGGCAATCCTGGCACATTCATTTTCCTCCCCTCTGCCTCATGGTAACCCTAGATCAAGTGTTAGTTCAGCTCATTTCACTTGGTATTTATTGTGTGTCTATTTTGTGTTTACTTCTCTAGGAACATATTGTATCTCCTTCTCCAAGGAGAATGGAAGCTCCTTGCCTATAGAGATTATCATGCTTTGTGCATTCATATGGTCAGCACCTAGCACAATGCTGGCCACAGAGTAGATACTTAATAAATGCTTCTCTCTTTCTCTCTCTCTCTCTCTCTCTCTCTCTCTCTCTCTCTCTCTCTCTCTCTCTCTCTCTCTCTCTCTCTCTCTCTTTCTGTCTCTCTCTGTCTCTGTCTCTCTGTCTCTCTCTCTGTCTCTCCCTCTCCCTCTCCCTCCCTCCCTCTCTCTCTCTCTCTCTCTCTCAACCCTTACTTTTTGTCTTAGTAACAACTCTAAGACAAAAGGGTAACAGCTAAGCAATGGGAGTTAAGTGACTTGCTCAGGGTCACACAGCTAGAAGTGTCTGAAGTCAGATTCTAACCCAGAACCTCTCATCTCCAGGCTTGGCTCTCTATCCACTGTACTGGCCCCCATTTCTTTTTTAGTTTGATATCAGTGTTATGGTCCAAGTTCCTCATTTTACTGATAAGGAAAGTGAAGCTCAGAGACTTACCCAAAGACATATAGCCCACTAATAATAGAACTAAGGAGAATATTTTTTTTCCTAACTCAGTCCAGTGCCCTTTCTAAACAGCACATTATCTCCCCAGCTATCCTCATGTATGGCACATAATGGTTGGTTTTGTGCTCTTATGCCAGATGGTTCCATGGTTATGTAAACTGGGGTTTGTTCTAAAGCTCCCACTCCCGAAGCACTAGAAAAGAGCTGACAGGAAACCCTGTGGATCTGTAGCTGTGGTAACAAAGAAGGAGATGGTATTTCCACACCAAACCATCCTACACACCACTCTCACAGTAATCTTTCTAAAATATCTTTTATTATGTTACTCCCAAGATCAAAAGGCTTTAGTGGGCTCCCATGACTCTCAGGATAAAGTCCAAATTCCTTAACCTGGAATTTAAGGCCCTTCAGAAACTGGCCAATTCCATTCAACAAAACCTTATTAAATGCCTTCTACATGCAAGGCACTGTTAGATAATATGGATATAAAGACAGAGGACAGGCCATGCTTTCAAAGAGAGAAAGCCGCAGATTGGCCAAAGAGGAGTAGGAATAGGATTCTATTTGTAGGGGTATAGAATAGGCAAAGGAAAAACACAAGAATGAGTCAATAACATCTTTGGGGAGAAAATTTGGTGAATGAATGAATGAAGACCATTTATTAAGTACTGTGCATATTATGTGCCAAGCCCTGTGCTAAGCACTTGAGATACAAAAAGAGACAGCCACAGACCTCATTTTCAAGGAGCTCAAATGGGGAAGACAACACTATATATATAGGAGGTTGCAGCTGCAAATTAGAGGAAAAGTCCTTAGTATGTAGTGGAAAAGCAGATAGTAATATGTCTTTTTTTAACATCATTTCCACCAACAATATCTATTCAGTTCTTTTTGTGGTGGCAAAGAGAAGGACCATCCTTCAATTGCAGAATGGTTAAGTAAGTGGTAGTATATGATTGCAATGGAACACTATTGTGCTATAAGAAATAACACACAGAAAAACCTGAAAAGACTTACCCAAACTGACACAGAGTGAAATGACCAGAACTAGGAGTACATTGTATACAGCAATATTGTAAGATGATCAATTGTGAATAGCAATTAATATTAATAATGCAAGGATTTAAGATAACTCTAAGGGATTCATGATGAAAAATACTATCTACCACCACAGAAGGAACTGATGGAGTCTGAATCCAGAGGAAAGCATACTATATTTCATTTTCTTTCTTAATTTACTTTTGTTCAAGATTTCTTCCATAAAAGGATTAATATAGAAAAAATATTTTACATGATTGCACATTTAAAATCAATATCAGATTGCTTACCTTCTTAGTGAGGGGAGAAAAGAAGGAGAGAAAGAATCCAAAACTTAGAATTAAAAAACATATATATTTAAAATTGTTTTTATGTGTAATTAGGGGGGAAATAAAATAATTTTTTAAAAAGGAACCATAGTTATTTCTGATGTCAAGTCATTTGATGGTACCAAGGACTTTGTGGGCACAAATTTCTTTTCTGGGTCTTTAGTATTTCTGGTTTTTGAAAAGCAAGGGCTGCAGCATTTGTAGAAGTATTTGCCCAGTTACATCTCTACTCACTTCCTAGAATAATGGATAGTGGGCCTGGGCTAGCAAGAAGGCTGGGGTCTGGGAGGTTGGTATCAATCAGATTTACCTGCTCAAAGATAACAATTTAACAGAAAACAAAGTTCCCCATGATGGTATGCTATTATGGATCAAATGCAATTCAAATTCTTATGCTTTTTACCAATTAAGGCCCATCGCTTATTCCCTTTCCCCAACCTCATCTATAATTATTTGCCAGTATGAACCTACCACCCTAAAAGCATAGAACTAGAAATGGCCACAGAAATCTCTTAATCCATCCTGTTCATTTTTTTTTTCCAGAGAGAAATTGAAATTGAGAGAAGAAAAAGGAATGGATTTGTCCAAAGTAACATGGTAAACAAACTATACCATACTCATCCATTTTTCCTGAATCTCATTTCAGGGATCTTTCCCCCTCTCCCATTGCCTTCCCTAGACACTGAGTGATCTGAAGTCAAATTCCACCTCTGACACTTATTATCTCAGGCAAATCATTTATCTTCAATAATAGTTCCCTCATCAGAAAAATGAGGGGAATGGACTACATGGACTCAGTCTTCCTGAGTTCAAATCTGACCCCAGATATTTACTAACTGAATAATCCTGTGCAAGTAACTTAACCTTGTTTGCCTCAGTTTATTTATCTGTAAATTAGCTAGAGAAGGAAATGGCAAACCACACCAGTCTCTTCCCCCCCACAAAAAAAACCAAATGGGGTCACAAATCATTGTATAAACTGAAACAGCTCAAGGATAGTAACAAAAGCAACAATAAAATGACACAGTGGCTTTCTCTGGCAATATATTTGACATTCCACAGCTGTAGTTCCCTACCTTCCTCACACAAGACCTTTTATAAATAATTGCACTTAATTACTCACTCTTGCATTCTTGCAAAACTTCTGTATTTAGTTTGTATTATATTATAATGATCAACACTCTTGCTACTATCCTTTCTCTCCATAAAGCCTTCCCAGGGTCATGCTAGTTGAATAAGATCTTCCCTTCATTTAAATTTATAGTACTTTGTGGTCCTCTTTACATTCACCCAATTCTAATTTGTATCTGTATGTGCCTTGGAGGAACCTTCTTGTTGTTCAGCCATTCACTTTTTATGACCCCATTTGGAGTCTTCTTAGCAAAAATATTCAAGTAGTTTGCCATTTCTTCATCTAGCTCATTTGATAGATAAGGAAACTGAGGCAAACAGGGTTAAGTGACTTCCCCAGGGTCACACAGCTAGTAAGTGTCTGAGACGGGATTTGAATGCATGAAGATGAAGCTTCTTGATTCCAAGACTTGATCTATTGTGACATCTAGGTGCCCCTAGTGGATAGAGAGCCAACGTTAGACTGAGAAGACCTGTGTTTAAGTTCTCCCTCTGACATGTCCCAAATGGGTGACCCTTGGCAAATCATTTAGCAGGTCAATGTCCCAGAAAACTCTTTAACACTCTAAGTTGCAGATAAAGTACTGATTTGCTTTAGGACAGGGAGTTTCCAACTTTGGAAGTTCCCTGTACCAATAAAATCAGTTTCAGTCTCTGTTCCTATCCCTTGCAATAATAATATTTAAAGCACCTTGAAGTTTACAAAATACTTTTTAAAAAACTCTTACCTTTTGTTTTAGTATCAGTTCTAAAGACAGAAAAGAGCAAAGAGCTAGGCAGTCAGGATTAAGTGACTTGCCTAGGTCACAACTAGGAAGTATTTTAGACCAGATTTGAACCCAAGTCTTCCTGACTGCAGATCTGGTATTCCGTCCAGTGTACCACCTTGTTGCCCCTGCAAAATACTTTACAAAAACAACAACCAAGGAAGGTAGATCAGTCCTGTCTATAACTTACAGACTTAAAGACTTCGCTGGAAAAAAAAAAAGACTTAGCTGGGACACCAAGAGATTAAGTGACTTATTCAGGGTCATAGAGCTGATATGTACCAAAGGCAGGTCTTGAACTTGAGCCTTCCAGGAGTTGATGCTGGTTAGTCCAGGTTCTTTTTAGTACTATCCAGAAGCAAATAAAGATAACTTCCAGCCAGAAGCAGAGTTCTCCGAAGTTTTTCTTCCTCACCCTCCAGCCCTATTCAGTCCCAACTTCAACCTTGCAAGAACAGCCTTCTAGTTCTCCCATCCAGCTTCATGGCATATAAATGCTGCCAAAGTTAAACATCAAACAAATGTGGGAACTGCACTGTAGAGAAAGAACTCTGTGGATTTGTTTTGAAAGCCCAGAAGAGGTGCTGAGCCTGCTGGCTGTCCCTTTCATTAGTACTCCAACTCCACTGTCTTGTCACCTCTCTGGTGGCTTGCAAACTTTGCCCTTGTCTCCATGCAGCAATAGAGAGCCTGCCGAGTCTGCCCAGAAGCTTATAGAAGTCTGGCAGGGAGCAGAGTGGCTCTGTTCACCTCAATACAGTATTTGACTTGTCCTCCTTCTCATATCTATTAGCCATTCTGCCTTTGGAAATCCACCAGCTTAAGCCCTTCGCCCCAAAGTTGAAAAATCCGGAGCTTTGTCCCTCTCACCTTGGCTGGCATTCGTTAGACACCGTGGAGAGCTGTACAAAAGAATGAAAAGGCCTCTCTGAATGAACCCCAGCACAATAGCCCCGCCATGTCAGCTTTCTAAATGCACACTCCAATGGGCGGGTGTGCTTGCCTGAGCTTGGGCCCACTTGTACTCTGGAGCAAGAAGAGGAACAGAATAAGCCTGCCACCCGATTTGAAGAAGGGAACAGATAAAGAAATCATTGGGTGCTTGCTGGCTGCATGAAGTTAACCTGGTATGACATGTATGCAAAATGCAACCCTGTTCAATCAATATGCAGAAACCCTAGTGCAGATTGGGATAAAGGGGCTCAAGATGAAAAATGTTATCCCAGCCAAAGAGGGAACTGTTGGAGTCTGACTGAGGATCAAAGCATACCATCTTCTACATGATTTCCTTCATGAGTTTTTTACTGTATGTGTCATACATGTCTTTATCATGACATGAGCAATTAGGGAAATATGTACTGCATGGCAGCACTGGCACAACCTACATCAGACTATTTACTGCCTTCGGTGGGAAGGGGGTGTGCAGGAAAAGGGAAGGAGGGAGAAAATCTGAATCCTAAAATATCAGGAAAAAATTGTTTCTACATGTAACTGAAAAATACATGAATTTTTAAAAATCAACATAAAGGATAGAGGATTGGCTTTGTAACATAGATGCCTACAAATCCTGCCTCTGACAATAATCATGGACAAGATATATGAATGAATGGATGAATGAATGAATGAATGAATGAATGAATGAATGAATGAATGAAAAAGCAAAGTACTATGTACCAGGCACTGGACAAGTCACTGAATCAATAAATGAATGAAAAATGATTTTTTAAGTACTCACTATATACCAGGGACTATGCTAAACCCTGGGGATACAAAAACAAGCATACTTCTTATTACCTGTATTAAGGCCTATTCTAGCCTTGGGCATTTTTTGCTAACACTAACCATAAAGGTCAGGCATCCTAATATATGAAGCAATGAACAAAAGACCCTAAATGAATGTTAAATTATTCAATGTACCTATAACATACTCTTTAGAATCTAGACACTGGCTCAGGAGAATTGAATTAAATCAGACATTCAGATCATTGGCAAACTCCAGAATCAAATTTTTGTATGAGCTTACAACATCTCTATGAGGACTGGACCAAGGGTTGGTATCAGGATGAATAAGAGCCTTTGCCCCATTCCCTTTCTCTTCCTTTGTCTCCATAACACATTATAAAGCTCAAAAATCACAAAGCAGAGCTCTAAGAATGGAAGTAATGAATATTATTTTGCGTCCCAACCAGTTGCCACACTACAGGATCATCCCTAATACATGTCAGAGGTGGTATTTTTTTCATCTTCAAAATGGAAAAAGTGGGCAGACCATCTTGGAAAGAGATGCTACCACCACTATCCAGTATCTCAGATACTTGAAGGACCACAGCATCTCTCCCACTTATAGCACTCCTGAGCCCTAACTCAGTTGTATAACATGCCCTTTAATAAATCTCACTTGGACAAGTAAATCTTATATAGGAGTTTCTCCATCCCTTAGAATGTGAACATGAATTTACCCAATCATTATTCATTTTATAAATCCTTTGCCACAAAATTCAGGAACTAAAATGGGCAAGAGAATCTGATCATATTTCCTCTTGAGAACTCACAAAAATAAACCTTATTCAAAGTGCTGCAATAAATGGTCCTAATTTAAGCACACTAAGCAACTGAGATTCTAATATACAGATGAGTTACAGGTTTGTGCAGAAAAGGGAATTCCACACCTCAAACCAAGAAAGAGAAAAAGAGAGAGAGAATGAGAGAGGGGGAGGGGAGAGAGAAAGAGAGAGAGAGAGAGAGAGAGAGAGAGAGAGAGAGAGAGAGAGAGAGAGAGAGAGAGAGAGAGAGAGAAGGAGAGAGAGAGGGAGGGGGAAGGGGAGGGAGAAGA
Source organism: Monodelphis domestica (assembly GCF_027887165.1). Classification (NCBI taxonomy): domain Eukaryota; kingdom Metazoa; phylum Chordata; class Mammalia; order Didelphimorphia; family Didelphidae; genus Monodelphis; species Monodelphis domestica. Next base: position 212,727,268 of record NC_077233.1, on the reverse strand, counting down.
GATACAAAAGAGAATCACAGCTCCTCAGAGGATCAAATTCTTGCATACTTGTGATTCTGCTGAACCCTGAAGACGGGGAGGGAGGACGGCTATTTCATTGAAATCTTTGGTTGGGTCTCCATTAATCACTCAAGGGCTTTTTTTCTTTGGTGATTCAGAAGCAAAAAGAAAAAAGTCTAATACAAAGAACTTGTTAAAAAAAAAAAAGGAAGATCTGTTAAAGACCTTGTCTGAATGACAGCCCCCCCTCCCCAAATGCTAATAAAATGTCTTTGCTGTTTAGACTAATCAAAACAGGTAATAACTATCTGACCAGAAATGTTAAAGGACTGACCTCTAGGTTTATCAAAATATATGCTATGCAGAAGATTATGCCAAATGTATACACTATATGTAAAAATAAAGTAAGCAAAATGAGATTTTTTTTTACTGAAACTATTTGCTCTTTTATTTTAGAAATCAAAATGTTTTCATTTTTTTCCTTGAGCAGTCTCATACTGGTTCACAGACACATTGTTCCTCTACCCATGTTAAACATGATTTTGCAAAGTAGGGGAAAAAACCTTTGCATCTTTTATTTTGGATGTTAACTTTTTCATATTTGCCAGTGGCTAATACTGCATTATGCATTAATTCATAAACATAAAGTTCTTCTCTTCCTTAAAAAAATACAAACAAAAACAGCGAGTAATCATTTCCTCCAGACAAATCCAGTATCACCAAGGGGACAAGTCCTGTTATCTTTATGCATTTATTTTGAATATCCTGCTGCAGAGATGAATGACTGTCTTTCTATGAATGCTGCAAAATATCTCATAGTATCAGAAATAGCAATAGTGGATTTCTCTGTTTTCAAACAAAAGCACATTATTTTTTTACCTCTAAAAAAAGGAAAAAAAAATATTGGCTTAAAGAGTATTTGTCTCACATTATTTACATTTCAGGAGAGAATTCAATCCAGTCCAATTGCATAGAATTACTCTAGAGAAGTGAATGAATAAATGAATGAATGAGCATACAGCCATCAAGTAAAGAGGAGCTGTCCTTGACACAACTGTATTATTGATACTTGTGTGAAATATAGTCATTAGCATGAAACTGATTAATGATTTTAAGGTAGCTATGATACCAATGGTAGGAAGAATACATTTGGGAAGGGGCAAATCATAGGAAATGTTTGTAACTGGATCCAAGGATTGTAACCTGATATTACAATGATACTTTTTTTTAGCTACAATGAAATAGAACACAAATCTTGGTGTTACAATGAAACTTCATTAGTTTGGATCTAAATAATTTAGAATTTGGAATTCATGATATCATCTGTATGATATATATTGTGAATCTTAAAAATTCTCAGACCCTACTTCATAAGATTTGATTAAGACCATTCCCCATTTTAAACAATGAAGGAACTTAGATCAGGAATGTGAGACCTCTACACCACCCCTACTTAAGCATGCTTTAGGGGAAGAAACTCCTTGCTAAACAGTGAAAAATACTTAAACCCATACTTATAGTAAGGCAAAAGTTCTTAATCTGTGCCTATTTTTAGATCTAATACAAAAGGGTGCTAAGTACCTATAAAGGTCAGGCAACTTGTGAATTTATAAGGAGCAAAGAGGTGAGAACTTACTCAGAGGTTTTTTCAGGTGTGTACTTAATCAAAAGTTTAAGTCTACTTAGGTGTGAATTAAGAATGGTCTGTCCTTTGGAAAACATCTACTGTGATTGGTAGATGTGAGAACTTAGGGGAGGTGACATAGGAGAAAATTCCCTTTAAAAGGAGATGAAAAGCTGAGAGAAGGGACTGTCTCAAGGAACTCTCTCTGGAGATGGAGCTGGCCAAAGCTGAACTGGTGCCTCTCTGAACACTAGAATCTTGCTTGGGACAAATCTTGTCGTGAGTGGATTGAAGACTGACTGATCTCTCTCTCTTAAGGCTGGGCTAAGCTGGCCTAGCCTTTTTTCTCATTGTTTCCTTTCTCTCTCTCTCTCTCTCTCTCTCTCTCTCTCTCTCTCTCTCTCTCTCTCTCTCTCTCTCTCTCTCTCTCTCTCTCTTTCATTAATTCCTCATTTGTATTAATTAAAATCTCTATAAAACCCAGCTGACTTAGGTATATTTAATATTTGGGAATTTTTCCCTGATGACCACTTTATATTTGATTTAAAACAAGACACTGTCTTGAAACCATATTTTCTGCAATCACAATTTAAGCCAACCACTCTTTTATCTGCCACAGTTTATGACTCCCACTATTTTAATCATCACAATATGTTTCTTAATGAATACATCTTAATTTCTTCTGTACTTCTTTAAAGCACAAGAGTGCTTAAAGCAATGTTTAAAATCATTTTTTCTGTGAATTTTTAGAAATGTATTAATGTATAGGGGCAGCTAGGTGGCACAGTGGACAGAATACCAGGCCTAGAGGCAGGAATACTTATTTTCCTGAGTTCAAATATGGCCTCAGATGCTCACTAGCTGTGTTACCCTTGGCAAGTCACTTAATCCTGTTTGTCTCATCTGTAAAATGAACTAGAGAAGGAAATAGCAAACCACTCCAGTATCTTTGTCAAGAAAATCCCAAATGGTTTCATGAAGAGTTGGGTAAAACTAAAACAACTAAATGACAACAATTATGTATACAGTCAAAAGACTTGTGTTCAAATCTTGACTGCCACTTATAGCTGTGACTCATTTCATTTGAGGCTCAGTTCCACTTTTCTTACTTCTTTCTCCCCACTCTTTTATAATCATCTTCTCATCCTGGAGAATACTTAGCCCTAAAGCCTTGTCTCCTAATTGGTGACATCCTCTGGGGCTACTATTTCAGGAAGCAAGCCAAGGCTTCATCTTACTGGTACTTTGAATTACTCTCCAGGCTGCTCCTCCCTCACTCCTTCCCAGTTCCTCTTTATGTATTTTCTTCCCGCTACTTGGAAGTGAACTCCTGGAGGGTGGTTCATATCAGTATTTCAGAACAATAATCAAACTGTAAGGTACTTCCAGAAAACTTTAGAGTAGGTCCTTTGGTTTTCAGGAAAGTATCTGAGATGTTTTTACTCATTTTTATAGCACAAATTATTAGGATTTAGATTAGCAGTCCATGAAAATCACCAAAAGCCAAAAGTTTCCTGAATTTCATTTCAGGCTTACATAATCAACCTAAGATTTCTATAATGCCATAGTCTGGGAATCTGAGCATGGTAGAGTAGAAAGAGACTTGGGTGATAGTATGGTCTCTTCCACTAATTAACTATGTGATCTTGCACCAGTCTCTTCTCCTCTAAAAGCATCAGATTCCTCATCTGGAAAGTGAATATATTGAATTAAATCACCTCTAAGGTCCTTTTCACTTATCTTATTCTGTATTGTTAGAGTGTGGTAGAGTGGAAATGGGCACCATATTTAGATTCAGGGTCCTTCACTCCCCACCTTCTAGTATTTCCATCCCCAAATTGCTTTGCTTATTTTTTTCTATACTTATATATGTACACATCTCCAGTGATAAACTGTAAGATCTTTGAGAACAGAAATTGTTTCATTTTTGTCTTTATACCCATGGCACTAATCACAGTGTTAGCACACAGTAGTGTGTTGTTTTTAATCCTTACTTTCTGTCTTAGGAGCAGCAAGGGCTAGACAATTGGAGTTAAGAGACTTGCCCAGGGTTACTAAGGCCAGATATGTATCCAAGTCCTCCCAACTCTAGACCTGGTGCCCTATCCACTATGCTACTACCTAGCTGCCCCCACAGAGTAGGTTCTTAATAAGTGCTTGTTGGTTGATTGATCGATTGAGTTCAAATTCTGGCTTTGCTTCTCATTTCCTGTGTGATTTCAGAGAAGTCATTGAAATCTTTCTGTATTTCAGTCTCTATCAGTAAAATAAAGAATTTGAACACAACCTCTAAGAATCTTTCCATTGGGATGAAATATTGGATTTTATTACTTGATGTCACATAAGGTAATAAAATCTAGTATTTCATCCCAATAGACTTAATGGTTTTTTTTTTAATTTTAAAGAAAAAAAAAACGACCCCAAGAAACAAATTTTACAATTAGATTGGTTAACACAGTGACCATCCATCACAAGAAGGGTCCTAGAATTAAACTGAATTAATTCAAGCTATGTGTCTTCCTGGCATAGGCTAATTTGAAATGTGATAAAAGAACAGTAGCAAACACATAGGAGACACATATACCCACATTCATACCCCCACCCCCACAAGCTCCTGGATCTTTGCCATAGTATTTTTATTATGAGTCACTTTTAAAAGTATCTTTCTAACTGCTCATAATGATGACTATAAGACACTTCCTGGAGCTTAATCAGCAGCCTCCATAAGAGGCTGGTTATTAATCCACAGGAAGAGCTCATCAAATCAATTGCTGATGTTAAAAAATAATATTGCTAATGATCTGAAAGGTCAAGGCTTTGCTTTATGGTTGGCAACTTCAATCTGTGCATTTGTGCTGCTCCCTATCAAAATTCAGAGCTCTAATGTAGATGTATGTCAGCCCAAGATAGCTGTAAGATCAACCCCATCTAGCTCAGAAGAATCCTAAACCTTTTGCTTAACCTCACACTTGCAGTGAGAGAAAGAAACTGCATAAATATTTTTTTCAGGTGCTCTCTTGATTTTATTTTCAAAGCTTAAATTAAGGGGCAGCTGGGTTGCTTAGTGGATAGAACCCAGGTCTGGAGTCAGGAGGACCTGGATTCAAATGAGACTCAGATACTTTCTAGGGATGTAATCCTGAGCAAGTCACTTAAACCTTAACTGCCTAGCCCTTGCTACTCTTCTGTCTTAGAACTGATACTAAGAAGATAAGGTTGTTGTGGGGGTTTTTTTAACCCTTGAATTTAAATGTAACCAGAGCAAATTTCTAGCATGTGTTCTTGACATCTTGATCATCTCTTCTATTTATTTATCTGAACTTCAGGGTTCATGGTGGATTTGTTTGTCTAATTCTCTTAACTTCTAGCAATGTTTCCTGGTTGCTAAATAGCAATTTTTAAAAATGAGATCTTTTTTTAAATTGACACTGTTTTTAAAAAATATAAACTAATACTGCATTGGGAAACAATATAGGATCAAAGAGTTTCAGATCTGTTTTTGGAAAAAAAATTGACCATAGCATATTGTCAATACACCTATCACTGTGTAGAAGAAGGCACCCTGGCCACCTTAAAAAAGCCTAAATCTCATCAATAGAGAAAATACCATAATTAGGAATCAATGCAGGAGGCACCTAGAATGCTCAGTGGATAGAAAGCTAGACTTAGAGATGAGAGGTCCAGAGTTCAAATCTGGCTTGGACACTTTCTAGTTATGTGACTCTGGACAGATCACTTAATTCCCATTGCCTAGTCCCATGTTGGTGAACCTATGGCACACGTGCCACAGAGGGTTGCTTCCTCCCCCCCTCACCACCATGCCTGAGGGCATTACCCTCCCCTCTGCCCAGCAGCCCAATGGGAGTACTTCCTCCCTCCCTGGTCTTGGGTAAGGAGATGGCTCACATGCAGTGTGAGGGTGCAGTTTGGGAATTTGCTCTCTAAAAGTTTCGCCATCACTGGCTAGTGTTTATTGCTTTTCTTCCTTTGAACCAATATACAGTACTGAGTCAAAGACAAAAGGTAAGGGTGGGTTTTTGTTGTTGTTTTGTTTTTAAAAGAATCATAGGAACAGCTAGGTGGAAAGAGCACTGGGCCTGGAGTTCCCAGAAGGCCCTCGACTCAAATCTGGATACTGATACTTCCTAGTTGTGTGACCCTGGGTAAGTGGTTTAACCCCAATTGACAAGGTCTTACTGCTAAGAAGGTAAAGGTTAAAAAAAAAATCACAGTTCTTTTTCTTTGTGTCCACACATAGCCATGAAGTACAAAATAGAGAAGAGAAAAGATTTATTATATGTCCAGGTCAGTAGGTTCCTATAGATACCAATTTTCCTCCTCCAGATAGAGGGGAAAAATGCATAATTCTAAGCATACTGTTTAACCCAAGACTATTTAGGGGGAGGTAGAGTCAAGATGGCGGTGAAGAGGCAGTAAACGTTCAGACTTCTGAAAACCCTTCCTTACCTATTACAAACTGAATACTCCTAGGGGACTGAAAATCAAACCTAACAAGACAGAGCCAAGGAACCTTCCTGCTGGACTCAACTTAAGAGGTATCCCCCCCCCCCCACCAGAATTCAAGAACACTCTGGTTTAAAGGGAAGGAAGAAGGAAGGTTCTGGGACCCCTACCCCACCTAGAGCGCTAAACCTCCAATGGCAGCTGGAACCTCTGGGCGGGCAAAAGCGCTGGTCTGGAGGGAGTACCTTGTGAACAAAGCTGTGCCAGGCTCAGAGCATCCAACACAGGCAGTAGGAAAGCAGATAGAGAAGAAATGCAGAGCGCAGAGCGGGTAGCAGTTGCAGCAGCAGAGACACTCCATATTGCCCCCCACCCCCTTCCTGAGGTTTTGGCCTCAGGGCACATCCAGCAACCCAGCCTTACTTAATCCCATCAAAGCCTCCAGAGGGCAGGGAAGCTCAAGCTCCAACACCCCTCCCCCACAGACTGCACTGAGAGATTTACTGACAAAACTCCAAGGGTGAAGGCTGAAAGAAAAGTCCAAAACCACAAAAAAATGAGAGGAGCAAGAGCTCAGGTAACTGCAGGGAGTAAAGATGGGATAAATATGAGCAAACAACAGAAAAAGAAAAAAGAAATTACAATCAACAGCTTCTATACAGACAATGAACAAAGAGCACACTGAACAGAGAATGATGAGGGAACACCAAGCAAAAAAAAAACAAAAAACTCAGGGAATTGGATATAGGCTCTGGAAGAACTTAAAATGCAATTCAAAACACAATCAAGAGAGGCTGAAGACAACTGGTAAAAGAATTTAAAAACTAAGATAAGTTATCTGGAAACAGAGGCACTTGAACTAAAACAAGAAAATAATCTTGAAAGCCAAAATCAACCAACTTGAAAATGAGGCAAAGGAGATGAAAGATGAGGCAAAGAGGATGAAAGATGACCTCCAAAGAAAATCAGACCAGAAGGAGAAGGATGACCACAAAGCCAGGGATGAAATCCAGTCTTTAAGAGCCAAAATACAACAACTAGAATCAAGTGACTTCACAAGGCAGCAGGACACTATAAAACAAAACCAAAAGAATGAAAAAATTGAGGAAAATATGAAGCACCTCATTCACAAAACAGAAGATTTAGAAAATAGTTCCAGGAGAGACAACTTAAGAATCACTGGTCTACTGGAAGACCATGACAAAAGAAAAAACCTGGTCACCATACTACAAGAAATTATCCAAGAAAACTGCCCCGATATTCTAGAACAAGAGGGAAAAGTGGAGATTGAAAGAATTCACAGATCACCTCCTGTACTCAATCCCCAACTGACAACACCCAGGAATGTTATAGCCAAATTCAACAACTATCAGACCAAAGAAATTACAAGCTGCTAAGAAGTCATTCAGATACCATGGAACCACAGTGAGGATAACACAGGATCTGGCTGCATCTACACTGAAGGACCAAAAGGCATGGAATATGATATTCTGGAAAGCAAGGGAACTAGATCTACAACCAAGAATCAATTAACCAGCAAAACTGACTATATTCTTACAGGCGAAAGTATGGTCATTTAACAAAATAGAAGAATTCGAAGCATTTGTCAAGAAAAGATCAGTCCTGAACAGAAAATTTGATGCCCAAACACAGAACTCAAGAGAATCATCAAAAAGTAATTAAGAAAAGGGGAAAAACCAAAAACAAAAAACCTTTTTTTAAGGGACCCAATAAGTTAAAATTATATGTATCCCTATAAGAAAAGGCATCATTGGTAACTCTCAAAAACTGTTATTATCACCTGGGCAGCTAGAGGAATTACACTTAGAGGGAACAGTAACAAACTGTATAGGATGAATGACAAGACATAAATATGTACATAGATATATGTATGCATAAATACATACGTGTGTTTGTATATATATGTATATATATATACAACTAGAGATTAAAAAAGGTTAATACTAAGAGAAATGGGAAAAGAAACAAAAGGGGGTAAATTTATATGTCACAAAGAAATATAAATGGTGGGAGGGGGGAGAACATCAAGACACTGGAAGAGTAAAGAGGTTGGAGATAGGAAGTACTCAACTCATACATGCATTGAAATTGACTCAAAGAGGGAAGAACAATTCAATCCATTGGGGCAGAGAATAGATTTGCACCCTATAGGGAAGTAGAAGGGTAACAAACAGACTGATGAGGAGGGAAGAGTACAAGGGAGAGAGAGGGTGGGAGGGTAGTTGAAAAAGACTGTAAAGAAAATACTGGGGGAATAAGAAGGGAGATGGGTAGAAAGTGAAGTAAAATAAGGGTGGGAATTAGGGAGACTGGTTAAAAACAAACATTGGTGTAGAAGGAAATAGTAAAAGAAGAAAAGGCAGGACTAGGAGTAGAAACCAAGACTATTTAGGTTCAGTAACTTTCAGTCAGTTTCTGTTATTGAATATTACTCATCCTTATTTTCCCATATATGTCAATTATGGATTTATCTGAATGTTCAGAATGTTCCTTTCCTGGCAGATGTTACCATATGGCCCACTTCATATAACATCTTAGTAACAAATAACTGGGCAGAATACTCAAATGGACAGGGAAAACATTCATCCTTGATTTAGGACAGAACTGACAGAGAGAATTAGCCCCTAACTCATTGTGGGGACAGCTATTAGAAATCTGACCTTCATTCTTCCCTTTTCTTCACCAAATTTCATTTGCTTGCTTCCTGATTGACTACCCTGGTAGCTAGGGATTATCTTGGCAGGGGGTGGGGGTGGGGAGGTAGATTGCTTTCTAGTATCCTTTTAGCAATTGAGAGCTCTTCCTCTCCAGAGGAAGTTTGGATGTAAGTGGGAGTAGTACAGACTTTCAACTCTCTGCTGTTGGGAGGCAACATGCCATTAGGGAAAGAGAACTGGATAGAAGTTAGGAGCACATAGAAAATGCTTAATAAATACTTGCTACTTGATTGACTGACTTGGGTTTTAATTCTGACTCTGCCTCTGGCTATTAGGGTAACTTTGGACAATTCACAACCTTTCTGGGTCTATAATATTTTGTAAAATTAGGAGAGTCATGCTCACTTCAGCAGTACATATACTAAAATTAGGAGATTCAACTAAATGATCTCTGAAGTCCCTCTCTTTCTCTTTTTTAAAAAACCCTTTCCTTCTGTCTTACAATCAGTACTGTATATTGGTTCCAAGGAAGAAGAGCAGTAAGGGCTAGGTAATTGGGGTCAAGTGACATGCCCAGGGTCACATAGCTAAGATGTCTGGGGTCAAATTTGAACCCAGGACTTCCCATCTCTAGGCCTGGCTTTTTATTTACTGAGCCACCTAGTTACCCCTCTGAAAACCTTTTCAACTCAACTTCCTATAATTCAAGACCTACAATCCCTCAAGGATCCTGGGTTCACAAGAACTCTATTTAATTCCATGGTCTTGATCCCAGAGGATTAGTTTCTTTCTTTGGCTCAGTACCCTCAACTGAGAGTAAAACTCCAGAACAATCTCTAAAATAAAGTGTAGGTAGCAGTTTCTCCATATGTGGATATTAGAGTCTGAAAATCAGACACAAGTCCTCAATGTATAACAGGGCATTCAGTTTGGGACAGCCTTTATTTCACCCCTCCCAAATGTGTAAGATGCAAAGGATTCCCAAGAGTTTGCCCATCCAATCTTTTGAGAAGAGAATTCAACTTGGAGTTGCTATCAGACCACTGCCACAAGTCCCTCAGCCCTAGAGTGAATTCTGTGGTCTCTACAACATCCCAGGTTTGGAGTACCACTCTTCAGTTTAGACTTCCTCAAGAAGGTAAATATACTTACAGGGATACTGAGCAAGCAACCCTTTTTTTTTTTATTGAACCTTTATCATCTCAATAGCTCAATTGATTTATACCCCAAATAGAATGTCATACAGTAACTCTGAAGAAGATCTCCTTGTCCATGAGTATCCTACTGCAGAAAACCTCTTTCTAAAGTTCAGTATCTTCTCAGGACTTCAGGACCCCTCAAACTGGGGGTTATTCACAAGCACCTCCCAAACCCAATATTGCCCAGAAATATGCCTCCAAAGGATCATGGATTTAGAGTTGGAAGGGACTTTAGAGGCTGTTTAATCCAACCCTTTTGTTTTGTCATGTGAGGGATTGAATCTTGGAGAGGTTTAGTGACTCTTCCAAGGTAATACAGGTAGAAGGGAGAAGAGAGAAGGAGAGAGGAAAAGGAAAAGAGAGAAAAAAGAGAAGAAAAGAAGAGCAAAAAAAGGAAGAGTAATTGAAAATAGGAAGGTGTTTTTCAGGTCTCTAAAAAGTGGCCCATAGCCCAATAATCTCACCATGTTAATTGGTGAACTACTCAAACTGATCTGGGACTCTCTTATAACCTTTTGATCCCATGTTTTCTGTTGCGCTCAGCTCTTATTCACTTAGAAACTCTCATTGAATCCTAGATGCCAATGGATCTATGATTTCACCTATTTGTGTACTTGCTTCAACAATGCAGATTGCAATCCATCTGTGTCTGCACAGCATGTGTGACTTGCATTATATATCTATATATTTACTTATATACTGTCTCCCCATAAGAATATAAACTCCTCCAGAGCAAGAACTGTTTTGTCCTTTCTTTCCATCCTCAATACTTAGCAGAGTGCCAATAAATACTTATTGACAGATTTGTTGATGGATTTGTCCATGTCCTCTCAAAATCTGCCACTACAAGGAGTCCAGCCAACATTCTAATGGTCTTCCTCTCATTCTCTTAATTTTGCTTGGATCCCTATGGAGCACAGTTGTCACCCAGTTATCCCTCATTCTTGCTACACAGAATTATAACATTATAGACCTTGTGTTGGAATGGATCTCAGAAGCCATATAGTCCAACCCAATCATTTTACAGATAAGGAGACTGAGGCCCAGGGTGGTTAAGTGACCAGCTCATCATTTTCCTAGATGACCATTATTTCTCTTATTGACCTCCTTTCTACCACTTCTCATGTAATTAATTCCTCACTTGTAATGTGTTCCAGCCCACTCTCACTTACCATAGTGTCTCCATTACCCTTTTGAGTAATCATAATTCCAGAAATATTTTCTGAGCATGCATCATAGGCAAGGCCCTGTATTAGGTGTCTTGGTGGAATTCAAAGGTCCTGCCTGACTTCCTGGAATGTGCAGTTTATTAATGGAGATGATACATACACAAATGACTACAGTGTACTAGGAAGGCAGTAAATATGTGTTGAGTTGTACAGGCATTCAGGGCAAGAGGAACACCAAGAAGGAAGGGTTGTGGCATTAAAGTCAAGGGAGATAACTGTGGAATACTACAAACAATGTCAGGATTGTTAGATATGTGGAATTTCTTCTTTTCTTCTCTCTCTCTCTCTCTCTCTCTCTCTCTCTCTCTCTCTCTCTCTCTCTTTCTCTCTCTCTCTCTATTTCTCTCTCTCACGCTCTCTTTAAATCTTTACCTTTTGTCTTAGCATCACTGCTGTTGTATTAGTTCCAAGGCAGCAGAAGAGTGGTAAGGGCTAGGCAATGGTGGGTAAATGACTTGCCCAGGGTCACACAGCTAGGAATTGTCTAAGTCTTTTTTCTCTTTTTAAAAAATTCCTAGAGAGACTTATGTGAAGTGAGCAGAACCAGGAGAACAATGCATACAGTAACAGCAATAATGGACAATGATCAATTGTAAATGACTTACCTATTATCAATAAGGCAAGCATCTAGGACAACTCCAAGGAACTCATGACAAAAAAGGCTATCCACTGCCATAGAAGGAACTAATGGAGTCTGGATGCAGATTGAGATATACCATTCTTCACTTTTTGTCCTCCATGAATTTTCTTCTGGTGTAAGTGATATATGTCTTGCTTTACAACATGATGAGCAGAGAAATATGTATTATATGATAATATATGTGCAATCCTGCCTTCTTTGGAAGGGGGAGGGGCAAGAGTGAGGAGAAAAAAGAATGAGTTAGATTTTGGGAATCAGCTAATGTATTTGTTTCTCTTGGATAAGCACATCAATTATAATTTATTACACATTATAACAGGTCATATGTATTATGTTATTGCTATATTATATATATACATATATGTATAATTGTATAGAAAAATATGTAAATAAAAATAAAATCTATTGGGGAAGATGACTCTTTGGAAGGAGATAGAAAGAGGAATATAGTGAGAAATAATAAATGTGGGGTTTTCCTTAATGATATAAAAACAAAATATATCAATAAAACTTTTTTTTTTTTAAGCAAACAGGAGATGGCAGCTAGGTGGCTCAGTGGATTGAGAGCTAGGCCTAGAGACAGGAGGTCCTGAGTTTAAATCTGGCCTCAGACACTTCCTAGCTGGGTGACCCTGGGCAAGTCATTTAACCCCCATTGCTTGACCCTTACTACTCTTCTACTTTGAAATCAATACACAGTATTGATTCTAAGATGGAAGGGAAGGGTTAAAAAAGAAAAGAAAAGAGGAAGTGAATTGGCAAAGAAATTGCAATTTTGCATAACTTGTCAAAGGACATAACACTAAAACATATATGATCTTTTTGTGATAGTCGGTTCTACTTGTTAAACATCTGTAAGTCTAAGCATCAGGAGTGGGTAAAGCCTCATCTTTTTTTTTCTCCCCTTAAACTAATGGTACTAGACTCTCCCACAGTTTCACAGTACATCAGACTCTATTAAAATCCATTGGCACTTCTGTAGAATGTGCACATCCAGTGTGTCAATATGGCCGTGGTCATAACATGTCTGCAGTGCCAGGAATATGTGTCTACTCATTAGGCCAACCACTAAACAGTGCTAACTGTTTCAGTTTTGGCTTTTGCTTGTGGTATTTATTTCTCTAGAGTAATGGCAATAGAATTTGACAGATTTCTTAACAAGACCTGATGTTATGATTGCTTCTTGTTAAAATGAGACCCAGTAAAAAAAGTATTCCAACTGGCAAGTTATGATTATTTCAATTCAAAGCACCAGGCATTTATGAAGTACTTACTGTATGCCAGGCTTTATGCTAGATACTGAAAACACTAAAAAAAATTATTGACCTCAAGTAGCTTATATTCTTCTCAGGCTGGGATGAAGAAGAAAGATTGAACATATATACTGGTAAGTAAATATAAGATGCACATACAGTAAATACCAGGGAATGTGGAGGAACAAATAACTGGGGGAATCAGGAAAGATGTCTTGTAGAAGAAGACATTTGAGATAAACCCTGAAGGAATCTGGATGCTACAAGAATCTATGATGAAGAAAGAATTGTTTGGGGGGGTTGAGGGATTTGTGTCCTAACTTTATAGCCAGTAATTATTTTTTTTAAACCCTTACCTTCTGCCTTAGAATTGATACTAAGTATCAGTTCCAACGCACAAGAGTGGTAAGGGCTAGGCAATGGAGGTTAAGTGACTTGACCAGGGTTACACAGATAGGAAATGTCTGAGGTTAGATTTGAACCCAGGACCTCCCCTCTCTAAGCCTAGCTCTCTATCCACTGAACCACTTAGATGTCCCTGGCCAGTCATCTTCTAGGAACCTTCCAGTTGTAGGATCAAATGACTAATTAGGAATTCTTGGTGTACACATGATCTTTTAAGGAGCTCAAAACCCTACAGAATGAGGCCAGAGCTCATGCCCAGCTCTATGGAAAGTGCTGCAGTCTACTCTTGCTACACTTATTTTGTAAAGGAGAAGGTAAAAGGAAAAAGATCATTTCCTACATTTCCAAAAAAAGAAATGCAAAATTTAAAAAAGAAATAGATATTCAAGAGGACTTGTATTTCAGCTCCATTCTCAAACCCCTAAACCAAATCCCATTTCAAAATGTATAGTTATTATTGGTTCAAATCTGGCCTCAGACACTGCCTAGCTGTATGACCCAGGACAAGTCACTTAACATCACTTAACTGCCTGGTCCTTACAGTTCTTCTGCCTTGGAACTAAAACTTATTATTTCTATATATATATACATATACATATATATATATATATATTTCTAATACTAAAACATATTAATTCTGAGGCAGAAGAAAAAAAAATTTTAATAGCATGGTTGTACCAGATTCTCATATTTGATACATAATGCCAGTAGAAACTCAAGTTAGAATACTGTAAAAATTAAATTAATATATAATTTCAAATATTATATTTTAAATGATTTATTAATAATCACTAGAAGTACAAAATAAAAAGATAACAAAATAAAACCATGTGCCCATGGCTAATCTACCTGTTCAAACAGGTAGATGGCTAATCAAACAGCCTGCTCTAACAAAGTTGTGACCCAGGAAGCAAAGAGATATAGCTATGGAAGACCATCCTGTTTAGCCCCTGTCTATGTCAGTATGTAATGACAGGAAGTCAATGGGTTCCTGGGAAATGTAGTTCAAAGGCACAAGATTTCCAATTACACGGGGCAAAAACAATTTCTTTTTTGACTTTGTATCTCAAGGGCCTAACCTTGTCTTACACACAGTAGGCACTTAATAAATGCTTTTTGAATGAATGAATAATTGAAAACCTGCTATTTAACTACCTGTTTTATAATATGTACTGAAGATGGGAGACTTTAGATGAAGGTGTTGTGGATTTACTGACTCAAAAATATGTTTAAATCTATAACTTATATGGTGGCTAACATTACTCATATTTTTATTTGATATTACAATATGCTTATTTATACAGTTTTACCTATTTAAGGTACATCTATCAAAGGCAGACTCCAGAAATCAACTGATAATTCCAAAAAGCACAAGTAAATTATAAAGTTTAAAATTCTAAAATTTGGCATTTAATATTTATAATCAAAGTAATAATAGTTTGAATTTACATAGAGGTGTGAAAGTGCTTTACCAATGTTTTCTCATTTGATCTGATCCCTGCTGTTAGTCCTTTGTTTTCAAAGAGGGACAGTGATATTACAGGGTGTCTTTTTTTTCCCCAAAACCCTTACCTTCCATCTTAGAATCAATACCATGTATTGCTTCTAAGGCAGAAGAGTGGTAAGGGCTAGGCAATGGGAGTCAAGTGACTTGCCCAGGATCACACAGCTGGGAAGTGTCTGAGGCCAGATTTGAACCTAGGACCTTCCATCTCTAGGCCTGGCTCTCAATCCACTGAGCTACCCAGCTGCCCCCAAAGGGTGATGTCTTGACTTGCCATGAATTGGGTTTCATTGAGGCAGAATTTCACAAAGTCTAAGCTCACTCTTTCTTCCAGAGTCATTGAAGTCCAGTGGCAAGACAAAAGTCAAGATGCCTGATGATGACCTAGGATGCAATGGATGACCTTGGGATCCTCTATGTCTGACTGAGCCTGCTTCAACCTTCTTGCCTTTGGGAACAAATGGTTCTCATCTTGCCCATTCATGGGAGAGAAGAATGGGGAAGGGAATCTTCACATGCTTGGAGTAGACATTCCCCTAACTCACCATTAGGTTTTACTAGGTGGGTTGCTATGTACACTGCAGTGTTTTGGAGCCACAAGTGAGAGTTGGGTAAAAGGTGGATGCCAAAAGTGGGTGAGCATGTCCTGAAAAGGGCTCATAAGCCCTCCCACCAAAAGTGCTGGTCCTATCTGAATACCTGTACATCCCTTTGATCTCATACCACCTATCTTATAGGATTGCTATAAAGTTCTATGTAAATATGAACCATTATGACTTCTCCCTTTTTTCATTCATCTTAATACCAGGAAAATCTCGGTTGCCTGGTATATGAAGACATTA
Source organism: Monodelphis domestica (assembly GCF_027887165.1). NCBI lineage: Eukaryota > Metazoa > Chordata > Mammalia > Didelphimorphia > Didelphidae > Monodelphis > Monodelphis domestica. The sequence continues at coordinate 212,711,430 of NC_077233.1, read as the reverse complement.
AGTGATTTGCTTCAGGTAATACAACCAGTACATATAAAAAGGAGGACCTACAGCCAATCTCAGTCTAGGCCATTAGACATTATTTCAGGCTACTTCCCTAAGACCGGAATATTAAGACAATTCTCTAAGGCTGTGAATTGCAAATCATATGTTGATATACATTGCAAGAGGGAGTTTCCTGGGAGCAAGTAGGTAGTATAATGGAAAGAGCACCAAGCCTGGAGCCAGGAGGACCTGAGTTCAAATTTGACCTCAGAAACTTCCTAGTTGGGTGACCCTAGGCAAGTCACTTAGCCTTTGTTGCCTAACCCTTTAGGAGGATCTGGGTTCAAATTTGGTTTCAGGTACTTCTTAAGACAGAAGGTAAGGGTTTAATTAAAGGAAGTGGAATGGTTTTTCACTGGGGATTCTTTTTGCCAATGAAATTATAAGTTCAGTACCCCTCCCTCCCAAGAAAAAGAAATAGAAAAAGAAAAAAAGGGACTTTAAGTAGGTTATTAAACTTAATCCTGAATCCACAATGTGGATTTATCATATCTGAAGTTGTTTCCCTGAAATGTCCGAAAGTATTTCCTTGTTAAATCAATAATAGGTGCAAACACAAATGCTTTTAAAAGGGCTCTTTTCATGTTTTTGCTCAGAGGAAAGTCCAAAGTGTGATATAAACACAAAACTGGGTTTGGAGAGAGAGTGTGTGTGTGTGTGTGTGTGTGTGTGTGTGTGTGTGTGTGTGTGTGTGTGTGTCTGTTTATCTTTCTGTCTGTTTATATTCCCAGTTCTTTGTATAGTCCCTATCACATAGTAGGGGTACTTAATAAATGTTTATTGAATTTGTTACAGAATAAGGATAGAGTCTGGACATTTGACCTTACTGGTACAGGGAACACGCAGAAGAGAAAACTTCCTCTACCAAAGCAGGTCAGTACTATCTCTGCAACCTTTTTTTTGTCTTTGTTATTGCCAGCATCTGGTCCAGTACCTTGCACACAGTTGACATTTAATAAATGCTTGTTGAGTAAATAATTGAAAAGTGGTGATATTTCATCTCCTGGCTGTATACTGAAGATATGAGGCAATATGCAGATAAAGATGAGGCCATTGATCTAAACACAGGTCTGATCTATATGTATCATGCCTAACAGAGTCCGCATTCTTCCTAAAAAGGTCCAGGACTAATGTTTAGCTCCATGGAAAATGCTTGAATCCATACCTAATGCATGAATATATATTAATGTAACTTGGAGTGGTGTGTAAAAACAAACATTTCCTGCATAAGGTTCTCATTTCTAAAATTTTATTTTCTTTACTGAAACACAGTTTGAGAGGGTGACTAGGCAGCACAGTGGAACTCCAGGCCCGGGTTCAGGAGGATCTGGGTTCAAATTTGAATTCAGACACTTCCTAGCTATGTGACACTGGGCAAGTCACTTAAGCCTGTTTGTCTAGCTCTTGCCCTTCTGTCTTAGAGTTGTTATTAGGACAGAAGGTAAGGGATACATTTTTTAAAAAAGAAAGAAACACAATTTGGATTCCTTTCACTTTAAAATCAATACTTCTGGGGCATGTAGGTGGCTCAGTGGATAGAGGTTCAAATCTTTACCTCACATACTTCCTAGCTTTGTGGTCCCAGACTAGTCACTCAACCCCAATTGGCCAACCCTTCTGCTGTTCTGTGTTGGAACTAGTACTTAGTATTAATTCTTTTTTTTTTTTAAACCTTCTGTCTTATAATCAATACTGTGTATTGGTTCCAAGGCAGAAGAGTAGTAAGGGCTAGGCAATGGGAGTCAAGTGACTTGTCCAGGATCACACAGCTGGGCTTAGTATTGATTCTAAGACAAATGGTAAGGGTTTGAAAATAAATTAATTAAATTAAATTAATTCAATATTTCTGTCCTCATTTTCCCATGTAACTATTTCTTTAATGTTGAGTTCTGAAGTGAGGATCCATTGGCCTTACAGTCTTGATAGGGACCTTCCAGATAATTCATTTTATGGATGAAAAAGGCCAGAAATATAAAATGACTTATCTAAGATTACAAAGCTCATACTAGGACTAGAATTCAGTTCTTTATTCTTTCTACTACATTTCAGAGTAGTTAAATTCCATGTTTTATGTTACTTGTTGATAATGAGTTTTGGTTCTGGTAAATAGGTATTCAATACAACAAACATCTATTAAGTACCTACAATGCACAAGACATTGTGAGAGGTGCTGGGCCCACAAAGATGAAAAATGACACAGTTTGTGCTTTCTGGGAGCTTACGATTTATTTGGGATGGAGACAGTACATATGCATATACATTTATTAAGCACTTATTATATGTATCAGGCACTGTGTGTTCTAAGCTTTAAGAATGCACATACAACAACAAACAACAAAAAAAGACAGTCCCTATCTATATAAAAGGAAATTAAAAAGTGAGGAGAGAAGGAGGCATCTGGGCAGCTCAGTGGATGGAGAGCTAGGCCTAGAGATGGGAGAACCTGAGTTCAAATCTCCCTGGGCAAGTCATTTAACCCCCATTGCCTAACCCTTACCACACTTCTGCCTTAGAACCAATATACAGTATTGATTTTAAGATGGAAGGAAAGATTTTTTTTTTTTTAAAGTGAGGAGAGGTGGGGAATAGCAAAGGAAGTCAAGAGAATAAGGAGTAAGGGCAGTTAGGTAGTGAAGAGAGTATCAGGTCTGAAGTTGAGAGGACCTGGGTTCAAATATGACCTTAGGCACTTCCTAGGTGTGTGACCCTAGGAAAATCACTTAATCTTATTTGTCTAGCCCTTGCCCTTTTGTCTTAAAGTTGCCACTAAGACAGAAAGTAAGGGTTTAAAAACAATAGGATGTTCTAGTAGGAACCAACCAATCAGAGGAAGAGGAACAGGGGTGGAATATACTCTCAGGGCGAAGAGCTGCTCTTTTCTGATGAAAGAAGTCCAGAGAATCTGGATTGGAACTCTAAAAGGAATGAAGACAGATGAGATGGCAGATGTAAACACTTCTTGTACAGTAGAGCATGCTATAGAAATGCAACATGTGATAGAACCAGTTAGATCCATCATCATAAACACTGGGCTAATAGCTCAGGTTTGCCAGTTCTGTTCAAACTCAGGTCTTGGGGCGAGAAACTTAACCTCTCCAGTCCTCAGTTTCCTCATCTGTAACAAGAAGTCCCCTGGGAGATATCCTCTGAGATCCCTTCTAGCTCCATATTCCTCTCCCCTCCTTTTTTTTTTTTTAAGAATCCTTACCTTTTGTCTTAGTATTGATATTGGTTGCAAGATAGAAGAGCCTTAAAATATAGACCTGTGTTGGCAAACCTATGGCACATGTGCCAGAGGGGTGCTCCCCTCCCCCTCTCCGCCACACCTGAGGACATTTCTCTCATCACTTACCCTCTGCCCAGAAGCCCAATGGGAGAACTTCCTCTCTCCCCTATTTGGGGTAAAGGAGTGACTCACATGTGGTGTGAGGGTACTGTTTGGGAACTTGTTCTCTAAAAGGTTCACCATCACTGAGCTAGGCAATCATATGACTTGCCCAGAGTGACACACCTAGGAAATGTCTGAGGTCAGATTTTAATCCAAGACCTCCTTTCTCTAAGCCTGGCTCTCTATCCCCTGAGCTACCTAGCTACTCCTCCATATACATTCCTTGAGGGGGTTATTTTATATATAGATAAATAAATAAACACTTGAGGGGTTTATTTTATATCTTTGTATCTCTAGGGCCTTGTAAAATGTCTGACATATAGTAGACATTTAGTGAATGCTTATTCATTGACCATTGGATCCTATATTGCAAATTTTCAAGTTTTTCCACAAGGAACCTTTAACATGCTGATATTTCTTTTTACATAATAGCTTGAAGGTTGCCTGGTTTCCTTTTTCACTTGATGCCATAATTTAGGCCAAATGTCTAATTAAAATTAAAAAATGTTAAAACTGGGAATTGGAGCATCAATAGCCAATGTCAGACACTAAACAATGAAAAGAAAATGTCTTTTTCTCTTTTTTAGAATCATCTTAATCAAGATCAAAACTAAATATTTTCTTTTATGAGAAACAGTCTTTATATGGGCTACATTTGGGTAAAGAAGATGATCTAAGATGGATTAATTCAATTTGGTTTCCATGAGAGAGAAACAAGCACACTTGAATTGAATTGAATTTGGGCAGCAGGCAGGGTTGCCTTTACTCTTAAAGGGGGCTTGGCAAACTCTGTTGCTGACACTACATTCATTGGCTTCTTAGGCTTTCACTAAATTGCCTACATTACTATTTTTCTTAGCTTAGATGATGATTTTCCACTTCAACCCACAAGGGTGAAAAGGGCTCCAACAGTTTATGGTGATGATATTCTGTTATCTTTTTTTTTTAAACCTTTACCTAGGCAGAAGAGAGTTAAGGGTTAGACAATTGGGGTCAAGAGACTTGCCAAGGTCACACAGTTAGGAAGTGTGAGGCCAGTTTTGAACCTGGCCTTCCCTTTTCTATGCCTGCTCTCAATCTACTGAGTCGGTAGCTGCTCATAGTTCTTTTTAACTCAACTTTGTCTGACACTCCAACTTTCAATACAACCTGGTTAGGCTCAAAAGAATTCTACGCTTCTCACTTCCACTCCCCACTAATATGCTACACACAACAAATTTGGTTTTTAAAAGGAAATCAAAATGGTATACTTTTAAGATGATATAGATTTAGTCAGAAGTCCAACCCCCTCATTTGATAAAAGAATGACTTTTACAGTTGAGGAAACTCAGACTCAGAAAGGTTAGTTGACTTACCCAAGGTCATATAGAACTCTCTAATTCAACTAATGAATGGTTGGGGGAAGGATAGGTTCAGGATTTGAACAGAAAGTTCCTGCCTCCTTATTTTTCCCATTATAACTTATATATAGCATTATATCATAATATATAATATTATTACACATAATATTATGGAAAAATTATATAAAACATAAAATTATTTTTAAGACTCCTCTGATTATTTTATTTATGTAATGGAAAAAGATCAGAAAATAATAATAAATGGAATTTATATAATGATTCATATACACAGAATCTCCAAATTTTAGAGTTGGAATCTTACAAAAACCCTGTGAGGCAGGCATTATTTTTTTTTAAACCCTTACCTTCCGTCTTGGAGTCAATACTGTGTATTGGCTCCAAGGCAGAAGAGTGGTAAGGGCTAGGCAATGGGGGTCAAGTGACTTGCCCAGGGTCACACAGCTAGGAAGTGTCTGAGGTCAGATCTGAACCTAGGACCTCCTGTCTCTAGGCCTAGCTCTCAATCCACTGAGCTACCCATCTGCCCCCAGGCAGGCATTATTATTTCCATTTTACAGATGAAGAAACTAAAGATGAGGAAAATTAAATGACTAACCCATGGTTGGGCAGCTAGTAAATATCAGAGGGATATTTACTATCAGGCCTTTCTGATTTTATTCCATACATATCCCCCACTATACCACATTACCCTACACTAGAATAGTAGGGCTAGGAGAAGCCCTAGTCAGCTTATCATTTCTTCCAACAACCTCATTTTATTGATGATGAAAACTGCCAGTTTTTCTTTAAAAACCTTACCTGCTGTCTTAGCAGCAATTGGGGTTGTGACTTGCCCAGGGTCACACAGCTAAGAAGTGTCTGAGGCCAAATTTGAACCCAGGATGTTCCAACTCCAGGCCTGGCACTCTATCCACTGTGATACCTAGCTGCTCCTAGCTGCTCCAAACTGCCAGTGTTTCAAACCTTGCTCCAGGTCCTGTACTTGTGGAAATGGTTGTTATATAAAGGACATCAATAGTTTGATTTATTAGGAAGACTTGAAAAATCTCTAGACACTGAGGCTATGACCTAGAGGGAGGCATCTTCTGGTAATGACAATAATGATGTGAGAGTCTGCTTTCTATTTTTAAATTCTGAACATAAGATCATTTTGTTGAAATGCTACTACAAATTCTACTAGTCACATATCTCCAGACTGTCATATTTATTTGGTGGAATAACAAGCAAAATATATCAGTCAACAAATATTTAGTAAGTACCTACTATGTGCCAGGCACTTTGCTAAGTGCCTAGTATACCAAAAAAAAAGGCAAAAATATAATCTATGATCTCAAGGAATTTATATTCTAATGGGGAAGACAACATCCAACTCACCATATATACAGCATAAATGGGAAGTAATATTTGAGGGAAGGTACTGGAAGGCACTGGTCAAGAAAACAGTGCAGAACCCTGGAAACAAGTCTGTTTGATCCAACATGTTGGACAGTATTTGTATATCAAGATTGGAGAATGAATGAATGTATTCAGAACTGGGTGTAGGGTCCTGGGAATTCCTTTAAATCTGCTCTGGGTAGCCTCACAACCATGTATAAAGTTGGCAAGAGGAAGTAGATAGGGGGAATAAGGGCCACTATTTCTCCACCATTTATTTTCTTTGCCAGAAGGAGTGGTGGGAATGAAAATCTCTTGGCAACACAATGACTATGATAATGTGGCTGAAAAGTAGCACTAGAAGGAAGCCAAACTCTGAGGAATCATGGTCTTGGAGAACAAAATATACCGCCCTTCTCTTGGCAAAGAACTAGAGATTAGGAAGTAGAATGCTGTATACATTCATTGTCAGACAAGGTTGTCTCTGTTGAGCTGTTCTCCTTTGTTAAAAGGTAGGATTCAGTGGGGCTCCAGAGGAGAGCAAGGAAAGGGCAATATACAAAAGGATTGTCTTATAAAAACAAACAAACAAAAGATAAAGGGATAATAAGGAGAGGAAAGAACAAAATTTCTTGATGGACCAAGCCTGTAATCCTTGCTGCTGGGAAAAGATGAGGGTGGTAGATATCTGGATCCTGGGAGTTCTGAGATGCTGTAAGATTAAGCCAATTGGGTGTTCACTCTAAGGTAGGTCAAAGCTTCCATGATGCACCAGCTTTGGCGTCAGACCTCTGAACTTCCAGTTCTGGGGGAGATAAGGATTCCCAGTCTCAAAACAAACAAACAAAACCAATCACACCCCCAAAAAGGAAAATCTCTTTGTAAAGGAGTTTTTAAAAAAATTCTTTACTTTCCATCTTAGAATTAATACTAATATTGGTTCCAAGGCAGAATTGTGGTAAGGGCGAAGTAACCAGGGTTAAGTGATTTAAATGTCTAGAGCCACACAGCTAGGAAGTATCTGAAGCCAGACTTGAACCTCGGATCACCCATTTCTAGGTTTGGCTCTCTATCCACTGAGCCACCCAGCTGCCACTTGGTAAAGGAATTTAACAGAGAGACTTAGTCTTGTCTTCCTACTGCTATGCATTCTGTCTGGGCAATCTGAATCTCATGAACTGAAAGAGACTTCCATTTCAGGCAGTCATCTCCAGTTGGCCTCCTGATGGGCAGCTCTATGTGCTACAGAATCCTATCTGTAAGGCATTTTGTACTTGAAAAAGGAACTGGTTTAACTTAAAGTGAAAACTTAAGCTATTACTGTAATCTGCTTCTATTATTCATCCATCTTTCTTCTTTTCCTCTAGGTCAGTGCTGAGCTTATTAAGAATTTTCCTGTTGTTACCATTCATCTGTTGTTTGGCTCCTGGATAAGTATGTCAAGTATCAGCACCCAGCATGCAGCATTTATATCTTTCTCTAACTCTAAACCCAAGAGCATTCTGCCAAAGCTACGTATCAACTGCATTTTGGCTTCCACAGATTTCCTGTGATCTAAGAGCTACACATTCTTTTCCCTGAATTATGGATTAAGAAATATATATATGTAACTGCTATATGACATTGTACTTGGGAATAAGCTATAGAAGAAATACAAATTTATCCTATTTCAGGCAGTTTGACTGAATGGTGCAAGTTTTTCTCAGTGCTTCATGGTACAGTCACAGATGATATATAAATAGATATGCTAGAATTCCTTTGAAAGAGGACTAAACTTGATTCAAAAGCCTGAATTCAAACCCTTAAATTAAAAAAAGATGTCTTTTAACCCTCACCTTCTGTTTTAGAATCAGTACTGTGTATTGGTTCCAAGGCAGAAGAGTGGTAAGGGCTAGGCAATGGGAGTCAAGTGACTTGCCTAGGGGCACACAGCTGGGAAGTGTCTGAGTCCAAATTTGAACCCAGGACCTCCCATCTCTATGTCTGGCTCTCAATATACTGAGCCACTCAGCTGCCCCCTGATAATGATACATTTTAAATGTGCCAGGGCCTCACTCTCTCTCCATTGAGGCACTTATCGGTCCCACCTCCCAACAATCAGGGTTTTGATACATATGCAATTGTGCTTCCTCCTACGATATCCTCCACCAGCCTGTGAGGCATGGTATGCAAACTCCCATTCCCTTGCCTGGCTCTAGGTTCCGACCCTCTTGGGTTCCTTTCTTCTCCACTTCCCTTCTTCCCTCCCCCCAAATGGAGAACTCATAGAAAACTATGGATCATAGCTCTCCAGGTGGAAGAGGTCTTAGAGGTCAACTAGTATAAAATTTTTGTTTTATAAATGATGAACCTAAGGCCCAGAGAGATTAAATAATTTAGCTAACGCCACTTATTCAATTGTATCCAACTCTTTATTGATGCCATTTTGGGGTTTTCTTAGCAAAGAAGCTGGAGTGGTTTACCATTTCCTTTTCCAGTTCATTTGACAGATGAGGAAACTGAGGCAAACAGAGAGAAGTGACTTGCCCAGGGTCACACAGCTAGTAAGTACCTGAGGCTAGATTTGAAGTCAGGTCTTCCTGACTTTAGACCAAGTGCTCTATCCACTGTGCCACCTAGATGCCCCAAAGTCAACCAGGTATTAAGTAACTAGGATTCAATTCCAGATCCTCAGACAGCAAATGCAGTTTGTTTATTTTTTCATCTCTGAGTTAGTCATATGGTAGGGATAGAGGCCAAACTTTCAAGTGGAAGGGATGGGTTCCTGTCTCTCCCAGTATCATTGCATTGTGTTTGGACTATCTTCTTACCACCTCTCCTCCAATCCGCAGTCCTAATTATATTTGCCTTGGGCACAAGAATTCTAGTTTAATTCTCTGTCTATTTCTTCAAGTAGCTATGTGACCTTGGGTGAATCACTTAAACTCCTTGGGCCCAAGTTTCCTCATCTATAAAATGTACATGGCAATAAAACTAGCTCCACTTTCTTCAAAGGGTGGTCATGAGGACTGAATGAGATGTATATAATCCTGAGATTGCTCTATAATTATTATTTATATAACTATATATTTATTATTGTGTAATTATAATAATAATCATGTTATTATATATAATTATATTATTCTGAGGGCCTCGTTCATACTTAAAAAAAAATCCTTACTGTCTGTCTTCAAATCAATACTGTGTATTGGTTGCAAGGCAGAAGAGCATTAAGGGCTAGATAATAGAGGTTACACAGTTAAGATGTGTCTGAGGCTAAATTTGAATCCAGGACTTCCTGTCTCCAAGCCTGGTTCTCTACCCACAGAGCCACCCTCTACCCACAGAGCTGCCTTCTCATTCCTACTTTTAAAAATTCTTAACTCTTCTTTCTACTATCTAGACCACTGTATTCATATAGAAATTTAGTATTTAGGACCAATTTTAGTCCCTGGTCATTGGAAGAAATGTAAAACTTCAGGGTAGTATAGAGAATGCAAAGAAAGGTAATAGAAGTAAACAAAGATTTAAAGCAAAGGAGCTGGAGAGTAGCAGGAAATTTAGAATAAAGGAAGAAGACAACAGATTTAGAGCTTACAAGGTCTTCAGAGACCATCTAATTCAACACCTCATTTTACAGATGAGGAAATTGAAGTCTAGGAAGATTTGAGTATATTCTTAAGGCAGGTATATGGTACAATAGATAGGTACTGGACCTGAAGACAGGAAGACCACGTTCAAATCCACTAACCTGTGTGACTGGACAAATCCCTTAACTTCCTCGTCTGTGTGTATTCAAATCTGGTCTCAGACACTTCCTAGCTGTGTGACTCTGGGCAAGTCACAACTTTGTCTTAATTTCCAAATCTGTAAGATGAGCTAGTGAAAAATGGCAAACCACCCCAATATCTTTGCCAAATTAACCCACAAAGTCACAAAGATTGTGACATGACTGAAAAACAACTGAACAACACAATTAAAATGGAAAACAGAATATGAAATGTAACAAAGTCCATGTCAGAAGAACAAGCAGTTATAGATTCTCACAGGAGAGAACTTGTTCAGTTGGGGTGAGGAGAGAAGAATTCCTATTTAGCATTTAATCTGGGTCTAGAAGTAGAAGTATGATTCCATGGGCAGAGATGAAAGCGAAAGAGTATTCTTGCCTGGGAAAGCAATTTGAAAAATTAGTAAAAGTTAGTAATACCAACTTGGATGACTCTGGGCAAATCCCTTAACTTCTCTGTTTCAGTTTCTTCATGTGTAAAATGGGGAATGATAGCACCTACCTTGAAGGGTTTTGAGGATGGAATGAGATAATATTTGCAAAGCACTTTGCAAACGTTGGAAGTGCTATGTGTGGGGAAGCTAAATGGCTCAGTGAATTGAGAGAGAGGTATATAGAGGGAGGTCCTGGGTTCAAATTTGATCTCAGACACTTCTTAGCTGTGTGACCCTGGGCAAGTCACTTCACCCCTATTGCCTAGCCCTTACTGTGTTTCTGCCTTGGAAACAATACATAATATTGGTTCTAAGAAGAAATTAAAGATTTTTTTTAAGAGTGCTACATAAATGCTAGATATTATTAAAGTGTAAAAGCTAGGGTCAACTTTGTAAATCAGTCAAATTGACCCATCCCAGTTAAAATAAGTATCAAGATGCTAAACCCTGAGACCATAAATCATGTAATAACACTTATCTATTGAAGAGTAAGTGAGGAAGAAGCCCTTCATTAATTGAAGTAATGTAGTACAGGTGATGTATTCAGATTAGCTGAGAAAACTTGGTTACACCCTATGGGTAATCTATTTTTAAACTGAGCCAGTTCAGTCCCAAGGGCCTGGTAGCAGAGAGGAGAGAAGATTCTAACTAAACCCATGAGAAGAAATTAGTTTTCAGGGCAGGGGGAGGAAAAGGGTAGCCCAGGGCCTCGGCCTCTATCTTCTCCCCATCATTCCTTGATTGGAAGAGAACCTTAAGAGCTTCAAAGGGTCTAGAGGATTTTGGACTTCCCATTTTCCCATTAGTGTTTTAATCAACATCCTCTGAACAGCTGATGGTAGTGTCTGTATCAGGATCTAAAGACAGATTAGATGAGATGAGAAAAGCAGATTCAAGGCTCTAAAAAGAGTCTAGAAGAAATGATACCATATCTAAGAGGAACATATTGAAGATTCCAGAAAAAAGGACTTCCAAGAACTATGCGATATATTTGACGTATGTACTCTTTTAGCTTGGGCCCATTTCCTCCTGTACTCACATTCTTAGGAGAGGAGGGGAAAGGGAGATGTTTTATATCAACTATTCTGCCATATATCCCTTTCTAAAAACTCATTATGTCTTCTTGTCTAATTGATATTCATGGATAATTATGGAAGAAAACTAGGGGCTCATAAACTAGAGCCCTGGAAAAGCAACTCAGTCAAGAAATGTTTATTAAGTAATTACTATATGCCAGGCACTCTGCTAAGTACTGAAGATACAAAAAGAAACAAAAAATAGCCCCTGCACTCAGGAAACAAAATCTAAAGGGGAAGATAACAAGCAAACAAATATGTATAAATAAACTATTCAAGATAAAAAGGAAATAGCAGAATGATTAGGATTAAAAGGAGTTGGGAAAGGCTTCTTGTACAAGATGAGATTTTACCTGGAATTTAAAAGAAGCCAAAGAAAACAGCAAGCAGGAATGAGGAGGGAGAACATTCCTGACTTAGGGGACAGCAGAGAAAATGCCCAGACCTGAGAGATGGAGGGTGTTCGTGGAATAACAAGGAGACCATTCACTAGATTGAAGGGTACATGGTAGAAAGTATGGTATAAGAAGACTGGAAAGATTGGAAGGACTTTTTAACGCCAAATAAAGCCTTTTGAATTTGATACTGAAGGCCATCAGAAGTAACTGGAGTTTAATCTTTGTGTGTGTATATAGTAGTCAGAGCTGTACTTAAGGCAAATCCCTTTAGTGGCTGAATAAAGGATGAGACTCTGGGAAGGCTGAGGCATGAAGACCCACCAATAGGTAGAAGAGAAGGACTAGGCAAAGGGAATATAATGACTTACCCAGAGCCACACAATTAGGAAGTATGTGAGGTCAAATTTGAACTCAGGTCCTTTCAACTCTAGCCCTGGCTCTCTATTCACTGAGTTCTCCTGGTTCTGCTCACTTCACTTTGCATCACTTCAAATAAGTCTTTTCAGGTTGTTGTTGTTGTTGTTGGTTTTTTTTTTTAATCATCTTATTTGTCATTTCTGATAGCACATAGTATTTCATTACAATCATATACTACATTTTGTTCAGCCATTACCCAGGTGATGGACATCTCTTATTTCCAATTCTTTGAAAACACAGAAAAAAGTTGCCATAAATATTTTTGTACAGGTAATCTCTTTGGGATATAGGCCTTGTAGTGGTATTGTTGGATCAAAGGGTATGCACAGTTTGATGGCCCTTTGGGTATGGTTACAGATTGCTTTCCAGAATGGCTATATCAGCTTACAGCTCCATCAACATTGTATTAGTGTCCCAATTTTTCTACATCTTTTTCAAAATTTATCATTTTTCCCTTTTGTGGGTTAGCTAGTCTGGTGAGTATGAGGTGGTATCTCAGAGTTATTTTAATTTGCATCTTTTTAAGTAATAGTGATTTAGAGCATGTTTTCATATGAGTAAGCAGTTTTAATATCTTTATCTGTGAATTGCCTGTTCACATCCTTTGACAATTTGTCGGTTGAGAAATGCCTTATGTTCTTTTTTTTTTAACCGATACCTTCCATTTTAGAATAAATATTGTGTATTATTTCCAAGGTAGATGAGCATTAAGGGCTAAACAATGGGGATTAAGTGACTTGCCCAGGGTCACACAGCTAGGAAGTGTCTGATTTCAGAATTGAATCCAAAACTTCCTATTTCTGGGATTGGCTCGTAATCCATTGAGCTCTCTTTGTATTCTTAAAATTTTGACTCAGTTCTTTCTATATATTTGAGACATGAAGCCTCTATCAGAGACACTTGGTATAAAAGGTTTTTTCCCAGTTTATTTGCCTTTTACTCTTGGTTGCATTGACTTTGTGCAAAACTTTTAAAATTTAATTCAGTCAAAGTTATCTATTTTACATTTAATAATGTTTTCTATACCCTTTTTTATCTAGATTCTTCCCTTTTCCCCAGATCTTAAACTGTTTTGTGTTTCCCTAATTTGTTTTAGATATTATCCTTTATTTCTAAATCATGTATTCACTTTGACTTTACCTTGGTATATGTTGAGATGTTGGTCTATGTTTAACTTCTGCCTTACTGTTTGTCGGTTTTCCCAGTAGTTTTTTTTTTTTTTATCAAATAATGATTTCTTCCAAAAGCTTGGATCTTTGATTTGTCAAACATTAGGTTATTATAGTCTTTTACCATTGTGCATTGAGTGCTTAATCTACTGCATTGGTCTACCACTATTTTTTAGCTAGTAGCAGATTGGTTTGATGTTTTCTGCTTTATAGTATAGTTTGAGATCCAGCACAGCTAAGCCACCTTGCTTCATTCTCCCCTCCCCCACTAATTCCCTTGATAGTCTAGGCTTTTTGTTCTTCCAGATGAACTTTCTTATTAGTATGAAATTATTTTGGGGTTGTTTGATTGGTAGAGCACTGAAAAAGTAAATTAATTTAGGTAAATTGTAATTTTTATTATGTTGGCTCAGCCTACCCATGAGCAATTAATGTTATTCTTATTGTTTGAATCTAACTTTATTTGTGTGAAGTGTTTTGTAGTTGTAATCAGATAGTTCCTAGGTTTGTCTTGGCAAGACTCCCAGGTATTTTATATTATCTACAGTTATTTTAATGGGCATTTCTCTTTCTGTCTCTTACTGCTAGGCTTTATTGGTAGTATAGAGAAATGCTGATGATTTATATGGATTTATATTATATAATATACTAGGATGTTGCTAAAGTAAATTTTTTTTATTAGTTTTTTGATTGATTCTCTAAGTATACCATCATATCATCTGCAAAGGGTGATAGTTTTATTTTCTCATTGTCTGTTCTAATTCTTTCTTCTCATTGTTAAAGCTAGCATTTCTAGAACAGAATTGAGTACTAGTAGTGATAATGGGCATCCTTATTTCACTTGATCTTATTGGGAAGGCCTCTAGCTTATCTCTATTTCAGATGTTTGCTGATTATTTTGGATAGATGCTATTGATCACTTTGAGGAACATTCCACTTATTTCAATGTTAATAAGAATGGGCATTGTATTAATATATTTTTAAAAAACCCTTACCCTCTGTGTTAGAATTGATACTAATTATTGATTCCAAGGCAGAAGAGTAGTAAGGGCTAGGCATTCATTCAGGGTAAAGTGATTTGCCCAGACTCACACAGCTAGGAAGTGTCTCGGGCCTTATTTGAACCCAGGTCCTCCTGACTCCAGGTCTGGTCATCTATCCACTGAGCCACCTACCTGTCCCTTGTACCTGTTCTTATTGTCCTGATAGTTAGCACAAACTCTCTAATTTTTGTTTGTTTGATGGGGGAAGACAGAGGCAAAGACTTGTGCTAGGTCCTCCAGAACCTTACTGTGATTCTACTGAAAGGTGCTCCTAACATAGCTATAAATAATAGCTTTCAAATACAGATCAGCTTCTCTTCCTGGGGGCCTGAGACTCTGTTACTCCTGACCCCTGCTCTCAGCTCCACTGACTCATATCAAAATCAAAGCCTGGGTATTGTGATATTCCAACTGGTCACATTGCATCACTTTTCCTCTTGAGTGATGCTTATTTTCATTTTCCTCTCTTCGACTGTGTCTTGTGAGTCAGCTTTAACATGCCCTCTAGACCTGCAAGGGTGGGAGGGGATTTCTTTTTCCCACATTTTGGTTCCTTAATAGCTCTCCATAGCCACCTCCTTGCTCTCTCTGTTGAATCTGTCAATATATGCTATGACTTACTGTTCAAAAAGAAAAAAAAAACAACAGCAAGCAATTAAACGGGCATCCATGAATGTAAGGTCATGAGGGTTCTGGCCCTTGGGTTTTCTGTATTGTTACCAAACCTAGTTTCTTACACCCTGAGAGGAGAATTATTGTCTAGCTTTCTGTTAGGTTATATATAATTTTGCATGTTTAAATTTCAGCTTTTCAGCCAGGACCAGGATATGAGAGAGCACACATATCCTCTTGTTAGAAAACAGATGTCACTAAGAAAACAAGAAGAATCTTAGTTGTAGGCAAAAGGTCACTTTTGAGGTGTCTTAAAAAAGAGTAGAGCTGCTCTGAAATGACAGGTCTGGGGTGGGGGGGGATGAATAGTTGTTTAACTATCAACCCAAAGAAGAAAAGGGTGGGGTAGATGAGAGAAGAAAGAAAAGTGAAGGAGGGCTTTTAAGTCTGAGGGACTATATAGGGCCCTGGAGGTACAGGCCCATTGTGGAAGGCTCAAGAGTGAGCCCTTACTGCTTCAGTCAATTTAATATATTCTGATTTTTGTTATCCTGATCACTTGCTTGGGAGTTGGGAATTCTTTTACTTTACTTTTAACTTGGGGGGGGGGGGGATACTTAGGCACATAACAGATTTTTTTGTCATTTCCAGAGAAACTTTGAGAAGGGTCACATGCCATATTTATTAAATGCATGTGAAATGAATATGGTCTCAATGAATTTAGTTTAAATAATAGGCCTTTCCACGTACAAAAAAATTTTAAAGCAAATTTAGCCTATAGCTTTTCTATCTTTTCCAGGGATTTATAAATAGGACAGGATCTGGTTCAGTCAGTGTGGTACAGTGGAAAGAAGGCTGGATCTGGTGTCAGAGAGTCCAATCCAGGCTCAAATCCATGTTCTACTTACTTTGAATGAACAGTGGGCAAGTCATGTAACTTCCCTTGTATTGTAGATATGTTACTTGAATTTATTTTTCAATCTTTTTTTTTTTAAACCCTTACCTTCTGTCTTAGAATTAATACTATGTACTGGTTCCAAGGCAGAAGAATGATAAAAGCTAGGCAATGGAGGTTAAGTGAATTTTGCAGGGTCATACCAATAGGAAGTGTCTGAGGCGAGATTTGAACCTTGGACCTCCCATCTCTAGGCCTGGCTCTCAATCCACTGAGCCACTCAGCTTCCCCCTGCAATCTTTTGATAAAATATCTCATATTAGACTTTTTGATATGGATTAGATGGGAAAATAATTGGATTCAGAACCTGTTGGTGGGGCAAATTCAGAAAACCACTTATTTTGGTTCACTGTCAACATGGCAGGATGTCATCAGTGGAATTCCTCAGGAATCTATCTGTGCTTAGTCCTTTGCTGTTTAACTTTTTTCTTTTATCAATAACTCAGATAATAACCCTATAGGCCCACTCTCACCTATGATTCATAAGTTCCTGTCCTATCTCACTTACCCAAAGGGTGTTTCAAGAAGGGAGAGAAATAAAGTAAGCATATTTATTCAACCAAAAAATGAGATACATTATCTGATAACAAGGATATTAAAATTCCTTTAAAGCATTATTTCAATTTTTGAAATTGGGACTATCCTGGAAAATCCAGAACTTGTCATCATAAAATATTTAGAAGGGAACATGAGCTCTCTCTTCAACTTAATACTTGAATTCGGGCAAGTTTTTGCACATTTCTGCACCTGTTTTCCTCATTTGTAAAATGAGAGTGCTGTATGAGATGGCTTCTAAAAAGGTCCTTCCAGCTGTTACCTAGAGGCAGGAGGATAGAGAACTGGATCCATAGTCAGGAGGAAATAGGTTCAGACACTTATTACCTGTGTGAATGGGGCAAATAATGTTATTTCTGTCTACCTTAGTTTCCCCATCTCTAAAAAGGGGATAAGAATAGCCACTGCTTTCCAGAGTCCTGAGGATCAAATTAGATAATATTAGTAAAGAGCTTAATCATGCTATGTAAAAGTTAGCTATTAGTATTCCAACAATGATGAAGATGATGACTGTGAAGGCCCACAACGATCGAGAGTACCACCAGGAACCTTATCAAACCTCTACATTTTTGTGCTTGGCCAAGGTCCAAGGTCAGCTGATAGAAGGCTGGGCTGTCCTGGAGGGCACTGTCTCTTTCTATTCCCCATTTCATTCCCTTCCTGGGTGTAGTCTGTTGAATTAGCTAAGAAGCTCCTTTTGCTTCCTGCTAATATGATTTACAGATTGCAGCCAGGATACAAAGGAGGGCCAAGTCCCCCCTGAGCACATGGGATGGCAGCCTAGGCCCTCGTGGGAGCTGGGTTTAACTCTAGGGAGCCTAGTGTGGGTGTCACTAATGTGGTGCCTCGTGGTACGCTGGCTTCCTGCCCCAGCAGTCAAGCCATGCGAGCCTGTCCCGAGTGGGTTCCTGAAACTCGGGGTGGGGTAGTTATAATCACATGCCTGCGGCCTAGGGTCCGCATGCCCGCATCCCAATACAAGCTCCGCTGGGATCCCTGGGCCCTGTTCAGGCAGCTCTTCCACCCCGCCCGCCTGGCCCGGAAAGAAGGCGAGGCGAGGAGAGGCGAGGCGGAGCTTAGACCAGCGAGGCTGTGCGGCGGCTCCGTAGGGCTCGGTGTAGCTCCGCTCCGTAAGCCGGATAGATCCGCTCCGGGTTTCTGCGCTCGCCTCCTCCCCCACCCGGCTCAGCCCGGCCTTTCCTCTCTCTCGGTCTCTCTCCTTCTCTCCCTCCCTCTTGCATCTACCCCTCCCCCTCCCCTCCGCCCGAGCCGCCGCCTGGGGCCGATCCGCGCAGCTCCGAACATGGCTGAAGTCGGGGAGGACACGGGCGCCCGGGCCCTGCTGGCACTGCGCTCGGCGCCCTGCAGCCCGGTGCTGTGCGCCGCGGCCGCTGCGGCTGCCGCTTTCCCCGCGGCGCCGGCTCCAGCGCTGCCGCCTCAGCCGCCGCCGCCGCCGCCGCCGCCGCTGCCGCTGCCGCCGCCGCCGCCACCTCCGCCGGCGTCCGCTGCTCCCCCGGCGGCGCCCCAACAACCGGCGCCCCCGCCGCTACCGCTGCCGCTGCCGCCGCCGCCGCCGCCTGCGGGCCTGGGGGGAGCCCCAGCCGGCTCTGCCGCTGGGGGAGCGGCGGCGGCGGCGGCGGCGGCAGCAGCAGCGGCGGCGGCGGCGGCCTCGGTGCGGCAGAGCCCTGGGCCGGCCCTGGCCCGGCTGGAGGGCCGCGAGTTCGAGTTCCTCATGCGGCAGCCCGCCGTCACCATCGGCCGCAATTCATCGCAGGGTTCCGTGGACCTCAACATGGGCCATTCGAGCTTCATCTCTCGCCGCCACCTGCAGCTCAGCTTCCAGGAGCCGCACTTCTACTTGCGTTGCCTCGGCAAGAACGGCGTCTTCGTGGACGGGGCCTTCCAGCGCAGGGGCGCCCCGGCCCTGCAGCTCCCCAAGCAGTGAGTAGGAGCCGGCGCCTGGGGCATCGCGGGAGGGGCCCGGGGACTGCTCCCTCCCCTTCGCCAGGCTGGGCGGGCGGGGGCTCCCACGCCCCTAGGATCCGTGGGAATTCCCCTCCGCGTCCCCCCCCCCTCCCCACACACACACACATTTGGGGGCGGTGAAGCCCGGGAGCTGTGTAGGGGATGAGCTGAGCTTGGGGTGTGAAACGTGGCTGTTGACCTTCCTCCCCCCACAAACATATACACATACCTACAGACATAAATACACACATAAACACACCCATACACACGCATACACTGAGTGTTTTCTCTCCACGCGGAGCCAGTTTTGGATGAGGCGTCATCACCTCTTTTGGGTGGGAAGGTAATGTCAGTCTGAAGGTGGGGTTGGGTGGCTGGGTAATGTCATTCTCTGTCCCAGGGGTCCTGGAGGAAATATGTCATGGTTTTTCCAGGAAAAGAGAGCTAGCTGTCTATTGAATCTTGAGAGTAGCTGGGAGGGAAGGGTGCAGCTTCTCTCTGGAAAGATTGGAGGAAGAGTTTCATTCCCTTGGGAGGGTGTTTACCTGCCCAGGAGGTGGAATTCTAAGGAGGTGGGAGGAGAGCTGTCCCTTTAGACTACCTCTTGGGGGTAGTAACGAGTTAAGGAGTGGTGTGCTACCTGTAGGGAGAGAGACCTAAGGCCAAGTAAGAGCTTTGGCCTCAGGGAGGGAAGAAAGTAGGTAGGAGAAACTGGAGCAGGAATATTGTTTTCGCATCCTTGAGGAGGAAGCAGAGGTTAATGGCAGCAAGCTTTGGAAGTGCTACAGAAACTCAGTTTATGTACCTTTAAAATAGCTATAATAAAAGTAATACTGGCCTCCTTACCTCATAGGGATGTTAGGCTTAATTAAATAGTGGTTATAAAGTGTTCAATGAAAAGCTTCATAAGGTAACAACAGTTATTTACCCTCCTGTCAGGAAAGAGGAAATAGCAGGTCTGGTAGGCCAAGGCATGTAAGAAGTCTTTCAATTCAAATTCTGCCAGAAAAAGAGGTAATTGTGGCTGTCAGTCCATCTCTGGATGACAAAGAGAGTCAGTGCTGGATTTTCCAGAAGCAGACTAGTGTATTTCTTGTGTTACTTAGACTGACACCGCGCCCCCCCCCCCCCTTGCCTGTAGCAATCTTTTATTGTATATAGATGAATATTCAGTTGTTAATAGTTCCACTCCAGAATCATGACCCAAGAGATCTTTGCTTTCTTGACAATCTTTTGATCTGCCTCAAGTATTTTTAATTCTTCACTTCTGCTGGCTTTTTCTTTTTTATATTTAGTAATTACTTAACACCCTCTTCCTTTTTTTAAAATCCTTTAATCCAGGGTATTTCTAGTCTGATAGCCCCTAAGGCCTCAGGGTTTGATTATGTAAACTTTTTTCACTTTCTAGTTTATTGGACTATTTAACTATAAATATTGCATTGATTTTCAAGTGTCATAAAGCTGCCCCCCTGTCATCTCTATTCATGACTTCTAAGAAAACATACTTTTCCTTAGGCTTAAGGAAGGAATCTAGTGTCATAAAATTGAGAATTCTTGAAAAAGAAAGTCTTATTTTATGTTTTATTTTTCTATAACATTTTAAATAAAAATGTATCCCCACTGCAAGTTATGAAGCTTATTAATGAGTTAATTCTTTTGAGAATTGCCGCCTCCAACAACTCATCTTCCCTTACATTCCTATTTAAGACCCATTTCTGCTAATAACTACTTTATGTAATTTGTGTTCTTTAAATGCTTTTGTTAACAATCTTGGTTTTTTTTTTTTTTCAGTTTTCCACTTTAGTCATGAAATAAATATATTTCTGATTTGAGATGACATTTGACTAACATTTATATAGCACTTGGAAATTTGCAAATGTTTTTATATAGCAATATCTTGTTTGAGCCTTACAACATCTGTTTGAGATAAGCTCCATGGGTGTTAATATCTGTTTTATAGGTGAAGAAATGGAGATTTAAAGAAGAGTTTAAGTGACTTGTTCATAATGATACGTTTAGTGACTGGCAACATAGCTAGTGTTGGATGTAGGATTTGAACCTGAGTCTTCCTAGCTTCCAAGTCCAGTATTCTATTATGTCTCCTTTCTTTACTGAATCTTGAATGAAACTTTAAGTTAAATTCTCATCTGTTGTTTCTGTAACTCAAAAAAGAGTTACACTTGCATCATCTCATTGCATGATCCAGGACTATTTGTTATTTTTTAAGTTCTTTAGGTCTGTGATGCTTCGTAAATTTATGTAAAAATGTGACTCCTACTTCCAAAGGCTTGCATTTTTATTTGATACTGCCAAAAGAAACATGGTAATCATGGGTGAACTAAACATTTGACCATCTATTTATTTGCTGTTGCAGTTGTAAACTCTAACCCATTGTGACTTTCTACTTCCATTTTTCTTCAGCTGCTGTAGCTCTGAGCAGTAATCTTGGTGTCAGTAAAGTAAAATTTATAAGAGAGCAGACACCCATGAGGAAAAATATTAAGTGGCTACTTCTGTTACAAAAGAAAGTTGTTTCACTGGTGTATTGTGGAAGGAAGCTAGTGGAAGTCTTTGTTTAGCAACTCACTTTTGTATTTAAAAAAATTGGACCTCAGAAATAATATTCTAAATAAATTATTGTACTCTTTTAAAATGTTTTGAACTGAAAATCAGCAATGAAAGCAATTAAAAAAACTTTCAGGACAGCATAATTTTATGTGTACAATTTCTTCAGGAAGAAAAGGGAAGTTAAGCACTGATTTTTTTTAAAGGCAGTAATCTGAATTTTCCAGGGTTATTATTTGTTTTCCCTAGTCTCTTTATCAGGGAGCAGTTCTGTCAGCAGTGCTTGGAGTTCCATTACACTGAATTGTCCAGATTCTTTTGTTGTATAAAATATTGTTTGCAATATATGAAGTACCATTGCCTGGAGCATGGAAATTTTTTAAAATTGTTATGGTAACTGAAATAATTGGGTTTGACCACTATTCAGAATTTACCAAATATGTGGAGTCTCAACTAGGATAGATAGAAGGAATGTAATAGTAGACTGTATAAGCCAATATTGACTTGTTGATGTTTTTTCAGTGTTGCTATAGTGTTATATGAGTTCTGTAGGATTCCCTTTAGCTTTATAGATACAGGTGAGATATTTACAATTTATAATGATGAAAAAGTGACTGGTTCAGGCTGGTTAACTGAAGGGGATGCAGTAGCATGATATAAAGAGAACTTATGTGCTGCTGTTTCCTTTATTTTTAATCATTGATGTGTCTGAAAAAGGAAGAGGCTGAACTAATTGGCCTTTAGGGTACCTTGTAGGTCTGAACTATATTCTGATAGATTGGTATGATCTGATATATTTTGATATCTTTTTTAGTTCATGTTAGATTTCTTATATGAAAAAGATGGAAGATTTTTCTTTGTAATAAATTGATATCTCTGGAACATAGCTGTGCTTGTGAACTGATAACTGCATTTTTCCTTTGCTGTAGAACTTGAGTTTATTTACATTACCCACCAGAAAGACACATTGAATGACAGATTCTCTGGGTTTCAATTTGTGATAAAAATGAATCATTTTGTAGCTATCAAGGTACTTGATTATATGTAAGTGAACAGAAGTTTGACAGTTTAAAGGAGCATTCAGGAACTGATTATTGCTTTAGATTAGAGTCACTTGAAGACTAGCAAATAAATAACCATTGACTAATCATCAGATTAAACAGATTTGGAGTTTATTAGAAAATGTTTAGAATCCTCAAACTATTTTCTTCAGTGTTTTTGTTTCACTATTTTGGTAGGCTTGTATAGTCTTGTAGTTTATCTGAGGAGATAGAGATATATATACGCACATACACATATATATACATACATACATATATACACACATTGATTTCTCATATAAAAAATTTTAGGACATCTGAAGTTAGATATAAAATTGCATGATATGGGAAAATAGTACAGATATTCAAAGAAGGGAAAACCATGGCTGACTTCCTGGAGAAGAGCTGGAACTGGATTAGTGAGGAGAATGGAATTTCTAGAGGAGAACAATCAGCAAGTGAGAGTAGATAAGGACTGAATGGGTCAGAGGGACTGTAGATTTTGTGAGATGAGAATGGATAGTAAAGTTAAGGGTTTTTTTGTTGTTGTTGTTGCTGGAATACCTTGATTATTAGTCTGGCTTAGAAGTTTGGAATTCATAAATAAGCGATAGGGAGTGTCAGTGTTTTGAATGATATGAAAGCAGCATTAAATTTTGTAGTATAAGTACATATAGAAATGGGTAGAGATTAGAAGCAGAGATACTAGTTTAGAGACTATTGTAGTAATCCATGTGTACATATTAGTACTACAAGTAGAAATTCTTTCCTAGGGCAAATTTAGTCTCTCATAAGGAAGAAATGATCAAACTTGGTGTCTTTAAGGATATGCAGGATAAAGGTAATGGACTACAAATCCTATGATTCATTATTTTATTAATAATAAAATATTAAATACATTAGTAATTATATTAATATTACAAAACAGTAATAATACACTAGGTGACATTTCTGTAGCACTTTTAAGGTTTGCAAATCACTTTTAGATTTGTAAAGAAAGTGGAGAAGAAGCTTAGTATCAAAAAGTCCTTGGGAATGTTTGGAAAATGACTTGGAAATTGATAGATGACAGCAGTAAGGATTGGGAGAGGGTAGTATGAACAAGTATGCTCTGAACCACCTTTGTGACTTTTGGAAAAACACTTTGCCTTTCTTTCTGCACCACAGTTTGCTCAGCTCCAAAGGAAGGGGGTGGCCTCTGAGATCTTTCTAGATTCATGATCCTGTGGCATTGTGAATCAAATTATTTAAGTCTTGAGTGCCAGGAGAGAATGATGTTATTGATGGTAATAAGGAATTTGGGAAGAGGAGCTGGTTTGGCAGAGAGAGATGAGTATTTTATTTTCCAAATGTAGCTGCAAACAAAAGCCTTAACTGTAGAGCTTCCTTGAAATATCAGAACTTTGTTTTAGCAAATTTACTTATTGTATGGAAGACTTTTTTTCTCTCATGTGTATGCTGGAAGTTAGAAATACATAAGTATGGTTACAAACTTTTTTAAAGGTTTTATAGAGAGAATGGTAAATATTAAGCTGGTGCAGTGAAATGACTTCTAAATAGGTATGGCACTTTGTTACCTAATTTATGTCTTAACTTTTTGGGCTATAAAAAAAGCGCTATAAGGAAACACTGGGAGTAGAAACACCAAAGAAAAACAACTGCTTGACTACATGGATCGAAGGGATATGGTTGGGGATGTAGACTCTAAATGAACATCCTAGTGTAAACATCAACAACATGGAAATAGGTTCTGATCAAAGACACAAGCAATACCCAATGAAATTGCGCAGGAAGGGTGGGTGGAGGGGAGGGAGGTAAATAATGTGAATTATCGTAACCAAGGAATAATGTTCTAAATTGACTAAATAAACTAATTCAAATGGGAAAAAAAAGAGCTATAAAAACTTAGAATGGTTTTCATCTTCAGTATCAGTTACATATAACTGATCAATGTACTCCCCCGAACCCCAGGATAAGTATATGAAAGCCTTTCTTGTATTGGTAAGGGAGAAATGGGTAGGTACCAAGTATGTGATATGGGCTACTAATGTCATATTTAATTCTTCTAAAGTATTAGCTCCAAGGCTGAAGAGAGCAGTAAGGGATGGACAATTAGAGTTAAGTGACTTGCCCAGGCTCACACAGGTAGGAACTATTTGAGGCCAGAGTTTAACTCAGAACCTCTTGTCTCTAGACCTGGCTCTCTATCCACTGGGTACTTAGCTGTCCCCATGTTTAATATTTTTAAATAATTTTGGATAAATTTTAAAATTTGATTTGAAGATAATGTAATTGTTATTTTTGTGTCATTTGAGTGTTAGATTTGTCAAAGTAATGACACCTGAAATCATCAAAATGCTTAATTTTCATTATTATTCTAAATTTAAAACATTTAATATTGAAATGGGAGGGTTATACCAAATGCTTGAACTTTGATTCTCTGAAAATAGACATTTATAATATGGTTTATGAGATTTTTGAAACCAATTTTCATTGGTACTATAATTTTTTCCAGTAAATTCATTCTTGAGTTCATCGCTTTAGTTAATATTCATATTACAATGTTCTTGATAAAAAAATATAATGGAATAATAGTTATGCAAAGATATTTTACAGATACATAACAGGATATGAAGATCGTTCATTTTTAAGAATGGGCATGTTAAATAATGTCCAATGAAAATTATAGCTTTTGCATTTTATACTTTAAAATTGATAACATGGACCTATTTAGAAGTATTTTTACATCCTCGATTGACTAGTTTCTAAAATGTAGAGAGTATTTTAAACTTTCTTTGGTTATTATATAGATTATTCTATTAAATTATGTTCTAGGTACTTACTCCTTCAGAGTTTACAATTTTGCTAATAAATAATGAAATTTTTGTAAATGTGTTCCATTTACAAAAAAGGTAAAACAAACTAACAAACATTTAGAAAGAAGATGGTTGTTTTAATAAATAAGTAAGATAAGGTATAAGAAACTTTCCCCCCATCTCTCCACAATTTAACATTTTCATTACACTTTGACAATGACTGAAGATGAGTTCCCATCTCCAAGTTATAGACCTTTGATATTCCCTCTTGACAATTTCTGTGATGTGGAGTGATTATATGTTTTCAATTTTTCTGAACTGATATTGCATATAGCAATCAGTATATTTATTCTTTCAGCTTAGATATTCCTGATGTCAGTTATTTGCCAAATTTGGAGAAGCAATATTTGTAAAGTGTTTTAAGATTGTTAGAGAGGAAGTGACATGGGAGTTAGTGTTATTATGTAACTTTAAGTATATTGACTATGGATGGAATGAATGAGTTAAGTTGATATTTTGACCATATGAAAAAATTAACTGAGATACATAATTTCTTTGGAAACAAGAGGGAGAAGTATGGCACTTCAACTTTTAGCCACATTTCTGTGGCTTTAATATAGAATAAGATTTTCAGAGAGAAGATAGCATGGCATAATAGAAAGGGCTAGCCTTGAACCAAGAAGACCTGGGTTCATACATACTAACTAACTTGTGAACCTGGGCTTGTCCCTGATAAACTTCCTAACATAAGTTGTATAACAGGTGCCATATTAGTAAAGGTAATTTTCTTATGAGAAATTCTCTATACTGATGAATTTTCTGGTGTGGTCTTCCCTGTTCTCCCCCCCCCTTAAAAAACAGAAACAAAATGTTTTTTCTCCTTACATGAATGTATTAAATATTGTTTTCTGTAAGAAAAAGCATCATGATATGGTGTTACATTTTTATTTTAAAACACCTTTTCTTTAGAGAACTACATAATAAAACTAGCTTAACTTCTTGATATGAAGTTAGCATGATTAGCATATTGTGATATGATTTGATTAAATTTAATAAGTGGGTTTTAAAAATCAAAATTATTTTATAGACAATTTTTGGCTATAGAAGAATTACCTGCTTTGTGAATTCTGTCATTTTCTAAGTAAAGAGTTCTGTTCACTTTAAGGGGCCTTTTCTCCTGCTAATCATCTAGAATTTAGTGACTCAGTAGTAGAGGACTGAACTGAAAGGATCAGTTGGAATTGAGACTTAGAAGTCGGATGCTCTAGGTTCCAGTTTTGGCTCTGTCACTAATGGACTGTGAAAATGCTGGGAAGGTCAAAGCCCCTGTTTCTGTCTGTTTCCACAATTGCTAAATAGTAGAGTTAGACTTGAATTCTAATATTCCTTCTTGCCCTAACATTCTATGAATTTATGAGAGTTGGAAAGTAGTTTTGTTTCTTTAGTTCATATCAGGTACCCTGACTGGGGAAACATAAAAAGCTACTTTACTTGGCAGGATAAGAAGATTCTAACTGTTAACTCAAACTACTATATCTCAGATCAATAAATGTTGGTCATTGAAGTCTATCCATTTCCTTTGCTTAATTCCATATTTACTAAGAAACTTATTTTCCTTAAATTTCTAGAGTAAGTTTCTCTACTAAATAACATTGATTGGTGTGCAGTTTTTATATTGTTAAATTGACTTACCAGTACAAATCAATTTTGTAAGTTTTGGAGTCAGTTTTTATTATTGCTCTCTAATAAGCTGCTATATGAGAACTGGAGACCACTAGATTGTAACCTTCCTTCTTTGAAGTTCTTTTCTGAAGCAAGAGAAAGGGAGTAAATGGATCAGAAACAAGGATATGAAGGGTTATTTGTAGTAGAAAAGGGAGAGGAGAGAGATAACAGGGTTATGGATTTGAAAAATTAAGACAAAAGACTCTTAGGCTGCTAGATTTTTATACTGTATGGGTTATACAGTCACTAATTGTGATTGATGTAAAAACAAAACTGGATTTAGAATTAGAGGACCTGGGTTCAAATTCAGCTCTGCTACTATGTAAGTGAACTTGGGCAAGTCACTTTACTCTTTGTATCTACATTTCATCCTCTATAATAATGAGAAGGTAGGTACTTATCTTCCATCTTAGAATCAATAATATCTATTGGTTTTAAGGCAGAAGAGTGGTAAGGGCTAGGCAATGGAGGTTAAGTTACTTGCCAGGGTTACACAGCTAGGAAGTGTCTGAGGCCAGATTTGAACCTAGGACCTCATCTCTAGGCCTGGCTTTCAATCTACTGAGTTAAGTTGCCACCTTGCTGCCCCCTGATAATGATACATTTTAAATAGGATTTACCATGTGTCAGAAACCTTGCTAATGAGCATTTTACAATTATTATCTCTTTTGATCCTTACAACAATCTTGAGAAGGAAGTACTGTTGTTATTCCCATTTTACAGATGAAGAAATTATGGCAAACCAGTTAAGTGACTTGTTCAGGGTCACACACATGGCACATGTTGGAAACCAGAATTTGAACTGTCTTCTGATTCTGGGTCTATTTTCCTATACAGTATGCCACCTAGCTCCTCTGACTAACTCTTCGTACTACCTTCATACCTAAAATATATGGATATTTACTTGCTACCTTGAGCTCAAGATGTCTATTTCATCTTCCCTTATAAAAAGTTTTCCTTTTAATGTTCCTAAAGCTTTTTATAGCATTACCCCTCCCCAGGTTCCTCATACTTCCAACCATGAACCATCTTTATCTTTTGTCATAAAATTAATTTGAAACTTCAAAAAACACACATTTTATTCAAGATCTTGTATGCTGGTTAAAGAATAATTTCTTTAAACTGTGAAGGTTTAGAATTAAAGTAACTATTTCAAAACAGAATTCTTTACAATGACTTCACAGTTATATGCAAGATAATGAACTTTGACCAGAGAGAGAGAGAGAGAGAGAGTTAGTTTTGTGTACCTGAGTACTTGTGGCAAAAACAGGATGTCTGTCTCTTTCTCTCCCCTTATCTTCCACCCTTTACCCCCCTTAAGTAAGTAGCTTGGCATACCAGCAGATTGAAAATAAAACTGAGGCTTTTCCTTTACTGTTAGTAAACAGTTTGTGTTTGAAACTGAGTGAAGATTGAATTCTGGCTACTGGGAGATAACTAGCCTGACATGCTTTGACTTCAAGGCCACCCCAGAGGATGACTGACCTTGGAGAAGGTTTTTGAACATATAAGCTAGACTTTAGGGTGATTAGATAAAATAAGTTAAGGATTAGAGAAAGGTACAGGATTTTACTTTACCTTGGCAATTTTGTAAAAATCAATGTATTTCTTAGTAATTAAAGAATGAAAATCAAAAGAAATTTAAAGTATCATACCTATAAAATTAGTAAAAATAAAAATTATAAAACCTATTGTTAGCAAGGATATGGAGAAATTAAGTACATTTAACACATTTCCAAGGGAACTATAAATTGGTTCAGTGTTTCATCTGGTGGTTAATCAACATATAATAACAAGCACTTTTTTTAACCTGCAGAATTGATAGGAAATCTCACTTAGAAGCCAGCTTCACAAGTGAATCTTGAAAGTGGCGTGTTGCTCTGAATTCTCAGCTGGGGCAAATGAAACTCTATAATTAGAGGTAGTAAGGTAAGGATCCAGTGGGATAACTATTTTGAATTCACTTGGTCTTAAAGGATGAGATTTCTTACTTCTGTTCTTTCTTCCAACCAAATTGTAAGCTTCTTGAAAATATGACCCCTTATATTACTCTCATTTTGTTTAGTGCAGTGCTGTGCACACATGGCCACACAGATGTACACACAAATATATGTTCTTAGAATCTTAGAACCAAAGGGATCATTAGAGATTATCTAGTACAAATTTCATAGCTCCAATAACTGAATTTCTGACTAGAGCCATGATGCCAAACCTATGGTATGGATGCCAAAAATGGCACACACACAGGCTTCTCTGTGGGTATGCCTGCAGTTGCTAGCCAGAGTGCATTACTAGAAAGCTAGAGGTTTCTGCTTGGAGCAGAGCTGTTCTCCTCCCCCTCTATATGCGCCTGAGGACATTCCTCACTTCCCCTGTCCCTCTGCCCAAAAGCCCTTGGGAGCACTTCCTCCCTTCCCTGTCTAGGGTAAACTGCTGGGAGATGAGGGGTGGCAATGGACCTGACTTGCTGCATGAGGGTATAGTGCAGATGGCAGCCTGTTGAGTCTGTGATGAAGGTAATTGCTGTGGTGGGACTGGAGAGCAGCTAGGTTTGAGGGAAGCATAGCTCACAGTGTGGCACAGAGCTGGAGGGGAGCACTTGGGCAACTCTCTTCCACACATTCCTCTCCTCACCTATCTCTCTGCCCAGCAACCCAATGGGAATGCTTCCTCCCTCCCCTATCTGGGGTAAGGGAGGGGGGTGGGAGCAAGATGGAGAAGGGTGGGCATAGCATTCAGTCTCTGGGGGGACACAGCATTCTGTCTGGGGTGGGGCCCAGCACTCC
Source organism: Monodelphis domestica (assembly GCF_027887165.1). NCBI lineage: Eukaryota > Metazoa > Chordata > Mammalia > Didelphimorphia > Didelphidae > Monodelphis > Monodelphis domestica. Next base: position 212,681,940 of record NC_077233.1, on the reverse strand, counting down.
ATCTCTAAAAGGTTCACCATTACTAATCTAGAGCAGTGTTCACAGTTATAAAATTTCAGTCTCTTGGAATTTATCAGATCTACCCCTGGTAGTTGGGATTTGGTGCTGGGAACTTCTTTCTTAGAAACTAGGAGAGTTTTTGATCTAGAACTTAATATATAGCTAATAAAGACAGACTTATGGACTGTATTGATACCTAAAAATGCATATGAAGATATTAAGAAAAAGAAGGATATAATATGTACATATGATTACTACTATATAAAAACATAACTATAGACACTAGCAAAGTTAGAAGAGAATTTAAAGTCATGTCAGATTTACCACCACTTAACTTATCTTCACTAAAGTTTGCTGTCTCATTGTGTCATTAAGTAGATCCATTGTTTTTGAAGGTTAGGCCAGTGAAGACTTGGCTCTGATAGGTCCTACCAAAATGATAGGACTTCATGTGTGCGTCAGTGGAGGACTGTCATCTAAGGATCAGCCTAGCTAAGCTTGTAATTCATTCTAATTACTAAATCTCAGATATGTGTATAGTCTCTCATGCTTTTTATTAAGTTAACAAATAGGTACCTGCCATGTGTAATGTGCTGGGGAAGATATAAATTTAAGATATTGTACCTTTTCTGTTTTTTTTTTTTTAAATCAGTACTTTGGTTCTAATCAGTATTGGTTCTAAGGCAGAAGAGCAGCAAGGACCAGGCAGTTTGGGTTAAGTGACTTGCCCAGGGTCACACAGCTAGGAAGTATCTAGGTCTATTTTGAACTCAGGACCTCCCATCTCTAAGTTTGGCTTTCAATCCACAGAGCCAGGTAACTATCCCTTGTACCTGATCTTAAGAAACTTTTAGTGGGAGAAATGAGAGGTACACAAATATGCCAAATAGTCTTATAAGATTATAAGAAAGTGTTATGAGATCAGACAAGGGAAAGAGTGTTTTCAGCTTGTGGGGGTAGTGGATTAGTGAAAACTTTGTTTAGAGAAGGTAACATTTGAGTTGGGCCTTGAAGATTCAGTAAAATATTAGCTGGTAGTGGAGCATAAAACACCCTAGGATTAGGTGAGGAAGCTTTGTTTCATATAAGTATGCCTCCCCCTTCCCTCCCCCCAACCATATTGTAACATTTTGGAAAGCATCCTGGAATTATGCTCAAGTCATAAATTGGTATATATCTTTTGACCTAGCAATACCACTATTATTTCCTAAAATGACCAGGGTAAAAGGAAAAGAATCTATATAGCCTAAAATATTTATAGCAGCTCTCTTTGTGGTGGTGAAGAACTGGAACTTGAAGATTTGCACATCAATTGGGGAGAGGATAAACAAGTTGGAAATAGGGAAATATAGATTCTTTGGTAGGGAGAAATAGGTGCTGTGCCTATCTCTAACTACCTTATATTGTGAGCCATTGACTTTAGATACTAATCTTGGGACATTTGGACTGAAGTCTATACATTATCATCTTATAGGTTTCCCAAGATGAACTATGGTAGAATTAGAATGTAGGAATCTAGAAATTTAATAATATAATTTCTTATGGGTACCTCCTTTTTTTAAATTAAAAGATTGTTTCTTTTCCCCAGTTACATGTAATAATAATTTTCAACATACCTTTTCCAAAATTATCAGATCCAAACCATCCCCTCCCCTCCCTCCCCCCAATATGGAGCTATTAAGCAAGTTGATCTGAGCTACATGTATTATTATGCAAAACATATTTCCATATTGGTCATTGTTATAAGAGCATACTCATGCAAAACCAAAACTCCCAAATAAAATGTAATTATACTGATGTGAAAAATAGTATACTTTGATCCTCATCCATTGGACTCCAACAGTTCTTTCTCTGGATGTGGATAGTATTCCTGTCATAAGTTCTGCAGAATGTTCTTACAGGTACCTTCTTGATAAAATACATACAGCTTACTGCCAGTGATAGAGGGGTAGAGACTAAAAGTAATAGAGGCAGATTGTTTCCTCATTAAAAAAAAACAAACCCTGGGGATATAGAAAACATTTCTTAGACTCCCAGATATGACACTTGACTGTGTGATCTTTGTTGTCTCTTAATGTTTCTAATTCTAAGTTCTCTTAGCTATAAAATGAGGATAATACTTGCATTATATATCAAATTGAGAGTTGACCACTTGCCTGATTCCTGCTAGCTTTTCTACTAAGAGCAGACTAGATTGAATTAGTCTAAGGGAGACATTGTTTATACTGACCCTGAAATGTTAGGGAGGAAAAATTCCAGAGTTTAGCCTAGAACCTTTCAAGATTAATCTTAGAATTAACTTGAATATCTTAGATCCTATCATTTAAAAATAAAGTAAGGGGCCAGCTGGGTGGCTCAGTGGATTGAAAGCCAGGCCTAGAGACAGGAGGTCCTGGGTTCAAAAATGACCTCAGACACTTTTATAGCTGTATGACCCTGAGCAAGTCATTTAAACTCCATTGCCTAGTGTGGTAGAGGCATGCATGCAAAGGACAGTAGCTGGAGATGGATCATCTGTCAGTCAAATGAAGATTCCATTTGGAATGTGCCTGGGAAACAGTTGGAGGCAGGAGCTTGACTGGATTTGAGGTCTTTGGCTGATGGTGGTGACTGAAGCAAGAAGCTGATTTTATCTCTGGGACTTGGGATAATCAAGCGGGAGGTGACCTGGCTGATTTGAAGGAATAAGAAGAAAGACAGCAGTCCTCATATATCTCTCTGACTGGTTCTGCTTCATGCTAGTGACTGAATTGCCATTTCTCTCAATCTAACTTAACATTCACTGTAAAGAATAGGGATATCCCACCCCTCTTACCTTATCCTCCTCCCTTGTCCTGTTTTCCCCAATAAACCCTTACTTGAGATAAAGAAGAGAAAAGAGTATTTCCTCTGAAACCTCACAGCTCACACTGAGTGACTTGAGGGAGACTGAAGAAGGGGGGATGAGAGGCTGAAAGGCTTCTGAAGAGGGAGGTACAAAAAGAGAGGAGGTTAGGCAAAAAGAAGATAGTTACCTGATCCATTAGTTATCTAGTATCCATCAAATATATCCTCCAAATATCATCTATTACAGATTGGCACCCCAGATGGGACTTGAACCCACAATCCCTGGCTTAGGATGTACTAATTATAATTATATAGATAATATAATATTGGTATATATAAATATAGATATAATTACATGTGTTCATCTTCATGCATGGAAGTAAGCTTTACATATGTACATCTTCATGGGTGTGTGCATAAGTTCTTAGAATTTTGTTAAGAATATGAATTTGAAAAGATAAAATTATTTTATTATATGTTATATATATAATTATACATTAATTATTACACTAGTCCTTACCACTCTTCTGCCTTGGAACCAATATACAGTATTGATTCTAAGACTAAAGGTAAAGACTTAAAATAAATAAATAATAAATTCAATTTTGTTTTCAGTTCTGAATTCTTTCCCTTCTTTCCTTCCCCCACCTATTGAGAAGACAGAAAAAACCAAAATCTTTTACATATATGTTTAGTCATGCAAAACAAATTACCCAATAGCCATGACCTACTAGCAAAAAAAAAAAAGGAAAAAATATATTTCAGTCTTCATTCTAGTACATCATCTTTCTGTTGGGAGGTAGATAGTATGTTTCATCAAGAGTGTTTTGAAATTGTGGTTGGTCATTGTGTTGATCAGTTTTACTAAACCTTTGAAGAAGTTAATTGTCCTTATAATAGTATAGTTATTGTATAAATTATTTAATTATTTCATTTTACATCAATTTATACAAGTCTTCTTAGGTTTTTCTGAAACCATCCCCTTTATCATTTCTTACAGCACAATTATATTCTATTACTTCTACATAAAACTTTTTTACCCATTCCCCAATTGATGGTCTTCCCCTCAGTTTCCAATTCTTTGCCACCACAAAAAACTGCTATGAATATTTTGGGTATCTAGGTCTTTTCCTTTCCTTAATTTTTTTGGAAGGTAAGCCTAATAGTATCACTGGGTCAAAGGTAATACATGATTTAATAGCTTTTTGGGTGTTGTTTCAAATTCCTTTTTATAGAAAGGTCAGACCAGTTAACAGTGCATTCAAAATACCTGTTTGCCCACAGCCTCTCTAGTGTTTGTCATTTTCTCTTTTTTTTGTCAACTTTGGTTATCTGATGAGCTTAAAGATGATATCTGAGAGTTGTTTTTAATTTGCAATTCTCTGTTAACTTATTTAGAGCATTTAAAAATATGACTATTGACAGCTTGGATTTTTTCCCCTCTAAAAACCTTATAACCTTTGTTGTTGTTCAGTCATTTTCAGTTATGTCCAACTGTTTATGACCCAATTTGGGGTTTTCTTGTCAAAATTACTAGAATTGTTTGCCTTGTCTTTCTCCAGCTTCTTTCACAGATGAGACAAAAAGATCAAGTGACTTGCTCAGGGTTAGATAGCTAGTAAGTGTCAGAGACCAGATTTGAATTCAGGATCCTGGCACTCTATCTACTGTACCACTTAGATGCTCCTTTTGACAATTTATCATTTGGTGAATGTCTCTTATTCTTATGAATTTGACTCAGTACACCATATATCTTAGAACTGAATGCTTCGTTGTAGTAACTTAATGCAAAGATTATTTTTCCTGCTTCTAATTGTAACAGCATTTGTTTTTGTTCAAATTTTGAATTTTATGTAATTCAAATTGTCTATTTTACCTCTTGTGAAACTGTCTTGTTTTGCCATGAACTATTCCTCTATTCATAGTTCTGACAGGTAATTTCTTCCACACTCCACTAATTTGCTCATTATTTTACCATTTATATCTTAATCTTGAATGCATTTTGAGTTTATCTTGGTATATGGTGTGAATGTTGCTCAATACCTAGTTTCTGCCAGACTACTTTTCAGTTTTCCCAAAGATTTTTATCAGTTAGAGAGTTCTTGTCCCAATAGCCAAGATTTTAATTTATCAAACACAAAGTTACTGTGCTCATTTACTCCTGTACATTGTGTATCTAATTTGCTCTACTGATCTGTTTCTTACCCAGTATACTTTTTTTTTTGACACTTACTGCCTTGTAATATAGTTTGAGATCTGGTACTGCTAGGATACCCTTTTCTTCCCATTTTCCTCCCTAAAATTCCCTTGAGACTCTTGACCCTTTTTTCCTCCAAATGAATTTTGATATTTTTTATAGCTCTATAAATGAACACTTTAGTAGTTTGATTGGTAGGACACTAAGTAAATTAATTTAGGTAGTATTGTCATTTTCATCATATTGGTTAAGTATGCTGTTGACATGGAACCTAGAAACCCCAAACTTGTTTCGAATTTGTCCTCATTACAGATAATGCTGATTCTTGGATTTAGATAGATATTTCTTAGCATTTTAGGGAAAGTTCTGTTTATTCCTGTGCTTTTCTAGTGTCTTTAATAGGAATAGTTGTATTTTGTCTAAAGCTTTTTCTATAGCTATGGAAGTAATAAAATGATTTTTGTTTTTGTTATTAATATGGCCAAATTATGCTTATGGTTTTCCTAATATTGAACCAGTCCTTTGTTCCTAATGCAAATCCAGCCAAGGCATAACACTTATGATATATTGCTGTGGTCTCTAATATTTTATTTAGATTTTTGGTCAGTGTTAATATCGACATTATTATATTGATATATATTGAGTATTGAAATCAGCCTTCTTTAGGGAAATTGATTTATAGTTTTCTTGCTTTAGGTATCAAGACCATATTTGTATCATAGAATCTGGTAGAACTCCCCCTTTGCTGTTTTTTTCAAACAGTTTATATATAGAGTTGGAATTAGTTGCTTTTTGAATGTTTGGTAGAATTTGCTGGTAAATCCATTTGGTCCTGGGAACTCCCTTGGGAGTTCTTTATTGGCTTGCTCAATTTCTTTTTCTTATTTTTTCTTTCTTTTTTTTTTAAACCCTTACCTTCTGTCTTGGAGTCAATACTGTGTATTGGCTCCAAGGCAGAAGAGTGGTAAGGGCTAGGCAATGGGGGTCAAGTGACTTGCCCAGGGTCACACAGCTAGGAAGTGTCTGAGGCCAGATTTGAACCTAGGACCTCCTGTCTCTAGGGCTGACTCTTAATCCACTGAGCTACCCAGCTGCCCCCAATTTCTTTTTCTAAGGTAGGTTTATTTAAGTGTTTTATTTCTTGTGCTTTTAATCTGGGCAATTTATATTTCTCTAATTATTCATCTATTTAATTTAGTTTTAGTTTTATTGGCATATTATGGGCCAAAATAGTTCCTAATAATTACTTTCATTTCTTCATTGGTTGTGATGTCCCCTTTTTATTTTTGATATTGACAATTTGGATTTTTAATTTTTAAAATCAAATCAGCAAATAGCTTCTTAAAAATTTTTTTTTTACTCTTAATTTCATTAATTGATCCTTTGATTTTTCAGCATTTCTATTTTGGCCTTTCAGTGCAGGATTTGGGTTTTTCCCCCTAGAGGGGTCATTTAAACATTTTTTTTCCCACATGCATATGGAAACAATTTTTATATTCATTTTCTGATATTTTATTATCCAAATTATTTCCCTTACTCCTCCCCAAGGTGGCAAGCAATTTGATATGTTAAAAAGTGTTAAAATGCAATATATGTTTCCATATTCCTCATGTTGTAAAAGAAGACACATATAGTACATTCAAGAAAAAAATTAGTGAAGGAAATGAAGTAAAAATGGTATGTTTCAGTCTGCATCCATACTCTGACATTTCCTTCTATAGTGATGGATACTCTTTTTCATCATGTGTCTCTTGGGGTTGTCTTGAATCCTTGCATTGTTGATAATAGTTGTCATTCACAGTAGATCATCATACAATATTGATGTAAATGTGTACAATTTTCCCCTGTTACTGATTACTTTATTTTGCATCAGTTCATATAAGTCTTTCCAGGTTTTTCTGAAATTGCCCTGTTCATCATTTCTTAAGATTCAATAGTAGTATTCCAACAACCATATGCCATAATATTAGCCATTCCCTAATTAATGGACATCCTCTCAGTTTTCAATTTTTTGCCACCACAAAAGCTGCTGTAAATATTTTTGTTCAAGTAGGTCCATTCCCTTTTCTTTGATCTCTGGGATATAGACCTATTTATTGGTGGTGATATTGGGTTGAAAGGTATGCAGTTTTATGGCCTTTTGGGCATTGTTTCAGATTGCTCTCCATAATGGCTAGTTCAATTCACAGCTCCATCAACAGTGTATATGTCCCAGTTTTCCCACATCCCCCTACAATTTATCATTTTCGCCAGTCTCATAGGTGTGTGATGGTACCTCAATTGTTTAATTTACAGTTTTCTAATCAATAATGTTGAGTATTTTTTCAGATAACTGTAGGTCATTTTAATTTCTTCATTTGAGAACTTGTTGTTCATATCCATTGACCATTTATCAACTGGGAAATGACTTGTATTATTATAAATTTGACTCAATTCTCTATATTTTTTGAGAAATAAGGGTTTTGCCAGAGATTTTATAAATTTTTTCCTCAATTTCCCATCTAATCTTGGTTGCATTGCTTTTGTTAGGGCAAAGCATTTTTAGTTTAATATGATAAAAAATTAACCATTTTATATCTCATAATATTCTCTGTGCCTTTTTTAGTAAGAAATTCTTTTTATCCTCAAGTCTGACAGGCAAATTAGTCCATGCTCCTCTAATTTGTTAATGGCAACACCCTTTCTTTCTGATCCATTTTGACTATCTTGAAATAATGGAGGATTTTTAATTTGTTGATTTTTCTAGTTTTTTTTTTAGTTGTATGCTAATCCATTGATTGCTTATTCTTTTCTTTCCCTTGATAAAGGCATTTAAATATACAAAACTTTCTAAATGCTTCTTTGACTTTATCCCACACAGTTTGATTTTTTGGTTGCATTATTGTTAGATACTTAATATAATTACATTATTGTCTGTAATTTGTCTGTTAGTCCATTATATTTTTTAGAATTAAGTTATTTAGCTTCCAATTAGTTTTTTAATCTTTGCTGCAAAGATTGCTGCAAAAAACAACAACAAAAACAATTATGCTTTGCATTATGATCAATAAAATATGAATGAAATAGTTTTGCTTTTCTTAATTTTTGAGTTTTTTATGTCCTAAATCATGGTTAATTTATGTGAAAGAGCTATAAAAATCTGAGATATAGGTATACTTCTTTTTATTCCCTCAGTATTTTCTCTGGGTAACTATCTAACTTTTCTGAAATTCTATTCAAGTCCTAACTTCTTTTTTGTTTGTTTTTGGTTAAATTTATCTAGATGAGAGGAATACATTGAGTTTCCCCAACTAGAATAGTCTTATTGTCTCTTTCTCCAACTCATTTAACTTTTAAGAATTGGATTGGGAGGCAGCTGGGTAGCTCAGAGCCTGGTCTAGAGATGGGAGGTCCTAGGTTCAAATTTGACCTCAGACACTTCCCAGCAGTGTGACCCTGGCCAAGTTACATTGCCTAGCCCTTACTGCTCTTCTGCCTTGGAACCAATACACAGTATTGATTCCAAGACTGGAAGGTAAGGGTTTAAAAAAAAAAGAATTGAAGTACCATTCCATTTGGTATATATATATGCTTAGTATTGATATTAATTCATTAGCTATAAAACCTTTTGGCAAAATGTAGTTTCCCAATTTATCTCTTTTAACTAAATCTGTAATTGCTTTTGTTTTGTCTAAGATCATGATGCTACTACTACTTTTTTACTTCATCCAAAACATAATAGATTTTGCGTCAGCCATTCATTGTAACTTTGTGTGTATCTTTGTATTTCAAGTATCTATATTGAACCCAGAATCCATATTTTGTTGTAGATTTTGCTATCTAATCCATTCTGCTATCTTCCATTTTATGGATGAGTTCACCCTGTTCTCATTCACAGTTACAGTTGTTAACTATATTTTTCTCTATCTTATTCTACATTTTCTTCTCTTTTTTATCCCCACCTGTGGTTTGCTTGTGAGTGATACCTTCTCTATCCACCATCCCTTTTATCTACTCCTTTCCTTGAACCTCTTCCCCATTTTCCTGTTGGGTAGATGTATTTCCATACACACCTGTACATGTGGTATATGTATTCTTCCTTTCCTTAACTAATTTAGATAAGAGTGAGATTTGGGTCACCAGCTCTACCCAACTTCACCCCCCCCCCCCAAACTTCTTTCCTCTTTATATACTCTGTTTATATGGGATACTTTACTTTTTTTTTTTTGCTTTCTCTTCTTCTCTTTACTCTTCTCTAACCTTTCCATTATTCTTTTTTAAGATCATCAATGCATATCAGAGTTATTCTGTTTTTCTGTATCATTAAATTTCCTCCTTGACCTCTGATCATACTAAAATTCTGAAAGATTACATGTATCATCTTGTATAAAAAAGTAAACTGGGGGCAGCTAGGTAGCTCAGTGGATTGAGAGCCAGTCCTAGAGATGGGAGGTCCTAGGTTCAAATCTGGCCTTAGACACTTCCCAGCTGTGTGACCCTGGGCAAGTCACTTGACCCCATTGCCTAGCCCTTACTACTTTTCACAGTATTGATTCCAAGACTGGAAGGTAAGGGTTTAAAAAAATAAAAGTAAACTGTTGAACCTTTAATGCTTCCTTTTACTCTGGTGTTTGTATTTGAAATTTTCTATACAGCTCTGATGCTTGTAAGCTTGTTTTATTCAAGATCCACCCACCACCTTACCCCTGCCTAAGGACTTGTGATGGGGAATGCAATCTATTTTGTCTTTCACATCAGTGTATTTATGATTTTATTTTGGGGTTTTGGTTATGTATGAGTTTGTTCTTACAATAATGGCCAATATGGAAGTGTGTTTTGCATGACAATAAAATTTAAAAAAAGAATTAAAAACTGATGGAATGTTCACCAGTTGGGGAATGGCTGAACAAGTTATGTTGATTGAATGTGATGGAATTTGTGTTAGAAAGATGAAGAGGATGGTTTTAGAAAAATTTGGGAAGAATTTTATGAACTGTTTGTATGTAAATGCAGAGTGAAATGAGAAAAACCAGAAGAACAATTGATATCATAATGAAGATTGTAAAAAACAAACAACTCTGAACCCTGATAAATACAATAGCCAATCCAAATTCCAGAATAAGTTTTGCTGTATCCACAGCTTATGTTGGAGACCTGCAAGCTTTCAGTGCTCCTCAGAATGATGTGATCTAGGTTGAAGTCTGTCCTTTGCCATTCTGCTTTGAGCTCTGCAACTTCCTGACCAAAGTGAGTCTATCAATTTGTCTTTGTTTGAGAGTTTCAGTAGACTGTTGCTGGACTTAGCTACTGTAGTGGTAGTATATAGTATATAGTAGTATAGTCCTTAGCTCATTACGGAGTTCTGCAGGATCAGAGTAGTTGAACTCTGCCCATTTCCCTTTGATTTAGCATTCCTGTCTTGATTAAACCACTGTTAAGTTTATGTACTTTGTTAAAGACTATGTTGTTGGAGAAACACACCCAAGTTTGTAGCAGAGTCTCTCCCCAAGAATGGGAGACTCAAACTCTATTCAGTCCAGAAGTAAGAATTTTATTTCAAGAAGAAAAGGTTTCATTTAAGGTGGAACTAGCCCAATAGTTGGTAGTGTTGTCTGGGGGTCTAATCAGATAGCCTTAGGTCTGATGGATTAGCCCAGAAGCTAGCAGAGTAACCTCTCTAGTGTTGATGGAATAGCAGCTTTCCAGGTGTGGAGTTAGCAGCTCCAGATGTGAGGTCAGGCAACCCCAAGGTCAAGATTCCCATATATAGTTTGTTGGGAGTCAAGGACAAAATTCAGGTGGTGTGTTTTGGGGTTCACATCACAGGTGAACTTGGGGACACCAGAAAGGGAATAAGGAGCATATGCAGATTTGAAGGATTCTTCTGGAATGCCCTTGGTGCACATATCCCATGTTTCCCCCATTGTCCACCTGCCGTCATTTGTTAATGTGGGAGAGGTCTCACTTTCCTTCTGGAATGGGAACATGGGGTGAGGGGATACAGCACAGTATAGGATCACTATAGGTAATTCATAATGTCTTAACAGTTCAGAATGAAAATAAATATAAAACAATACGAGTAATTAATAATGTAGAACAAGCACAAAGCTAATGCTCAGTATAGAACATTACAGATCCATCCAGTACAGGTGATTGATTATACAGAATGGATAACTGATCAATAATACAGATTCTGCAGTTCATGCTTGACTGATGCTGAAACCACAGGTCTTGCAGTTTACGTTTAACTAGTGCTAACTGGTAAGAAATACAAGATTTCAGAGTATGAGAGTCCTGTTTCTGTTATTGCCCCTCACTGTTCATCTCCATCAGTGAAAACTGAGTTACTAGTATCTCTGTTCCTGGAATTAGAGCCATACAGCTATAGTTTGTTTATTCCTTGCTCAGTATATAACCAGGAACCTAGCTTAAAACCACTTCTACCAACCTTGAATTTGTGACCCAGAAGTGTGTGGTAGATGACATACCTGCCAAATGATAGCCATTCATGCCCCCATTGTTTGTTGAGGGATCTCTTTTTGTCCTGGTACTTCCTTCCCTGATGCCCTGTCCTGTTGTACCCTTTTTGGTTCCTAGATGTTGACCTCATACTGGAGTTTTCCTCCTCCTTAATATCAGCAGAGCTCTGTTTTTCTTAAGATGCCCTGAGCTAGAAAAATGACTCATTGTGACTTTTTCCTGACTACCAATCAGAAATCAGTCTGATGCTTTGGCAAAGAGGTGTGCTGGTCAGTATAGGCTAAAATGCTTCCTCTTACTCTGCCATCTTGACTCTGTTCCTCCCAACCTTCCATTCTTTAAGGGATTCAGTATACTATACACCTTTTCATAGTTTGGAGGTCCACTAGTATGCATAGCATGTATTCTTAGTCTTTTCCAATATATTGCTCAATTAGGCTAAATCTTTTTTCCTTCTTTTGAAAATATTGAGTTTAAAAACACTATTTTTTGGGGACATTTAGGTGGCCCACTGGATTGAGAGCCAGGCCTAGAGACAGGAAGACCTGAATTTAAATCTGGTCTCAGATACTTCCTAACTGTGTGACTCTGAGCAAGTCACTAAACTCCCTTTGCCTAGTCTTTCTCTTCTACCTTGGAAGCAATACACAGTATTGATTCTAAGATACAAGGTAAAAGATTTTTTAAAAAAATATTCTTTATTATATGGGATGGCATTCTGGTAAAGAGAAGGGGTAGGGTACTGGGGAAAATTGTGGTGATATTAAAAAAAACAAAGACATCAATAAACAGCAAATTTGAGCAAAGAGAAATCTCATTCATTTATGGATTTAGGGGATAATATAGAGGTAAAGCTTTGTGAAAGAGTAAAAAATCTGAGCTAGATCCTGAATTTAGAAGAAAATGATTTTTTTAGTAGTTATTTTTACAAACATAATCTCTCTCTCTCTCCCACTGTCCATTTCTTAAGTGAACAGTAGAAAGAAAACTTTCATAATAAATATGCACAATCTAGCAAAGCAAATTTCCACATTAACCATGTCCAAAAATGTATGTTCTGTTCTTTAGTCCTATGGATTTATTTGTGCTTTATTATTATTACATTGATCAGATTGCAAAGTCCCTCAAAGATATTTAGGAAGAAAAGAATTTCAATAGAGATTTGGAACAAACCCAACAATTTTCCCCTTGCTGAATTCTTTGATAAATTGTGTTCAGAGTTGTTCTAGTATATTTTGAATGCCTTAACCATTTATAGTTTTATGAAGAATTAATGATAAGTGAAAGCATTCAGGGCATTCATCCTTATGTTTTCATGAAGATGAGTTCCATGTGTATTGAAGTCTAATACAAATATCTACTGACTCCTGAAACCTTACATTTGGAACTGATGAATAAGGAGGAAATTTAAGGAGCTAGAATTTAGAGCTGGAAGGAACCTTTGTTTAACCCCTTCATTTCACATATATGTGAGGGGGAGAGACTAAGAGATTAAGAAACTTTTTTTTAAAGATCAAGATAATGGAGCTGAAGTTATAATATAATGGAGCTATTAGTATAGCACTACTGTGTTGTAAAATTGAGTAGGTCTTAAATTATCTTTCTAGGTCCTAGCATACTTTTAGCAATCCCTTCAGTAATTTCTTTATGCATGTGTGTTATCTTTAAAATGGGGATAGTTCTATTTGTTCATAAATTAATTAATAATCCTTGGAAAATGTTTTAAGTACCTATAATACTGAAGTGGCACAAGGGTAAAATAAGAAATCAATCAATAAGCGTTTACTGCCTGGACCTTATATTCCAGGCACTCTGCTAAGCTTTGGAGATACAAAGAAAGGCAAAACAAGCTCCATCCTCAAAGAACCTACAATCTAATAGAGGGACTTTGTAGTGGGAGTGTAATTTCCAGGGAATTTATTTCAGTGCTGTTTTGTTGGGTTGGAAATAGATCTTTTTTAAAATAAACAGCAAAATCTAGCTTCAAAAAAAATTTGGTTTGGCTATTCTGTGACCTGTGATAATGTTCTTTTAGTGAGATAAGTTACATTTTGTAACAGAGTAATAGGACATGCTGTCTTTTCTCCTTTCCAGGATAAAATTGGAGACTTTTTCTTTAAAGTTATCTATAGGATATGATTTCATTTATATTTATAATATTCTGGAAAAAAGTTGCATTCAGATTTTTAAGGGAATATGGAATCATCCAGTCTTTACCTTGGCATTTCTGGCTTTTCAGATACATCACAAACTCATAAAAATAGTATTTAATGATTTATGCACCCTCTTCTAAGATACTTTCCATAAAGAACATCCAATTTGAACTCACATGTATCTTTTCTTTTTTTCTTTTTTTTTAAACCCTTATCTTCTGTCTCAGAATTACTACTATGAGAGGCAGCTGGGTAGCTCAGTGGATGGAGAGCCAGGGCTTAGAGACTGGAGGTCTTAGGTTCAAATCTGGCCTCAGAAATTTCCTAGCTGTGTGACCCTGGGCAAATCACTTAACCCTCATTGCCTGGCCCTTACCACTCTTCTGCCTTGGAACCAATCAATATGGTATTGATTCCTTTTTTTAATACCTTACCTTCCACCTTAGACTCAATGCCCCCTTGTATCTTTCATTTTAATACGTCTCATCATGTGATGGTTGGATGAGGCAAACATAAAAAGCCCTTTCAGTAATTCCTCGAAGTCAAATTTCAGACATATTCTGTGAGCCTGTTTTTTTTTGTTGTTTTTTTTTTAACCCTTAATTTCTGCCTTGGAATCAATGTATATACTATGTATTGGTTCTAAGGCAGAAGAGTGGCAAGGGCTAGGCAATATTAAGTAACTTGCCCAGGGTCTCACAGCTAGGAAGTGTCTGAGGCCAGATTTGAACCTAAGGACCTCCTATCTCTAGCCCTGGCTCTTAATCCAGTAAGATACCCAGCTGCCCACTAATTCTTGTTTTTTAATGAATATCTGTCCTTGCCCAACTATTTGAATGACCTTAGGCACACAACACCTTTTGCTTCTTCTGCTAGTTAAAATAACAAGACATTCTTGATCCATGTTAAAGGGTTTGTTAGTAGACATGTTTTTTTCTTCATGAAGCAACATACTTCTGTTGTTTTTTATAATGTGTAATAAAGTTTATAAAATTTGATTTCTGAGTGGCATATTTAATTGCTTTTATAACAGGTAATTGTAACAATCTGTGTCATTATCCATATTAAGGTTTTGAAACATTAAAAGTTTATAGACATGAAAGTGGCTATTTTTCATAACATCTTTACGATACAGCTGATATAATTACTTCTGTTTTACAAATAGGGCAAATGACGATAGAGATTAAGATGACTAGGTTAAAGTCACAGAGAAAATGTGATAGTTTGCTATCAGATTCAGATTTCCTACAATGATGATTTTCTAGGCAACTCTTATCTTTTAACAGATAACATAATTTCTTTGGTGTTTAGATTTTGTTAACCTACATTTAATAACTGAAATGACTGAATAACAACAAAATAAAATATGCCACCGTGCTTCTGCTTGTGGATAGTGTTTTTTAGATCCCTGCAGATTGTTCAGGGACATTGCATTGACACTAATGGAGAAGTCCATCACCTTCGATTGTACCACAGTGTATCAGTCTCTGTGTACAATGTTTTCCTGGTTCTGCTCCTTTCGCTCTGCATCACTTCCTGGAGGTTGTTCCAGTCTCCATGGAATTCCTCCACTTTATTATTCCTTTTAGCACAATAGTATTCCATCACCAACATATGCCACAATTTGTTCAGCCATTCCCCAATTGAAGGGCATTGCCTCATTTTCCAATTTTTTGCCACCACAAAGAGCGCAGCTATGAATATTCTTGTACAAGTCTTTTTCCTTATTATCTCTTTAGTGTACAAACCCAGCAGTGCTATGGCTGGATCAAAGGGCAGACAGTCTTTTATCACCCTTTGGGCATAGTTCCAAATTGCCCTCCAGAATGGATGGATCAATTCACAACTCCACCAGCAATGAATTAATATCTTGACTTTGCCACATCCCCTCCAGCATTCATTACTTTCCTTTGCTCTCATGTTAGCCAATCTGCTGAGTGTGAGGTGATACCTCAGAGTTAGTTTGATTTGCATCTCTCCGATTATAAGAGATGTAGAACACTTTTTCATGTGCTTATTAATAGTTTTGATTTCTTTATCTGAAAACTGCCTGTTCATGTCCCTTGCCCATTTATCAATTGGAGAATGGCTTGATTTTTTGTACAATTGATTTAGCTCTTTACAAATTTGATTAAACCTGAGGTTTTTGTTATAAAGATTGTTTCCCAATTTGTTGCTACCCTTCTGATTTTAGTTACATTGGTTTTGTTTGTACAAAAACCTTTTAATTTGATGTAATCAAAATTATTTATTTTACATTTTGTGACTCTTTCTAAGACTTGCTTGGTTTTAAAATCTTTCCCTTCCCAAAGGTCTGATATGTATACTATTATGTGTTCACCTAATTTACTTATAGTTTCCTTCTTTATGTTCAAGTCATTCACCCATTCTGAGTTCATCTTGGTGTAGGGTGTGAGGTGTGTTGATCAAGACCTAGTCTCTCCCACACTGTCTTCCAGTTTTCCCAGCAGTTTTTGTCAAATAGTGGATTTTTGGCTCAAAAGTTGGGGGTCTTGGGTTTGTCATAGACTGTCTTGCTGAGTTCATTTACCCCAAATCTATTCCACTGATCCTCCTTTCTGTCTCTTAGCCAGTACCAAATTGTTTTGATGACTACTGCTTTATAGTATAGTTTGAGATCTGGGACTGCAAGGCCCCCTTCCTTTGTATTTTTTTTCCCATTATTTCCCTAGATATCCTTGATCCTTTGTCCTTCCAAATGAGCTTTATTATGTTTTTTTCCTAATTCAGTAAAAAAATTTTTTGGATGTTCAATGGGTATGGCACTAAATAGATAAATCAGTTTGAGTAGGATGTTCATTTTTATTATATTGGCTCGCCCTACCCATGAGCAGTTAATGTTTTTCCAGTTGCTCAAGTCTAGTTTTAGTTGTGTGGAGAGTGTTTTGTAGTTGTGTTCATATAGTTCCTATGTTTGTCTCAGGAGATAGATTCCTAAGTATTTTATTTTGTCTAAGGTGATTTTGAATGGGATTTCTCTTTCTAATTCTTGCTGCTGAGATGTGTTGGAAATGTATAGAAATGCTGGTGACTTATGTGGGTTTATTTTGTATCCTGCAACTTTGCTAAAGTTGTTGATTATTTTGACTAGCTTTTTGGTTGATTCTCTAGGATTCTTTAAGTAGACCATCATATCATCCGCAAAGAGTGATAACTTGGTCACCTCCTTGCCTATTTAAATGCCTTCAATTTCTTTTTCTTCTATAATTTCTATTGCTAGTGTTTCTAGTACAATGTTAAATAATAGAGATGAAAATGGGCATCCTTGTTTCACTCCTGATCTTACTGGGAATGCATCTAGTTTATCCCCATTGCAGATGATGTTTGCTGATGGTTTTAGATATATACTGTTTATTATTTTTAGGAAGGACCCTTTTATTCCTATACTTTCTACTGTTTTTAATAGGAATGGGCGTTGTATTTTATCAAAGGCTTTTTCTGAGTCTATTGAAATAATCATGTGATTTTTGTTGGTTTGCTTGTTTTGATATGGTCAGTTATGTGGATGGTTTTCCTAATATTGAACCAGCCCTGCATTCCTGGTATGAATCCTACTTTATCATGGTGAATGACCCTCCTGATCACTTGCTGGAGTCCTTTCCTAGTATCCTATTTAGGATTTTTGCATCTATATTCATTAGGGAGATTTGTCTATAGTTTTCTTTCTCTGTTTTTGACTTGCCTGACTTTGGAATCAGTACCATGTTTGTGTCATAAAAGGCATTTGGTAGAACTCCCTCTTTACTTATTATGTCAAATACTTTGTATAGTATTGGGATTAGCTGTTCTTTGCATGTTTGATAGAATTCACTGGTAAATCCATCAGGCCCTGGGGATTTTTTCTTAGGGAGATCTTTGATGGCCTGATGGATTTCTTTTTCTGGTATGGGATTATTTAAGAATTCTATTTCTTCTGTTAGTCTAGGTAATTTATATTTTTGTAAATATTCATCCATATCGCCTAGATTGGTATATTTGTTACCATATAATTGGGCAAAGTAGTTTTTAATGATTGCCTTAATTTCCTCTTCGTTGGAGGTGAGTTCCCCCTTTTCATCTTTGATGCTGTTAATTTATTTTTCTTCTTTCCTTTTTTTAATTAGATTGACCAGTACTTTGTCTATTTTGTTTGTTTTCTCAAAGTACCAGCTTCTAGTCTTATTTATTAGTTCAATAGTTCTATTACTTTCAATTTTATTAATTTCCCCCTTAGTTTTTAGGATCTCTAGTTTGGTTTTTTTCTGGGGGTTTTAATTTGTTCCCTTTCAAGTTTTTTTATTTGCATTTCCAATTCATTGATCTCTGCCCTCCCTAATTTTTTAATATATGCACTCAGGGATATGAATTTTCCTCTGAGTACTGCTTTGGCTGTCTCCCATTGGGTTTGAAAGGTTTGTCTCACCATTTTCATTTTCCTCAATGAAATTATTAATTGTTTCTATGCTTTGTTTTCTAACTAACTGATTTTGGAGTATCATATTATTTAATTTCCAATTAATTTTTGATTTGGCTCTCCATGTACCCTTAGTGATCATTATTTTTATTGCCTTATGATCTGAAAAGTCTGCATTTATTATTTCTGCTTTTCTGCATTTGTATGCCATGTTTCTGTGACCTAGTGTATGGTTTATCTTTGTGAATGTGCCATGTGGTGCTGAGAAGAAGGTGTATTCCTTTTTGTCCCTATTTATTTTTCTCCATATGTCTATTAACTCTAGTTTTTCTAAGATTTCATTCACTTCTTTTACCTCTTTCTTATTTATTTTTTTATTTGATTTATCTAAATTTTATAGTGGTTGTTTTAGGTCTCCCACTAATATGGTTTTACTGTCTATTTCCTCCTTTTTTTCCTAGTTTCTCCATTAGAAATTTGGGTGCTATACCATTTCGTGTGTACATGTTGATTAGTGATATTTCCTCATTGTGTATAGTCCCTTTTAACAAAATATATTTACCTTCCCTATCCCTTTTAGTCAGGTCTATTTTTGCTTTGGCTTTGTCAGATATCATGATTGCCACTCCTGCCTTCTTTCTATCAGTTGCGGCCCCAAACACTATACTTTAATTCTGACCTTGTGAGTATCTACCCTCCTCATGTGTGTTTCTTGAAGACAACATATGGTAGGGTTTTGGATTCTAATCCATTCTACTATTCATCTACTTTTTATGGGTGAGTTCATCCCATTCACATTCAAAGTTATGATTGTCACTTGTGGATTCCCTGGCATTTTCATATCCTCCCCTAATTCTGACCTTTCTTCTTAGCTAAAACCTCTTAAGCCAGTCTCCCTAGTCCCCTCCCTTGATATGCTTCCCTTTCTAGCCCCTCCCTTTTTGTTCCCTTCCCCTCTCCCCTTTCCTTCCCTCCCTTTTTGTGTTCCCTTCCCTGTTTTCCCTTCTCCCTTACCCTTTTGGATAAGATAGAATTCAAGATCCCAGTGGATCTTGCTCTTCCCTCTCAGAGTTGATTTCACTGAGAGTAAGGTTTAAGTAAAAATTCTCTTCCTCTCCTTTTTATAGGAGTTTTCTTCCCCTTCCCTTCCCATGTGTATTTTTGTGTGAGAAAGATTATTCTATTTAGTTCTCCCCCCCCCCCCCCCCCCGTATTTCTTGGAGTATATATTAGTACCATCAATGATTCCCCCCTCCCTTTTTCTTTCTATCCTCCCCCTTTCTCCATATTGTCTTAATGCCCCAAAGTTTCCCTATGTGTGATTCTTCTTACTATTCTAATGATGCATATAATTTTTGAGAGTTACACATTACAGTTTTAAATGTAGTCCTTATAGAAGAGAATTTGAATAAAAGAAAATGATATCATTTTCCTCCTTTTCCCTTTCCTTCATACTTACCATTTCAAGTTTCTCTTGCTCTTTGTGTTTGGTTGTCGAGCTTTCCACAGAGCTCTGGTCTTTTCTTTACAAATACTTGGAAATCTTGTATTTTGTTGAATGCCCATACTTTCCCTTGGAAGTATATAGTCAGTTTTGATGGATAGCTGATTCTTGGTGGAAAACCCAGCTCTCTTGCTTTTCTGAATATCATGTTCCATGCCTTACGGTCGTTCAGACTGGAAATTGCTAGGTCCTGTGTGACCCTGATTGGTGTTTCTTTACATCTAAATTGTCTTTTTCTGGCTTCTTGTGAGATTTTTTCTTTTGTTTGGAAACTTTGGGATTTGGTAATTACATTCCTGGGAGTTGTCTTTTTGGGGATTTAGTGTAGAGGGTGTTCTGTGAACTCTTTCAATGCATATTTTGTCCCCTTGTTCTAAAATCTCTGGGCAGTTTTCTTTGATGATATCCTGTATTATGATATCAAGATTACTGTTTATTTCTGGCAGACCAATGATTCTCAGATTGTCTCTCCTTCTGTTTTCCAGGTCTGTCACCTTGTCATTGAGATATTTTGTGTTATCTTCTAATTCTTTAGTCTTTTGGCTTTGCTTTATTAATTCTTGCTCTTTTGCAAGATCATTGTCTTCCATTTGCCTGATTCTGACCTTTAAAGACTGGTTTTTCTTTTCAGTTTGTTCTGACCTGTTTTTTGAGGCTTCGAGCTGTTTCTGCATTTGCATATTTTGGTCCCTCAGATTGCTGAGTTCCTTTTGTATTATTTCCCATTTTTCCTGCCAGAAGACTTCCATGTTTTTGATAATTTCTAATTTAAATTCTTCAAGAGCTTATGGAGAAATTTCATTTCTTTTTAAAGGTTTTGGAGCATTTGTTTGTGTTTCCTCTTCTATTTCCTCTGTATTTTGTATTTTCGCTCCATAAAATGTGTCCAGAGTCACCCACTTCTTCTTGCTTTTCTTGGTGTTTGGAGGTTGTTGCTCCTGTGCCCTGTTTGCTATCTCTATGGTTTTTCCTCCCCATTCCAGTCAGAAATATGAGTGAGGAGGGCTTGCTCTTAGTGTGTGTCTAGTGATTGAAGCTTTAGCCCCAGGCAAATTGTCCATTCTCCACAGCTGCGCTATCTTCCCGGGGAAGCCCAGGGTCTGCCCTCCCCTGCTTGCTAGCGTTTCTGGTGTTACTGCTCTCGGTTCTCTCCAGCTGCTTCTCCACCGCCTTACTTCCATGCTCTGAGTTTGGCACAGCACTGTCCTCCTGCCCCGAGGTTTCTGTCCTGTTGGGAGGCCCTGCACTCTAGGGGGGGGAGGGGTCCTGGCCTCCCTGAGCTCTGAGGCCTCCTGATGGGATGAGGTTCAACTGGGTTGGTCTGGATGTGCCCCGAGGCAAAACACTCTGGTGAGACTTTGATGGAAGGCCCCAGCCACGGGGCTACAGGCTCCCCCCGTCTCTCTCCGGCTTCTCCCCTGCTGTGTGTTGGACGCCCCGAGCCTGGCCCAGGTTGCTTTCAAGGTGCACCCTTCAGAACAGCACCTTTGCCGGCCCAGAGGTTCCTTCTGCTGCTGGGGGCTCAGCGCTCTGGGTTGGGGAGAGGGGTCCTGGGTTCCTTCTGCCTTCCCCTTAGACCCGAGTGTTCTAGGATTCTGGCTTTTGGGGGGCATACCATTTGATCTGAGCCCAGAAGGAGGGTTCCCCGCCTCTGTCCTGTTGTTAAGTTTGAATTTCAGTCTCCTAGGAGCATTCAGTTTGTGATCGGCAAGTAAGGGTTTTCAGAGGTCTGAACTTTTGTTGCTTCTAAGCCACCATCTTGACCAGAAGTCTCCTCAAATTTTCAATGGAACAAAAAGGAAAGTCTTCAGGGTGGGTATTGGGGCAAACTTACTGAAAGAGATGGTCACCAATTTCATTGGTTGGTAGTAGTCTCTCGGTAACCGAGGATGACGATTGTCTTTGTGCACAAAGACACTTGTGCATGAAGATTTAAGTGGAAAAGTCGATGTACAGAGACAGTCCCACTCTCTTGGTGTTGGAAGCCTGGGTCCAGTGGCACGAAAAGTCGTTACACCTGGAGACTTCCTCAGCTGCATTGGATGGCCGTGTTTTCTTTTGTGCTCCAACACACCCTAAGCACTCCACAGTGCCTTGCTGCATCACCATCTCAGCCATTGAACCTTCCATTAAATGGATAGAAATAGATTGATTGTAATCTATTTTTGGATTTGTTTTGTTGGAGAGAGTATTATTACAGATGAGAACAGATTTATTTAGATTTTTAAGTTTCCCATTGACTCCCCCGTTTTGGAGTTCCTTTCTGATATGGAATCTGTCATTATTCTTCCTTTCTGTCCATCTGCTTCTTCTCTCCCTTCTCTTCACAGGCAGTAGATACCCTCTGATGTATTTTTTTTAAACCCTTACCTTCCACCTTAGAATCAATACTGTGTATTATTTCTAAGGCAGAAGAGTGATAAGGGCTAGGCAACAAGGGTTAAGTGACTTGCCCAGGGTCACACATTTAGAAAGTGTCTAAGACCAAATTTGAACCCAGGACTTCCTATCTCTAGGCCAGGCTTTCAATCCACTGAGCCACCTAGCTGCCCCCAGATACCTGTGATGTAAAGGAATTTCCTTGGGAACCTATGAATTTATAGGGGTGGCAGTAGTATTTTAAAGTTTATATTAAAATGGTCTTTATTTCTTGATTTCCAGAGAAGTCACTCCTAGCAGTGCCACCATAGACTTAATTTTTCTGAGCTTCAGTTTCTTCTTTATAAAATTAGGATAATACCTACCTCACAAGGTTGTTGTGAGTCTCCAGTGAGTTGCATAGAAAAATCATACATTGAGAGATTAAAGGGAGCTTTGAAGCCACTTAGTATTATCTTTTCATTTTCCAGATAGGAAAACTGAGGCCCCTTTTCCTATGGTCATATAGGTAGTAATTTTTAGAGAAGGCATTTGAATCCACATCCTCTGGCCCTAAAATTTGTCTACTTTATGTGGTACTATTTAGACTTTTTTTCTCCAAAGTAATTCAGGTGGAGTTTTATTTTTCTCCCTGAAATAGAAAAAATAGTGAATATTGCATTATTGGTAAAAATAATTTGTTTTAATCATTTTGAATCTTTACTTTTTTCCTCTAAACATTAACATCTGGAAAAGTTAATGGTTTGAGTTTTATTCCTTTTACTTCTTGTTTCTGTTTGATGGCTAATAGGCATAAGTAGCCTCAAAGTTTGATCATTATAAAATGAACATGTTTTCTCCTTAAAACATCTCACAACCTACCTGCTTCTTGACCTGCCTTCTATTCACCAAACTTTTCTAGTACAGAAACTTTTTAGCATTTAAGTCTATACTGCCTCATTTGCTAATCATCTTATTATAATTTAGCCATTGATAAATCTAATTAAGAGCTTAAGTTGTTACCACCTTTAAAGTTACAATAGAGCTAAGTTATCCCTAATTTTGCTTTCAGAAGTTTCAGTTTCAGTCAACCCAAATTGCTGGGGTAGGGAAGACCCAGAAGTCTCCCTGATCCTGTGCCCAAACTGCCATCTCTTCTATTTCCACTTTCAGTTTTTTTTAGGGTTTTGTTTTTGTTTTGTTCAGGGAGGGCTGGAAGGCCATGGAGCTCCAAGGAGAGAGTGGGTAGAAGCTGGAGAGAGAGCACATAAATATGGGGGATCAGCAGGTGTTCACTTAAATCTGTGGTTTCAAACATCCACAGAATGTCTTGGAAAGTATCTGCAGCCTTCTATGCCCTACTGTAACAGCCACAGATATACTACTCTGTAATTCCTTATCTTTGTAAACCCATTTTAAGTTTCATTTAGGGAGTGCTTCATAGTTCTGATTTTCTGGAATTTGGTGACTAGGTCAGTATAAGCCTAAAGAGTTTCATAGGCTTTGTATTAATCCCTTCTCTTCCCACCCCCCACCCCCTTGCCACCTTAGCTTCCCAGTTTTTCATTTGAAAAGACCTGTCATCCACTTTTTTTTTTTCAGTTGTCTAGAATTATCAAGAATTAATGGGATTTTCATTTTCCACGTTGTGGTTTTTAGAAACTTATTAGAGCTTTATTCACCCCATCATTACCTTTCACTTGAACCATTATGAAAGGCTCCTCATTAGCTTCTCTATTGTTAAAAGACAGGTCTGACCATACTACTTTCCTGTTCAAGATGCTTCACTGGCTTTCTACTACCCCTTTGACAAAATATAAAGACTCTTGTCTGGCATTTGGAGTTCTTTCCAGTTTTATCATAACTTATCTCTACAGATTTATTTCACATTACTGTTTCACTACACATTTCAGCTAGATTGCCCTAGTTGCGTCTTCTCAGCTATAACATTCTATTTCCCATCTCTATGTCTTTGTGTAAACTTCCCCCATCCTTGGAATGCTTTCTTTAGACTTCTGCTTCTTGGAACCCTATATTCCTTTCACAACTCAGTTCACGTGCCACCTTTTCCAAGAGACCTTTCCCAGGTCCCCTTATGATCACCATAGAGTGAAAACTTGTTAAGGCAGGGATTATAACGCTTTGTATTTTTATCCCCAGTGCTTAGCACAGTGCCTGGCATATAGTAGATGTTTCTTGATTGATTTTTAAAATAATAATAATAATTTGACTATTGGAAATTTAGGTAGTTGGCCAGTTTGTTTCTAGCTGAGAACTAGGAGATTTAATAAAAGATCTTTACAGGCCATAATAATTTCCGATATCCTGTGTACTAAAAATCACCAGTTTTACTCATAGAAAAATCCTTTGGGACTTTACTTAAGGCCAGTTTATTCTTTTATACACCATTGTAGCATGCTGGGCTATAGCAGATTAAAAGCAGCAAGTAATAAGGAGAGCAGCTGCAACAGAAAAACACCCTAATAGTAATAAGAAAGGACAGCTGATTGTAAAGATGGCGTGAAAAAGTAAAGCATAAACAAGAATTTTTTTAAAAACAAAGAAGCCTGGGACCATTAATATAGGAGGAAACAACTTTACATTGCCTCATTAGGCTCTGAGAGTAATACTATATTAATAGCATAATTTTCCTAATTTTAACTCTGAGCCTCAAGAAATAGTGTTCAGTTTTTTTCTATTAGGAAGGCATGGGAATATATGATACATTTTAAGATTTCCATTTAAATTCATTAAAATTTTTTTAAATTAGGTATTTCAGGATGCCGTCAGTTTTCCAGAAAACTTGACCATCCAAAACCTCTAGGAACAAATACAAAATCCATTCTCTGGCCAGTGGGGGAGTCAGCATGCAAGGAAATATAAATAAACAAGCTATGTACTCATTAAATAGAAAATAATAGAGGGGAAGCACTAGAATTAATATCCAAATATCATATATGACAGTTTTGGTTACCCATACTTTTTCTATTTTATGTTTGGGCATATTGGAACGATGGGCCTTTGCTTATTGAGGTGAGCTTGCATTCAATAAAGAAGCTTTCCAGTTTCTTGAAAGCAATCCAAACCACTTTCCTCTTCCTTTTAAACTCTGGGCCCACTTTATCCATCTGTACTGACTGTACAAGACAGTTCTATCAAGCATTCTTTATTCTTTCCTGTTAATTACAAATCTCTTCTGTGGGGCCATGTAATATGCTGGGGTTAGGTGCAGTCAACACAATGATATCAATAAATAAAAGCATCTCAAGGAACTCACTATCCACAGGCAGTTCCACTTGGACTTGGACTTTGTGCTGGATCATACTTCATAGTGGAAAATAGATTTCTCTGTTTTATGTCTTGATAGACTTATTGTCAGAGGATCCTTTTAATGCTGTTACTACTTGGCATTTAGTCATGTAATAAAACTACCTTAAAAGCTGAAAATGAGTGTTGCACAGATGACAGTGATAAGGTAAATGGCAGGAGTGAGCATATAAATCAACAAATAATTCAGAAAAACAAAAGTAAAAGATCATAAAGGAATTATATGTTAGGATGAGAAGATGAGTTGGTCATGTTAGGAAAGAGGTGGGATGACAGGTAGATAGCCAAGTGCTTCACTGGTATCTCCCAATGTCAGGAGAAATCAAAGAAGGGCCTTCAGCATGTTGAAATGAACTCTGTAGGAGGACTTGGATTGGAGCACAAGATGGGCAGGCATGGATTGCCTCTAGAAACAAATCCAAAATGCATTCTCTGGCAAGTGAGGAAGACAGCATACATGCAAATATAAACAAACAAGCTAAATAGTAAGTAAATAGGAAATGATAGAGGGGAGGCACTACAATTTAGAAGCATTGGGAAAGGCTTTCCTATAGATTGATTGATTGTAGTTAGGACTGAAAGGAAGCCAGGGAAGGCAATAGATTTGAGGAAAGAGAGCATTCCAGACATAGGGGTCAGCCAGAAAGAATTCCCAGAGCTGAGAGATGGAATGTCATTTGTGGAACATCTAGGAGGCCAGTGTCAGTGGATTGAAGAATATATGTTGGGGAGTTAAGGTCTAAGAAGACTGGAATAGAAGAAAAGAGCTAAATCATGAAGGGCCTTAAATGCCAAACAAAGCATTTTGTACTTGCTCCTGGAGTTAGTATACTGAGAAGTGGAGTAACATGATCAGATCTGCATTTTAGAAAAATCACTTTAGTGGTTTAATAGGGAAGATGGATTGCAGTAGAGAGAGACTTGAGACAGGTAATTTACCAACAGACAATTGTAGTAATCTAGAATTGAGTTATTAGGGGTTTATATTAGAATAATGCCAGTGTCACTAAAAGGGCATTGGGGGAACAGTATTTGAGATATGTTGCAAAGTTGAAATAGGTAGTTGTTGGCACCAGATTGGATATGAATGGGGATAGAGAGAAATCCAGGACAACTCCTTGATTGTGAACCCAAAGGACTGGGAGTATGGTAATGCCTTCTATAGTAATAGGGAAAGTATGGGTGTGGGTGGGAGAGAGGGTTTAAAGGGTAAGATAATGAGTTCCATTTTGAAAATATTGAGATATCTCTTGGACATTTATTTCAAAATATCTGAAAGGCAGTTGGAAATGTAAGATTGGAGGTCAGCAGAGATATTGGGGAAGGATAGATTTGAAAATCATTAGCATAGAGATAGTAATTAAATTTATGGGAGCTGAGGAAATTACTAAGTGAAATATTGTAGAGGGAGAAGAGAAAACTTGGGCCAGAACCTGGAGGGGCACTTTTGGTTAGAGGCTCTGGAGGAAGATCCATCAAAGGATACAGAGAAGGATAGGAGGAAAAAATAGATATAGAGGAGAAACAGGAGAGAAGCATGTCCCAAAAATCTAGACAAAAGAGGTTATCAAGGAGAATGTAATCAACATTGTCAAAGGCTGTGGAGAGGCCAAGGAGAATGTGAACCAAGATATATTTGTATCATATAGTTTGGAAAGGTCCCCTTTACTATTTTTGAAAACAATTTATGGAATATTCAGATTCATTGTTTGGTAGAAGTCAGTTGTAAATTCACCAGTTTCTAGAATTTTTGTCTTTGTTTTTTCCCTTTAGGAATTCATTTTGGGCTTGTTAAATTTCTTTTTTAGACATTGGCTTATTTAAATACTTTATTTCTTTGGTTGATTTGACTGTTTTATATTATATTCATAGACTTCATCTAAATCAGAAATTTTGTTAACATAAAATTGGGCAGTGTAATTTCTTATACTTTCCTTTTTATATTATTATGATTATGATTATGATTATGATTATGTGTGTGTGTAAATCCTTCTTTTCTTAGTTTTGATGTGAACAGTTTGGTTTTCCTCTCCTTTATTTTTTTTGACCAAAGTCAATCTCAAAATGTTCACTTCTGATATCTATATTCATTAAACATCCTTTTTTTTTCCTCTGTAGGATTACATTCAGTTTTTCAGATAGGTTTTTCTTGATTATAAGCCTACAGGTTTTACTTTTGAAATGTTATTCCAAGCTCTTCTCTCTTATATAGTAACTCTTTCTTGTCTTATGCTGTCCTGACATTGGATCTTTGGTACATTAGCACCTTTTTTTTATGCAACCAATACATTCTAATACCCTTTGCACAAGTTGAAAATCACTTATGATAGTGAACCCTAATATTTAATAAGTATTTCTTATGTAAACATATCTAGATACTTTATGATTTAGGTTTGCCAAAGCTATCAGCATCACTACTATGATGATACTTTGGAGCCATTATTAATAACTAAATAGCATTAATGAAGCAAAGAGAAGCACTACTCTGATACAGACAGGATTGTTACAAGTAAGAACTCTGTACAGGACTGATGGGGAGTTAATGTTTAGCCCCAAAACAGCGCAATAACTCATCATAATACTTCTTAGACTGAGAATGAGCATGAATGAGACTACACTGCATGGGAAAATGGCATGGATATAGCACAGAATTTAAAATGCTTATTTTTTGTATTTTTCTGCCTTTATTTTTTCCAATTGTCAGTTGCAGGTATCTGAATTTGTTTATGCTGAGTTCACATAAAATGAGATCCTACTGTATTTGAATTACATATTTTTGGCTGATTGCAGTAATTTTTCCTTGAGACTGAAGTTCTGGATTTTGGTTATGATATTTCTGAGAATTTTCATTTGGGGGATTCTTTCAGCAAATGACCAGTGAATTCTTTATTTTCTCACTTTGCTCTCTGCTTTTAAGAGATCTGGGAAGATTTATTTTGTGGCTTTTTAAAATATGGTTGTAAGCTTTAAAAAAGAATTATTTTCATGATTTTCAAATAGTTTGATAAATCTTAGATTCTCCCTAAAATGTTGAAATTTTGTTTTTGTGTTATATTCCTTTATATATATATATATATATTTAAATGTTTTGATTTTTAAAATATTTTATATTTCACTGAATTATTTTTTGTTCTAATTTTCATGGCACTCAGTTTTTTGGTAAGGTTTTGCCACGGTCTATTTTAAAGTATTAATTCTTTTTTCCATTCTTTGTAACTTAATTACTGCATTTTCTACTCATTGCTTCTGGATGTTCTTATACTCAGTAAAGATACTCTTTTCTTTTAGACTTGATCTTGTTGTGGTTATTCTCTTCTTGTGGATTTGCAACCACCTGGACATTTCTCAGACCAATATATTTTTGAATTATTTTTGGCATCATCTTCTATTTACTTCTTTTTTTAGCCTCACGTTCTAGGGATGGGACCATTTGCTTGCATCAAACTTTACTCTCACATTCAAGGATCTTCATGCACTGGGAAATGGGACTTCAGTGTTTTGTATTTTACCATGGGGTTCTGGAAGGCATTATGTGTAGACCTTGACTGAATGTAGTTTATAACTTCTTTTCTTAAGAGTTCCTTCTGGTGCCTTTTTAGATCTTTATTATATTGCTTTTAGGGGATCTGGGCTACTCTAGATCCTAATATAGCATCTTTCTACCCTAAATAGTATTTTTTAGCTAGTGTTAAAAAAATTAAGTAGAAAATGTACTAAAATCATAATTTTATGATAGTTTGGATAAAAGTCTTTTTAAATTATTTCTTTTCTTGTCAATGAACTAAAACTGACTTTCATAGATTGCTTAATGTTAACAGCACATGTCTTGTCTATTTTCTGACAGTTAGCCAGAAAAGGAGGGTAGTCAGAGGTCATACCATTCTAAGTTGAGTTAAACAGGGCAAGTTCAAGATGGTAAAGCATATTAAAATTTGTTAGTAAGATCTTGACTTCCCAATGCTGGTGAAAGCAGTTTCTGGCAACTATAGTATGTTCTATATAATATCAAGGAAGATACCAAAAAAACCCCCCAAAAAACCCTTCTACTGCTATATCTATAACACTGACTTATTGGGGAGCAGATTTTTGTTTATCTTTTAATTAGGTCAGTTCTCCCATTGGACTTAAGATCAGTATACACATAAACACATTTTTTGTGTATGTGTGTGTATATGTATATATGTGTAAATGTGTATCTTTACACACACACACACATATATATGTTATATAAGTTACAAAATATGAGTAGATTTTCATTACAACTCAAAATAACTTAACTACTAGTTTTCTGGCTTAGTGACTACATTATTGTATGATGATACATCTCCCATCTCTGTGTCTTTGCACTTGCCATCTCCTGTTCCTGGCTTTCTCATTTTAGCTTTCTGGAATCCCTAGTTTAATAATTCAAGTATAAAAAGTGTCAATATGATAGGCAATATAAAATTGCCTCAATAGGCAACCACACAGAAGGTAGGTGGGTGCAATTTTCTAATTTCAGATGAGTTACTCATTGTAGTAATTTTATGTATGCTTTTTTTTGGTGAAATACTTTGATATCACAGAGATTAACACTATATACATACTAATGGAAAAGGAAAAAGTCATTTAGACTTTGAGGCTATTTGTGGATGGGAGTATATGGAGGGAGAATGCTTAAAAAGAAAACAGCTAGCTCAATCTTTCAGAGAAAATTCTAGTGATGAATAGGCCATCAGGGATAAGTTGATGGAAAAGAGTAATATAATTTACATAACAATTAAACTATTTTCATGTATCTAGCAACAATGGTAAAACCATGTTTCTCCCTAGGAGATAATTCAGTGTTATTAATCTCTTTTATGACCCAGTTTCCCCAAATGGATAATTTTTCTTCTAGGGTGTTAAAATATATTTGGAGTTGGATGCCTCCAGTAATAAGGGAACAATTTCAAAAACAGTCTATGGAAATTACCTCTTTTTTTTTTAAACCCTTACCTTTTGTCTTAGAATCAGTATTGTTTGTTGGTACCAAAGCAGAAGAGTGGTAAAGGCTTGGCAGTAGGAGGTTAAGTAACTTTTCCCGGGTCACATAGCTAGGAAGTGTCTGAAGTAAATTTGAACCTAGGACTTCCCATATCCAGCCCTAGCTCTCAAGTCACTGAGCCACCTAGCTCCCCTCTGGAAATTACTTTTTGTTAGAGAATAAAGAGAACTTTATCTCTTTAGCCTGCATGTTGCATAAATGACCTGTTCTCCACATTTTTATATTTGTAAAATCTTAGACTTATTTTTCAATTTCTGTCACATATTTTAATTTGTAGATGGACATAGTTAAGAGATTATTATTGACAGTCATAGGAATATACTTCCTTTTCTAGATTAGTTAATATGATTGTGAGGATGAGAAATTTCCTTTCTTCAAACCCATAATTTTCTTGAATTTTGGGGAATTTAAACTCATTTAAAATCTAAGGAAAGTCTAAAGCCAAACAAATATTTGCTAATACTCTGTGTGATCCTACATTTATTTGATTTGATTTTATATAATGTGACAAGAAAATAGGCATATATATATGTGTTTTTGTAGTACACATATACATATATACTGTATATCTATGGGCATGTTGCTTTATGAATATTATCTGCTTAGGATAGTATTCTTTTTTACAGAAATAGTCAGAAAATATTGAGAGACCTTTGTAAGTTTATATATCATATATAATTTCATTATTGAAAGAACATTTTACCTTTATTCTCTATTGTCTTTCATTTGTAGATCAACAGAATTAGCAGAATTAACTTTAAAGTAAATCAGTCCCTCTTGAAGATGGCCCTCCTTGTTTGAGAAAGCTTACCAATCTGAAAGAGTTTAAAGGCTGATGAGAGTCATCTTCTGTTTTTTAAAACCTTCACATTTAAAGTCTGACTTGACTATGTGCCCTCCAAGGTAATTTTGTAAGTTTAGCATGGCATAGTGTATGGGGATCAGGTGAAAAATTGAACCCAATATAAGTTAACAGAGAATAAAAACATTAATGTGTAAGGTGATATGAAATTATATATTTGGATTGAGCAAAAGTAGCACATTGTAATTCTGTGCATTTGAAGTGAGATTTTGGGAGAGCATAGGCAGCTCTCAATAGCAATTATAATAATTTTTTTACATTTCTGAATTTATTGACGCCATTAGTACATATATCTTGGTTAATTGCTACAGATGGACACTGAGCTAAAACCCAGAGCTGAGGAAGAAGCAATTGGGCTATATATCACATTTGGAAAATTGGAAGGTGCTTATGATGATCTTAGCCCACTTGTTGCTGCAAAAGATCATCTTTTTGACAGCAGTGGTTTTTTTAGATTTGCTGTGTGTCTATGAAGTGAATACTATGATCTCTGAAGTCATAATTTAAGGTGAACTAAAACATAATAGAGACCTATGATATAAATATAAACGAGTTGCAGCACATTGCTAACCATGACCTTTATAAGAGACATCATGGTACAATGTATATAGAGTGCTAAACTTGGGAGTCAGAAGGATTGAGTTCATGCCCCACTTAGTGACATTTACAAGTTTTATGACTATGTCAAGTAATTTAACCTCTCTGAGCCTTGTAAGGCAGGAGTTCTTAACCTTTTTTGTGCTGTGGATTTTTTGGGGAATCCCATGAAGTCTATGGAATTCTTTTCAGAATAATGTTTTTAAATGTAACAAATAAAATGCATAGGATAACAAAGGAAACTATTTGTATAAAAATAAAATTATCAAAATCATTTTAAAAATCAGGACCCCAGTTTAAGAATCCCCTCTATACTAAATTATAGACTGGTTGCAGGGGTCTTTATTGGTGAAGGAACTTCACCCATACTCAAAAAAAAAAGAAAATCACAGATCCTGCAAATCACATCAGAAAAGTGATGGAAAAGAATCAGGTCAAGACTTCTAACCTTTTAGATAAATCTCTTTGTAGAGGGCTTAGCATAGAATCATAGATTTAGAATTTGAGGGAACCTCAGAGATTATGTAGGCCATCACCCTGATTTTACAGATGAGGAAATTGGGACCCAAAAAAGTTATTCAACTTGCCCAAGATCATGAGAATAATTAAGCCTATTGAACCAAGGGTCTTTGACAATACATCCAGCACATTTTACAAGGTAAGCTTTATGGTGTCAGAGATTCTTTTTGGTTTTTGTCTGTATCACTAGGGGTTAGGACAATGCTTGACACATAGTATAAGTACTTAATAAATGCTTAGTCATTGATTGATGGAGACATATGGATGAGAAATGCATAGTATTAGGATGTAGATGGATTTTCATCTGTATGGATGGAGGGAGTACAAACAGATGGAGATATAGTGGCATTTTTTGAAACTGGCCTGTTTAAAATGATGAGTGCCAGAATGGATGTTGGCATCCCTTCAAAAGTATAGTGCCAAATCACTATTCTCTGGTTAAGAAGTGGTGAGATGATAGTGGAGGGAGAGATTCTTCCTTTTTTTTTTTTTTTTTGAAGGTAAGGTTTGGGGTAGGGCTACTGATTTGTCAACATAAAATTAGATAATTTAGAAGATTCTAAAAGTTTTAAGAACTCTCTTATGCCCACTTGGGCTCCAGTCTTCTATCCAAGGTAATATAGCAAAATCAATGCTGATTTTTGATAGTTCTGAGCACTAGGTGATCTGAAATTTATTACAGTATATGGCAGTATGGTTTTAGGAGAATTTTATTTTGACAAAATGGTGGAGTAATTAATTATTTACTTATAATTTTTTTTATAACTTGACATTTAAACAGCCAGTAAAATTCTTTAATGTGACTTTTTTAGGACAATTAACAAGCTTGTGATTTTTCTTGCTTCACCTTTCTGCCATTTGAATTTTGTCTCCGATTCTTAACTGAAAAAAATTACTCTTGGTGTATAGCAAAAAATAAAAGTCTTTTTTTGTGATGTTTAGTTTGTAACAATCTTTAATTGCTTTTTCCTCCAATTTTGATACATATAAAACAGTATGAAAAAAATTTTTCAAACTGAGTTTAAAATTTAAGTTGGCCTTGTCACTTCTGATTCTGCCTGCTTAATCATTTAAATTTTAAAAATGCATTTGGTTATGTTGAGTGACCCAAAGGAATGGATTTTTACCATCTAAATGTCATCCTTGTTGAAATGACATTTGTATGCTTGAGTTAGGTAAAATGAATTCTGTTGATGGTTAATGTAGAAGATATTTTATAATCATAATAATATGGTTACCATTGACTTGAAAGAAATTATTACTGTCATTTATAGTCATCTGCCAACTGAACAAGCTTCTGAAATGAGTGCAGCCAGAGTCCTATCAGGGACTAGAGGAAGGAAAAAGGGATGAGGGAAGGGAATAAATATTTACATAGTGCCTAATATTTGCCAGACATTTTGCTAATAAGCATTTCAAAAATATTTCATTTGATTGTCACAATAACCCTGCAAGGCAGGTACTGTTTTTCTCCCCATTTTACAGTTAAGGAACCAGAGATCCACAGAGAGGTTAAGTAATTTGTCCAGAGTTCTATAACTAATAAATGATTAAGACTGGGTTTGAACTTACTCCTCCTGACTCTAGGCCCTAACATTTTTATCAATTTCACTACCAAAGCACTTTTGCCCTCAATAGTAAGTAATTTTGGGGGGTAGTTTTGCAGGCAGCTACTTCTTTTTACAGAAATTAAACCATAATATATGGCCTCATATACTTTCATAGTACTTGTAACTCCTGTTTTGGACTGCAATAAAGCAAATGACAAACTGCAAGTAAACTTGCAGTTCATAACTCATAATTGATTTGAAAAAATTACCAATGATTTGTCAAGAAATAACTTCAGGTTAAATAATTCTCATTTTGTCATAAACCTTTTAAGTATTACTTTGGTCCATCACCACTTTCCATTCTCTGACTCCTTCCTTAGTTCTACACAGGGTTATTTAGGACCATGCATTATCAGTTAACAAATATTTCTTTAGGAACAACAACTGTGTGTAGTGTACCCTGAGGCATGATATGATGAAGTATAAAAATGGGATTGATGTTCTTGAGGAACTTAGAGCTTATTGAGAGATAAGGCATGAAATTGAAACAAAATGTAAGGAATGTGATCATTTTAAGGCAGCAAGATGGGAAATATAATAAAATTTGTGATTGATTCCCAAATGACAGATATCCATAATATTTGCTAAAGGTTCAGAGGAAGAAGAAATCAATCGGTTTGGGATATAATGGACTGAAAAGTTTCATGAAAACTCATTAGTTTTAAAAAAGGTCATGTCAAATGTTATTTATTCAGAAATGGGTTGGATATCGAACTAAGTTCTGTCTCTCTGGCTTGTTAAGCTTGTACAGTATATATTGTGTGCGAGTTGAAATGTATTTGAAGTAACTTTCCCTAGTATTTTATTTCGTCCTTTATAAATTTACAGTTTAACCTTAGATTAAATGGAAATGTGATAAATGCTATAAATTGTTGTCTACTTTATATATATTGTTGATTGCCAATTATTTTTCAATAATCCATGCCCAGATGTCTATTACTCAGAATAATACAGTTGACTATTCTGTAATTTTGTTTTTACCAGCAGCTTTGGTTGTGGGCTATAATAATAATAATTTTTTTAAAAATTCAAATTAATTTATGTTACTACTCAGAATGAAAGACTTTAAGAAATAAAATATGCATGGTCTTTTTTTTTTAAGTGAGTGTAATGGACTGAACTGGTTAGCATTCTGTGAATCCTTTGTTTATAATCACAATAATGTCTGCATTTGATTGGACTATACATCAACTACCCAGGTTCTCACTTTATGTTTCTTGAGTTTTTACTCTCTTAACCTTGCTAATCTGTTACTCTCCCAAGCTTACAGCAGGTGACATTTATTTCTGTTGATATATCTGAGCACATTCAAATCCATTTATGATTAAACACTGCTCAAACAGGCAGGGTAAGATTTATTGACATAAAGGAAGGTTGGTATGGATGGACTGCCAGAGGGTCAATTTGCTGCTCTGTTTATTTCCAGTTGACAAGAGATGACATTTATTTTTAAATTGTGTTCATGTTTCTGTAACTGTTACAGATCCTGAAACAGGATTTCATTGGAAAAAAATGACAGGAAAGGGGATAATGACTAATAACTCTGATGTTCAGGCCTACATCCTGGTACTTTTCAATTGAAAAACTGTCTAATATTCACCTGGCTGGACACATTTTATCTAGTTCTGGCAACCCTTATGAGTTTTTAAAAAATATGTAGTTTAATCCTGATAGCTCAATGTAAATAAAAATTATAAATTACATTTATAAATAAACATATAATTTGTGAGTCCAACACATGCACTTTAAAAAACAAGTGAAAATTGTGGACAAAAATATTGGACTAAAATAATAGAAACCAAGAAAAGGTTAGTTATGGGTTAATAACCTCCATCTATCTTTCTGATTTTCTTCTAGTCTTTAAAAAGTTAAAAGTCATAGTAAAACTTGATTTGCTATCCTCAACATGTAGATAAAGCAGAACAGATGAAAAGCTTAGCAGAGGATCACATTTTTCTCTATATGTATCTCTTTTTCCATCTCCCTTACATACCCTAATGCTGATGAAAAATAATTATTGCTGACTTTGAGGGTACAAACTAACTCTCCTTCACCTCATTTCTCTTTACCACATTTTCTTTGGTTCTGAAAAAAATACATCACCAACAAGCAATAAGTAGGTGGAAGGACTAGTTTATTGTATGATTCAACATATTTTCTAGGAATGGGTTCTCTGGTCAAATATAGTAATGCCTATATGATTTTGCTCCCAGGGAATGTAGATATAATTGAGGTTCTTCTGTGTATTTTTCATTGAAAGGAAAAGTCATAAATAACAGCTTCAATTTGTTAGTGAAAGACTGGTATGGGGTGGGGGGATAATCGGAAAAGTATTAGTTATTAGAAGTTATTAGAGTCAACCTTAAATGTGTAAATAGGGCAGAAGTATTAGAAGGCTAAAGGCACTGTGCTTTAAGCTGCTATTAGAATTACTTTTATAGAACATTTGCATTATTGATGCAATGACATTAGACTTGCAACTCTGCTCTACAGTGTTCTTTTATGTCCTGTTAGCAAAGGTTAATCCACTTTCATATCAAAGAAAGCAAAACAGAAAATCAATCAGATGAGAAACTTAACATTTATCAAGATTCATTCTCTGGGTTTGGCACAGTCAAATGTAGGATGAATTGAATACATAGGATATTTGGAAACACCCTGGAGTTATGAAATATGGTATTTGTTATTGTTATAACTGTTCTCTTTGTTTCTTGAGATTACTTCTGTCCAGAAATAATTACCACAAATTTATGCTAAAGTGTACATTAAGTCTGGGATGTCCATGTAGATCTATAAGCATATGTAAAATATACATATAAAAGAAATATAGTTCAATGTTTTTTGGGGGCAGTGTAGTAATAAGTAATAATAGCATTAATAGTCTGTGCCAGGCACTGTGCTAAGTGCTTTGTAAATATTATCTCATTTGACCCTCACAACTACTCAGGGACATAGGTGCTATCATTACTCTTTTACAATTGAGGAAACTTAGGCAAACAGAGAGGTAAAATGACTTGCTTAAGGAAACTAGAAAGTGACCACAGTAGTAAATTGTCATTATAATAAGTGGTCATAGCTAGTAATTTCTGAGACTGGACTTGAGCTCTAGGCCCACAGTATTGTCCACTGTTTACTTTATTAGCATTTTGGGGTGAAGGGGAATACATATAGCCTATCTGTGCCTCAGTTTCATACTGTATAAAATAAAGATGTGGAACTGAATATTTTTTTAGATACCTTCCTGTTTTAAAATGAAAAGGGACCTCTCCTTCCCTTGGGGAGCTAAAAATAATATATTATTATTATTGTTGACTTTTCACTGCCTATGAATCTATACTATTGCTTTTGTAAAATTTAAAATTATATCTCAAATAATAAGATATCATATTTTATGAGGTTTATTAAAATGATCATTAGAAATCAAGAAATAAAGAGGATACAAAATAAAAACCATGTGCCCATGGCTGGTTAGTCATTTCCAAAATTCCCACCTTACCACCATCACAGCTGATTGCTGCATCATGCCCAATGAGGAGCAAGAGCCTCAACGCCAATTCCCTTTATCCTCTGTCTACAGGAAGTCAGTGGGCTCTCCAGATATGTAGTTGTTTTTTAGGGTAACAGATTTTCAATTATACACTTTACGATGAGACTGAATGTGTTTCATATTAGAATCCAGTAATTTAAGAGTTTAGGAGATCATCTAAGTATCACCTTAAAAAACCATTTAGCGAGCAAATAGTGGTGCAGTGCTAAATCTGGCCTCCAAAAGTTTGAAAACCATTAATTTGTGCTAGTCAATAGAAATACTAGGACAATTCTTTTGAAATACGAATCAGATTTTAACAGTGGTAACAACTAATGATAGCAGTTATTTTAATAGACTTCCTCAGAGTGGTTCTTTTTAGTCAGGTTATAACAAATGGGAACTTTAATAAGATTATGTGACTTGCCTAATTATGTCTAGACTATGATATATGAATGTTATTTTTTTAGTAGAACTATTACTGAAAAGTTTTGTGTAGTTATTTTTATGAATGGAATCATTTAAAATATTCTTAAGCTATTTGGCAATCTGTCAAATCAGAAGAAAGAAGTTGTTGCCAAATGGAAAAAGTTCTCAGGTTCTTAGAGAAGCAAATAAAGAAATTGGTGGGCCTGTTTTTAACATATATCCAAAGGCAACAAGAAACATAATTTCTTGAGCCATTTGTTCATCTTATGCTTAGAATCAATGGTTAGAAACATTTGCAAAAAAAATACTATTATGAAAATAATTATAGTTTATGGGCCAATGTCTGTTGGAAAGTCTAAAGAAGTAGAGAAATTATAAAAACTTGTTAAAAATTTTCAGATTAAACCAACATATACTTCATATTCAGTGACTTCAGTGCAAAAGAGGGACTTGTGAGACTGGTGAGAAATATATTTAGATAACATGGATTAAGGCAAATTGATTAATTTTCCTAGGCCTTAGTTTCCTCATCTGCAAAATGGGACTTGGAAGACCTCTAAAGGCTCTTCCTGTTTCAAATTTATGATCCTAATGAATGAGAGACTAAAGACTTAAATAAATTATACAGAAACCTCCTGTCTCTATAAGTATCTATCTTATCTATCTATCTATCTAAAGAATATTTTATCCAAGAAAAGAATAGAAAG
This sequence comes from Monodelphis domestica, assembly GCF_027887165.1. NCBI lineage: Eukaryota > Metazoa > Chordata > Mammalia > Didelphimorphia > Didelphidae > Monodelphis > Monodelphis domestica. Next base: position 212,643,426 of record NC_077233.1, on the reverse strand, counting down.
ATGTTGGAAACAGCAGGCTCCATATAGCATTATTTAAAATTAAATTTATTGTATTTTAGCAGGCCAGCAAATATTTTACAGGTGGAAGTCACTTTTCAACCATCTGTATATAGTTAGACCATTAACTTCATGAAGCAAAGATGAAAATTAGTAGAAAGCTATAAAAAGGAATAAAAATCAGAAAAAGATATGATGTATAATTAAGTCAAAACCAACCTCCCCTCCCCCCTCCTTATCTTCTTAGAATTAATATTAAGTATTGGTTATAAGGAAGAAGAGTGGTAAGGGCTAGGCAGTTTAGATTAAGTGACTTGTCCAGGGTCACCACTAGGAAGTTCTGAGGCCTGTCTGTCTGTCACCTAACTCCCCCTTCCACCCCCCACCCCCGACCTTTTAAAAAAATTTAGTGATGAAAATTAGGATGTAGATGGAAGAAAGGCCATAAAGCCTCATATAGTAATTTCATTTAGAAGGTTAATGGATGCAAAGTAATTAACAAGGAGAAAATAAGTTTAAAAAGCACTTTAGTCGACATATACGTTACTGACTTGCTAAATGAAGAGACATGGCAGCCAAGGATAAGACTGATTTAGAATATAAAGCCATTTGTAATGTTTAAGGAAGAAGTTGATAGGAACTCATGATCAATATTGCTTTTTTAAAAAAAAAACAAGCAGAAAGAAAACTTGACAAGGGATCCAACTAAGGAATTTTATCTCTTGGGAACTTAAAGATGAAATTGGAAGGAGAGCAATAAACAAATAGTTGTAAAGGTCTGTAAAGATTTTAGTTCTTTTTAAAAACTTTAATTGATATTTTACATTTTTATGTCACTTGTTTTTAATCTATTACTCTTTTTATCCTTAAGAACTATCTCATGTAACAGAATAGAAAGAGAAGAAAAACTCCAAAGAGATAATAAGGAAAAATACTTGTACAAAAATGTTCATAGCTGTGCTCTTTATGGTGGCTAAAAATTGGGAAATGGGGGGGGGTGCCCATCGATTGGGGAATGGCTGAACAAATTGTGGTATCCAATGATGATGGAATACTATTGTGCTAAAATAAATGATGAACTGGAGAATTTCTATGTGAACTGGAAAGACCTCCAGGAATTGATGCAGAGTGGAAGGAGCAGAACTATGAGAACATTTTGCTGTCTTAATTGGAATCTTGAACCCCGGGGACTGCATTTCCCACAATTCCTTTTTCCCTTTTGTGTATGTGTGTCATTACATTGATTGAGGTTTTTAGTTTCATTTTTGGCCATGCTCTGGCTCTTAGGGTTGATTCATGTGGAGGTGGGGAGTAGCTTACTTGGTTTATCTAGCTTTCACTTTCCCTATGCTTCAAGTTGAACTTAATAGTATTAAATATAATACTTGGAGTATGGATATTAATTGGCATAATCGAATGCAATGGACTTTTCTACTACTAGCAATGGAATGACCCAGGACAATCCAGAGGAACTTATAAGAAAAAATGCTATCCATATCCAGAAAAAGAGGACTACTGGGTTAAGATGGCTGCTATATAGAAGCAGGACTCTTCCTCTCCTCACCACCAACCTATACAAACTACCTCAAAAGGTCAAAAGAAACAAGTTCAGATGAACAAAGGGACTCCACAGTAGGGCACAGCATTGAAGGTACATGGAATTTGGGCATTTCCACACTATAAGGGGGTGAAATCTATGGAACCAGAGGCAGAACCAGCATGCCAAAATCAGAGAGAGCAAGGGGCATTCTCTAGTTCCTTGGGAACTGACTAAGAACACAAGGGATTTACCCCTGAGAGCAGCTAGACTTGAGACCCCAGGAAGCTGAGGAGTGTGGAACTTAAGCACAGAGATAGAGGAGAGAGGGACGGCACACCGTAAAAGCCACGGAGACTTGAGAGGTGGCCTCAGGCAAAAACCATGCTCCTTAGCTCCATATTCAGAGAGCCTGCCCTCCTAGCTCAGACTTCTGATTGGAAAGGGAAGGAAAAACCAGCATAGTGATGGCCAGAAATGCCCAGGAAAAACAACCTTCAACCACCAAGAAGAACAAGAGAAAGGCATTGACCCTAGATAATTTTTATAGTGGAAAAAAAGTTCCAGACTACAGAGGGAACAGCTGAAAATGACAAACAGGTAAATGCATCCAAACCGTACCCCCAAAATGGAAATTGGCCACAAGCTCTTGAAAAATTTAAATCTGAGATTATGAGAAAGATGGAAGTGATTTGGCAAGAAAAGTGGGAAATAGTTAAAAAAAAATAACAGTTTAAAAGACAGGAACTCTCAATTGGAGAAAGAAGCTCAGAAATCAAATGGAATGATAAATAAATTGGAGACCAAAATTAAACAGCTGGAAGTCATGAAAAGCAGGATAGACCAAACTGAAAAGGAAAATCAAAAGATCCACATCCAGAGAAAGAACTGTGTAAACAGAAATGCAGGAAAAAAACACGATTGGTCACATGGTTCGATAGGGATATGATTAGGGTTTTGATGTTAAAAGACTACTCTACTGCAAATATGAATAACATGGAAATAGGTTTTGAACAATGATACATGTATAACCCAGTGGAATTGCTTGTCAGCTCCTGGAGGAAGGAGGGAAGAGGAGTGGGAAAATCATAAATTGTGTAACCATGGAAAAATATTTAAAATAAAATTTTAAAAAAGAGTTAAATCAAAATTAACCAATAAATCAACTAAATCTGACATTAATATGTGTAATCAAAAGAAAGAAATATATTCTCATCTCTGCTTTGGAACTAGGGTTGGTTATAATCTTCCATTATTCAATTTTGATTGGTATTTGTCCATTTTCATTATAGTGGCAATTGTGTATATTGTTTTTGTGGTTCTGTTTTCTTTCTTTTTGTACAAGTTTCATGTAAGTCTACCAATGCTTTTCTATATTCATCATATTTATTGTTTGGTCTTCAAAAGCAAAACAAAATGAGGCAAGAATAATGGCAGCAAAGCCATTTCCTTTAGGTGTTCCCTAACTGATAGACTTCTAATTTTTTTTCCACAATTCTTTAATACTAGGAAAAGGTGGTGATTAATTTTTAAATCTTTTTAAATCATAGATCTCCTATGGGGCATATGTGTAGCAATGGAATCTCTGGGTCAAAGGTTATGGACTGTAAGGATAATTTTAGGATTGTGACTTAAAATCTAAACTAATTTGCTCGCCAAGGAAATCCCATAATAAAATACCCAAGTCATCTGGATATTTATGGTGATTTTAATTAGTATAGAGGAAAGAAATTAAGAAAGAGAGAGAGGAAAAAAGTTAATTTAAACTGCTCCGGCTCAGGCTGAGCCAGGCAGGAGTTCAAGATCTTGGCCAAGGGTGACTCCCCTGAGAGCCAAGGGAAAAGGGAGTCAGTCTTATCACTCACCACGTGACCATCTCATGGAAGCTGTCTGAGGGAGCTCCTCCAGGCTTGAGTTCCAGGATTGAACTGGCACCCAGGCCTGCTTACAGGAAGTGAGCAGTCAGAGCCACCTCTCCGGGGAAAGAGCCAAAAGATTCTTTTTCCTGGAGAAAGTCAGTGAGCCAAATATATAGGCCCCGTTTACTCTTGTGTCTCCTCCTCTAAATGCCCATTCTTTAGTTCTCATCTCCTTTGATTAGATTATATCTTTAGAATTACTTAACACTTCTTTGTTAAGTTCACTTTTTGTGAGTTACTTAACCTTTTTGTGATTAATTTAACCTTTATGGTTAACACCTTTTTGTATTAAGATCTTAAAATAGACAACTTAAAGTTCTAGCTTCACTATAAAGTAAGAACTAAGTACCTTCATTGTTCAATCAGGAGATTATAATTTCATCTTCTCCATAAAGTAAGATCTAAGTAGGGTAGAGTAATGTAAAGTTCCCAAGACATTTCTAATTTTGTTAGACTAAGTATCTTCATTGTTAAAATCAGAAAATAGCTAAATCCAATCTTCACAGGACATTTTAGTCTTTTTCTTAGCATCATGGTAAATTGTTTTTTAGTGCGATTGAAACATTTCATAGTTCTAAAAACATTTATTTAGTATCACTTTGTTTCCATAATTCCTTCTACTATTGACCATTTCCATCATTTGTAATCTTGGTTACGTTGCTGCCCATAAAAAGTAAGAGTTTGTTTTAAGTTGCATTTTGTTTATTACAGGCAACATGGAACAACTCTCTATAGATTTTCTTAACAAATTTCTTATCATCAAAGACAAAACAATTACCTACCATACTTGTAGTGTAACCACATAGTCCTAGGATATGCTCATAGAATAGATAAAAAAGAGGACAAAGACTAGAAAAGTATGTGAATTAGACCAATGGTACAAAAGAAGAACCATAATGAAGGCAACATAATTTTGAAGATGCTAAGGAAATTGACTCACAAAGTATCTGAAGAAGAAATGCCATCTCAAAAAAAAATCTTATATGTATTATTACCCCTAAAAAGGCACCATAGAGAACATCAATAATTCCTGACATATTCCTATTTTCCTGTCTACAAAATTTTTATGAGACTCATATACCACATAAATCAAGGTCATCCTCACTAAGGGTATTTTTAGGGAATAGACAATAAATAGGTGATTTAACACAGTATATATCCTAGCATTATTATCACATAGTTGACTGAAAGATGGAAAGAATGTGAATTCACATTGTGTGTGTCATTTATGGAAGGGCATGTGAGTTAATGGATTAAAGCACCCCATTTAAGACTCTCCTCCAAAAAGATATCTCTCTTAAACACATGTAAAAATTATTCTAGATTTCTTCAAAGATATAACAAGTTATACTTGTGCTTAGTAACACTTCAGTTATTAATTTGAGGCAAGGCTTAAAACAGACTTGCTAAAGGTGATACCATCTGTCTTGAAAGAAATCCAGCAGAATCTGAATTGAAGAATGGTCTAGTCTCCAAAGACTCCTGTTGAGGAATGACATTATTTTGTTTTCATTTAGCTCCAAAAAATTGCATATGCTCCTGAAAGAGATCTATAACCCTTAAAAACAATTTCGAACTAATTTATAGATATATTTATGTGTGTCTGTGTACACATAATACACATATTTCACATTATTCAGTTGTGATTGCCGTGAGTATGTGTTTGTTCAGACCACAGCATTGGATAATGATTTAAACCCAGAACTGAATAAAAGGTGGACAATGTGTGAGATTGCCTTCAAGAAATTGAAAACTAGGGGGCAGCTGGGTAGCTCAGTGTAGTGAGAGCCAGGCCTAGAGACGGGAGGTCCTAGGTTCAACTCTGGCCTCAGACACTTCCCAGCTGTGTGAACCTGGGCAAGTCACTTGACCCCCATTGCCTAGCCCTTACCACTCTTCTACCTTGGAGCCAATACACAGTATTGATTCCAAGACAGAAAGTAAGGGTTTAAAAAAAAAATAAAAATAAAAAATAAAAAAAAAGAAATTGAAAACTATTTTAATGTCCTGAAACTTCTAGGAACAAAGAAATTTTAAAAAGAAGTTATTTTATTTTTAATGTTGTCTTTTGTTTTTATATCACATTCATTTCCAAATATATATCTTTTCCCTCCTCTATCCAAAGAGCCATCCTATATAATAAAAAAAATTAAAGAAAGGAAAATAGTTTCAGAAAACTAATATACATTGTTTCAGACATTTTATACAATATTCTATATCCAGTTAGTCTACTTTTGCAGTGTAGGGAGAGAGATTTGTATTTTCTGTAGAAGTTTGGTTATAATACTTCCATGATATTCAGTAATTTTTTTCTTTTCATTTACATTGTTGTGCATATTATTATCTTGCTTTTGCTTCATTCTCAATCAGTTCATATGTCTGTTTTTTCTTCCTATTTGTCATTCCCATAGAGTGTAATATTATATTCATGTATCACAGTTTATGAAGGCATTTCTTAAGTGATGGACATTTTCTTTGTTTCTAGATCTTTGCTACCACAGAAAATACTGTTATGAATATTTTAGTATATATGATATATTTCATTCTATCTTTAACTTCTTTGGAATAATACACCTACTGTTGGGATCTCTGGGTCACTGGACATGGACATTTTAGGCACTTTTTTTACACAATTCCAAATTGCTTTCCGGGTTTGAATAGTTTACAGCTCTATCAGTAGTATATTACTGTGTCATTCTTCACACATTTGACTTCTTTTATTGGAGGCTTTAAAATTTTTTATTTATTTATTTTTTTAAACATTATTTTATTTGGTCATTTTCATACATTATTCGTTGGAAACAGAGATCATTTTCTTCTCTCCCCCCCGCCCCCCATCCCTTCCCTTGGCAATGCACAATTCCACTGGGTATCACATGTGTCCTTGCTCCGAACCCATTTCTTTGTTGTTGGTATTTGCATTAGGGTGTTCATTTAGAGTCTGTCCTCAATCATATCCCCTCCACCCCTGTAGTCAAACAGTTGCTTTTCCTCGGTGTTTTTACTCCCACAGTTTGTCCTCTGCTTCAGGATGGGTTTTTTTCCTCATAGATCCCTGCAGATTGTTCAGGGACATTGTATTGCCATTAATGGAGAAGCCCATTAGTTTTGATTGAACCACAGTGTATCAGTCTCTGTGTACAATGTTCTCCTGGTTCTGCTCCTCTCACTCTGCATCACTTCCTGGAGGTTGCTCCAGTCTCCATGGAATTCCTCCACTTTATTATTCCTTTTAGCACAATAGTATTCCATCACCAACATATACCATAGTTTGTTCAGCCATTCCCCAATTGAAGGGCATCCCCTCATTTTCCAATTTTTTGCCACCACAAAGAGCGCAGCTATGAATATTCTTGTACAAGTCTTTTTCCTTATTACCTCTTTGGGGTAGAAACCCAGCAGTGCTATGGCTGGATCAAAGGGCAGACAGTCTTTTATCGCCCTTTGGGCATAGTTCCAAATTGCCCTCCAGAATGGTTGGATCAATTCACAACTCCACCAGCAATGAATTAGTGTTCCCACTTTGCAAGGCTTTTTTTTAAAAAACTGAAACACTTCATAAATTTGTTGTTATCCTTGTTCCAGGGCCATGCTAATCATCTCTGTATCCTTCCATTTTAGTATATGTGCTGCTGAGCAAGCACTGAAGGCCTTTCTAATACTATTGATGATGTATGGCCACAAGTCATGGAACATTACAATCTTTAAAGAATTAAAAATGAAAATCACTAAAAGGTTGCTAGAGCAGCATACCATGGTTGTGTGCAGGATGAAACATGTAACCAATAAGGGACTATAATCATGTTGGCAAACCCATGGAACATAGGGCAGAGGGAGCTCCTCCCTTCCCCCTCTGAGGGGGACATTTCTCACATCACCTGCCCCTCTGCTCAGCAGCCCAATGGGAGCACTTCCTCCCTCTCCTTTCTGGGGTAAGGTGGGAGCTCACATGTGGTAGGAGGGTTGTAGTTTGGGCAGTTGGTCTCCAAGGTCTTTAAAGAGGTTTGCCATCACAGGACTATAGGAAAGAAACAATCAGATGTCATCAAAGAAAGATATTATTTAAAGATAGGCTATCTGATGAAAATTAGAGACAACTAGAAGATAGCCTGTTGTGTCTAAGATCTTCAGATGGTGTATCCCCTATGATGAAAATTAGAGGAGAACACAGACAAGACTAGTTAGAATGAGCAGGTGTGGATGGCTTAGCATCTGCATCACTAGAGGGAATACCCATGTAGATGACACATTCAGTCTACCTGGAATACACACAACTTTGCACTAGAGAATTTGTTGTTTGTGCTTCTGGTAATTAGGGTAACAGAAACTTCTCATTTCCTAATTCAACTCTCTTTAGGGGCTTTAAAACATTTTTCATTACATGCTTTGAAATTGATATTCCCAGATACCTTAATAAGCATCAGATTTTACAGTTCAATAAATATATGACAGCTTTTGACATCTGTGAGTAGGCTTCTTCCCTAAATGAATGAATGAAGTGAGGAAAAGGTTTTCAGCAGGAGAAACTTTTTAAAAATAATGAAATTCTGGCAGGTAGGATATGGTCCATCTCCTTTCATACTTCCTGGTTAGAGGTGGTCTTCATTGAATAAGATCCATTTGAAAAAAATGCTTACAATTTAGAGGAATCCTCATGATGTAAATCCTTTTGTAAACAGAAAAATTATTTCAAAACATAAACAGCCTCCTAATTAATGTTTCATAAATTGAAATTTTATGCATCACAGTTTTCAAAAATTAGAGCATACTTCTCTCTTGTTTGGACCATTAAAAAAATTCACATGATTAACAATATTATCTATGCAATAATGCCTCAAATTATATGGTTCTACTTTTGGGGTTTTAATACCATCTGGTTCTTAGATCTTGGGCTTTGGTTTCTATATACTTTCTTACTAAGTTATGCAATGTTCAGTATTCTAATTGATGGAGAATTGAGGTTATGTGCCTATTGTCTAAATTTGCCTTGAGGGGTCTTTATACACAGTGTGTTTAATTTTATTTAGTAGATATGGTTCTAAAGAGCATCCAGTGTGGTAAGTCCACTTGCCTGGAGATCCAGGGAGCTTTGGATAGTGGTTGTTATGTAGTATTTGGAATGATTGTTTTTGGTCATCTTTTTCCTTCTGGACTGATTTTCTTTGAAGAGCGTCTTTCATCCCCTTTATCTCGCCTTTCATCTCCTTTGCCTCATTTTCCAGCTGGATGATTTTGGCTTTCAGGACACTATTTTCTTGTTTTAGTTCAAGTGCCTCTGTTTCCAGATGACTTATCTTAATTTTTAAGTTCTTTTCCCAATTGTCTTCAGCCTCTCTTAGTTGTGTCTTGAGTTCTTCCACAGCCTGTATCCAATTCGCTGGGATTTCTGGTTTATCGTTTGCTGATCTCTCCCCCTCTGTTCCATTTGGTGAGTAGTAGCTGTCTATTGTAGTTTCTTTCTTCTGTTTCTGTCGTTTGTTCAAATTCACCCCTTCTTTCCTCCCCGTATTTGTCTGTGCTCTTGTTCCTCTCATTTTTTTTGTTTTTTTGGGGGGGACTTCTATCAGTCTCCCCTCTTGGAGCTTTAACAGAGGATCTCTTGGTGTAATCTCTTGGGGAGGGTTGTTGGGGGTTTGAGCTTTCCTCTCCTCTGTAGGCTTTTGATTGGCTTAAAGTCCAGCAGTCAATGAGGATGGATGGGGAGCCTGGGCTTCCCTGTGTTCTGGAGACTTTTGATGGGATTGAGTTCAGCTTAGTTGGGCTGGGTTTACTCTGAGTTTTAAACTTCCTGGATGGCTGGAGCAGATATGGAGGATCTCCAAAGCTCTGGCCAGGCTGCCAGGTCTATGCTCCTTCTAGGCTGCCATCTTGACTTCGCCTCTAGGTTTCTGTTTTTTTCAGAAGACCCTGCTCTCTAAGGGGGGAGGGGTCGTGGCTTGCCTGGGCTCTGAGGGCTCCTTATGGGATTGGGTTCAGCTGGTGCCCTAAAGCTGGGACCTCCCTTGAGACTCAGATGGAAGGACCCAGCCAGGGGGCTACAGGCTTCCTCCTTCTCTCTATGTTTCCTGCCTTCTGTGTTGGGTGCCCCGGAGACTGGCTCAGGTTGCCTTCAAGGTGAGTCCTCAGAGCCCTGAGGTTCCCACTGCTGCCGTGGGCTCAGCACTCTGGGTTGGGGGGGGATGGGTCCTGGGACCTTCTTTCTGTCTACCCCTTAGATCCGAGTGATCTAGGGTTCTGGCTTTTGGGGTGTGGTACCTTTTAATCCAGGTCCAGGAGGAGGTTTCCCCAGGTCTATCCTGTTGTTCAGCTTGAATTTCGGTGGCCTAGGAGCACTCTGTTTGCGATCGGTAAGGAAGGGTTTCCGAGGTCTGAACTTTCGCTGCTTCTACGCCGCTATCTTGACTGGAAGTCTCTTCCTGGAATGATTGTTATAGAAGAGCTAAGTTGGGTAGAGGAGAACTGGATTTGGAATTGGAGATATTTGAATCCTAGTTTTTGCTAGATGCTCATTGTGTTACTGTGAGTAGGTCATGTAGACTTTCAGAATATTTAAAAGAAGGGATTAAGATTTATTTCCACTCCCCTCTTAGTTTAAATTAATGATTCTAAGGGCTCCAGATATTTCCAAGAATTTTACTGAACATCAAACCACCCATAAAAAAAAAGCAAAACAAAATTATAAAGAAGCTGGAGATAAAGAAGCTGGAGGTTCTAAAGCTAAAATTTGGACTTTTATTTCTCCTCCTTTGGAGATCACAAGCATAGTAAACCATAATAAAGTAGAAAATCTATAGTTTTAAAAGCCAGTTGACAAGTAGAGTACTTTAATATGTGGGTGGGAAATAACTTTCAAAGGAATGAAAAGAAATATCTATGTTACGTTGGGCCTTATTTTCTCTTGCCATATGTTTTCCTATTCTTGAAAGGAGAAGATGAAACCTTACATGTCCCATCCAATTCCAAATCCATGAGATCTTAAGTCATGAGTAAAATATCAGATTCCTATATGTCAATATCAATTGAGTTGCATAACTACTCACGTGACCTAGACTGTCATTTAATCTCTGTGGATCTTAGTTTCTTCACATATAAAATGAGGTAAATAAATTCCATTGCTTTTTTAAAAAAAATAAAACTCTTACCTCCTGTTTTAGAATTAATACTGAGTGGGAGGCTGAACCAAGATGGCAACTTAGTAGCAGCAAAAGTTGAAACCACTTTGACAATCCTTGCAAACCAATCTTTAAAAAACACCTCACAATGACAGGAGTTAAAAACCAATAGCAAGACAGAATGAGGGGGGCTCTCACCTGATCAATGAACTTGAAAGGTAAGCAGAAAGAGTTGATTTCATGGGTTAAGAGGGAATTGGAAGCAAAATTGCACAAAGAGAAATGCTAGCCCACCACTCCCCCACCTACTGCACCAGGTTACGTGACTGGGCATAGGTTAACTTTGGGATCCCGGGATGCAGGCTATACCAAGAAAAGAGCACCTAAGACCCAACCTTTGAAGTCCCAGGCCATGGCACCTGCCTACAGTGAGGCCCATAAATCCATAGCACTGGGCCCTTCCAAGCCTGCACTACTGTGGTGAAGACCTAGCCCCAGGGAAGAATAGCTCACAGTGCCAGCCCTCTGCAAACCAGCTACAGATAAGGCAGAATCATCAGCTTTCAGAATTCCCAGCCCACAGAGGGAAAAAAAAAAGGCTTGGAAAAATGAACAAACAGCAAAATCACTTAATGCCTTTTTTTTTAATGGGGACAAAGAGCAAAGCACAGAACCAACAAGGGATGGTGAGATCCAAGCAACCACATGTAAAACTTCAAAGAAAAACAGGAATTGGTCTTAAGCTCAGGAAGAACTCAAAAAGGAATTAAAAAATCAAATGTAGCTGGTCAAAGAAAAATCAGAAAAACAAATGAAAATAATACGAAAAGGAAATAACAGCTTAAAAAGCAAAATTGGTAAACTGCAAAAAGAGACATAAAAATCCAATTAAGAGTTTCTGAAAAACCAGAATTGATCTACTGGAAAAAGAAGCAAAAAAAAAAATCCAGTGAAGAAAAGGATGCCATTTAAAGGAAGATCAAATGATCATGGAAGAAATTCAGTCTTTAAAAATTAGAATTGGGCAAATAGAATGACTAAAGACATGAAGAAACAATAAAAAAAATCAAAAGAATGAAAAAATAGAAGAAAATATTAAGTATCTCATTGAAAAAATAACTGACCTGAAAAATCAAGAGACAATTAAGAATTATGGAACTGCCTGAAAGTCACAACCAGAAACAAAACCTGGACATCATATTACAAGAAATTATCCAAGAAAAGTGGAGGAATTCCATGGAGACTGGAACAACCTCCAGGAAGTGATGCAGAGTGAAAGGAGCAGAACCAGGAAAACATTGTACACAGAGACTGATAGATTGTGGTACAATCGAAGGTAATAGACTTCTCCATTAGTGGCAATGCAGTGTCCCTGAACAATCTGCAGGGATCTAAAAAACACTATCCACAAATAGAAGATAAACTGTGGGAGTAAAAACACCAATGAAAAGCAACTGCTTGACTACAGGGGTGTAGGGGATATGACTGAAGAGAGAATCTGAATGAACACTCTAATGCAAATACCAACAACACGGAAATGGGTTTGAATCAAGAACACATGTGATACCCAATGGAATTGCGTGTGGGCTATGGGAGAGGTGGTGGGAGGGGGGCTGGGAGGAAGAAAAGAAAGTGATCTTTGTTTCCAATGAATAATGTTTGGAAATGACAAAAAAATTAAAACAATAAAAATAAAAATACTATAAGAAGCAAAAAAAAGAAATTATCCAAGAAAACTGCCCTAATAGTCTTGAACAAGAGAGTAAAATAGAAATGAAAAGAATTCACAGATCACCTCCTGCAATAAATTCCCAAAAGACAACTCCCAGGAATGTGATAGCCAAGTTGAAGAGCTCCCAGGTTAAGGAGAAAATACTGCAAACAGTGAGAAAGAGACAATTCAGATATCATGGAGCCCCAGCCAGGATTACGCAGGATCTAGCAGCTTCCACATTGAAGAATCTGTTATTGAAATTTGATATTCAGGAAAGGAAGGGAACTGGGTTTGCAACCAAGAATCACGTACCCATCAAAATGAACTATATTCTTTCAGGGGAAAGTATGATCATTTAATAAAATAGAGGATTTCCAGTCATTCATGAAGAAAAGGCCAGACTTAAACAGAAAGTTTGATATCCAAATATAAAATTCAAGAGAAGCATAAAAATATAAAGAAAAAAGAGAAAAAATTTAAGGTTAAATTGTTTGTATTCCTATGTGGAAAGATATCTATAACTCTTAAAAATTGTTATAATTATCATAGTAGTTAGAAGTATTACATAGGCAGAGGGTATGGTAATAAGCTGCTTAGGATAAAATGTAAAAAAAAAAACCTAGGAGTGAAAAAGAGGATTGTACTAAGAGAAATTGGAAGAGAGAAGTAAAATTGGGTAAATTATATCCCATAAAGAGCTGTGGGGGGTGGAGAATACTATTAAAGTGGACAAGAGAATGAGAGTGGTGATGGGTAATACTTAAACCTCTCATTGGAATTGGCTCAGAGAAGGAAGAACAGTCAGATTCATTAGGGTATAGAATCCTATCTTAGCCTATAGAATAGTAGAAGGAGAATAAGAGGGTGGTGGGAAAGGGAGTAACATAAGGGAAGGAGAAGGTGTGTGTGTTTGTGTGTGTGTGTGTGTGTATGTGTGTATGTGTGTGTATGTGTATGTGTGTATTTGTGTGATTAAAAACCCTATAGAGAAATAGGAGGTGAATAAGAAGGGTGATGGTGGGAAGGGAAGAAATATAAGGGGGAGGCTAAAAGCAAAATAGTAGAATGAAGGGAAAGAGTGAAAGGGGAGGACAGGAATAAAAGAGAAAATCTCTGTATGTGTGTGATTAAAAACCCTATAGAGAAATAGGAGGTGAATAAGAAGGGTGATGGTGGGAAGGGAAGAAATATAAGGGGGAGGCTAAAAGCAAAATAGTAGAATGAAGGGAAAGAGTGAAAGGGGAGGACAGGAATAAAAGAGAAAATCAAGAATCCTGGTTTACAAGAAACACATTTGAGACAGATTGACACACACAGAGTAAAGGTTAGAGGCCAGAGCAGAATATATTGGGCTTCAACTGAAACAAACAAACAAAAAAGCAGAAGTAAGTGGAATTGCTTGTAGGCTCAGGGAGCGGGGAGGGAAGAGGAAAGGGAAAAAAATGAATCATGTAAATATGAGAAAATATTCTAAAAAAAAAATAAAATGTTTTTAAGAAGCAGGAATAGCAAGCATGATCTCAGACAAAGTTAAAGCAAAAATAGATCTGATTAAAAGAAATATGGAAATATAAGGGTTAAAAAAATGTTGGACTAAATATAAGAGAAATGTGGTCCCTGAAATTAATATATCTCAAGTCAAATGACCTTTTAGCAATATTTATTTATAAAAAGAGGAAAAGAGTAAAAGGAGAGAAATGAGAAAGTAGAGAAGGTATCTATCCTATCACACTAGATAATTACTCTGGCCCATTTTGAACCAGGCGGGGCTTGTTAACTCTCCACTAGAGGACCATGGGTCGGAGGGGCTGGTGGTGAATAAAACAAGAGTTCCAGCCACGAGGCTTCCTCCAAGACAGAGCCTCTCTGGAAGCTAGTCCCTTCAGGAGCCAGGAAAGGAGTCAGTCTTTTCACTCACCTCCGTGGTAGTCTAAAGAGAAGATCCAAGAGCAGTCTTACCAGAAACAGTACAAAGTCCCAAGCCAGAGATCCTCCCAGGCCAAGTTTGAAGGAGAAAGAGCTGGTTACAGGAAGTTGCAACTACTTTTAAAGACCCTTCTTTTCATCACTTCCTATGCCTTCCTTCCACTTTACATGGACCAATCACAGTTTTAGAATTTTTTTAGGACTACCCAGGGGCAGTCAGTTGTTTCTGAGTTGTCACCTAGTTTAGCACATGGGTTGCAAACTTCTCCTCACTTAAGAAAATGGGGGAGTGTATACGCTTCTGGTGATTAAATCTAAAAGTGGGCAGTGGAGAGTTAATCCCATCTTCAGAAAGAAATCCCATCTTGATAAAAGTTAATATAGACAATAAAGAAATATCATTACTTAACATATATGCATCAAATGGTATAGCATCCAGATTTTTAAAGGAGTAACTAAAGGAGCTTAAGGAGGAAATAGTAAAACTATACTAATGGGGGACTTTAATCTTCCCTTATTAGAACTAGGTAAATCTAACCAAAAAATAAATAAGAAAGAAGTAAAGGAAGTGAATGAAATTTTAGAAAAGTTAGATTTAATAGTATCTGGAGAAAATTGAATTGGGCTAAAAAGGACTATACCTTTATATACATACACAAAGACTGACCATGTACTAGGGCATAAAAATTTCACAATAAAATCCAGGAAAGCTATTACAATCTATAATTCTACTCTACAAGACTCCATGAAGAGGCAAATTAAAAATTAATTGGAAACTTAATAATCTAATCCTTAAAAATGGGAGAGTCAAAGAACAAATATATCACTGATTGCATTAAAGAGAGTGACAATGAGGAGATAATATCAGAATTTATGGGACACATCCAAAGCAGTAGTCAGGGGAATATTTATATCCCAGAATGTGTATATTAATAAAATAGAGAAAAAGCAGATCAATGAATTTGACATGTAACTACAAAAATTAGAAAAAGAACAAATTTAAAATCCCCATTTTAACACTGAATTGGAAATCCTAAAAAAACAAAGGAGAAATTAATAAAATTGAAAGTAAAAGGACTATTGAACTAGTAAGTAAGACTAGGAGCTGGTTCTATGAAAAAACAAAATAGAGTATTGGTTAATTTGATTTCCTAAAAAATAAATTACCAGTATTGAAAACGAAAAGGGTCATTTCACCTCTAATGAAGAGAATTTATTAAAGCATTTATTAGGAGCTATTTCACCCAGTTATATGGCAATAAATCTGATAATCTGGGTCAAATGGATGCTTATTTACAAAAATATAAATTGCCTCGATTAAGAAAAGTGAAAATAGAATACTTAATCCCATCCTAGAAAAAGAAATTCACCAAGCCATCAGTGAAGTTCCCAAGAAAAAATCCCCGGGGCCAGATGAATTCACAAGTAAATTATAACAAACATTTAAAGAACATCTGATCCCAATAGTATATAAACTATTTGTCAAAATAAGCAAAGGAGTCCTAACAAATTATTTTTATGACACAAATAAGATGCTGATACCTAAGCCAAGAAAACCAAAAACAGAGAAAGAAAATTACACCCCAATTTCTTTAATGAACATTGATGCAAAAATCTTATTAAAATATTAGCAAAGAGACTATAGCAATATATCACAAGGATTATTCACTATGACCTGGTAGGATTTATAACAGGATTTATACTAACAAATCACATAATTATCACAATAAATGCAGAAAAAGCTTTTGTCAAAATATAAAGCCCATTCCTATTGAAAACACTAGAAAGCATAGGAATGAAAGAGTCTTTACTTAAAATAATAAGCAGTATTTATTTTAAGCCATCTGTAAGTATCATCTGCAATGCAGATAAGTTAGAAACCTTCCTAGTTAGAACAGGAGTGAAGCAAGGATGCCCATTATCACCGCTATTATTTAATATTGCACTAAAAATGCTAGCTTTAGCAATTAAAGAAGAAAAAGAAATTGAAGGAATTAAAGTAGACATCAAGAAAACTAAACTGTCATTCTTTGCAGATGGTATAATTAGAGAATCCTAGAAAATCAATTAAAAAACTAATTGAAATAGTAACTTTAGCAGAGTTGCAGGATACACAATAAACTTACATCAATCATCAGCATTTCTATATATTTTCAACAAAACTCAGCAGCAAGAGTTAAAAAGAGAAACTATTTAAAATCACTTAAGACCATAGGAAACATTTGGAAATATATTTGCCAAGGCAAAAGCTGGAATTATATGAACAATTGCAAATTACAAAATTACATTTACAATTATAATCACAAAACACTTCACACAAATAAAATCAGATCTAAACAATTGGAAAAACATTAATTACTCATGGGTATGCCAAGCTAATATAATAAAAATGATAATCCTGAAATTAATTTACTTATTCAGTGTTACACCTCTCAAACTCCCAAAAAATTATTTTGTAGAGCTAGAATAAAATAATAACAAATTCATCTGTAAGAACAAAAAGTTAAGAATATCAAGGGAACTAATGAAAAAGAATGTGAAGGATGGGCACCTAGCAATACCAGATCTTAAACTATGCTATAAAATATTAATCATAAAAACAATCTAGTACTGGCTAAGGAATAGCAGGGTGGATTAATAGAGTAGACTAGTGATAAATTACCTTAGCAATCTAGTATTTGAAAAACCTAAAGATTCTAGCTTTTGGGATAAGAACTCACTTATTTGACAATAACTGCTGGGAAAATTGGAAAACAGTAGAGCAAAAATTAGTTTTAGATCAATATCTCACACCCTATAACAAGACATGGTCAAAATGGGTATATGATTTAAACATAAAGAGTGATATTATAAAGTAAATTAGGGGAACATAGGATAGTTAACCTGTCAGATCTATGGAGAAGGAAAGAATTTATGATTAACAAGACGTGGAGAACATTATAAGATGTAAAATGAATAATTTTGACTATTAAAAGGGACCTTAGCAACAAAATGGGAAAAAATTTTATAACAAACTTCTCTTGATAAAGATCTTATTTCTCAAATATATAAAGTACTAGGTCAAATTTATAAGAATCCAAGTCATATCCCAATTGATAAGTGGTCAAAGGATATGAATAGGCAGTTTTTAGAAGAAGAAATCAAAGATATCAGTAATATGAAAAATGTTCTAAGTTTTTCTTTATTAAGGAAATGCAAATTAAAACAACTCTTAGGTACCATCTCACACCTTTTAGATTGGCCAACATGACAGTAAAGGAAAATAATAATTGCTGGTGAGAATGTGGCAGAATTGGGACACTGATGCATTGTTGGTAGAGTTGTGAATTGATCCTGCCATTCTGGAGGGCAATTTGGAATTACACCAAAGGGTTTTAAAAGAATGCATAGCTTTTGATCTAGTAATATCACTACTAGGTCTCTGTCCCAAAGAGATTTTTTTAAAAATGGGAAAGGATCTACTTGTACAAAAATATTTATAGTTTCTCTTTTTGTGGTGGCAAAGAATTGGAAACTAAAGGGATATCTGTCCCTCATTTGAGGAATGGCTGAACAAATTATTGTATATGATGGTGCTGGAATACTGTAACAGTTAAATTAGTCTCTAGTAATAAAAGTATTATTTTTAGAGATTTATTAAAGATTATTAGAAATCAAGGATACAAATTAATAAGCCACACGCCCAGGACTAATTAGCCCATTCACAGCCACTTACTCTATATCTTGCATGCTAGGTAGAGAGAAGCATGTGCTTAGAAGCAGAAGAAGAGCCTCTTGGGAGGCAGAGAGCCTTTAAATAAAAATTCTGTTCTCACACTCAGGTGAGATTATAGGGAATTTTGGGAAGTACCAAGGGCTTCTGGGGTTCAAATATCCATTTTTACAATACTATTGTGCTAGAAGGAATGATGAACAGGATGATTTCAGAAAGAACTGGAAAGACCTATGTGAACGCATGCATAGTGAAATAAGCAGAGCAGGAGAACATAATGCACAGTAACTGAAATATTGTGGAATGATCAAATATGATAGACTTTGCTACTAACAGCAATACAATGACCCAGGAGAAATTCTTCTGAATTGGGAATAATGAAAAACGAATGCTACCCACCTCCAGCAAAAGAATTGTTGGAGTATAGATGTAGATGAAAACATAGAATTTACCACTTATTTATTTGGGGTTTTGGTTTTATAAGATTATTCACTTACAGAAATGAATAATATAGAAATATGGGGGGGGGGTAGGTTTGTTTTTTTTAATCCATGCCTTCTGTCTTAGAATCAATACTCTGTTGAGAGGTAAGAGCTAGGTAATGGAGGTTAAGTGACTTGCCCATGGTAACACAGCTAGGAAGTGTCTGAGGCAAGATTTGAACCTAGGACCTCCTGACTCTAGGCCTGACTCTCAATCCACTGAGCCACCCAGTTGTCCAGTATGGAAATATGTTTTGAGTGATAATACATATGTAAACCAGATTGAATTGTTTGTCAGCTCTAGAGGGAGGGAGGGAAAAAGGAAGGGAGACAACTAAAATCATTTAACTTTGGAAAACTTGTATGGAAATTCTTTATTCTAATAAATTAATAATAAAAAATTTAAGTTAATAGTGCATATTATTAGTTCCTAGGCAGTAGATAAGTAATGACCAGGCAATTCATGTCTGAGGCCGGTTTTGAACACAGGACCAATTCTGTCTCCAAGCCTGGTTTTCTGTGAACTGAGCCACCTACCTCATTACTTCTAAGAACCCTTCTAACTAAGAGTTTATGATGCAAATTATTTTCAGTGGAAAATGTGGCATATTCATTTGGAATGTTAATTTTATTATTCATCTGCAATTTTCAGAAGCAGATTCCATTTTTGATTGTGCTCGTTAATGGAGAGCAGTAGAGGTGTGGCTTATTTAAAAATAATTTCTATTTAATTCTAGTTCTCTTTGTGTCCTTCAAGTTTGTTCTTAGACACTTCAGCAATTGCCTGGGGGAAGGGAGAGGATTGGGAATGGAAAAATGGATTGTTCTCTAGCAGATCATGTAGAATTGAGTAAAATAGCCCATTATGTTTTTGTATTTGTCTTACATTGATGTAGCCAATTGTAGAGTGTTGGGGAGTGGGGGGGTAAGGAGGAAGGCTGTGGTGTTTGTTTGGGTTAATGAATAACTAGTTTAGATTGGTCCTTAAATTAAAAAAGCCAAATCCTTTCCTTCTGGAAACGGCTTTGTGTCTTTTTAGCAAATGTTTTGAACTTTAGAGATACTCTGCTCTGGTTTTGAAAAATATAAAATTATTTCCCGAAACCTCATTTTGTTCTATAGTACTTTGGCAATATTTTATTGGGTAACTAAAGTTCTTGTTGTTTTGTGAACATTTTTCCATTAAAATTTGGCCAGTAGATGTCTAAAACATTCAGTAGGTGGAATTAACTGCTGTGCAAGTGAGCATTTCAGGCTTTTATTTAGTGATTAGATAGGATTCAGGAAGACAATTTAGTAGTTAAAAAATTCTTCAAATTTGTTATTTGAAAATGTACTTGATTTTTCTTTTTCATTTCCTTTATGCTTCCTTGAATTTAAAACAAAAACCCTGAACTTTGTAGTCAGATAAGCAATTGGTTCCTTTTTTTTTGCCCCCCAAGGCTGATTATAGGCAGTCTTTTTCTTGTCAGAAACAGTTTCATAGGTTTGGTTATTTTTGTATATTAAAAAAATTGGTAGAATACTTCATTTGATGGAACTCATCAAATGGCAGATGTTTAATTTAACTTTATAAAGCTTGGCTTTTCTGGTATGTATTGAGCCTACCTCATTTGCATCTCTTTCTCAAGGACCATCATTGAATAACCTTGCTGAGTTGGATGCATGCTAAAAAGCACTTGTACTATAGCTTGTAAGGTCTGTACATCCCAGCTGGATCTCCAGAAACCTACTTATACTCCTTGCAAACATGATTTTCTTGTTGCTATGGCAGGATTACCATGGGTACAGAATAAATGGCAAATGCTTGTAGGAATTCAGGATGCATTTTCTCTCGTTCTCTTTAGTGGAGATGTGGATTCTAAATAATTGTTTTTAGCTAATAAAAAAAAAAACTTAAATGACTTCATATCTTCTATTCCTTAATATTTCAAGGGCTTTATTAATTTCATATTCTCAAGGAACTAGACTATTGGTGAACATAATGAATTTGGAAAAGAAAAATGTGACATTGTGAATGATTTTGCTCTTTTAGGGAAGTGAAATTCTGTTATAAAAATCTGATTTCTGGGAAGAAAATTCTGCTTTCTCCAAAGTCAAGCAACTTAATGTTTTTAGGTATTAGAGGGAGTGAATTTTTTTTTTCCCCAACATGACTCATTTGTGAGAAATTGAAATTTTGGTATGCAACCTCTGCTCTCCTTATTTTAAAAATCATTTAAGCCTCGATTTATGTTGACTTCTGGGTTTCCTTATTGGTAATGGGAGGTGGTCTGAGTTCCAACAATGTACTTTAAATCATTTTAGCAAACATTCATTGAATATCCATTATATTTAAACAGTATTTATTAGATGATTAATTATGTTCCATTAAGTCACTTTTCTGAACTGAGGATACTAACTGTAGAACTTCTCAAAAGATTCTTGAAGATTAAGTATAAAGTTATCTGCTGACTTTAATAAATTAATACAAAAATACACAAATATCAGTTTACTTGGTATATACATTTTTTTTCCAGAAGAAAAGTTGGCTTCTTGCATTTTTTGGACCTATCATATAGCAACCTTATTCCTTTCAAGCCATTGTCATCAAATGCCCCTTTTTCTGAGTCAGAGTTGGGATTTAGGATAGTATATATCCATCTACCTATGTCAGGAGTCACCAGCATATAAATCAGGATCTATTAGTTGATTTCTAAGCATAACAAGTAGTAAAGTAAATTATACTTTCTTCTCATAACTCTTAGCATTAGGATTGGCTTATCTTCAATAACAATTTTTGTTGTTTTTCATAGGACCAAAAATAATAATTCATTATGTGTAATCAACTTTGTCATTTTTCTTTTGTCTACTTAAGAAATAAATGATCATATACACTGTGTGAGGCAGCATAACTCTAGTAAAATATTACTTAGATTTGGAGTCAAAGTATCTGGGTTCACAACCACTTTCTTTCTATCTGATTTTTCAATCTGGGCCTCAGCTTCCCCATCTGTCAAATGAGGGGAGTGAACTAAGTAGCCTCTGAGGTTACTTTCCTTTCTAAATCTGTGATCCTATGATCATATGTAATGTATGTAATTCATATGTAATTCAACTGAGAAATGGGTGAAGAAACCACCTGTATCACTTGCCATTTGTGTTTTTTATGTCCTTCAAGAGCAGTTTGAGCAATACTTTATAACTTTGAGTGTATGTTTCATTAGTAAAGTTCACTGGAACCTCAGCTCTCCACAAACACTAATGATAGTTCTTCCCTCCACGAAGAATGTTTCTGTCATTTGAAATGAAGCATGTTTTGGTTATTTATCATTATTTCATGGGTTTGTAACTCCTTTACAGTTTACATGCAGTTCTAGGAAATGAAATGTTGGTGCTGAGGAATGTGTTGTAACATTTTCATCATCCTTCACAGTTTTTGCTCATTGTACTCTTTGTGCATTTAAAAAAAAAGTTTTAATTTTAAAAAATCCTAAAAGTCCTAAAAATCAACAATTTTTCTTTTGAAAATAGTTATGGTTTTTTTCCTCATTCAAAACTACAGTTTAGAATTTTGAATTTTAAAATTTATGACTACATATGGTTAGAGCAGAAAGTGTGCTTATCTAAACTACTTTTTATGTTGAATAGATTGACAATGAAGAGATACTTGGAGTCATAGTCAACAACTTACAGAATCTGAGTTGGAAGGGACCTTGAGAGTTCATTCATTCCAGCCTACACCTACCAAGTTTCTTTTCTACAATATTCATAAGCATTCTTCTAGTTTTTGCCAGAAGGCATCAATTCTTTCCCCTCTGTAACTTCCATCCATTGCTCCATATTTCTGCCCATCTGGAGCCAAGTAGAACATCTGATCCTTCTTCCAGATAGTCCTTCAAATATGTAGTCAGTCATCAAAATTTTGTTTTCTTTTTCCAAGGCAAAATGTCCCCAGTCCCTTCAGCTGATCTTAATTTCTGGGCTCCTTACATCCTGGTTGCCCTCTTCAGGATATTCTCTAGTTTGTCACTTTTCTTCTCAAGCCTCAAAGCTATTGGTGAGTTGTGGGGGTGCGTATCTACCCTGAGCATATGAAGATTTTCCTGGAGATTGTGTAGATGAGAACAATTTTTTCCAATGGTCACGAAGGACAACTGAAGCAGGCAACTGTGATATAGTTAGAGCTTGGTTAGACATTGAAGACAGCAAAGTTATCCACTGAATCCTGGGCCATCAATAGTCATCCTGATTTTTGTCTTGACTGGATTTTGATGACTTTAGAAGAGAGAATGAGGTCAGTGACTGCAAAGCTATGTCTCTAATAATTCTAACTCATGTACAAGTCCAGACATCACCCCAAGATGTCATTGGTTCTCTTCAGGTAGGGATGTAGAATGGGAGTGTTGGATATTTGTATATACAGGCAGGAGAGAGCAGAATAAGATTAAAGTACAAGTATAGTAGGCCAGTTTAACGGCAAAGTATGGAATAGTATGGAATAAAGGAGATAGAAGGACAGGATCTATAAATTCATCAGTTTAAGGAAATCTTAGTGGGAACTGGGTATTTATTGTTACAAAACAGCACCCATTGTACAATTTATAGTATTAGAGAAAGTGGTCATTAATCTTTTTTATACCATGGACCATTTTGATAATCCTTCTGGTAAAAGCCTATGGACCCTTTCTCAGGATAATATTTGTTATCTATTATTAATAATTGAAGGAAATACCAAATTTCAGTTAGTGGGGGGGAGGAATTTTTTTTTCTCATTCAGATTTACAAAGCCCCTGAAACCTGTCCATGGACTCTTTAAGATTAAGAATTTTTTTTTTTAGAGGGTTTGCCCTGGGAATTGAAATGTCAGAATGACTGGCCCAAGACCATAGGGACCATTTGTTGTACTGCATACTCAAAGAAGACCAAAATGACATCATGACATTGGAGTCAATGTGCCATGTGTCCAACTGTGACTCATCAGACTAGTATGGAATTGGAAGCCTACCACACATAGCCCATATGAACATTTGTGATAAAGATGTGTCTAAATTTGCATATCTCATGTATCTTTAAAGCTACTGCAATTCTACTTTACTCATAGAGCACAAAACTTTCTTTGATGTGGTGTGTTGGAGTGTACTGTGCCAGTGTCTTCCATGCTTCACAATTGACACCAAAGTCCTTTAGAGAGACTCTGATGTGACCTCATATTGTTTCTTCTGACCTCTGTGTGAGCACTTGCTTTGTGAGAATTCTCTGTAAAATATTCTTTTAGGTGAATGTGTGTTTGACATTTGAACCTCTGTTTAGCCTATCAGAATTTTGCTTTCTACAGTACAGTTTGAATACATGTCAGTTCAATTGGAAAAAGGACTTCATTATATAGTACCTTTTCTTGCTAGGTGATCTTCAGAATCTCCTCAAGATAATTTAAATGGAAGTGACTCAATTTCTGGCCTTGGTGTGGATGTACTATCTAGGTTTTACAGCTATACAACAATGAAATCAAAACAACTCTGTAGACTTCAGTTTGGTAGGCAGCCTAATACCTCTTCTCTCCTATACTATCCTTTGGAGCCTCCCAAACACTGAGCTCTGATAATGCATGCATCAACCTCATCATGTATGTATACATCCCTAAAAAGTATACTGCCAAGAAAGGGAACTTATCCACAGCATTCAAAATTTTTCCATTTGCTATAACCAATGGTTCCATGTATAGATGTATAGTGCTAACTAGTGGAGAATCTGTTATCTTGATCTCAGTCAGTATCATCATATTGATCTCTCCTCAGCCAGGTCTGAAACCACAGTGGATTTTGAATATATGACCATCTTCCTATAAACCAATTAAGGATCAGCCTATTAGGGAGAACTATGACAAAAATCTTGCCAGCAGTCACTAGGATAGAAATTTCATTGTGATTGTCACAGGACAGTAGAAGCATCCTTGATCTCCTGGGGACAATCTCTTGTCATATAATCCAGAAGGTTTTGGTCAACTTTTGTATGAGCAGTGAGCCCCTTTGCCTTATAAGTCTCTTTTGGAACAGAATCACTATCAGGCACTTTGCCATAGGAGAAAAGCCTAATGGCATCCAAAACCTCTTTTCCAGTTGGAAGTTTGACTAGACAGGGATTAACTTCGACCCGACATATATGGTCAATGACTTAAGCATTGGTTGATAAAAACACTCATCATGGTCTGTTGAGAACACTATGGAAGTGCTTGGCCCATCTCTCCAGTATCATGTTTTTATCACTGATCAGTGAGACTTCATTTGCACTGGGAAGTTGAGATATACCCTAAGACTTTAGACCATAGCCTTCAAGGCATTATAGAAGTATTTTGAGTTGTTACTACCGTAAACTAAATTTTCTCTGCCTTCTTACTGAGCCAAGAATCCTGCATCTCTCTCTCTAAGCTATGCTTGCACTTTCCTTTTATGCAGATGGAGTTACTTGCTGCCTTTTTAGAAAGAGATGAACTATCCTGCTCATAAACTTTATGGAGTTCTTGTTTTTCATTTAGTAACTTCTGAATTTTCCCATCATTTTCATTAAACCAATTCTGATGTTTGCAAATATTTGACCCAGATGAGTAAATATACACCAGATCTCTGAAAGTTGCCCATTCCTTTTCTGCTCTACTATAGCCAACCATACCTTGGCTCAGGTTCCCTCCTAGTTAGCAACAAATGTTCAGAATACTGAGAAGTGCTCTAATCTGTTGACATTGTCTACTGGTAGTAGTTTTGCCTTAGGCCTCTACTTTTATTGAATTCAGATTTTTAGCTTGGAGAGGGTGTCTCTTTTCTGTACAACACTTGGGAAGTAGGTGGTGTAGTAGATAGAATGTTAGGTCTAAAATTAGAAAGATTCTTCTTCCTGAAATCTGGCTTCATACACTTACTAGCTATATGATCCTAGGTAAGTCAAAACCCCTATTTGTCTCAGTTTTTTCATTTATAAAATGAGCTAGAGGAGGAAGAAACAAACTACTCCCATCTTTGCCAAGAAAACTCCAAATAGGGTCACAAAGAGTTAGATATAACTGAAATAACTAAATGTTTACCTGTAGAAGAATCAGTTTTTGATTATATAGAGATTTATCTATATCATGGATTACTGTTGCTTCTTTTGCTCCTTATCTTTCTAGAGAATTATTAGCTAAAAGTAGGTAGGAATTTATTGATGGATTTTTTTTAGATTTACTGAAAATATTTTGCAAAATTGATTATATTCTCAATTTCTTGAAAACAACATTAAATGTCTATATTTAATATTGACTGTCCTATATATTGTTTATAACATACATACGAAATGGGCCTTTCCCTTCTTTCTAGGTACTTCATACAAATAGTACTCAACCAACAATCACGTTTTAGAATCTGTTTTGACTTTTTAGTTCAATGTTAAATAATAGAGGTGATAATGGGCATCCTTGTTTCACTCCTGATCTTACTGGGAAGGCTTCTTCTAATTTATCCCCATTGCAGATGATGTTTGCTGATGGTTTTAGATATATACTGTTTATTATTTTTAGGAAAGGTCCTTCTATTCCTATTCTCTCTAGTGTTTTCAATAGGAATGAGTGTTGTATTTTGTCAAAGGCTTTTTCTGCATCTATTGAGATAATCAAGTGATTATTGTTGGTTTTGTTGTTGATAGGGTCAATTATGTGGATGGTTTTCCTAATATTGAACCATCCTTGCATTCCTGGTATAAATCCTCCCTGATCATAGTGGATAAACCTTGTTATCACTGCACAATCCTGTTCCAGGTGTATGGAAGGTGGTATGGTGGCTAGAGTGGATGAAAAGGAATTTTATCAAATGAGAAAAACCCTATATTACCATTCTTAGAATCAGCTAATCAGTAAATTTTAAGCACCCACTTTATGCTAGGTGCAGTGCTAAAAACCAGGAATATAAAGAAAGGCAGAAGACACAGTGCCTGCTCTGAAGGGGCTCACAGTCCAGTGATAGACAATAGTGTCTATAAAGAATAAATTTGAAAATAATCAATAGAAGGAAGACCCTGGCATTAATAGAGAGCAGGTAAAACTTCTGTAGAAGGTAGAATTTTAGCTGGGACTTGAAGAAAGCTAGTAGGTGCAGATGAGGCAAGAGAACTTTCCACATATGGCAAGATATCCAGTCAAAATGCCTGGAGCAGGAAGATATGAAGTGTTTTGTGTGAGGAATATCAAGGGTACCAGTGTCACTGGATCCTGAAGTATGTTTTAAGAAAACTTGGAAAAATCAGAAGAGGCCAGATTAAGAAGGACTTTGCATACCAAATAGATATTTTCATCTTTGATTCTGAAGGTGATTAGGGACCCACTGGTATTTGAATTGAAGGTGTGACATGATCAGACTTGTATTTTATAGGAAGATGACTTTGACCACTGAATGGATGATGGCCTGGAATGGGGAAGAGATTTATGGGAAATAAACCAATGAACAGGCTTTTTGAAATAATCCAAGCTCAAAGTAATAAGTTCTCACCAAGGTGGTGAACAGTGTCAGAGGAAATAAGAGGACATGTGTGAGAATTGTTATAAGTTGATATCGTCAAACTTTGGCAACAGGTTGAATATTGGGGGGAAGAAAGTGAAGATTTGATAACACCAAAGTGGTAAGCCTTAGTGCCTGGGAAGATGATATTAGACTTAATAATAATAGGGAAATTAGGAAGAGGGGAAGGTTTGTGAAGTAAGATAAGTTTAGTTTGGGATATGTTGAGTTTAAGATACCAATGAGACAGGGGAGACTGGAACAACCTCCAGGAAGTGATGCAGAGTGAGAGGAGCAGAACCAGGAGAACATTGTACACAGAGACTGATACACTGTGGTATAATTGAACGTAATGGACTTCTCCATTTGTGGCGGTGTAATGTCCCTGAACAACTTGCAGGGATCTAGGAGAAAAAAACACTATTCATAAGCAAAGAATAAACTATGGGAGTAGAAAAACCGAGGAAAAGCAACTGCCTGACTACAGAGGTTGAGGGGACATGACAGAGGAGAGACTCTAAATGAACACTCTAATGCAAATATTATCAACATAGCAATGGGTTCAAATCAAGAAAACATGTAATGCCCAGTGGACTTACGCTTCGGCTATGGGGGGTGGGGGGGAGGAAAAGAAAATGATCTATGTCTTTAATGAATAATGCTTGGAAATTATAAAAAAAAAAAAAGATACCAATGAGACAGTTAGAAATATGAGCCTGGAAGTCAGCAGAGATGTAAGGACTGGATAAGAAAAATTGAGAA
Source organism: Monodelphis domestica (assembly GCF_027887165.1). NCBI lineage: Eukaryota > Metazoa > Chordata > Mammalia > Didelphimorphia > Didelphidae > Monodelphis > Monodelphis domestica. The sequence goes on along the minus strand of NC_077233.1, from coordinate 212,615,764 downwards.
TAATCAGCATAGAGATAATTGAATCCAATTGAATGCAGTTCCAGCTTGGAAGAGATTTGACACTGTACTAATAAGTAAATTATATGAAAAGTTGCATAATTATTTTGGGAGGTATTTGGTGATGTTATTTGAGAACTAGTTAGCCTAATTTTAAATAGTATTTAAGGGCTCAATTTAGGAATCTAGACTTGGTGCTACAATTGTTATATAAAAATTTTACCTTGCTGGAAAAACAGGGCTTTTTGAACCTTTATATGGGGTGGGGGAGAATTTAATATAATTGACAAGTAAGTTGTACTTTTAAAAATAGAATGCTAAATTGTGCTTTTTGTTCGGAAGACCAGTTGTTTATTTTTTTTTTTAATTCTTCTTATATGTACATAGTAAGATCATCTAATAGGGACAGCAGCCACTGAATAAGTAAATATACTATTAAAGTAAGAAATTTGACAAAAATCTATCTTGGTCATATCTTAAATCAATATTTTAAGCAAGAGTGTTGCTCAGGCCCTGTACCAAGGTCCTGGTTCAGGACATCCAGATTCTACTTAAATTTTGGACTCTGGCTACAGGACACATGGGCTATGTAGCTTATTATCTATAAAAAAGGCATTGTGTATGATGGTTCAAGAAAGTATGAACTTTCCCCAATTTTAAATGTCAAACAAAATTAAATTCTTTAGAAGGAATAAGATGCCACTGAAGGAATGATAAATAAATTATATTTTTTACACTATGATCAAAATAAAAACCTGGTATATTATAAACAATTATATAGAATAACAATAAGAACATTGACTTCGAAGCCAGGAGATGTTGGTTCTTGTCTTGGTTATAGGTCATAGGCATTGTGAAAGTCATTTTATCTTTCTGAGTTTCAGTTTCCTCTTCCATAAAAGGAAGACATTGGACTAGATAATCTCTGAGAGTCTTGCCAGGTCTAACAGTGACTCAGTCTGTGGACCACCTATTGGGAAGATCATTGCTGATTTTGAGCCAAACTTAGAACCACTAAGTTTTTTCTTCAAGTAATTTATACAAAGTCCCTTGAACTCCACTGAATAAAAGTAATATATAAGCAAACTTGGAATCATCCTGCAGTTTTAACTAGCTTTAAGTTTTTACCCACAGACTAAATTTGGGAGCTTTTACTAGTGTTTATCTGGTGGCTAACATGACAGTACTTGATTAAGTTTGAGAATATGAGAACAAGAGCAGCACAAAATCCTGTCAGGAGGGCACACACCCATGCCTGTTGGCACTACTGGTTAGTAAAGTTGAGATACTTTTTCATTTGTCTGTAGAGACAACTCTGCTTGCTTCTCACTGTAGAATTCTGGTTCCTCGGTGGGATGGGCCAGAAGCCAAAGTTTGCTTCTCAGATAATAAATAACCAAGTAGCTTCTAGTGGATGCAGAAGCTGCTATGTGTGCTTGTTGCATTTGATGTCTGTTTGATGCTATTGGTATTGGTTTTGGTTTTTGGGGTAAGATCTGTCTTTGTTTTTCCTTAGTAAATGGAACTTTAGTAGCTCAGAAAGTTTTGTTTTGTCTTTAAGCAACATTTTTTCTACTTTTGTTTTAAAATAGAGATTGGCCTTTTTTGCCTTGAGCAGGTTCTAGTTATAAAATATAGGAATTATTAACGTTCAGAACTGGGGACTATTATTTCAAAAGTTGTGATTTAGCTTAGCTTTGGTGCTTGTTCAGAGGTTTTCATGTGTTTGGTGAATTTTTATGCCTTTGTCACGCAAATATTTTTTCCCCCTTTTTACAAACTCTAATTTTTTTGGTCATTTAACAAAACTCTTTTTCTCCCTTCATTGAGGAAAAGAAGAAAAACAAAACCCTTGTAACAAATATGCATTATGAAGTAAAAATAATGCCCTTGTTGTCATGTCTCTGTGTGTGTGTGTGTGTGCGCGCACGTGCTTCTCTCTCCATCTGTCTGTCTAGCTAGCTAGGTATACACACATTATATGTCTTCACTCTGATTTCATCTACCTTTTGTTAGAAGTTGGGTTCCACTCAGATCCTTACAAGTCCTCTGGAATCATGGTTAGTCATTATATTGATCACAGTTTTGAAGTCTTCTAAAGTTGTTTGTACCATATTGTTACTGTATAAATTATTCTGGTCTCTTCACTTCACTCTCCATCAATTCATACAAGTCTTCCCTGGTTTCTTTGAAACTTACCCCCTTCATCAGTTCTTATAGCACAATAGTAATCCATTACATTTATATACTATAATTTATTTAGCCATTCCCCAATTTAATGGTCTTCCTCTTAGTTCCCAGTTCTTTTCTGCCACAAAAAGAACTGCTATAAATATTATTAAACATATAGATCTATTTCCTCTTCATTTGAACTCTTAGACATGTTCTTGGAAGAATGTTACAAAGAAGTTATTTTGCCAAGTTTTACAAAATTTGTGTTAGTCACCCTTAACCTTTCAGAACTTACTAAATATATACTGAATTTGGTGTTTTGTGTCTTCCCCCTTCCCTGACTTACCCAAATAACTTCTTTGTGCTTACAGTTTCAAATCTTTCCTTTTGTGTTCACCTTGTTTTTTAATTGTAAAAAAAGTATTCCAAATGTAGTAATTTGAGATAATTCTTTGTCATACATAATGTGCAACATATTAGAGTCTATTATCTTGTGGTAATAGCTAATATTTGAAAAAAATTTATTCCATTAAAATAGTTATCAAAATAAAAGCCCAATTAAATGGAGTAGCCATTCTGATTAATTAAATTCTATTATGAGTAATTTAATTCCCATTAAGCAAAAAGGCTCCCCATTGAACAGGATAAAAATAAATAAATTTTAAAAATATATATATGTATGTGTGTGTATGTATATATATATATATATATATATATATATATATATATATATATATATATATATATATATAGAGAGAGAGAGAGAGAGAGAGAGAGAGAGAGAGAGAGAGAGAGCATTGTAAATATGGAAAGCTGAATATAAACTGATTTCAGAAGATTTTAGGTTTTTTGTTATTGTTTTTTCCTTCTGTATTAAATCCTAGATACTTCTTAGAATCCCTTTTGGACAAAAGTTGAATCTGATAAATAAAATAGTGAAATAGGTAAAATTGACATTGAATTGGGTGAATACAATTCAGATCTTTATTAGAAGGCAAATTATAGCTCATATGAGTGATTGTTGATGTCAGCTGTAATTTTGAGATCATATATAATTGCAAAAGAATACCCCTCTATAGAAAATCTCAAGTAAAAACAGAAATGTCTGTTTTATAATGCACACTTATATTGACACTTTTGCTTTTTATAGTTCTGATTTTTGCAAGTGGCTGTATTGTAGGTTACTTTTACCCCTAAGAAATGATTACCTACAAATCCATTTAAGTAAAGACTGTATATGTTGTATGCATTAACTTCTAAGGTTAAACAGTGCCAGGGAAGCACCCTTTTCACCTCCTCTACCAGTTGTCATGGCTAAAGGCTCTGAGATGTTGATTTTGAAGGGAAAGGATGAGATAAAAGCTCAGAATTGGAGAGCCCCCTCAGATATAAAACTACAAAGACCAGGCCCATGTCTGTACCACTCTGCCCATGGACACTGTCATTAGGTGATACAAGCTTAGAAGACATGAGGTGGCAGGGGAATTGTAAAAGCAGACAGAGATCTGGAAACAACTACAACTCATCTAAATAGAATTGGCTAACATGATTATAAATGCTATGATGCTAAATAAAAGTGAAATCAAAGACTCAGGAATGTGTACGTTGCTTTTAATTGCATTGTAAGAAAAATACCATGTTTGAAAAAAATATTTAACATTACTTTCACTTCCCAAACCCCCCCCCCCCCCATTTTTCAGACCCTCAGTAGAACCCTCTTTTGCACTAAAAAAGTCCAAGTAAGCACAATCATGTTAGCCATATGTGAAAATGTGTACTTCATTCTATACCTACATTCCCCCATTTTTCCTTTAAGGAAGAGGCATGCTTTATTGTTGATTCAGTAAAATCATGATTAATCATTATGTTTGAATTCAGATATCTTTTTAACATAGTTCTTTTCATTACTGTGACCATTGTATAGATAGTTCTCCCATTTCTGCTTTATATAAAATTATATAAATTTATATATAATCTAATATTTCTGAATTCTTCATATTCACAATTTCTTATAGTTCCATGATACTACATTATATCCATATAACAGTTTGCCTGGCTGAAATTCAATCAGTGGACACAATCTGTGCTAGTTCCTTGCTATCACTAAAAGTGCTGATTTAAATATTTTTGTATTTATGTAGTTTTTTTTTAATATGTTTTATTTGATCATTTCCAAGCATTATTCGTTAAAGACATAGATCATTTTCTTTTCCTCCCCCCCACCCCCCATAGCCGACGCGTAAGTCCACTGGGCATTAGATGTTTTCTTGATTTGAACCCATTGCTTTGTTGATAATATTTGCATTAGAGTGTTCGTTTAGAGTCCCTCCTCTGTCATGTCCTCTCAACCTCTGTATTCAGGCAGTTGCTTTTTCTCGGTGTTTCTATTTATGTAGTTTTAAAATAAATAGACCCTTTCTCTGTTCTTGAACTAGGAATATTTGCAAGCAGTAGTATTTCTAGTCAATAATAATGTGCAGTTTAATAACTTCTCAAAAAATTCCAAATTATTTCCCAAATTGTTGGACTACTTTATTGCTTTTCCAGCTGTGAGCCTATCATCCTTTAGTGTGGCCAGATGTCTTTGCCAGTCTTTGAGCATGAGATTAATCCTCAGAATTACTTTAATTTGCATTTTTCTTCTTGTTACTGATTTAGTACATTATTTCATTTGGTTATTAATAGTTTGCATTTTTTCTTTTGAAAACTATTTAGCACTGTTTTCACTGGGATGGATTTTAGAGATGGAAGTGACTGATATTTCAGCCACTTCAACAAAAGCTTACCTGCTATAGTAAAATAATCTCTCCCTAATCCTTGCTGCATAGTATTTTTAAAAATCATAATACAATGAGCATTCCATCAAGTTAGGATCATTCTTAATTTTAAGGTTTAAATGATTTATTGTTCTTACCTATATTTTTTTTTTAACCCTTACCTTCCATCTTGGAGTCAATACTATGTATTGGCTCCAAGGAAGAAGAGTGGTAAGGGCTAGGCAATGGGGGTCAAGTGACTTGCCCAGGGTCACACAGCTGGGAAGTGTCTGAGGTCAGATTTGAACCTAGGACCTCCCATCTCTAGGGCTGGTTCTCAATCCACTGAGCTACCCAGCTGCCCCATCTATATTTCTTAACGAAATACATTTCTAACCACTGATTTGTGGTATTCAAGAACACTTTGATTATTGCTATTGATATAAAACATTTTTCCTTGTAATTTATACCTAGTGATGAAATCTCAAGATTCTTTTAAAAACAAAACTTGAGTTTAGAGTAGCACCTCATTTGAAGCTTCACATTTTCTTTATAACTGAATCAATAAAAAACTTTTCAAGTGGAGCATCTCATATGATAACATATATTAATAGTTAAAGTACCTTTCTCTGGGGAGCTCAAACATCTTTTCAAGTGTTAATATCTAAATCCTCTTTAGAAGAGGGAGGAACCTGATAGAGTGAAGTGAAAAGATATCTCTTAGGTCATTCAGTGAGTTATTTTGAAACTGAAATTAGATTCTTACTAGGTATTTGCACACACAGAGTTTTACAAATTTGGTAATTAAGAAAAGTGTCTCCTTATGACAGTGAAGATGAGAAGATGATGGAGAAAATATAGCAATATTTTCAAATTTAAATCAGTCATTAGTTCACTTTGGGGTGGGGGTGGGGACTGCCACATTTTTTTAAACCCTTACCTTCCATCTTAAAATCAAAACTGTGTATTAGTTCTTAGGCAGAAGAGGTGTAAGAGGCTAGTAACTTGCCCAAAGTCACACAGCCAGGAAGTGCCTGAGGTCAAATTTGAACCCAGGACCTCCTAGGGCAAGCTCTTAATCCTCTGTGCCACCTACCTGCCCTCTTTGCTACACTTTTCTATAAACTTTTGAGTTGTCTTTGTTTCCACAACCACTTTTTTCTATAGAGGAAGAGAAGGGAAATATGTATAAAATGAAAACAAAATATTATTAGATCATGATCCTTAGTGGTTTTATTAACTACCCCAGTTATACTGCTCCCCACTATTTTCAGTGTCAGTTTAGGTGCCCTGTTCCTGTTCTCTCTCCGTACCTTTGAGCTGGTGGAGTGCTGAAAAACATCACCTAAAAACTTTGTGCAAGTGGCTTTATAGATTTGTTTGTATCTCAGTGAACCTCTGATTCCTGAAGCTTAGGAAACTACAAGGAAAAGGAAAGTTGTGCTTGTTAAAACCACCATGAACCCTAGACACAGCTGAACTGTCAATTAATCAGCAAGCATTTATCAAATGCTTACTATGTGCCAGAAATTCTGCTTAGCTCTGGGGATACACAGAAAAAGCAAAGACCAGTTTCTGCTCTCTAGGAGCTTACATTCTAATGATAAGAGACTACATGTAGAAGATAAATACACAATAGAGAGAAGATAACTGTAGAGGGGAAGGCACTAGTAGCTGGGAATACTAAAGGAAACTTCCTAGAAGAGGGGGAGGTTGAGCTGAGTCTTAAAGGAAGCCAGGGATTCTAGGATTTGGAGGTTAACATAGGATATAGCCAGCCAGTGTAGAAGTATAACACAGAGGGTAGATGGAGGGTCATGTATCTAATATCACTGGTTGGTAAGAATGTAGATGGGAATTAAAGTGTTAGAAGACCAAAAAGATAAGAAAAGGCCAGATTATGAAGAGCTCTAAATGCCAAACAAAGGAATTTTCTTGTTTTTGATCCTGGAGATAATAGAGCCACTGCAGTTTATTGAGTAAGAAAGTTACATGATCAGACCTGTGTTTTGGCAAAATCATCTTGGCCACTGAGTGGAAGAGATTGATTAATGTGGAGAGAAAAGTTAAAAGAGATACCAGTTTTTGAAGGCTGTTGCAAAAGTTTGGCTAAGAAGTGATGGAAGGATGAATTTGTGTGCTGGCTGTGAGAGTGGAGAGAAGGAGACAAATGTGAAAGGTGCTGTAGAGGAAGAAATGCCAAGTATTAGATATATGGGTTGTTGGGAAATATGTGAAAGAGGAGTTAATAACTTATGTTTATTGATGCACATTACTCAACTTTTTATTGGCTATAATCATGCTCAAATTGTCATTTTTTTTCTCCTGAGCATCTCTTATCAGAACTCTGAAACTTAAAGCAGAGTTGACAGAGTGATGAGAAAGTAAGCATTGGAATTAGGGAGACCTTGGTTTCAAGTCCTGCTTCTGACACATACTACTTCTGTGATTGTGGACAAATCATTCAACCCCTTTCATTGTCCCCAGATGATTTTCTAAAGACTAAATTACTGATGAGTTGCTAAGTATTGGGATGTCCATTAACAATTATGTGCCCACATGAGGTAGAAGCATTGTTGATAAAACATAGAACACAGGCATTCTCGGATCAGAGAATTACAAGGTATGAAATAACCTTATTAAATAGCGAAAACATTACCTTGAAACATTGTACTACTCTTAACCAAACCACCCCTCCCTCCCCCTGCCCCACCGGCCTCAGAAAACTCACCCACTCCTCCCACTACTCATGCTTCCGACCTCACACCCTCAACTCTTAAGTACACACCCCACCCATGCTTCCGACCCTACACAATCCACTCTAAGTTCACACCCTACCCATACTTCTGATCCAAATGCCTCCACTTCACACTTTACTGATTCCTCCAATCCTAATACCTCTGTATCCTTTCACACTTCTTCCTTGGCTCCTCCTTCCCACCTTGCTCAATTCAATTCTCAGATCCTTCCTACCTCTGATCTTTCTGGCACTATGGGACAACAACAAACCCTTTCCCTCAGTATGCCCAACTCTTCTATTTCTCCTCCTTACCCAACTGAGAATGGAGCAAGCAGCTTAGATACAGGAGTACCAAATAATTCAGATAGCTTATTTCCTTTAAGGGAAGTACCCACTTTTAATAAGGACAGAAACTTGGTATCTGTAAGACATCATACACCTTTTAGCCCTGAGGATTTAAATAAATTTAAGGAAGATATGCCATCATTTTAGGACGAACCAATATTAATTATAAAAAAATTAGAGAATATATTCAGAACTTTTGACCCCACTTGGTTGGATGTTGAGAATTTATTTAGAAGCATTATTGACAAAGAGAGAGAAAAACAATATCATCTCTCTGGCTAATCAAAAACGAGGAAGAAGAGGACATTATTGGCCAACTGAAGATGCACATTGGAACTCCAGTGTTGAACTAGAGCACACAAAACTAAACCAGGCCAGAGAAGCATTATTGACAGCCATGAGAGCTTGCTCAGATAGACCTGAAAAAATGGTCAAAATTTGAAAAAACCCGACAAGATATTGATGAAACACCCTCCCAGTTTATGGACAGACTTATTGACGTAGGAAATACATATATGGACCTTGATTTATCCAGAGAAAGAGACATTAGGCAAATACGTAGGCAATTCATTGAGAATCGTTGTTCAGTGGTAAAAGACTACTTTAAAACTAGCTGTCCTAATTGGGACTCTATGGACCTTGAAGAATTGAGGAGAGTAGCAACCTATGTTTATAAGAGTCATGTAAAAAGACCTGAGAAAGACAATACATCAGTGGAAGATTTAAAGAAAGAAATTGAAATGTTAAAGAGACAATTGAAAAATAAGGGAGAGACCATAGCCCCTTTGCGGGAATTCACAAATAAATCAGTAACTTGCCACTTCTGTGAGAAGAAGGGCCACAAAATGATGGAATGTAGAACCTTTCTTAAGATGATTGGAAGAAATACACAGTCTAATGACAATTTTAGAAATAACTATAGAAATGATGATAATGGTCATAGAAACCAGAATTTTAGAAATTTTAGAAATTATAATAATGATTATGGAAATAACTATAATGAATATAGAAATAAGAACTTTAGAAACCAGAATTATAGAAATAGGAATTGGGAAAATAATGACAATGCTCAAAATGAAGAAAATGATAATACCCAACAACAATATATAAGAAATGGTGCTTGTCCAAAAAATACTCGAGGTGCTAATGACCCTCAGGGAGGTGCCCTTCAGGAGGGTGCCCAAGGAACTTCCCAAATATAATGAAGGTGATTCTTCTTAGACTCTATTGATTTTGTTGATATTAATTAACCTTTTTCAGTTTTTTTCTCTACTCCAAATAGTAGGAAAGGATGAACAAAGAATTTAAAACTATGATTGGAAAATTATGCACTGAGACACATTTAAAATGGCCTGAAATCCTACCTCTGGCCCTATTTTATCTTAGAAGCAGGCCTAGAGGAGATCTACACATCTCACCATTTGAGATGCTTTTTGGACATCCGCCTATACAGGCTAAACCTTTTCCCCCTGCATATACCTCACTATTAGGGGGAGATACTACTATTGCTTCCTATATACAGGAATTACAGTATAAACTACGTGAACTTCATGAATCCGGAACTGCAGTACAAGCTGGAGCACTAGACTTTTCTCTTCATGACCTGAACCCAGGAGACAAAGTGTATATTAAGAATTTCAAGCGAACTGGAGCAACTCAGCCTTCATGGGAAGGACCATTCCAAATATTGTTAACTACTCCAATATCTATAAAGGTTGGAGAAAAGGACTTTTGGATTCATTGCTCACATGTGAAGAAAGCATCTTCTGTTGAGACTGATTGACTGTACCCTATCATATGAATTGGAGATAATAAGCTGTTTTTCAAAGACACATTGAATTACTAATTTTTTTCCTTATTTTTATTATTGCTTATCTTTTATTTTGATTAGAATATTTGATTTTTTCTTATTTCTTGTACTAAAGGTACACATAATTAATATTATTTTCCTGCAGTAATAGAAGTTAAATATATATATTCTTGCTATAATATCAATGCATACCCAAAAGCTTTAAACTATGAGAACCTGCCATTTATAGATAAAATATTATGAGACTGTGGTTAATGTTTATGTATGATTCCAGAAAAAGGGATAAAAAACAAGGAGCACAGACTTAACCTGAAAAGTGCCAAAAAGAGCACACATGAAATACTAATGTGAGACTTGAGGTTGTGACACTTGACATACGTTAAGTCGTAGGACTTCCTTGTATCTACACTCTTTGCAAAGTACTCATACAAGTACAAAATTTGACTATCATGCTAGTCTCCCCATTGATCATTTAACATAATCATCTTGTAATCCTAAATCTACTTCTAACTATAGATATATACAATATTCAATTTTCTAAGAGGAAATTAGAGTAGTGAGGGAGGAATAGAAAAGAAAGAAAGCAAAACCAATGTTTTGCTAGGCGCATTGACAGAAAGCCAAATTAGGGGCAGTCCCTTGATATGTATATTGATGAATCTAGAGAGATTATATATACATATGTGTATATGTATATATATGTATATATGTGTATATATGTGTGTGTGTATATATATATATATATATATATATATATATATACACACCTTTTCAGACCTCATAGCAATATAAAAATATGACCTATTATTTTTTTGTCTCATTAGTGTGGATACTCCATCCACTGGTGTAGGTCACAATGACTTATCCCCTTTGTAGGGTATTTACCTAATATGCTCCATGTGGTCAAATGCTTCTGTTTGAACATATGTATATCTATTACACAAATATTTATATATACATGCCCATGTACTTATGGATATAGTTTAGGTATATACATGTAATGGAAAATAACATAATATGTATTGAGAAATATTAACTGTCAAGAAAACACCAGCCATTCAATGTATTCTGTAGGAGGGACACTAAGAGAAATGTATATAAATCCACATAAAACATTTTAAGTTAAAGACCATTTTACTATATTTTCATCTTTCAGTTTCTCAAGTTCATTAATATACTTATCTGTTTGTATGTATGTTTATATATGTGTGTGTATACATATGTGTATACATATACAAAAAAAATACACATATATACAGATATTTTTGTAGATAGATACGGATACACAGACACTTGAAGACCATTCAACTCCATTTGAAGTTTTTTTCAGTTTCTCAAGTACATTTTCGTATAGAATACACTGACTGGCTGATGTGTACTTGACAGTTAATATTTCCCCTTTGCATATGGTGAAATTTCCTTTACCAGTTCAAATAACTTTTGTGTCAGCTTTGGGGTATGAGCCAGTTTTTGATGGGCCTAATCATTTTTAATAAGTTAATAGATGAGACGTGCTGAAAGACTCCATCTTAGAATTCTGGTAGCTTCACAGAGGTGCAGCCCAAAGTAAGTTCTGTTCTGAAAGGGTCCATTAGTTATGCTCATCATTACACTTAGTTCTTTTCAAAAATAATGCTTTATTGTTGAAATGGTAAAAGTCTAGCTCCCTTAATTTCTACCTCTTGCTTCCATTTAGCAAGGATTATTTACTTTGACCATTCACTCGCATATAAGTACTTGACTATCTTGATGGAATTGTGTTGTTTGTCTTGTTATTCTTTGCAAGGCTGTGCATAGTAAATATTTAAATTAAATTGGTAAATTGTTTGGTTCTCCTGGAGTAAGAGGTTTGGTGTTAGCTAGAGGTTCTAGAAGACTGGGGCTATCTCTGGGAAGAATAAAACATGTACTGAAGGCCATCATAGCTTTTCTTCTCTGAACACTTATTGAAGCTAGAAAAGGGAAATGGACCAGAATTGAGGTTATGAAGAGATGTTGGTTTTAGAAAAAGGAATATGAGAAAATAGTAGAGTTGGTAAATTTAGCCAAAATAAAGAGAAACAGTTCATAGGGCACTAGTTTGGTATTTTGTTTATGAAAGTAAGCATATGAATGATTTGGAGGAAAACATTTTACTTTGAGAATCAAAAAAATCTGAGTTGGAACCAGTCCTGCCGATTACTACTAATTTGGCCTTCATTGGGGTACTTACTCTCTTTGTGCTTTAGTAAAATTAAAGAATTTGACTCAGCTTCTGACATTCCTTTGAATTTCAAATTTTTGATCCTATTTCCAACCTGTTACATTTAAAAATTACAAAATTACATTTGGGAAGTACCTTACTGCCCTCAGTTAGTCCATACTTTCCCTTAAACAATAGTATTCTCTCCATGACACTAGGTGTCTGTGTATCATAGAACATGATGATTTTAGAATCAATCACAATTGCAGTGACTCAGAGTAATGGAAAGACTGGTAGTGGGTGGGGGTATAAAGAAGCTGCGGCATATAATAAGGTGTAACTTAGAAATAAGTGTCATAGAAGACATTTATCAAGAATAATATGATGAGAACATGAGATGAAAATGGTTAAGTGTGGATTACATGAGACTTAAGATAACTGTGGTGCTGTTCAATATCAATCAATCAATCAGCATTTATTAAGTTGCAAATAAAAGAACTAGAGAAAGACCTCTACTGCATAGGGTACAGTTGCATTATATGAAAAGATAGGATGAAGTCTGGACCACACTAAAGTCATAGCTGTTCATTTCATTCTAAATTTTGGACACAATATGTAAGCTTTGGGCTCATTGTTCAGAATGTATAATCTTTGGAAAACCAGGAAGTTTCACAGTCATGATTCTGTACTTTTCTAGTTCCTACATTCACCCACACTAGATAATCTTTGAATTTTTCAATGGAATCTTTCAGAAGATTTTCTTTCCAGCTATATCAGTTCTTTGTCCCCAGCATTTTTTTCTCCAAATGTGAAGACCCAGGAGCATCATTATTTGTACACCAAGTTTCTTAAACTTGATAAATCTCCCCAAGTGAAATCTTCAAGATAACCTATAGAAGTCTTTTTTATATCTTTGTTCTTTATTTTAATTTTGGTTTGTTCAAATAATAGAAGCATCACATGATGAGGCTTACATTGATAACTAATGAATAAAGATAATCTCTGGAATTAAACAGTTTCTGATCAACATGGTTTCCTCATAGTATCTGTTCAGTTTCTTAGGTGAACCTTAATTCTGTCTATCAGGTGACCATATATGGCAATAATTATTCATCTATTCTTTCATTTCCAGGATCTCTTTATGATCAACATAAGCCATATTAAAAAAAAAAAAACCGTCAGGATCTAAGGAATAATAGTATCTTAAAAAAAAAAAAACCTCTTATAGAATCAATACTTTGTATTGGTTTCAAGGTAGAAGAGTGGTAAGGGTTAGGTCATGGGGGTTAACTGACTTGCCCAGGGTCACACAGCTAGGAAATGTGAGGCTAAATTTGAACCCAGGACCTCCCATATGCAGGCCTGATTCTCAATCCACTGAACCACCTAACTGCCCCAAGTCTGATTTGATGAACCAAACACAGCTAACTGATGAAGTCCCTGACCATAGCCTTAGCCGTAATCGTTGGGACTAAATGTGGCAGCTATAATCTCTGGGGAAAGGTTGAAATTGCCCTGGAGGTTGAAGAAGTAGTTTTGGGAAGTGGGTTAAGGTCATAGATAATCTAATCTTTTAGTCCATTACTTTTAAGGCTAGCCTCGACCACACAAACCATTTTGGTTGGTATTTGAATATTATACTCTTAAAGATCACAGTTCAATAATTATCTGTAGGCACATGGTGCTGTATGTCTAGCCTGAGTGGGTTTCTGCAGGCTTTTCAGTCACAACATGTCTTAAATCAGAATTCATCTATCTTCCTCAAATCTACTCACCCTATTCATAACTTACCTATTATTGTCAAGTATACCATTATTCTTCCTCTCATCTAGGTTTGCAACATTGATGTAATCCTTGGCTTTACTTTCCTTAAATATCCTGTCATTTACAAAGTCTTGCCATTTCTGTCACCATCATCACTCTCTCTTTTTTTTTTGTCTCTCCATTCATATAACCTCTTCAAATCCTCATATCCTTTCACTTGGACTATTGCAATAGCCTAATTTGCTTCCACGGGTCATCTCTTCCCATTCTTATTCATACTCCACATAGGAACCAAATTGATTTTCCTAAAATGCATATTTGACCATGTCACCTCCCTATTCCTTCCTTTTTTTTTTTAAGTCAGAAAATTTATTGTAAGCAGAGGTTCCCTCTTTTATCTCTTGGAGGAAATAAAAATTTTTCTGTTTCACATTTAAAACCCTTCTTCTTACACATTACGCTCCCTACACTTCTAGGGGCCAGCCATACTTGCCTACTTGCTATTCATCACATACTCTACTCTATCCTTTGTCTTGGTGCCCTTGCCATGGTTTTCCCTCTTGGTCAGTGCTCTCCCTCTTTTACCTTCACCAAGGAATCAACTAGAAACCCTATGGTTTCTTTCAGAACCCAACTCAAAAGCTGTTTATAATAGGGAGACTTTAAAAAGACTCATCTCACTAGCTACTAATGTCATCCCTCTTAAAGTTAACTTGTATCTACTTAATATGTATTTTGAATAAACATGTTTACATTTATGTCTTCTCAATTAGGATGTACAATCTTTGAGTCCAGGGATGTTTTTCTTTGTATCCCAAGCACTTAGAACAGCATCTGATCCTTAGTAAGTTCTTGCTCAATGCTTGTTTGATTGGTCCAGTAAGGTAGATGATATCTGCATCTCTCCTAATATTTAGTTTTTCAGTATCTAACATATTCGTAGTCTTACAGTCAAGAATTCTAGGCCAGTTCCCTGTTTGACAAGAGAAGAAATGGAAGCCCAAAAAAACACTGTAGTCCTCTGAGCCCACAAAGCTTAACAGTGACAGATTGAAACCAGAACCCAAAGCTCCAGACTCCTAGTCCAGTGCCTTTTCCACTAATCATGCTATTCTAGTACTACTAATGTTCATTCTAGAAGATATTTTTTTAAAATGCTCTTTCCATGCCTAATTTATAGCACTTTCAATGTGCACTTTAATTTGAGAAGGGGATAGTTTGATTTAGTATTTATGTTTAAAGGGGCAGTTTATAAATCCCTTGGAAAACACTGCTGCCTTGAATATTCAGTTAACTTTAAAGAATATTAAATATTTTACTTATGTTGTATTATGCTTTTGATATTTTACTGCTGTGTTGCCTTTAGTTTTATTTTTTCAAAGCTATATTTTTAAAATCCAAATCCCTTTAGTTCCTATTCCTCATTACATTTTATATTGCCTGGGCAGCAACAGTTGTGGTTGTAACATAACCATGCTTCAGTAATGGGGTGTCCCCATCTGTAACTACCCTCTTCATTCACTTTTTAGAAATTGTCTTAAAATTTAGAAATAAGTTCTTATAGACAAGGCAGTTTAGGTAAACTATATTTTTCATGTAGATTTCTCAGGTTCCTTTCATTTGGGAATTTTGTGTGTAAAAGTTCCTTTAAAAAACATTTCCCCAAGAGTCTGTTTTTCCTCAGAGTACTTTACAAAACCCAGAACCTATGGTGCCTTCTGGTATTCTAATTTCAGACTTTACGTAAATGAAAATTGCTTGTGGTCCCTGGCCCACCACATGAAAGTTTCCTAATTGCATGTATTCTGTACTGCCCTGAAGGAGGGAAGGTTTAGAGCTTTAGAAGAGTTCTGACTATTGAATCATCCTCACCCTTTTTCTGAATGTCTGTTATCTTTTCTCCTGTTGTATATGGGGTCTAGCAAAATATAGCAAGCTATTGGGTTTGGGTAATAGAATTGTTTTTTCTCTCCATTACAGAGCATTTTCATTGTCTCTCCAACCAAGGCAGATATTGAACTATGAAGAAACTATGGCAAAATAAAATTTTTCTCAAAAATTACTTGTATTCTTTTAGAATTAAAAACAATTACAAATTTCCTAAAATATTTTTGCATCATAGAATCCTATAGCTGGAAAGGGATTTTATATAGATGATTTAGTCTAAGCTTCTGTGTCTTTTTTTCTTTCCATTTTTATGAAATCCAAAATATAGATGAAAAATTGGAACAACATTAAAGAAATGTATATCTCTGTTTAGAGATGGGAAGTCTACAACTACCAAACAAAATACTTGTCATTGCTTTTATACATATCTTCTTTTCCATGATTTCAGCTTTTACTGCAAATTGGAATATCACTCACAAATGATCCAAGTTCTTAATATACTGTTCTTAATACTTTGTTCAGATGGTTTACTTAAATTTTTATAAGCTTTTTACATTTACTAAAAACAAAACATAAATACTTCTTTAACACTGGTGCTTCCTGTACTAATTATAAATGGAAAGAGGACCATGGTCATTCCATGCAACTATGCAGGTCCTTATTGTAATGTCTCATATTAGAATAAAAACCCTGAACTCATTTTGCATCTGTTTCATTCAGCTGGATCCATCCTGGGCTAATTGTAGCACAATAGCTTATTTTTTTCTGCAGTTGTTTCCCACCTAAAAGCTAGAAACTTTGCTTTTGTGTACCATTGAAATGTTTTATCTAGCCAAATTAACTTTACAATCCCTCACTTTAACAAGTTCTTTTTGGCATTTTGCTGCATTCCATACTTGTTTGATTTAATGAATAAAGTTAGCTTTTGGTGAATGAGTTACTTCCAGGGATCCCCTTTTTGCCCAGAGAAGCACCAACTGTTAGAACTGGAAAGGATACACAATGTTTTCCTAGACCTACCCCATTACAGGTAAGGGAAACAATGTTGAAAAAGACTAAGTAGGGGCAGCTGGGTAGCTCAGTGGATTGAGAGCCAGGCCTAGAGACGGGAGGTCCTAGGTTCAAATCTGGCCTCAGCCACTTCCTAGCTGTGTGACCCTGGGCAAGTCACTTGACCCCCATTGCCTAGCCCTTACCACTCTTCTGCCTTGGAGCCAATACACAGTATTGACACAAGATGGAAGGTAAGGGTTTTTTAAAAAAAAGGCTAAGTAACTGAATATAAAGTCATATAAACAGTGCCAGAGTTAAAGTTTGAATCCAATTCTGATGTCAAATCCAGGACTCTTTTCTATTGCATCACGATTTAATTAAATGTAATTATCTCAATCATTTAAATTCTAGTTTATCTGCTAGTGTCGTCCACTTATCCAGGGTTAGGGATCTTTGCACATTGTAGCTAATATCTACCAAAATATACTTAAATTACTATTAAATATTTTCTGTTGGTGGCTTATTGTTGGTGGTAAATCAGTGAAAATGTCATTAAAGCTTTGAGTATTTTGCCACAAATTATTTGATATAGTGGGAAGGGAGCTGGAATTGGAGTCAGAGGACTTAAATGGACCTGGCTTTTATACTTATTATTTGTGTGACATTGGATTAAATATCTTAGACTGAGTTGTTTCCTCATCTGTGAAATGAAAGATTTAAAGTAGATATATGAAGCCATTTCCACATAGAACCATATCTGTGATCTCACATTTAAGGTATATGTGGTCAGCCAGATGCTCCATAATTTTTCAGTAGCTAAAATGAAGACTGAAAAATTTTGTCTTGATTTTGATTATGCTTAATTCCAAAGAGCAAAGAACCTAAATAAAAATTGTTTGTATTTATTTTAATTTTTTTAGAATACTTTCATATACTTATTTTTATCTTCATAACTTTATGAAATAACATGTGGACATAGAAATAACTTTATGAAATAACATTATGGACATAGTAATTGAGGTCAACCAAGTTTGTGACAATGACCAGGAGTACTATTTAATGGTCGGGCCTGACTGTTAATCCAGTTTTTCTTTAAATGAGAGAGGGACATAGTGTATCTTTAAGAGGTTTGGCTGACACCAAATTATTCTCAGTCTGTCCTATCCTCCAGGTACCATTTGAATGGGGTGATTAGCATGGGGCCACCGTGAAGTAGATATACTGAATTTGAAACCCATGGGACCAGAATTGAACCATATATATTCATAAGAATCTTATGTGTGTGGGTGCTAGGTATATCTACCTTCTGTCTATATATACCCTAGGAAAAGAGACTTTGTGATCAAAATGAAATTACCATAATTCCTTATCATCTCAAAGTAAAAGGGTAGTTTAGTTTTTAAAAACCCACAGTTCATATATATATGTGTGTGTGTATACATATATATATAGACATATATGTACACATATATATGCCTGTCCATGAGCAATTAGTATTTTCTATTTGTTTAGGTTTGGCTTTATTTGTGTAAAAAGTGTAATTGTGTTCAAGAAGTTTCTGGGTTTCTTTTGGTAAGAATACCCCTAAGTAGTTTGTATTGTCTACAGTTATTTTTTTTTAAGCCCTTACCTTCCATCTTGGAATCAATACTGTGTATTGGTTCCAGGGCAGAAGAGTGGTAAGGGCTAGGCAATGGGTGTTAAGTGATTTGCCCAGGGTCACACAGCTGGGAAGTATCTGAGGCCAGATTTGAACCCAGGAATTCCCATCTCTACACCTGGCTTTCAATCCACTGAGCTACCCAGCTGCCCCCTCTACAGTTATTTTAAGTGGAATTTCCTTTTCTATCTCTTGCTGTTGACCTTTGTTGGAAAGAAAAAGAAATGCTAATGATATACGGGTTTATTTTGTATCCTGCAACTTTGCTAAAGTTGTTAATTGTTTGTTAGGTTTTTGTTGATTCTTTGGGGTTCAAATATACAAGTGATGGTGAACCTTTTAGAGATGGAGTGCTGTGCCCCCTCCCACCACCAAATGCCAGATGTGCCCTGCCCCCTTACCCTTTACCCCACACAGGGGAGGGAGGAAGCCCTCCCATTGTGCTGCTGAGCAGAGGGGAGGGTGAAGTGAGTAATGTTCTCCACAAGTGTATGGGGGGGAGGGGGAGTAGCCTAAGCACTTCACTCCCCTCCAGCTCTGCCAATTGTGAGCCTCCCACCTTACCTTCTATGTGCTGCCATTGTGCTGCTGGGCAGAGAGGCAGGTGATATGAAAAAATGTCATCAGGCAGGGTAGAGAAGGAAAGGGGAGCAGCTCTGCCCAAGTCCCTCTGCCTTTCTAGTAACAAACTGGGAGGGGGTCATGCCCACAGAGAGTGCTCTGTGTGCCATAGGTTCAACATCACTGAAGTATACCATTAGATCTTTTGCAAAGAATGGTAGTTTTGTTTCTTCATTGCCAATTTTAATTCCTTCAGTTTCTTTTTCTACTCTTGTTGCTATTGCTAACATTTCTAATATAATATTAAATAGTAGTGGTGATAATGGGCATCCTTGCTTCACCCCTAATCTTATTAGGAAGGATTCTAGTTTGTCCCCATTACAGATCATACTTGCTGATAGTTTTAGGTAGATACCTTTTATCATTGTAAATAAAGCTCCTTTTATTTCAATTTTTCTAATGTTTTTTTTTTCTAATAAAGCACGGATTTTGTCAAAGACTTTTTTTTTTAATCACATGGTTTCTTTTGGTTTTGTTGTTGGTATGGTCAGTTATGCTGATAGGTTTCCTAATATTGAACCATCATTGCATTCCTGATATAAAACCCATCTGGTAATGGTATATGATCTTATAATCTCCTTGCTAGTAGTTTATTTAAAATTTTTGAATCAATATTCATTAGAGATATTGGTCTATAGTTTTCATTCTCTGTTTTAATTCTTCCTGGTTTAGGTATGAGTACCACATTTAAAAGAATTTTTTATTCTCCTATTTTTTCCAAATACTTTTATGTAGAATTGGAATCAGTTGTTCTTTGAATGTTCCGTTATAGTAGAAAAAGAACAAATTTAAAATCCCCAATTAAATACCAAATTGGAGATCCTCAAAATTAAAGAAGAAATAAATAAAATTTGAAAGTAAGTTATTTTGACTAACTATATGCCAATAAATCTTACAATCTAAGTGAAAAAGACAATAAGGAAATAATATAAAAGAATTAATGAGATGCAGCCAAAGCAGTCATTAGGGGGAAATTTGTATCTCTTAATGCTTACATCAATAAAATAAAGAGCAGAATGATGAATTGGGTATGCAACTTAAAAAACTAGAAAAAGAACAAATTAAAAATCCTCAATTAAACACCAAATGGGAAATCCTGAAAATCAAAGGAGAGATTAATAAAATAGAAAGACCACTGAGCTAATTATAATTAATAAAAGACAAGGAGCTTTTTTTTTTTTTTTGAAAAACATAAAATATGAACCCATTTTGAATTGAATTTGAATCAGTACCGAAAATATTTTAATATCAATCACCAAGCAAACATTAGTTCATTAAAATTATTCAGGAGAATTAGAAATTTCCTCAATGAATATTTGGTCAATATTTGAATTCTCTAATCAGTGCTTTTTGTATTTCATGGCTAATATATTTACCACTTCTCTTTTTCCTATTGCAGATGTACCTTTCGATTTCCCAGTACGGTTATAAAGATCCAGTTCACATCTCTGTACCATAAAGAAGAAGCTCCACCATCTCCCCTTCGACCTCTTTACCCTCAAATTTCCCCTCTGAAGATCCATATTCCGGAGCCGGATCTCCGGAGCCTAGTCAGTCCCATTCCTTCTCCTACTGGCACTATCAGGTAGGTAATAGATTTCTAGGTGCTACTCTTTAGGTTAACCAAAATTAGTCAATATTTAGCACAGTAACCAGTATTATAAGGCAGAATTGACCATGGAGTTATTAAGAACATTATGATACACATACATATGTGTACATATACACATTCTCAACCTGTGACTGAGGAAGTCAGTTCCTCCATCAGTGCCCCAAACCACTTTCCAAGGCTATAAGTTGCAAGATACTTGCCAGTCAGCATTGATACAGGGAGTTTTCTCCTTGCTAGGATAAGAATTCTTAATATCAGTGAATTCACAAGTCCAGTTAAACTCACATATGCATCATATTATCCAGGACCATATTTAAAATAAGATCTAAAAATTTGTCTGGAAAAGAAGATGTACTTCACATTATATACAGTATGCATGTTCCTAAAAAGTTGTATGTAAACTAAATTTTTCTACAGGTAGGTATTTGAAGAAAATCTATATTAAATACTTTTGCAAAGTGAGGTATTACTCTCTTAGTAGTTTTACTAACATTTTAACAGATTCTCTTAGAGAAATACTCATAGTTTTTAGTCTTGTCATTCTTCATGATCACTGTATTCATGTGGATGACCTTTTTGACTCCCGTTTCCTTTACTTCTGTAACTTTTCTGACTTTTATTTCCATTCTGCTTGAACTACTCACTGGGATGGTCACAATATCAATTTGCCAAGAATCAAAACTACTCCCCATCCAAGAACTTGAACCCTGTGATCCCTTTATTTGGAGTGTTAGTATGCTGTCATTTCATCCCTCCTCTATTCCTGCTGAAGCAGCCCCTTCTCCTTACCAAAGCTTCTGGTTCTTCCCTTTTCTCTTAGCCAGTAACCCTAGTTATGATGTAATTTTCCTTTATATAGTTTTGATCTATTGGTAAGCAACTTCATTGCTGTTCATATTTCTATTCTTGAAAAATCCTCATGACACTTGGATCCTTCAAATGTTCTTAACACTGCTAATTTCCAATCTTGGGTAACCTCTAGGATCCAGTCTTCATTTATACTCCCAAGCAGCTGATCATACCCCAAAAGGGCCCCTAAATTCAGCTTACTCAATTAATTACAGATTTATATTAACTTTAGGGGAATTTTTGCTACTGCACAACATAGTCTTTGTATGGAGCAACTATTCCAAGCCTCCATTTCCCCCAAACTGCCAGATCCGTTCTTTCTTTTTTCTCTTTCATCAGATGCCCCTAATAATAAATCTTACTTCACTGAAAAAATTTCCTTCTGACCTGGAGCTCTCTCAGCTCTATTCTTCCACACATTAGAATTTTTTATATCCTTGCTCACCTATTCTTTCCTTTTTGTCAGTATGTGAATAATACTGCCTTCCTCTTTGACATGTCCGCTTAATCTTTTTCTCTAGGTTTTCCCTTCTCATTTCAGTTATCTTCACTATCTCATTTTAAATCTTTTTTGCTTCCCCCTCCCCTCACAAACATGCTTAGGGCTCCACTGTTCTAAAAAACCTTTGTTTGTTGTTCCTCTTCCCTGCTCCTCAAACTATTACCATATCTCTTTCTTCCTCTTTTAAAAAAGTAGTCTTTACTTGATGTCTCAATTTTCTTAACTATCCATTCCTTAATGCATTCCCATTTCACTTCTGCCCTCACTCCCTGATTAAACCTGCTTTCTATATATTTCTAAATGACCTCCTTAAGTCTAGTGAGGGTTTCTTCCTGTCTTCATTCTCTTTATCCTGTCTGCAAACCTTTGACATTATAGATCATCTCCTACTAGAACTCGTTCCTTTCTTCTTTGGTAATTGGTAAGCTCTTAATAAATGCTTTCATTCTAAAACATAGTACTACTCTTTTGGCTCTCTGGCTTACCACCTGAATCATTCATTCCCTTTTTTTCTCTCTTTCATTGACTGTTTTCCCCTCCTTTTCATTCCTCCCCTCATGTGGATTTTTTTCAAAGTTTCATCTTCTTCCTCTTCTTCTTATACAATTTCCCATGCTCATTTCATCTACTTCTGTGGTTGTAGTTAACACATCTAGGGAGACAGTTTTCAAATCTCTATCTCTGATCTTTTTTCCCTAAGCTTTCCTATTTCCAACTACCCAGTAGGCATTGCACTCATTGATCTCCTATCACTACATATATAAATTTATTAAAAGTGAATTCATCAATTTTTTCTCACCTATTCTTCTAATTTCTCTATTTCTATTGATGGCATTACTGTTCTCTCAGTTACTTAGGCAGAGGAACCTAAGTCATCTTGGATTCTTTCTCCTTTATTCCCCATACCCAGTTACTTGTCAAGTTCTATTGCATCTACTTCTGCTATCTCTTTTAAAAACAAAACAAAAAACCACTAACAAAAAAGCCTCTTACCTTCAGTCTTAGAATCAGTACTCTATATTGGTTCCAAGGCAGAAGAGTGGTCAGGATTAGGGATTGGGATTAAGTGATTTACTCAGGGTCACACATCTAGGAAGTGTCCGAGGACAGATTTGAACCTAGGATCTCTCATCTCCAAGCCTGACTCTCTACCCACTGAGTTACTTACTATATCAATTATATTTTCCCCTAATTTCCAATATTACTACCACTACCTAGCCCAGCAATGAATATGTAATTACTAAAACTCCACAGTAATCCTTAGTAAGGAAGTTACTAAGGATTACTGTGGTGCTTTAGTTTTTAACTTCCTTTTATTACCCAGAAACCAGTCCTTCTGGGTCTTGATTTCCCTTCTAAAGCTATAAGAGAAAAAATATAAATTAGTTGCCATTAGTTGCCAGTAAAAGTCACTATGAATCAAAAATATTTCAAGTCTAAGACAGTGGCTCACTTATTTCAATAATTAATATAAGAAAATCCATATACAGTAAAAACTGGCTTAACAGATTTAGTTTTTGGTAGGTTAAGTATTTAAATTTAAAACAACTTATATTAACATTTTTAAAAAATGTGGTTAAAAATTTAAAACATGGCTGTGATTTTGGTGTGCAATTCAGAAAATGTTTCATTTTGCAGAACATTTAGAGAAATTGTTATGTGAAATTGTAGTTAACATTTAAATGTTTAAATGTCTGTTCTGAATAAGAATTTTGATAACTCTACTTTTATTATTTTCCATTTATATGATACCCTTTTCATAATAGCTAAAAATGTTTTTAAATTATTGGTCCTGATATAATCCAGATTTGCATTACACAACATCGCTTGTTTGCTTTTGGTTTCATATCCTGGTGAAATAGTGAGAATCTAGGAATCATTTGTAGTAGTGGTAGTCTCTCGGTGACCGAGAATGACAAGGAATCATTTAATGATTTGTAAGTACTGTAGTATATAGAACCTGGTTTTAAATTCTCCACTGATGCTTATTATCTATCTAAACTGTAAAGGATAATTTTAGTATTGTGACCTAAACTATATTAATTATTTGGTCGCCATGGATATCCCAAATATAAAAAAAAAAGTCAGCTGGAGATTTATGGTGATTTAATTAATATAGTGGAAAGAAATTAAGAAAAAGGAAGGAGGAAAGGGTGTAGGATTTCTCCCGCCTGGCTTGTGCCAGGAGGAAGACCATAGGCTCTAGGAAGTTAAGGTTTTTGAGAGTAAAGGAGGAAGGAATCAGCCTGAACTCCAAGAGGGCTCAGCCAAGATGCCTGAACCTGAATCAGCTCAAGAGCAAACTCACCGCCAAAACCCAGACAAATAGCTGCCACCACACCAAGATGTCGGAACACTTAGCATGCTGCCAGCCAGAGTCGCCTCTCCCGGGAAAGAGGGTGAAGAGAGGAAGTGACGTGCCTTATAGAGACGGTTTTACGTCACTTTCCTGTGTCTTATCTGTACCATTGTTAGTTTAGCTTGACTTAGGATAGCCCAGAGGCCTGTCAGCTGTTTCTGCACATGTCTGTTGAAGGCCATCTTCTTAGATACTTAATCATTGAGTGTGGGTGCAGATATTCCTGGCCTCGTTAAACTAAGTAGGATGGAACAGTGTAGAGTTCCCAAGACCTGATTCTGTTAGACCAAGTATCTCCATTGTTACAAATCAGGAAATAGCTAAATCAAATCTTCTAAAGTACAGTCTGAGTAGGGTGGAGTAGTTTTAAAATTCACAATTCCCCTGATGATCATTGGGAGACTAGTCTCCCCATTGATCATTTAACATAATCATCTTGTAGTCCTAAAGCTCTTTCAACTACAGATGTATACAATATTCAATTTCTAAGAGGAAATTATAATAGTTAGGGAGGAATAGAAAAGAGAGAAAGCAAAACCAATGTTTTGCTAGGCGCATTGACAAAAAGCCAAATTAGGGGCAGACCCCTTTGGCATAAAAATGTACACTTACAATAAATGTTCAATCAAACTTCTGTTCAATCAACCACACCCAAAGTTCATTCTTGATCTTCTTGATGTTGTGTAGGTTTCCTGGCATCATTCTGCAACAGTTCATTCTCTGGATTTAAGAGTTATCAAGCTTCTTCCTTGAAGATCTTTCTCGAACAAAAAATTTCAAAATCTTGTTTTTTTATTAAAATACAATCCCCCCCTGAAGTGGGTGTTTAAAAAACATCCAATTCAGCTCAGGATGCATGGTTGAGTTATGGGGGTGTATGAGTCAATTATTAAAAGAATTGAAAAAAACAAAAAATAAAGAATATAAAGGGAAAAAATTAACAAAGTTAAACTCTTGGGAGAAAGAAAAAAAATTCAAAATCAAAATCTATGTATATAAAATGTTGAGTAAGCAAGAATACATTCATAATAGGCCCTTGTACAAGTCCAATTTAAAGTAATTTCTATCCCACAAGTATGTAGGACAGAATGCAGTAATATTTCATTTACCCATTTGCAGCCAAGACTACAGGAAGTTGCCATGCTATAAGAAGAAAAGGGACTAGAATTTTACTTTTATAGGGAAGTGTCATTCCCTCGTCTGATTTTTCCTTCATTCTCAGGGATAGAGGAAGCCAGGATGATAGCCAAACTTTGGTACTTGTCTGTAAGTATTTTCACAAAAAGTGTGGGTACAAGGAAGACCTATGTCTTAACATTTGTCAAGCATCACAACTCCAAGTTTCACACTAGGTTGAAGTCCTTTGTATTGGCTTAGAAGTGCATCAATCCTACTTGGATTGGTTTCTTTCTTTTTTTTTTTTCACCTGTATGCTCTTTTGGCACTATTCAGGTTAAGTCTGTGTTCCTTTTTGATACCATTTCCTAGAATCAGACACAAACATTAATCACAGTCCCATAACAATTATCAATAAATGGCAGGTTCCCACAGTCTAAAGCTGTTTGGGTATGTATTAATATTATAGCAAGTATATGTATATATTTTTTTAAACTTACATTATAGAATAAAATTAATATTGATTGTATGTACCTTAAGTATAAGAAATAAGAAAAGGGGGGGGGAAATCAAATATTGTAATCAAAATAAAAGGAAAGCAATAATAAAAATAAGGGGGGGAGGGGAATCAGGAATTCAATGTGTTCCTGAAAACAGTATCCACTTGTCAATGGATTATTATCTCTAATGCATGTGATAGCATACAGTCAATCAGTCTCAACAGAAGATGCTCTCTTTACATGTGAGCAATGAATCCAAGAGTCCTCTCCAATCTTTAGAGATGTTGGAGTCATTAACAATATTTGGAATGACCTTTCCCAGGAAGGCTGAGTTGCTCCAGTACACTGGAAATTCTTAATATACACCTTGTCTCCTGTGTTCAGGTCGTGAAGTGAAAAATCTAGTGGTCCGGCTTTTACTGCAGCTCTGGATTCATGGAGGTCACAGAGTTTGTGCTGTAATTCTTGTATATAGGAAGCAATAGTAGTATCTCCCCCTAATAGTGATGTATATGCAGGGGAGAAAGACTTAGCCTGTATAGGTGGATGTCCAAAAAGCATCTCAAATGGTGAGATGTGTAGGTCTCCTCTTATCACTTCTGTAGTTGTTATTAAACTGCATATTCTTCTTGAGTAAAGGTCTATCTATACTCTATCATTTTGTGGCCCTTCTCACAGAATTGGCAGGTAATGGATCGATAATTAGATTCCTCGAAAGGGGCAAGTGTCATTGGTTGAGTAGACTTTATATCTTTTAAACATCTCAATTCTTTCTTTATTTCTTCCATGACATCATTATTTTCTTCCTCCTTTTCTTTGTTTCCCTTTGAAACATATAGAGCTGTTTTCCACAATTCTTCAAGATCCATCTCTGGCCATCTTGGGCAATGTGTTCTAAAATAATCCCTGATCACTTTGCAGGAGTTATTGACAAAGTGCCTTCTAACTTGTCTTATGAAATTTTCTTTAGATAGGTCAAAATCCAGGTATCTACCCCCAAACTCGATATTCTGTCCATGAATCTGGAGGGTGTCTCTTCCTCATTTTGCTTAATTTTTTCAAATTCTGTCCACTTATCTGTATTGTCTGCACACTCTCTCATTGCTGTTAAGATGCCCTCTCTACAACGGTATAATTGTAAAAGATCCTCAGAGTCATTTAGTCCCATTTGGGATCCTGAGATGGCCAATGTGCTGCATTGCGCCCCCTGGGTTTTGTTGATATGAGTAATTATTTTATTTTTCTCACGTTTAGTTAAAAAAGCCTGTAGCAAGTTTTCAACATCCTTATAAGAAAGATTATACTGAAAAAATATGTCTGTCATCTTTTTTGTTACTAGAAAGGGATCTTGTTCATATGTGGTGATATTTCGTGTAAATTCATTTATTTTTGGGGGAGTAAACGGTATATTGTGCCTTAAAGTCACCATATCCCTATTCTGTCCTATTTCAGGTACTTCTCTTAGAGGAAACAGGCCTCTAATTGAATTTAGTACCTGTGGGTCTAGTCCTTTAGAAGGAATAGATTTTCCTTTGGGCTGGAATTTGGTTTTGTGTAGGAGGAGGAACATGAGAAACTGGGATTGCAGGGGAAGGGTCTTGGGGATTAAGTTAAGCCATGATTTGCAGACCATGAGAGAACAAGTTTGTTAATTGAGCTATAGGGAAGGTGTTTTCCATCCCTATTTCAGGGAAGGAAATTTCCTCATTTAGAGGTTCAGAAACAGGTCTGTCATGTCTAGACCTCTTTCTGGTGGGGTGGATGTTTTCCAATTGATCCTATAAGAAACATTTTAGATTATCCCATTGGGCTTGTATTTTAACTTGCATGTTTTTCATAATTTTCTGTATTTTAGCTTCAGACTCTTGCATAATTTCTTGTATTTTAGCTTAGGAATTTTGTGTGTTTTTCTGAATTTCAGCCTCAAACAATTTTTTTTATGTTAGGATCAGTACTGAGGAGTAAAAAATGACATTACCTAATAATATAAAAAATTGGAGGTATGCTGAATTCCTCAGTGTCCCTAATTCTTTCACTGCTATATAGATGTCGAAGAATTTAGTATTCATTTTTATATATAAATTTTGTGATTATTTTCCGGGCTTCACAAAACACTTGGGGGGCAGGGCAAGGCCAAAACTCTCTTTAGGTCCCCATTACTCCTAATTAAGAGTAATCTAGGCATTTGTTCCCTGAGGAAAAGGGGATTTGTAGCTAAATAGCTTTCCCAGTCCTGCAGCTTTGGATTTAAAAAAAAAAAAAAGAAAAAAAAAGAAACCCAGCTGTATTCTATCTAATTTAAGGGGGGGGGGAGATCCAAATTTACTTACCTCTACAGCTGATAAAAATAGCTATTAAAAGCTGAATTTAGGGATAGTCACAGTAGAGAAAAGGTTTAGGAAAGTTAAGATTGAGGGTATTTCATCACAGACCTTGCTTAAGACATTTTGCTTCCATAAGCCTCAGGTTCCTTCTCTGTAAAATAAGAGGATTGGACTTGTCCTTTGAAATTTCCTTAAAGTTCTAGAGTTTTGATCCTACAATGATAATATATATGTTTCTGTGTATATACACATTCATGAGAGCATTGTGGTATCATGGATAGAGAGCTGATCTCCAAGGCAGGAGAACAGAAGATAAAGCCTAGCCTCTAATCCATTCTGCTTGTGGCTGTGCAAGTCACTTAATTAACAAGTCTTTAATCTCCCAGTTCTTTAGGCATCTTTGTCTCAGATTACAAATTGCAGAGAAGGTGATGCTCCACATTTGTACTGGAAGGATCCCTACATCAATCACAGAGCCAGTCTCTATTCGTGGATACATGTGTGTATAATTAATACAGTAGCATTTTAGGAAGTCTTCAGGCCAGGAGTTGGATGATTATGTGTTTGGAATGTTGAAGAGAAGATGCCTACATTGGTTTGGATACTGGAAGTTCTCTTCCATCTAAGAGATTTTGAGAGTCTATTATTTTATGAAGTACTAATGCACAGTGGAGGGAAAAATACCCAAGTTCAGGACAAGAAGCAGTGATTCAACAATTCAATCTAATAGATGTAAGTAGTTATTATATGCAAGAAACTGTCTTGGGTTAGAGATACAAAAATTAAATAAAAGACAGACCCTAATCTTAAAATGCTTGGTAACAAAGTTATTATTAAAAAGGATTGAAACTAATTTAAGATTTTTAAGGACCTTTGTGACCCGGGGTAAATCACTTAACCTCTGTGAATCTGTTTCCTTACCTGTAAAGGGGGCAGGATATATTATCTATCTTATGAAGTTTTAAGGAAAGCACTTAGTAAATTTTAAAATATTACATGAATGTGAAGTAGTAGTAGTAGTAGTAGTAGTAGTAGTAGTAGTAGTAGTAGTAGTAGTAGTAGTAGTAGTAGTAGTAGTAGTAGTAGTAGTAAAGTTTGAGAAGCCTAGGAAAGTAATCTTAATGATTAATTTAATCTATTTAGATTGCATTCATAAAGCATAGTGCTTGGATTTGTTTATAGGCATTTACTGGTGATGTTTTTGTTTAAATCGATTTGCTTTGGAATTTACAAAAGTATATTTCAGTGCTATTTCAGATAGTCATGATGTTCGTAGAAAACTGTTTATGATGTTGGTGCTTTTTAAAGGAGCATTTTTTAAGTTCTCTTAAGCAGAATTAAACACACTTTCAGTAGTCTAGGATTATAAACTGGAGAGGGGTTGACTTGGTCAGGTCGATATTTAACCTACTAGATGAATCTAGTTTCCATTCAGTTCTTTTTGCCTAAAACTTCCCACCGTGTTGAACCGGTTTGGTGAGTGGGAAACCCAAACTAGCCTTTTCACTTCAGGCCTTGATGCAGCATTATAGGAAAGATTTCAGTTTACATCCGTTTGTCTTAGCACAGCAGAATTTAATCGACTGTTAGAAACTTCCACTGCCTCTTGAGGTTTGGCTGCAAATCACGATTCATACAGCGTGTCTGTTGTCGGGGTGGGGTCGCCATGTTTACCAACATTCCCTCCCCGCCTCCCTCTCTGGCCCTTCCCGCTCCTCCCACGTCTCCTTCGGATTCCCCCCACCCCCCAACCCAGAGCACCCTACCCAGGCCTTCAGGGGAGGAGAGAATTACAGATGCAAGTCATCCGAGCTTTCCTGCCCTTAAAGGGCAACCGTGACCCCTAAGGAGCCACAGGCATCAAAACTCCACACAGCCTCTCCTCCCACCCCGGGGAGGACCGAGAGGACCAGGCCCCTAGCAGCCCAGTTGCCGGGCCTGGCAGTGCCTTTGTTTCCTTCCGTCTCCTGGCCCGGCCGACTCGGCCTTGATTTTCTCGTTCCCTCGGGGTCCGTTCCTCCTCCTCTTCTTCCTCTCCACAGTGTTTACTTTCCTAATTTGGTGTACGTTTGCCTTGCTCTTCTCTGATTGGATGGTGGGAAATTGTGGCGGTGTGAAGGTCTCTGTATGGGTTAGTTTCTTTTTAGGAGCCGGTTTCCTCTGGCTCCTCCTTCCTGCTCGCTCCTCCCTCTCCACGTCCAAACTTTAGAGACGAGCTATTACCTGCTGGAACTCTGTAACCAAGGTATACTTCAAAATAAACTGTTCCCGCCCTTCCCTCCTGACCCTCCCCAGGCCTTCTGTTTACTCTGGAGGTTTGTTTCCCTGTAGCGAACTCTTGGGCTCCCCTCCCCCTCCCAGTCCAGTCTCCCCCCTGGAAAGCGCACCACCTACAGAGTGAGTGAATGTAGATTAGATAAAGTAAACTGTTCCTCAGCAGCATGGCTTTATAAATCTGTTTCTCCATTTTTAAAGAGGGGTGAATTTTTTAAGAATAAGGAGGTAAATTGGTTAATCATTTCCAGAATTTTACTAAGTCAGAAGCTGATGTGTCTTTCTGAGTTCGAATTTCAGAAAACCAGTCCTGTAGTTACAGTGAACTAAATAAATATACAGTGAACTATATAATATATGTTACATATATTATATATGTTATATATATAACATATAAACTATAATATAAAAATATACAGTGAACTAAAAAAAATTTTTTTTTTAACCCTTACCTTCCGTCTTGGAGTCAATACTGTGTATTGGCTCCAAGGCAGAAGAATGGTAAGGGCTAGGCAATGGGGGGCCAGTGACTTGCCCAGGGTCACACAGCTGGGATGTGTCTGAGGCCAGATTTGAACCTAGGACCTCCCATCTCTAGGCCTGGCTATCAATCCACTGAGCTACCCAGCTGCCCCCACAGTGAACTAAATTTTAAAAAATGAACTGATTCCTTAAAAGCATTGCACATGGAGAAAATGGCCAAAGTTTTAGAATTATTAAATTCTTCATTAACAGGTTTCTTTTGTTGATTACAGCACACACACACAAAAATCAAGGCTGGAAAAGGTGACTGTTAACATTAAATTGCATACAAGAAGTCATTTACTTTCAAATCTAAACATATTACAAAATAATTAAGTGATTGGGGGCACAGTGACACCAAACCTTTAAAGGTTCAGTATTGTTGCTTTGAAACACGGACAAACTTCATGATTTATTAAATCATCTTTGAATAAGGGTTGTTAGGTACTGAAACTACATTAGAAATGCACTTTTTCATTCATTTCTACCATTTTTTGGGTCCTTCCTCAAGATCACTTTGTTTATTAAAAGGTTCAGAAGTTATATCCTTTTCATTTCTCCCCAAAATTATTTTGAAGAAGATTATAGAACTTAACTTCAGGGATCATTTCTTATCCCTTACCCCCTCTTAGGTACTTAAATCAGTTGCAGAACTGATCTCCCAAATCTATGGACCTCCCAGCCTGATTACCTCTTCTTCCCATCTCAAAAGTTCTAGAAAACAAAAGTAACTCTGTACCACAAAAACACTTGGGACCCTTCTACTTGATATAAAATGAGTATGATATGCTGTTCACTTCCACTTTTGCTTCAGTTTCTCCAGAAATTCCTTTGCCATAAATCTCATGGAAAACTACTTCTTACAACATAAAGAAGTTACATTTAATCCTTGTTTTAGGAAATCAAAATATTGTTATAGTTTTTGTTGTTGGAAGGGCCATAATTAGTAGCTACTGAAATTATAGATAGAATAATAAGCACATAGATAAACAAATATAACTTTATTTAAGTTAAGAGAAGGAAGGGAAAGGAATTGGGAAGATCCGAACTTAAACCCAAAATCAGAGTACTAATCCGTAACAACACTACTAATGTTTTCTAGTCCTTAAAAGGAATGGCCATGAGGTTTGGGATATTCTAAATATATAAATATATGCTAAATGTTATGTTAATATCAGCAAGAGGTTCTTAAAGATTTCTATTTGGTGTTTTTAACTTATATTTTCTTAGGAAGCAGAATTTGCCTCTATCAGTAGATATGTTATATTACATTTGTGTAGGCACATGACTGAAAGATCTCTTCAGATTTTACAATCAGAAAATTAAGGGGAAGCAAATAGAAGCTGGAACATAGACAAAGGTGAGAATCTGAAAAAGAATGGAGACATTTGCATATGTGTGTCTATATAATGTATTTATGTAAACATCTATAATATTATCTTTCATCTATCTAATGTTTTCTAGGCATTAGTTTTGATACCCTGTTGCTTCTGAGAATAACTAGAGCATGTCATGGCAAATCTGCTCACCATTTCTTTGCCAATTTTTAAAAAGCAAATTTTTCCAAATAGATGCATTACTTTCCCATGTAAAATTAGATCTTTCATCTATATCAAGCTTGTTATGAGGAGGGCACTAGCATTTTAAAAATGAGTCTGATAAATAATTTATTAAACTTTTATTAAAATCTTAGAATGTTAGTAGAGGGCCTGAAAGGGACCTTATGAATCATCTTGCCCCATATCCTCATTTACAAGGAAGAAATTGAGACCCAGGGACATGAAGTAACTGATTTGTTTCTTGTCACACTTCTACTAGTTATAGTTAGGACTCAGAACCTGGTTTCTTGACTTCCAGGCTGGTATACTTTGTAATATAATCTATATTTTCAACAGATCGTTCTATATTTAGGAAATTCAGTCGCTTAAAGAATAGAACCAGATTATTTGTTAAAACCTTTTTTTATATAAATTTAAATTCGAATTTGCCAAGACCCTGATTAATTTTCCTCCTTTGATATTTTGGAAGAACTTGCCAAAATGTAGTGTGATTTAAATCTCACTGAAGAAAACATCATATAGCACAGTCATATTCAGTAGGACTTCAGACTTTTGAATTACTTTGTGTTGTGGTTATTCATATGTGTCACATATCCTACTGGATTATAGACTTCATGAAAGCAAAGACCTTACCTTATCTAAATGATGCTTTCCTCAAAATAAGTAGTTTAGTGCCCTATACATAGTGGGTGCTTATTAAATATTTGTTATATTAAATCAAATAATACAAATTAGTGCAAAGGATAACAATACAAAGTACAGTGTACCCAATGAGTTGCTCTTGCTACTGCTGATAACAGAGATGAGTGTTGCTGATTCTGTTTGTTCTTATCTTTTTTCCTATATGCCAGAGGGGGTAGATCTAGGAGCAGTGGGTGACAATTATAGAGATATTTCACCTCAGTATAAAGATAAATTATCTTCCAGAATTGGATGGACCACCCCTAGAAGATAATGGGAATCTACCTCCTGAAGGTCTTAAGCTTAAATTGGATAACAACTTGTCAGAGACTTTGTAGAGAGGTTTCCTCTGTAGGTACAGGTTAGATTGGATGATAACTCAGATCTTTTCCAATTAAAGGTTCTTCAATCCTATGATTCCTAACCATTATATTGCTGTTAAGGAACTCTGTATGACTATGCTGTTGTTCCACTTACTATGGCCAGCTTCTTGTTCCGTGTTTATTAGTAGAATGGTCAAAATCTCTTTCAATAAGATTTCTAGGAACTGTATCAGGGTA
This sequence comes from Monodelphis domestica, assembly GCF_027887165.1. Lineage (NCBI taxonomy): Eukaryota > Metazoa > Chordata > Mammalia > Didelphimorphia > Didelphidae > Monodelphis > Monodelphis domestica. Next base: position 212,581,979 of record NC_077233.1, on the reverse strand, counting down.
GGGAAAGAACTGTAATAAATTATTTATTAAATCTATCAGGGGCAGCTGGATTGAGAGCTAGGCCCAGAGATGGGAGGTCCTGGGTTCAAATTAGGCTTTAGACACTTCCTAGCTGTGTGACCTCGGGCAAGTCACTTGACCCCCATTGCCTAGCCCTTACCCACTCTTCTGCCTTAGAACCAATACAAAAGTATTGATTCTAAGACAGAAGGTAAGGGTTTTTAAAAAAAATCTAGCTAATAAACAAACTATTGATCAGATAATTTTTCTGCCTTTTAGATTGAAGGCTGTTGGAGGCTAGTTTAGTCATATCCTTGAACATAGCCAATCACCACATCTGGTGGTTAGTGTTCCTACAAAAGCTTTGCTGAATTAACAACTGCAGCTTTTAGAGAACTGGAGGAAGGACACTGTGTTCCTGGTAAGAACTATTAGAGCAAGGATTCATAAAATAGCTAATCTAAAATCCTGTTTTAGTGACCTGTGCCTCTTAGTGGAATGTAGGGGAACTTGCGCAAAGAGGGCTTTAATTCAAGGAAACAAAAGATAAAAAAGGATGGGAGGTAAATTGATTCTAAAAATTCAGTGCCTATATATTTATTATGGAAATTTCTTTAGTAGGCCTTTTATTTTTTTTCATTTCATTTCAAATAAAGCTGAGAGAACACTTTGTAAAATTGTTTCCTGGGCAGTTTTACAGTTTCTATTCTCAGTTCACACCCTATCCAAAATATACAGTTTTAATAAATAATGGAATCCCTTAATTACAACACACATATGTATTATTGGAGAAGCTGATTATTTTAAACTGGTAATACTTAGAAGCTGCTTTTCTTCATTTTGGACTTAGTGTTTGGACTTTGTGGAGGTAAACTGTGACAGTGATTTCACTCATTTGAAGAGGTACTCTTTTCAGTATTTTTAGAAATGCCTTAGGGTTAAAATGTAAATCAGGTAGAAGGCTAATACCTAACTACTTTAAGCTGAGAAAAAGAATAGAAGTGTAATAACTATTTGATTTGGACAGATCATTTCAGTTTTCTCATCTGTAAAATGCAGGGCTAAACTTTGTGATTGATAAAGTTCCTTCCCTCTGCTTGAATTATCATAAATGAAAACTTTTCTTCACTGAGTTGATTAAAATGAATTTTTTGGTTTTTCCTTACCTTTTGTTTGCAAACTCAGGTTGGGTTTTAAGTTCAATTTAAATTCTTTGTTATAGTTGAGCCATACAAATATAATTGGGGGGGGGGGCAAACAGTTCAACTCTCATCAGTAATCATAAGCATTGAGAGAATGATGGTATTGGGAATAATGCTGACATTTTTCTTTGTAATCAGAATACCAGGTGTGGGCTCAGTGAGAACCTCACAAGTGGTGACACTTTTTTTTTAACCCATACCTCCCATCTTGGAATCGATACTGTGTGCTGATTTCTGTTCCTAGGCAGAAGAGTGGTTATAGACTTCATGAAAGCAAAGACCTTACCTTACTAAATGATGCTTTCCTCAAAATAAGTAGTTTAGTGCCCTATACATAGTGGGTGCTTATTAAATATTTGTCATATTAAATCAAATACGGTCACACAGCTAGAAAGTATCGATAAGACCAGATTTGAACCCAGGACCATCTGCCTTTAGGTCTAGCTCTCAATCCAGTGAGCCACCTTGCTGTCTTCCTGACCAATCTACACTTATACCTATTTATAATTGTGTTCTACATGCCATTTTTTCATCATCTCAAAGGATATCTAGCTAAGAGCCAAGTCTCGAAATTCTACCATTATTGGTAGTGGTAATACATTATTTTTTTTTAAACCCTCACCTTCCATCTTATAATCAATACTGTGTATTGGTTCCAAGGCAGAAGAGCAGTAAGGGCTAGGCAATGGGGGTTTAAGTGACTTGCCCAGGGTCACACAGCTAGGATTTTGGTATAATGGTCAGAATTTAATATTACCACAACTATGTAATTTTATGGGTGTTAGGGCTTAATAATTAATACCATTAATAACAAATTAATCTCAATATTAAAAAATAATTAATAACTAGTCAATAACAGGAAATTATATTGGAGATTTCATCAGAATTATAGGTCTTTTCATTATGGTATTTGATATCACAGAGGTCTGTGATGCATACATTATAGTGTGGGAATGGAGGATACTTATTCAATTAGTCTACTTTTCTTTTTTACCTCCTAACCACTGCTTCCTTAGGGGACTAAGATTTCTCTCTAGAAGGAAGGAAATCTGTAAAAATTAAATTAAATCCTTCAGTTATAAAGAAGCTTAATTATATCTGCCCTTTTAGTGTATTATTTTAGTTAAAACCAAAAAATCTTTAATGCATAGTTATGAGAGTCAGTGTGGCGTAGAAATCTAACCTTAAAAATCATTCCGAGGCATAGTTAACTAGGTGGCTCAGTGGATAAAGAGCCAGTCCAGGAAATGAGAGGTCTTGGGTTGAAATCTGGCCCCAGACACTTCCTAGTTGTGTGACCCTGTACAAGTCACTTAACTTCAGTTTGCCTAGCCCTTACTTCTCTTCTACCTTGGAAATGATACTTAGTATTGATTCAAAGAGAGATGGTACGGATTTTTTTTTTTTAAGTCATGCAGACCTGGCATGAAGTCCTACCTCCAACACTGGGCTTAAGGTGACCCAAGAAAGTCACTACTTCTAGTTTGAGGATCTTAATCTGGAATCTGTGAACTTGGTTTCATTTGTTTTATTTTTAATATATTTGGTAATTGTATTTCAATATGATTTATTTTGTTAATAACTATATTTTATTTTATGTTTTTAAAAAATTTTTCTCAGATGGGGGTTTATGATAATCCAAGACGATGAATTGCAGAGAAGTTCCTGACCTACATTGGTAGAGGAATTTTCCTTATGTTGGAATTCCTTATACCAGTGAAATCACAAGTCAGATCTCAATTCCCATGTAGTCATTAATTACATGTCCTTTAGCCCCAGAAAACATTCCCCCCTCCCCCACTAATCTAGGAATTTAGAAGCAGTCAGTGGTGATATACTTTATTTAATCTGTTGAATTTTTGTGATTAATGCTTAAATTTCATTGTGATCAAACTTCTGGACCCAGAAGCAATATTCCTAAGGTCTAGAACTAAATAGCAAAGGTGGGTTTAGAATCTGGATCCCCAGTTCCAACATGGGTTTCCTGGTGTTTTCTTTATTTCCAGAGTTTTCTGACATTTCTCTTGTCTACACATATGTATGTATTATGCACATGTATATATGTATGTTTAAATATGTACGCATGTACACATCCATCTATATAAAATATATTTTAAATTCCCAGACTCCTCTAAATTTTTTAACTTGTAGTAGTATAAAGCTTCAGTGTCAGACACTAGATTTTTCAGTCAGCTTCTTACTGCTTGTGGTTCCTCTGTGCTGTCCCAAGGGATAAAAATCGTGCTAGTTTTAGAATGAGGCAGTATCTTCCACCTGGAACATTTCGATGGCTTTTTTAGACCAACAAGGATTTATTGCAGCCAAATTTGTTCTGAAGATATGTGGTCTTGGGGGGTGGTGGTTGAGGGGTAGTTTAATATAAGGCTTAGTTAATTAAAATTGGTTATCAGTTACAGTTTCTCTTGAACTTTCTAGAGTATAACTGAATGGAGAGTATTAAGGCACTAGCCTTTGAAGACCAAAAAAAACTGTGAATAGACATTCTCCTTTGACTGATCACTTTTGGAAAAACTCTTAGAATTTCAGCAAGTCAATAAACTGCAATATTATATTATGTCCCAGCTTTAAACTAAAGTGCTGTCTGATTTTATTCCCAAATGAATTTGTCAGCACAAACCAGACTCAGTGGTGTTGTACTGTAAAAAGTTGTAAAGAGAATGCTGTTACCTCTTTTCCTTTCCCTGTGTCAGGTTTGCTGAGCTTTAGTTTTTATTTCTATCTGAAATCATATGGTAAGGAGCTATACAAGCTTTTCTTTGGATTTTGTCTTCCTGGGTTTAGACATAAATCCACCATAACCTTTTATAAAATGACTATATTGGAAGAGGCAGCATGGGCCCTGTTGTTTATCTCTAGTAAATCATCATTATTCTTCTTCAAAGTATTCTTCTTTTATAAGGCTTAATAACTATACTAGATTTTTTTTAGTATCTACATGCTTTCCCTTCCCTTCCTTCAGCTTTTCTGAGGTAAGCTTCTGCTCTGTTCTGCTTGATTCCCACTTAGCCTAGATTTTCCCAATTTGGGTAAACTTGATTGTGTTGCCATCCTAGAAGTATGGAAAAAATGTGTTAACTGTTTGGAGGAAAGCTAGGGGCCCTATTAGTATGAATACATTGTAAAGCTATATCTGTTTTTTAGAATGGACTATGCAAATGGGAGTTGGGGGGCACTTTGTTTCATAGATAAAATTCTGTACTCTAATGTGAAGCCGCCAGTAATGAAGTCCTTGCTTACAAAAGGGAGACATTTGTAAAAAAGAGCAAATCAACTTTTAAAAAACCCACAAAACTGATTGGAATATACTGTTAGGTGGTCCCTGGGTCTTTTCTGTTTCTAGCAGCCTTTTTGTTTCTCTTCCACCCTCCCCCATTTCTTTATGACTAACTTTTGTATTCTTGAATAAGTTACCAAAAGGGCTACTTTTATTCTGTGGTTTCTTACTCAAAGCAACCTGTATTCTGTTAATGAATGGAAGTTTCTATATTCTCAGATTAGATGCCTCAACCAAAATTTGATGAAGTGAGTGAGTGCTTTTGAAACAGCCACATAATTGGTTCCCATTCACAAGTTCTAGAAAGAGATAATGTTCACCTTTAAAGTTGAACTCATCTCTTTAATCAATTAGTTGTCAGCCCTTGTTACCTTCTATTTTTGACCAGTGTTTTTCCCTTATAAATCATTTAGTGATTGTCTTCATTATCAGTATTTGCCTTTTTGTTTTTGTGTTATTTCTAGAATATTTTATAGTCAAAATAAATGTCAAAATCTGTTAGCTGGTGTCTATCTCAATTATAGACAATAAATCTGTGATTGGAATAAAATATTAAATATTCATAGAACAAATACTTGGGATTGGACCTAACTCTATGGGAATTTATATTATAGAGGAAACAACACATAAGAGCCAGTAATTAAAATAGATATTTTATATATGTTCATATTCTTATTATTAACCTAATTGTATTAAAAGAAGGGGATAGCAGCTCTCAGAATTGGAGCAACCTAAGAAATCTTAAGTATTTTATCTGACATGTTAGCTTTTTCCTAATTGTCATAATGATGGTAGTAGGAGGAACACTAAACCTAGGTTCTAATTCTTTGCTACTGACTAGTTGTGTGACACTGGGCAAGTTATATCTTTTCTCTGAAACTTCATTTTCTTTTCTGTAAATAAGGTATGGGGAGTGGAAAGAAGAGAGTAAATTAGATCTGTTGTCTCCAGTCTTTTGATCTTTCACCCTATCACTAAAAAGACATTTAAGTATAAACCCCCAATATGTGTATTCATTTATTTATAAATTGTACACCATTGTAACAATAAATTAGATACATATCACATAATAAGAACAATGTTTAAATAAGAGAGATAAATAATCAATCCTTTGAATTTAAAATTTTTCTTGATCAGTTATACAAAAAAAGATTTGCTCTTGAAAGCAATGTGATTGAATATATTTCAGTATTTTCCAAAATCCCCGTGTACATCATCCTGGAGAATAGGACAGACTTAGTTGTATAATAGCAATGAATTATTCAGTTATTTTGATCAAGATAAACAAAGATGAATTTTTCTTAGGATACCTTTTTGTTGAAAGATACCCAACATTATAATCCTCAATGAACATATCAGCCTTTTTAGCAGGAGTTGTATTTCTGTTTTTAGATATTCACAATATATGACAGAAATAACAAACAAAAGTGGATTATCTCTTTTCAATTGAGCAGAAAGTTTTCATATACGTCTATTATTTCACTTTCTTTGTGTGGCCCTGCTTAATAAGTGTTATGCCACCTTATTTCATAGTCATATGTGGATATTTATGGATACTTTGTATGATTATGAGTAATAACTCTATGGTGGATAGATTAGAATGGAAAGAGACTCAAGGAAAATCACCTAGGAGAAAGCCATTGCAATTGTATAGGTACGAGGTGATAAAGGCCTGAGCCACTAGAGTGGTGGTTATGTGAGTGGAGAGAGAAGACATTGGTTGCAAGAGATATTGTAGAGATAGAAACAATAAACTTTTGCAACTGATTTTTGATATGTGGAGTGAGGGAGAATTAGAAATTTAGGATAACGCCTAACTTATAAACCCTGCATGACTGGAAAGATGGTAGTACATACTGACAAGGAAGTACTGAAGAGAGATGGGTTTTCATGCAAAGATAATGCAGTAATATCTGTGATGTAAATTGTATCTTATCCATGCCTACAAATCCTGTACAATTCATTCTGCTTCACCAAAATCAAAAGGGTAAGGGGTAGATAGTACATTGTAGACAGGCCCCATGATTGACTGTTATAAGGAAAAATGGGGCATGACCCATTATCCCATTTTTGGATTGGTTGATCAAACATCTCTTCCTTCCTGTTCTCTAGAGCCCTATAAATCAAAAAATCCTGTAACTTTATGAGGAGGGAAGAGACTATAATGAAAATACATTTTTTATTTATTCAAATACAAGGAAGAAATGTTTTTGAAGTATATTGAAAAATGGGAGCTCCTGAATTTTAGGCTCCACAGAAAAAAAACTAACTAAAGGAAAATTACAACTCTTTCTTTTTGAATAACTTGTCTCTGTAGAATCAGGATCACCACAAAGTAGTTTTGCTAATTTGCTAGAATCCACCCTGTGTAACTTGCTTCTGGTTGGTGTAACAAATGTAAGGTTCCTTAATATATGTCATTTTACATGCATAGTCCTTTTTGCTTTCCTGATCTTATAGTGCCATCTTGTGGATCCCTTAAAGGAAATACCACATACAACAAAGAACTAGGTCCTTCATCAACCCATTTTTCTAAAGAGGTTATTAATAACAGTGGGTGCTTTTAGGCTGTATTAAATTGTAGTGCCTAGAAAAAAGGGCGGTGGCTTTTAATTATGTGAAATAAGTCACTAAACTTTACATATACTTTGACTTAGCAATTCTACTAATATGCTCCCAGCCTGGAGGTCAGGGACTGAAAAGCCTCATATATACCAGAATATTAATAGAAGTACTTTTTGAGGTACTAAAAAAAATTGGAAACGAGTAGCCACCATCAGATGGGGAATGGTTGAACAAATTGTGGCATATGGATATGATGGAACACTATTGTGCTGTGAGAAATCATTAGTATGAGGAATTTAGAGAAATAAGAGAAGACTTCTGTGAACTGATACAGAGAGAGATCATGTAAAATAGGAGGATGATATACACAGTAGATACAATAATATAAGCAAAAAGACAACTGAAATGAGACTAATTAAAGTTGCCTGAAGAAAAAGCCTAGAAGAAGAGATAATGAAGCATACTTCATAGAGAGATGGGGGATTTTAGGAACAGAATGTTGACTTTAGAATGTTCTCAGATTTAGTCATTTTGTTAGTAAGTTTGGCTTATGTGTTTTTTCTTATTTCAAAGCAGATAGTTCATTGGGTATTTGGGAGAGGAGGAAATGGACAGTTTTGGGAAAATGACAGATATTAAATTCTGAGGCATTTTAAAATAAGACTTTAAAAGGGGGATTATTAATAAGTGTACTGAACACTGGATGCTGCTTCTTAGGAGAGATACTGAATAAGATAGTGATAAAAGACTTTCAATCATGGCATTTGAGGAAGGATACTTGGGTTTAGCCTTGAAAAGGTAAGGTTCAGGAGTGAGAGAATATACATAACAACTGTATTCAAGTATTTGAAGGTTTGTCCTGTACAAGAAGTTATACTTACTCTGTATGACTTAAAGAGGACAGAACCAGGACCAGTGGGCAGAAGTTATTGGGGAGCAAATTTTGTTTTTTTGTTTAATATAAGGAGAAGAACTTCATGTAATTAGATCTACTTGAAAATGAAATAGACTGCCTTGCCCAGGAAGGAACTTTGCATCACTAAAGGTTAGTTAGTCACATGATGATGCTATAAGAAGGAATTGGTGCTTTGGTTAAGAGTTGAACTAGATGATTTTTTTAGGGAAATGAATTTATTTGAAATTATTCAAATTATCTTTGTCTATACCCAGAATATTTTCAGATCCACAAAATGACCTTGTGCAAGGTCTGAAAAGATTACAGGATGACAGCATAGTAGTTGGGTGACTTGATTGACCAGGGTGAGTAGGAGATTGGGTTCAGCAAAGACACCACTAAGGCACCTGTCTTGAGTAGATACTATGCCCTTCAAGAAGCCAGCCTAGCTGAGCAATAGTGTAACATCAGTGCCCCACTCTGAAGTAAACTTCATGAGGATTTCACAAAAGGAGAAGGGACTTCCAAGTACCCTTTCGCCACACTTTCTCTAGTGTTACTTGCTACAATTGTATTTTAAGTTGAACCCATTCTCCCCTAGAGATCTTAAATGTCCAAATGAAGAGTATCTGCATCTCCCCACAGGTTGGGGGGGGATGTTTTGTACCAACTATTCTTTTTATAATTCTTCAGTCCATCTCAACTGGTTGATGATAGGAAGCATGACAGTGAAGGCTCACAAATGATACTACCAGGAACCAGTTACCCCTAGAATCCTGAGAAGAATAGTCAGCTGCTCTCTGGGGACCTTATCCATGAGGTCAAGTAAAAGTTTGGGGACTGAACCCCATAGAAAGTGTTACACACCCAGAAATTAAGGAAGGGTCAACAAGAGCACAGCAAGTTTTAGCTATATAGAGACAAAGATAAACTATTTTAGCCAAAGCACCAAAATTAGAGATGCAAAATGAGATGTATATTTTCAGGCATAGCCACAAAAAGTATTTGCTCTACTTGGCTACATTTTTTTTTTTTAAGAAACAAATAGGGACACGTAAGTGACTCAATGGATTGAGACCTGGGTCTAGAAATGGGAAGTCTTGGGCTCAAATCTGATCTCAGATACATGCTAACTGGGTGACCTTGGGCAAGTCACTTAACCCCCATTACCTAATCCTTTCTGCTCTTCTGCCTTAGAATCAATACAGTAGTGTTGATTCTAAGACATACGGTAAGAGGGTGTGTGTGTGTGTGTTTATTTTTTTTTATTTATTTAGTCAATTTAGAACATTATTCCTTGGTTATAAGAATCATGTTCTTTCCCTCCCTCCCTTCCCCAGCCCCTCCTGTAGCCAACGCGCAATTTCACTGGGTATCACATGTCCTTGATCAGAACCTATTTCCATGTGTTGCTGTTAGATCTAGTTTTAGTTGTGTGGAGAGTGTTTTGCAGTTGTGTTCATATAGTTCCTGTGTTTGTCTTGGCAGATAGATTCCCAAGTATTTTATATTGTCTAGGGTGATTTTAAATGGAATTTCTCTTTCTAATTCTTGCTGCAGAGATGTGTTGGAAATATATAGAAATGCTGATGACTTATGTGAATTTATTTTGTATTCTGCAACTTTGCTAAAGTTGTTGATTTTTTCGACTAGCTTTTTAGTTGATTCTCTAGGATTCTTTAAGTAGACCATCATATCATCTGCAAAGAGTGATAGCTTGGTCATCTCCTTTCCTATTTTAATACCTTCAATTTCTTTTTCTTCTCTAATTGCTACAGCTAGTGTTTCTAGTACAATGTTAAATAATAGAGGTGATAATGGGCATCCTTGTTTCACTCCTGATCTTATTGGGAATGCTTCTAATTCATTCCCATTGCAGATGATGTTTGTTGATGGTTTTAGATATATAGTTTATTATTTTTAGGAAAGGCCCTTCTATTCCTATGCTTTCTAGTGTTTTCAATAGGAAGGAGTGTTGTATTTTGTCAAAGGCTTTTTCTATTGAGATAATCATGTGATTTTTGTTGGTTTGCTTGTTAATATGGTCACTTAAATGGATGGTTTTCCTAATATTGAACCATCCTTGCTTTCCTGGTATAAATTCTACCTGGTCATAATGAATACCCTTGTAATCACTTTCTGGAGTCTTGTTGCTAGTATCCTATTTAAGATTTTTGCATCTATATTCATTACGAAGATTAGTCTATCGTTTTCTTTCTCAGTTTTTGCCTTGCCTGGCTTTGGAATCAGTACCATATTTGTGTCATAAAAGGAATTTGGTACAACTCTCTCTTTGCTTATTATTTCAAATAGTTTGTGTAGTATTGGGATTGAATGTTTGATAGAATTCACTTGTGAATCCATCTGGTCCTGGGGATTTTTTTCTTAGGGAGTTCTTTGATGGCTTGTTCGATTTCTTTTTCTGATAAGGGATTGTTTAGGTATTCTATTTCTTCCTCTGTTAGTCTAGGCAATTTATATTTTTGTAAATATTCATCCATATCACCTAGATTGCCATATTTATTGCAGTATAATTGGGAATGATAATTTTTAATGATTGCCTTAATTTCCTCTTCATTAGAGGTGAGGTCTCCCTTTTCATTTTGGATACTGTCAATTTGGCTTTCTTCTTTCCTTTTTTAAAATTAGATTGACCAGTACTTTGTTTATTTTATTTTTTTCAAAGTACCAGCTTCTTTGACTTTCAATTTTATTAATTTCTCCTTTGATTTTTAGGATCTCTAATTTAGTCTTCATCTGAGGATTTTTAATTTGTTCACTTTCTAAAAGTTTTTTAATTTGCATGCCCAATGCATTGACCTCTGCCCTCCCTAATTTATTAATATATGAACTCAAGGATATAACCCCCCCTCCCCCATCCCAGGTACTGCTTTGGCTGCATCCCATAGATTTTGAAAGGATGTCTCATCATTGTCATTTTCTTCTTCAGTAAAATTATTAATTGTTTCTATGATTTGTTCTTTAACCAATTTTGAAGAATCATATTGTTTAATTTCCAATTAATTTGAATTAGGTGATTTCTGAGGGCCCTGGGATTCTGTGTTTTTTCTTAAGCATGGTAGAAAGGAGCTGTAACATCCTTATACTTTAGGTTTCTTAAATCAAAACCAATAAGGAAATATGCGATCAAGTGAAGTATTTAAAAATACAGTGCAAAAGAATGTATGTGGGCAGCTATTCCCATGTGTCCTTACATGAAATTTTCACCATAATATGTCAATATCAGTCTCTTATATAGTGAAGCTCCCATCTAAGGGGATAGATAATTGCTGAAATGTTATCAGTTGAGCCACCTGTAGGTTTTGATTTCCTTGTACTTTATACTTTATGGTGCTAAAAAGGGGTTATAAAGCTCAATAAAGTATGTGGAATAAAAGAGATCTTCTAATTTTATTTATTGTCCCCTATTCATTATTCAGGAACCAATTGCATAAAAACCTACTTTTTAAAAATGCCAGCACATTATTTGTGTCATTTTCTTTCTCCAGTGTTCCCAACTCCTGTCCAGCTAGTCCTCGTGGTGCTGGATCCTCAGGATATCGTTTTGTTCAAAATGTCACTTCGGACTTGCAGCTGGCTGCAGAATTTGCAGCAAAGGCAGCTTCAGAGCAGCAGGCAGACACATCTGGAGGGGACAGCCCAAAGGTTTGTAAAGATATAAAAAAATATTTCCTGAGAATCTTCTCACAGCATGTTGTGTAAATAAACTGTTGCTGGTTAGTATCATAGTTGGCATTGCATTCATATGAACTACAGAATAACATGCTTAGGTATATTATTAGTTAATTCCCTTTGATTTCAGGAATTATTAATCTGGGGTGGTGAATTTGCTTTTTAAAGTGCTTTGAGAACTGTATTTCAATATAATTGTTTTCCTTTGTAATTCTTTGTATTTTATGCATTTAAAAACATTATCCTGAGAAGGTCCATAGGCTCCACCAGACTGTCAAAGGGAGGCCATGACACTAAAAAGATTAACAACCCCTATATATGTTACTGACACAACTATTTCAAAGAGTCTATGTTAGCAATTTTGAGCAGAATTGCAGTCTTTCCCTGTGTAAAATCACCATATCCTAATTTGTTTTTTGGGGGACTTTGTTTTCTTCTACTTTATTATGCAGTTTTTATCTTTTTTATGGAGGAAATAAAGACAGAAGGTCACAAGTATGTGCTTGTGCTAACTTCCAGCCTCTACTTGATGCAGGAATGGTCATTCTTACCTTGAAGTGTGAGTGTGAAGCATATTATAGAAAGAAATGGAGATAAGTTTAACCTGCAGATACTTTCCCAGTTTTCTGTAATCTCAAAACAGGAGTGATTTGGAGACTGGATCCCTGCTCTTTCTACTGGTGACATGTAAATGTTTGATTTATATTTTGGTATCTCTCAGACCCCCATTCTATTCTCTTCTTTTCCTCAGGATGAATCAAAACCACCATACTCTTATGCTCAGCTAATAGTTCAGGCTATATCTTCAGCCCAAGACAGACAGTTAACACTAAGTGGGATCTATGCCCATATCACCAAGCATTACCCTTACTACAGGACTGCTGACAAGGGCTGGCAGGTGAGTTTGAAAATTCTACTAATTCTCTGAAATTCTTCAGAAAATTCTAAATGAAAGTCAGAAGGGAAGCACTGTAATCAGAAGACTAGGCTCTTTTGTTTAGCTCATAAAAAGCATTTTCTGAAGTATTAAGAGGACATTTTGCCATGAAATCTTTAGGGTGATTTTAATTTTGTCTAATCTCTACATAGGGCTTTTCCCCTCCAGCCTTCCCAATTTCTGAAACTAGTTACTTTAGTTATTGATATAGTCATACTTTTATAAAAGTGTCATATAGTTTTGAACATGTGTGTTTATTTTAGCTTTCTCAGTTTATTCAATTGAATACATGTTTTATGTACCTGCATATAGGGCAAGACAATGTTCTAGACATTGCCATGGTCTTAAGATGAATTTAAATTCATTTTTTCCTGGTCAAATCCTTGGCTTCAAGGGGAAGTGAGAAGCTCACAAATGACTATAATAGGACCTCATTTTACACAACCAATATATTCCAAAACCCTTCAAGTAAGCTGAAAATTGCTGGTAGTTACAAACTTATTTAATAAGAATTTATTATACAAACATACCTGGACACTTTACAACTTTTCTTAGCTGTTAAGAGCTACCAGCATCACTACTCTTGTAAATACAATTTGGGACCATTATTAATAACTATTGTTAATGAAAGAAAAAGAATTACCACTCTGATACTGACTTGTTACAAGTGAGAACTCCAGACCCAGACTGATGCGGGAGCAGAATAACATAAAGATTTGCACCAACTTTTCTCAGAATGAGAATGAGCATGATTGGGCTAACAGCTACAAGACTTTACATACACTTCTTGGGACAATTGCAAGGATTTAGCAAGTAATTAAAATTTTTTTCATTTTATGTTTTTCTGCCTTTATTTTTTTTTCTAATTGTCAGGAGTATTCATGTATCGAATCCTTCTGTATGATAAGACCTTTTTTTAAAAAGTGCCATGAGAGAGGTGTATATGAAGTGCTGTGGTTTCATAAAATGGTTAAAGAGACTTGAAGGGTGCTTTAAGGAGGAATCTATAGAGATAGATACACATGCTTGTATGTACATGTTTGCATGTGTGTGTGTGCATGTGTGCTCCCATCAAACCTTCAGGTAGGTGCTTACAGATATTATTAATGTGGAAACTGAAGATCTGACATATTAAGTGACTTCATGTTTCCATAATTGCAAGTAAGTGTGGGAAAGCAGGATTTGGATCCAAGTCTCTTCTGACTTCAAATCCAGAGCTCTTTCCATTAGATGAAGACATTCTGGCCCAGTGAGTTGAAATGATTTGGCCAAGATGTCCCAGGAGTCCAATTAGACTGGAGCATAAGGTGTTTAAAGGGAGTAATGGGAGATATGGTTGGAAAATAGATTGGGGCTAAATAAGCAACCACTAATCTTAGCTCTGTCACTGACTTGCTTTTGGTCTATGGATAGTCATTATGACTTTTAGTTCTTTTTTTGCTGTCTGTGTATGGAGAATAATTGTTCTATGTCATAAAATATAGTAGAAAAATGATGGTGTTCTTTTTACTTTCTCCCCAGAAATGATTAAAGAAAACACATTTAGCCAACAATTTAATACATTTTTCATGGTTATTTTTCTGTATTGAATTCAGTGTTCAGATTATTTTCCATATTTTGTGACTCTTGTTTACAGTAATATTCCTTTAATTTCTTGGTACCATTTGAGCTGTTTCTAGGTTGGTCAATAATTGGTGGATCTACCTTTGCTTTCCCTGCAGAATTCTATTCGACACAATCTCTCCTTGAACCGTTACTTTATTAAAGTTCCACGTTCTCAGGAGGAGCCTGGAAAAGGTTCCTTTTGGCGAATTGACCCAGCATCAGAAGCCAAGCTAGTAGAACAGGCATTCCGGAAACGGAGACAGAGAGGAGTTTCCTGTTTTCGAACCCCTTTTGGGCCTTTATCATCAAGGTAAATCTTTTGCTTTTCTTATTCTCAAGCGGTTAGGAAAAGAAATTTCACTTTAAATAGAGAGAAGTCTTGCTATTTTTTGCTCTTAGAAGCACCTAAATCTTTTAAGAATATGATTCAGGAATTAATGAATTTCTGTAATATTTAAAACATTGGTTAATGTTTCTTGAGCATGATGAGCCAGAACTTTTAAAAATATATTTATCATTTTAGATGATATATGAAAAGTATACATTAATGTAAAAGCAATAAAAATGGCACCGAGTTTGATGGAAATAGCTTTCTGTTTTAAAATTTGTAATTTCAAATAAAAAAGTTACTTTTATAGATAGTTTAAAATTGAATCTCTAGTATAGATTATAAATTCAAATCATAACATTTTAGTTGTCATAGTTTTTCATTGAGAATCTCAGTACTTTTATAATACGGTAGCCAAAACAAAGTTGGTTATATTAGTGTGGGTAGGATCTTGGGAAATGGTTCCAACAAAGCCCTTATTTTCTAGAACTCTTGATTTACTTAAAATAGAAATAGAATAGAGAAATTTCACTAAAGTTAACTATTGTTTCTTAAACTATTTTTCATTTTTAGGTTAGTCAGGTGACTAACCAGTGTGTGTCCTGTACTTTGAGAGATACAGAACCATAAGGCAAGATTTTTGCCATTCAAGAGCTTACATTCTATCTAGTTGGAGAAACAAAATATTTTATATATGTAAGAGTTAGAGGCCAGTTAAATACTAAGCTGCATAATACTAACGGCAGGAACAATAGGAGTTTAGAAATCGAAGAAATTGGTTATGGGTTTGAAGAGTTAAGGAACGTTTTTGAGAAAATAGCAGCAGATCTTGAACTAGACTTTGACAAGGATTTGGATGATTATTAATAAGAGGATGTTCCAGAAATGTTAACAACATTAACAAAGGATAGCAATTATTTTGATATTATTGGAAGGATAGTGAAGACATTGGCATGGCTGGAACAGAGAATTTATCCTGGAGTTCTGGGAAGTAAAACTGGGTGAATAGGATGGGGCTAGACTGGGAAGAATCTTGAGAGCTATATAGAGGAGTTTTGACTTAATGGGCAACAAGGAAGTGCCTCACCAAACTGGTATTTTAGAAAGACAAGCCTGGATGTATTATGGATTAAAGTTGACAAAAATTGGAAGCTAGAAGGATAGATAGAAGATTGGTCAAATAATCTAAACTATAACTTACAGTAGGAATTAAGGAAGGCATAAATCAGAATAATTTGAAAGTGAGAGTCAATAGAGAAGAGACATGTGTATGTGGGGATGGAGGAGACAAGAGAGTTAGAGATGATTTAAAGTAGATAAGGAGACACAGTGGTTTTTTTTATAGTGTTTTAAATATTGACCAGAAATTTAATTTTGCCCTCTTCAAATCTCCCATTAGTCAGCCCCATTTTAGACGGCTTCTCCTGTATCCTTTTCTCCCCCAGTTGTATCCTCCCAACCTGAAACTGATCAAAGTATTATTAAGTCTGACTTTGCTCCACAAGTCCCATTCTTTGACCAGAAATCATATGCCAGCAACAATCTGCTAAGTATGGGAGGTTTTATAGAGCCTCAGTTAATGAAGATGAATAAACTTTTCATTTGTTCTGTTTGTTTAGTATATAAAACAAGTTGTACTCCCCAGTGCTTGGTTTGCTTTCTTAGCTGTGAATTTTTGCACATTGAAAATTTGTACATATGAAATAGGAGCCAGTTGAAAATGTGATTCTTAACTGCAGAATGCTAAGGCATAAGTGGAAGACTGGCTGATGCTCTTGAGTTGTAGCTTTTACTGCAAAACCACAAAACACTTTCCTCTTACTTAATGGAGCTTTTTAACTGGTTTTTATGTTGTCAGTTGGCAAGCTGTCATTGCCAAGAATGGTTGTGTTGGGAATATTTTAGGTGGGCAGGAGCAGCTTAAGAAAGATTTAGCAAGGGTGTGGAGTATAGGATGTAGATGTTGGGAGTTTGGGGTTTTCTTTGTTGTATTCATTTCTTGCCATTCTTATATTTAATCCCTTTGGACTTTAACTGATATAACATGGTGCTTCTCTTGTTTTTTTTGTTTTGTTTTGTTTTGTTTTTTGTTCTGTTTTTTAAGGAGTGCTCCTGCTTCACCTACTCATCCGGGGCTAATGTCGCCTCATTCTAGTGGCCTACAGACTCCAGAGTGCCTGTCTCGGGAGGGTTCACCCATTCCACATGACCATGATTTTGGGTCAAAATTAGCCTCTGTTCCAGAGTATCGGTATTCACAAAGTGCACCTGGTAAGGATTATCTGTTTTGCAGATAAGGTTTTTTTAGGTGATAAAGGTTTTTAAACTCAGTTCTCTTGAATCAGAACTGATGTTAAAAGAATTTCCTAAAAATGCCATTTAGTCTATAGACATTATTTTTCTCCCCTTTTGTATTGTTTAGGGTCTCCTGTTAGTGCTCAGCCAGTGATAATGGCCGTTCCTCCCCGACCGTCAAATCTCGTGGCCAAACCAGTTGCTTACATGCCAGCTTCAATAGTGACTTCACAGCAGCCTTCTGGTCATGCAATTCATGTTGTGCAGCAAGCTCCCACTGTTACCATGGTCAGGGTTGTGACCACATCTGCTAATTCAGCTAATGGATACATACTCACCAGTCAGGGCACAGCAGGAAATAGCCATGAAGCAGCGGGCACAGTTTTGGACTTGGGCAGTGAACCAAGAGGTAACCTGTCTGTTTGGTAGTTTCATTCGATCTTGATATAGATAATTTTTGCCTTTGTAAAATATAAACTTGACGTGAAGGACCTCAAAGAGCATAGCTAAAGAAAGCATGGATGAGTTGTGGTAAAAGTATAGCAAAAGGCAACATTTGAAGCGCAAGCCATTTCTGCTATCCATGAATACTATATTTGCATTAATTATACTTTTTAATTAATTCTGCCCTTTCTTTAATAGGTCACAAAAACAGGTTTCTTTGAACACTTTTGGTAGTTTTTATTCAAGATTGCATTCACTAAGTATCTAGATCTTTTCTGAAATGGAAATACAATTTTTTTTAACATAAAAAGGATCAGCCTGTGGAAATGAATTAGTAGTTGTGGCAATAGGACCTCTAGTGAAGAGACTGTAGAAGTAATTTTAAGTGAATATTTTCTTTCTGAACTAGAAATTCTGATTTTTCATGGATTTATCATTGTTAAAAAAAATTGAATCAGCTCTTTTAAATCAAGTAATATCTCTTAGTTATCTTTTGATCTCTTCGCATTATCTCTACAATATTTGTGGCACCATCAAAATAAGAATTGTATTTTTGTGAGTACCTCTAGACAAATGAAAACTTTACTGGCATTATACTTTTAAAATAAAATTATGGGGAGCAGCTAAGTGCTGAGTAGATTGAGATCCAGGCCTAGGGAGAAGAGGTCCTAGATTCAAATGTGACCTCAGACTCTTCTTTAGCTTTATGACCCTAGGCAAGTCATCTCACCCCCAATGCTTAGCCCTTATCATTCTGTTGCCTTGTAACCAATACAAAGTATTGTGAGACAGAAGATAAGCATTATCACTACAACAGCAAAAATCAAATTATGGATAGTTGAAATTTGAGTGATAATCAAGTGAAGAAACTGAGTTAGTTTTATCATTTGTTGGAGAAGGTGGTACTGTTTAGACATGAAAATAAGACAACAGCTATTGATGTTTCAAATAAAGTGATATAAATTTGTTTAGAACTAATGTGCTTTATAAAAATCTTGTTCCATTTATAGGGAAATAATTAAGGGATTCTTTTATTTTTTCATTTAATAAACATCATCAACTAATGTAAGTCTTTTCCCATTTTCAGTCAACATTCTCTCAACAAAGTGTAGTAAATTATTTGAGTGCCTTTGGAACTCTTTATCTACAAGCAATGTGGTTGCCTAGGTCCATAGGATCTGTGTTCCTGAAACTGAATTATGTTATTCCTTTTTTTTTAATCATTCCTGATAATGTTAATGCCAAAGTAGAAAAGAAGAGAATTGCCTTTGTTAGTTTATCCATAAATTGGTGTTCTTTAAATTTTAATAGCATTGGAAGATAAACCTACGATTGCATTCGCGACAATTCCAACTGCCAGCCGAGTCATCCAGACAGTTGCCAGTCAGATGGCTCAGGGAGTTCCAGGACAAACAGTTACAATACTTCAGCCAGCAACACCAGTGACCATTGGGCAGCATCAGCTCCCAGTTAGGGCAGTGACACAAAATGGAAAGCATGCTGTTCCTACCAGTAGCATCACTGGCAATACTTATGGTAAGATTTTATTAGTCATTTTCTTCTCCTCTTTTATTCCTTAAATTCTTCTCACTTTTCTTGCTGTGTGATTTTTGTTGAGGTAGATGCAAAATGTGGAATATGTCTTTTAGTACATCTATCATAGATGTCTTCAAGTTGAGTATGTTGTAGATTTTTCTATCATAATTTCTGAATATGGTGATAAGCTTCTTTTATCTGTCATTTACGTAATTACCAAATTGGTGATTTTTACTTTTGTTCAGAAGAACAAGAGTTAGCCCTGGTTTTGCATATTAAATCTGTGTCTCTTCCATTCCCAGCCCTTACAAATCCACTGCAACTTCTCGCAGCCCAGGCTAGCTCCTCCACTCCTGTCGTGGTTACACGGGTGTGTGAAGTGGGCCCCGAAGACCCTGCAGCCTCCTCGGGGGAGCCAGATGTCAAAAGACCTCGGTTGGAGGAACCCAGTGGAACTGTTGTGGCACAGACAGGAGTGATAACATCTACAACCCCACAAGGGCAAGGAACCGGTGAATGAAGTACCTGGGAAAGGAGCTGGAATATAGGTGGAGCAGAAGGTGCATCAAAAGGAGTGGTAGAACAGAAGCATAACTACCTAAACAGCCACTTATCTTTACATGAGATAGGAAAGACAGCTCCATAGCTCATCAGATCTCGAGGTGCCAAACAGATTGGGAAAAGCTTCCATCTACCTGTACCTGGAATTCAGCTCAGCCTTTACTTTTGTTTTTCTCTTCCATACCTTTTAGTTAAAAAAACAAAAACAAAAACAAAAAAACAAAAAACAAAAAACCCACATAAACAAATACAGACAACTGATTGTATGACTGCTGGGAATTCTTTTTTTTTTTTTCAGCACCTCCTATCCTTCCCTAGCCTTTTTCTTCAAGAGGCCAGGGAAGAGATTGCAGTTCAGTATCTCAAGGAATGTATCACAAATGTCTGCTCCATAAGAAGAAGGTTCCTTATTTCTCCAATGCCTTAATGCTGCCTCAGAGTTTTGACATTGATATTCTTAAGGAAGCAGCCTTGACCATCATGGGAAGACTGACACAGGTTATCATAGTGACAGCATTAAAGTAGCATGGTACCCAACAAACAATCCTTTTAAAGAAAAAAGTAATTGTATTTAGAATGAATTCTTATTTATGTAGTAGGTTGAGAGCAGGTTGTTGGGGTGGGGACCAGGGGGTAGAATAACAGGAATTGACCAATTTGTTATTTCATAAATGTCTTTTTTTCATAGAAAAGCAAAAGAGAAGGTATTGATATTAGTATTATTTTTAACTGGTTTGGTTTTGACCCCTCAATGTTTCTTGCTTTGTTCAAACATATACCATCTGTTTTTAAATTAAGCCTATATACGTCTTGGACAGAAGTCAAGGGAATAATCCCCCCCCCCTTCTTTTGTTTTCATTTTTGTTTTTGTTTTACATGCATGATGCATGCGTTAATCACACCATGGAGTTATAATCCACAGTTGTAACTGTTAATGTCATATTATGGGAAATTATGAAAGCTTCCTATATTAGAACATGTATTTGTCTCAGAATTGTTGGAAGTCCTTTGGTTGTAAGACTGGTGAAAAACTAATGGACTAAATCATAACAATAGTACCCAGGTTTCAGTATTTGGAGTGGATGTTCATCAGAACTGAGCCTTGATGCTGTCTTCACTGCAGTAGTAGTAAAGTTGAAATAACTAGGCGTTCTAGACAGAAATATTTGGCTCACTTGATATGAACGAAAATAGAACCAGGGGTTTCTCAGATGTTTCACAAAAAATCAAACTGTTCTCTCCATGACCTAATAAGACCTGATATTCTCAGCATAGCTCGATGCAATTTTCTTATAATCTCAATCTTTTTATTTAAACTTCATCCAAATTTCTGTTTTCTTTCACAGGTTATTATTGCAGTCAGAAAATACTTCTTTTGTCTAAAACACCAAAATCTTTTGGTTCAATTCAAGGCAATGAAATTACCTTCCCAATTAATGAGGTTACTCACTTTCTCTCAATGTTTATTTACCCTGCCTAATTAGCTTTGTTGCCAAAAATGAATATATTAATAACAGTGCCCTCTGAAGAAGGAAAGAGAACAAAGTGTTTCACTATAATGAATCCCCTCAGGAAAATGACTTCTAAACTTGTATACGTGGAAGTTTCAACTATGTCAAGTATATTGAAAGGAGGTGGGAGCATATGGAATATTATTTTCCTGATTTTTATCAATCTGTTTTCCTGAGCAGTGTGTAGGAGGGATGAAGGAATGCTTTGGGTAGAAAATTCTCTTTTATTTTGTCAAATATTCTGGTGCTGCTTCTCTCAATAGTCATCATTAGGAAAAAATGTACACAAAATGAAACTATCAGGAAATGTTTTTTATTTTATTGGAATTAAAAAAAGCCAGAAGTACCTTCCTTCTTTCCCCCAACCTAAGTAGCTCTATTTAGAACTGGTTCTTTATAAGCCCTGTTAGAAAATTGTCAGTGGTGTTCACAACTTCTCCATAAAATAAAGGAGACAAATTAAAGGCAAGAAAATTTCACAGGAATTAGAAACTAACCAATATTTTTCTGCTTTAGAATGAAAAAAATTAACTGCTTATTTTCTTTTTAATAATTTAAGGCAGTGGGCATTTAACCCACTTTTAGATATTAGCAATTTGCAGTCAGAACCCATTGATTTAACCAGAAGTTTAAGAGGGAAGGTGGTCTGGTGAGACACTAGGGAAAGAGAACTAGCTCTACCACAATTGCCCTTCACACTATTGTGTCCTCTTCAGTCGGAATCAGAGGGAACTGGCTCCTCTTAGAAAAAATTACTGAACCCTTCGAGAAATACTCTAATCGGTTCAATAAAGAAAAAAAAAAGGAAAATACATATATGTGACTAAATTTTAAAACATTTTTTACATCCATGCAATTTGAAGTATTAAAAAAGTTTTCTGAGCAGTGGGAATGAGTTAACCAGCAATGCAGTTCTCAGAGATACTTTACCCACCTTTAATGATGATAAATTATGCTCCATTCCACACTTACATTTTCTTAAATTTGTGTGTGTGTGTGTGTGTGTGTGTGTGTGTGTATGTAATTGAGAGAGAGAGAGAGAGAGAGAGAGAGAGAGAGAGAGAGAGAGAGAGAGAGAGAATGAGAGAATAAGTTGAATGAGAGATGAATGATGATGAGTTAATTGTTGTCAGACAGGCTTTATTCTGCCCTGACAGCTTCAATTACTAACAGAAATAGGGCCATGTTCAGGTTAGAGGATCTGTAATTAGTGACTTTTTAGGGCCACCAGTTGCTTCTTTCCTATCCTTAATTAGTGTTTGTTCTAAGTACTGCTTATGTATAATCTAGGAGAGGGAAAAGGCTTAAGGTGGTGGGAAATACATTTCGTCTTCAATTATCATGATTACCACAGACTTTCTCCTTTCGAAGCAGGGATTTCCTGCATAGAACACTCCATGTTGGGAGGTTAGAAGAAGACAGTGACTCACTTTTTTTCCTTAGTATTTGTCTCTATCTTTTGCTTCATCTGAACTTAGTGCTCCCATTTGTTTGTTTTTCTGATGTCAGAAAGCACTGTTTTATCTATGTAAACGTTATATCTTAGTACTGGTTAGTCCATAATTGGAAAAAAAGGATGGTGAGGGAAATTGCAAAGTTTCAGTGGAAGGAATTTCCTCTTCTTGAGATTTTTGGCACCCTAAGTTTCTTCAAGAGCTGCATGATGAAGGAACTAAAAAGGATTGAGACCAGGAGAAATGTGGTGGACATCGGGGAAATTATTACCCATATAGATCCTTTATTTTGTAATAACCTAAGAAAGGTGTAGATTATAGCTAGGAAATACTGCTTAATGGCTTCTAAGCCAATGATTGTGGCAGAGATAATTTGGCCAAAATAGGATGTGTGGTGGCTTTAGAAATTCTTGGACTTTTATCATTTGGGGCTAAGACACAGAAAGCAGTTATGTGTCTGTCTGGTAGTTTTTTAATCCTGGGATTTGTCTCATTTTTGTCTTCTATCTTAGTACATTTTTCATATTTTCCTCCTGCCCTTTTTTTGCTTCTTACCTGAAAACAAGGAAATTTTCTTATAAGGAATTTTAATTTTTAAAAATCCAAGAAAACAGGCATAAATAAAATTATATATACAGGAACTTTAGAAAATCCAAAAGAGATGTGCCAGTTAGCCTACATCTCTTTCTTCTCCCTATATGTGGTTTTGTGGTGATACTGGAATATATATAAGAACAGTACTTCACAAATGACAAGCTCTTAGAACAGTTGGTAGGTAATTTTTAACTGTGTGTTGGTATTTGAATATCAATTTATAGAGTCACTTATTAAGGCATCACAACCAAAGGTTATGCTTAAGTAGTCAATATGTGATTAACGTTAAGCACCAAAGGTCAGTAACTATGTTATTTTATTGAATCTTCACATATTAGAGTGTAATACTAAGCACTATGGGGAAACATAGAAGAAATATCAGGGTCCCTAACCTCAAGGAGTTTATTACTCTCTAAGGTTTTTTCCCATGAGTTTACCTCTTTCTGTCAGTACAACATCCATCTGTTCTTGCGGAATAATCGCCCTTCTTACCTTTTTGTTCCTATTCTTTGGGGTTTTTTAATAATGGGATTTTGCTCAACTCTCAGTTCTTTTACCTGTAAGCAGAATATAAAATGATAATTAAAATTAACTTTTGTGAAAGCAAATGGCATCATTCCCTTATTTCTTCTAAATACATATAGATATATAAATAATTTCCTCATTTGGTTTGAAAAAATGAGCTTTTCCACCCCAGAACTGGGATAGGTGCCCTTAGTTCCAAAAGATTTTTTTCACTCAAATGTACTAAAATGGTGTTACAGACTCACTTTTTCTTATAAGTGTTGCTTGTTTCCCTATCCTACCATTAATTACCATGGTAACTAGTGCTTTCAGGTTTACCTGTTCTTTAGTGGTAGTTTTACTCCCTGGATGAAACTGCATTTTAAGGTTATCTGAATCCAGTAGAAGAGATTGGAAGCACTTCCACTAAGCCGTTTAGATGGGAATAAAGAAAAAATATAGAATGAACGGTGACTTTTAAGTCTAGAGTAATGTTCTGTCCATCACCCCCCCCCCCCCCAAGTCTATTTAGAGGTGAAAGGAATATCACAGTCATTATGCTTGCATGCTTATATTGTTCAAACCTAAGTGAGAGATGTTATTATTTAGAAATTGACTACTACGTGGGTGTGCAAGCATTTTGCATGATAACTGTTAGTCCTAGGGCTATGAGATATCCTTCCATTAATTGTCAGTTGGAGTATTGTGTTGCACACAGTGGGATAGGATTTCATCTGACTTCTGTTATTTCTTCAAAATAATTAAGGATTACCATGACAGTAGCATTTCAAAGTGAGGTATGTGGATCAACAGGCTTTATTAGAAATTGAGTTTTCCTTATGTCCTTATGAGTGAGAGAGAGAGAGAGAACACCATTTTTTGTTTTATATTTTCTAGAGTATTATATGTCTTTTTACTTTAGAATTGTGTTAGTGAGACCAGGAGCAGGTCTCATGTCATTACCTTTTATATAAAATTTTGGCTGAATGTGGAAAAGTATTAGAATCTTCTGTCTATACATTATTAAGCATGCAGAATTTGAACAAAAAATAAAATGCTTTTGAGAGGCAGAGGTTACATAGCATTGCCATATTTTCTTTCTTTTCTTTTTTTACTCAGAAGCTTTGCAGTTAAATGACTTCATCTGATATAAGGAACTATTATCCTTGTCTTTGTTTTTTGCCATTTCTAGTTTTATCTTCTTTGCCTTTCTTCTCTTGAGAGAATACCTACTTTGGGGAAATCTCTGCAACCTCCAGACATTTAAAAAAATACTTTAAAACAACCATTGTGCATATGTCTGTCTCTTGTACCTCTCTGCTGAAGAGAGCACTACTATGCTAAAAGCTAACGACTGGCCAAAATGATTGTAAAACACTTCACAAATATAAAGAGATATATGAATGCTAAATGGTGTCATCATTGTCGTGGGTTATACCTCGTATATAGAAATAAAATAAAAGCCCTCTAGTTTATTTAATCCACAATTTAGTGTTTTTTCTTATAATGGAATTTTTTACCTACAACCTCATTGTGAGTTGTCTTTATTTTAGTATTACCTAGGAACAATGTTATTTAATAAAAAAATTTTTTTTTTAATTTTCTTGCTGCTATAGAGACCAAATTGTTATATAAATAGGATACAACTGCTTCAGAGATTCACTTAATCTCCTTGAGGTGAGGGTTAAATAAACCTGCAGTGGAAGTCTCTTGACTTAACTAGAATCACTTTGTGTCTCCACTTCCTACCGTTTCCAAATTGTGTCCTTCTATTTATGACACTCATTAGAAGTTCTTTCCCCATATCCTTTCTTCCATATCAGGGTTTTTTAAATGCTCAGGAGATGGTTCCGTTCATACTTATATACATTGTATCTATTATCTCATTTTGATATAACAGCTTTCAACATTTTATCTTTAAATAAAACAAAGTTGCTACATTTAGTACACAGTAAATGATTTTAAAATGTTGCATTATAGGAATAATTAGTTGTGGTGTATCGTTTCATGCAAAGAGACCTCACTCCAGGCTCCTGCTGCCCAAAGCATTGTGGAAGTTTGGTCAGGACACTGCTTTCTTTGGATCAGCATCCATCAAGTTGCTCCTCTCATGTATTTGCTTGACTTTACTGGAGCAGCCTTTGGTTCTTCTCCGCACATTACATCTGCCTCGTGGATCCTACTCCACACAGTACAGTTGTAGCAAAGTTTCCATCTCAATTGCCTGGAAGAATGGTGTTTGTTATAGAACCTTTACCTTGTGATTGCGGTATAAAATACTGCCATTTCACTGAATGTGTTGGGAAAGCAATTCCTTAAGCTAAAGAAAAAAAGGTATAATTGGAGGTGTAATTTTGATTTAGTTGTTTTAAGGCAATAAATTTATTTAGGGTGTTGGCTTTGGAGATTTCAGATTGAAGAAGAGAGGCTAGTTCTTTAAACTTTTATTTAACATTTGCTATTAGCCATATGACATCAAAAAAGAAAGATCTAACCCTTTCCTACCCTAACCCCTTCTAAATTCAGAAATGAGCCATAACTCATTAAGAGAACAGAAAATAAATTCCCTCACATTTATGTCCCAAATTCTCAAATGTGTTTATGAATATGTATATCAGATAATTTGTATGTATGCATAATGATCCCCTTTGAATGTAAATTAATGGTAATTTAAATTACTTTTATACAAATGGATATTAAAACCAGGCACTAACCCTAGGAGAATGTAGTACATAATGTTAGCATAGAAAACAAGAGACTGAGCTTACTGTCCAGTAATGATATCCTTTCTCTTACCTGGCAAGACTATATTGTACCTCCATTTGAAGTCTCCTTGACCCAGTGAAGGTTCCCTTTTCCCTGATTTTTCCATATAGTTCTGGATATGTAAGCTATGTTTCTACTAGGAGTGATCTTTCTTATAACCATTCTTCAAATTTGTATCTCCTTTAAAGTAAAGAAAAACATGTACTTTTGGAATGCCTGAGTCCTAGGATCCCTTCAAATTATTTTTTATATTATATTGCTGAAATTTATAATTGCTTGAAATAGAAATTTTTCCCTGGCTTCCTTTTGATGATGATGAGGGGGGATAGAAAGAGAAGGGAAGTTTACAGAGCGAATTAATATTGATGCCCTGTCCATGCATCTGAATTTAACATACCAGCTACAAACAGGATTTAAACTTCCACTCAAAAACTGTGACATTGCAGTTATGAGAGCAGCTACTCCAAGTGACATTTCTGTTTCCTCTTCTTTTCTGGAGACACAGAAACCTGTCCCTGAAGTTTTAAGCCCCCATTGGACTATGACATTATCCCCTAAGGCTAATCATTATCAATGTTTATGTAATTAGCATTTTTATTACATTTGCTACCCTTTGAGTACAGATTTAATTTTATGGCATTAGGAGAAATTATAACTAACTTGGCATACTCAGAAAGGAGTTCTGCCTTAAAGTAGGAACAGAATGACTAACAAGCATTTTCATTGTATTTCTTCCATAAACCCAATTAAAATCTTTTCCTAGGACTAATGAGTTTCAGGCATTACCGTAGATCTTCTCATCCTTTAGGCAATGGCCAAGCCATTTTCTGTCTAGTGCTTTAGGAAAAAGCTTTTTTTAAAAAAAATTCAGTTTAAAGCTACTAACATGCTTTTATGGGGGAAATGTTATTGTCAAAAGTGGTCAGTTTTTGCATTTTTCTTGTCACACACAAGCTTCAGTAATGGTTTCTAGGAAGATAAAACTAGAGTAATGTTGACAAATTCTGGACTTCAACATGAATAGAGTCATGGAAGAATTTATTTGATCTAATTTACATTAATTAATGGTCACTAAAAAGGTAGCTGTTAAGGATAAATCCAACAGTTCCCCTTTTACTACTTGATTAAGAAGTAAACCAGCTACATCTTGATTCCTTAGCTTTTAGTAGACATGGTGTCAGGGCTATTGTAATGTTTCAGAAATTAAAAAAGAATAATTCTACCAAACAAAGATGACCTTTCTTTTTTAAAGGGAGCTGAAATATCTGAGAATTCTGGAAGTCTTTCTTCACTCTGGCAGCATAGGCATTTTCAAATCCAGCCACAGCTTCAGTAGAATATATAGCTATATAGGTATTTGCTACATTCAGAAGGTGAGAGTTGACTGTTAAATGTTTCATGTCCCTCATATGCAAAGATGCTCTGACAACAGGATGTGCCCTTTGGCAGTGACTTTCTGTTTGTTGTGATGAGTTGTGTGGAACCATCCATACTCTCATTCCTTAGTCTTTGTGAACTATGGCACAAAGTGTGAGCCTGCTGCAGTTTAGTGAAGTCCAAAGCTGGCTGTTAAGCAGATTGGATCGTTTCTCTACAGGAAGGTATGACCTTACATTTCATTGTTCTTTAACTAACTGGTTTAGATAATAAACATAAAATCCAAATGGAGAAACTTTTTTTAAATTTAAAAACCAGCTGTTGCAAGACAGTTTTACCTAAAACCTTCTCTGAGTTTGTATGGATTGTTTCCTGTAGAAGGGAAGATGAGATAAAAAAGGGGAAAAAAACCCTCTAGATTCCAGAATATCTCTTTGGACTTAGCTAAAATCAGGAAGACAGAGTCTCAGATATCTCTTACATGTACAAATGGCTAAAGAGATGCTATATTTAGAGTCTCTTCCTCTGCCTGACAGTTTGGCACTTAATTTAATAGAGAGGATAAGATAAAGCCAGCTTTTTGTTTTTGTTTTTTCTTATCCAAACATGAATTCTCCTGTAAAGATACTTTTGAGTGTGAGGATGTGTGCATATGTGTGTATGTGTGTTTTTAACAGTGGCTGTTTAAAGTGTTTTTCACAACATGTTTAATAATCAGTGCTTTAAAAAGCAGATGGTGTCTCTGTAAAGTGGGAACTTGGGTCTATGGCATTGGATGTAAATTTTAGGTCATACCATATTGTAATGTCTCACTCTCTGTTGGGGAAGGAGAACCAAACTGGTTTATTTATATGAATTGTGGGAAACTTAAGAAAGATGAAAAACCAACTAACAGGGTAGTGAGGAAAGAGGACTATCATAAAGATGGAAAAACCAGCATCTAAGGTTAGACCTGTGTTTTCATTTCAAATGGGATACAGTATTTTTTTTTTATAAGGAGCCATACTTTTTTTTTAAAGTAATTTGAGATCTGAATGTGATTTCTAATTGTATCAGACGTTAATGTTTTAAAGCTATAACAAAGTTTAAAATTTCTACTTTTTTTTCATTTATTTTAACTGTTCTGTTATCTGTTATCTAAAATTGATGTACGTGGTTGGGAGAAGTTTTGCTTCTCCTGTTAGCATTTGTTTCTATAACCGGAAATAAAATTATATATTAAAGAGATGACACCCAAAAAACAGTGTGAAGTCCTTTGAAATAGTGTATATAAAAAATCCTGGTTCCAGCATTGTAGCATTGGCTTGTAGCAATTTGTTCTAATATTTTGAGTTAGAGCTGCTTATATTGATGATCCAGAAGGTTAAAGTACAACATGATAAAAAATTATTCTCTGTAACTTTCTCTTTGGGTCCTATTACTAGAAAGAGTCAATTTGGTAGAGAAAACTCTCCACATGTGTTCAATCCGAAATCTGTTTCTTGGGCAAACAGTTCTACTTTGGCATAAACATTTATGATATTTACTTTTTGGTTCACTTAACGCTCTTAGATTCTTAGCATTGCCTGGAATTAGTCACTTGAGAAGAGAGCTTTGTTTCATAGACCACTCACTTGCTTTGTGAAATCCCTGAAACTAAATATTTAAAACTTCAAAATGGACATGTAATTCAGTTCTTCACTCCCCACTTCTATTTTTCTCCCCCTTCTCATTTTACTGCCTTTCCAGAGTTGTCCTTAATTCCACTTAATTTGCTGGGATACACGTCTTTATCCCTAATACATCTACATAGATCAGGTATGTAGAGGCCAAATTATTAACACATCTAAACCAATCCTGGTTCAGAAGGTGATGTATCAATGGGTAAAAAAAAAAAAGACTCCTTATAGCTCTTCTTTGCCCCCAGCTTTACAGAAGATTCTGTCAGAATAGGATGAAGACTGATCCGAGATCTGAGATCGATTTTTACTGTCTTCTGTTTTTACACGTAAACAGAGCCATGTAGACTCAAATCCACTAATATGTTGCTAGTTCTGTCCATTTTATGTATTTCTGCTTGTTAAGTTGGCTTTTTTTCTTTTAGTGATCATAGTGTACATGCTCTATATGGTACCTTGAAAAAGTAAATGTTCAAGTATATATATAATTGTAGTAAAGTGGTTTCCTTTATAATTCAGCTGAAACTTGAACTTTTAGTTATTTATTTATACTTTTATTTTAACCATACCTTGAATTTTTTATAGAAATATAGAAATATCAAATATTTCTGATATCAGTCAAGGCCTTCCAGTATTCTTGATGGAATCAATAGCTTACATAGCTAAGTACATTTAATTTGGATTACATTTTTCAAGTTTACCATAACTGAACTTTTAACTACATGTATATTTTGAACTTTTTTCTTACTGTTTTATTTGTAAGATCTATATTATGAGGCTTGATGTGGGGTCAGCAAACTTATCGTACTCCAGGTTTTTCCCTAAGACAAGAGTCAAGATGATAACTGATCTAACTCTAGACCCCTAGTGAGCTCATTTAACTAATTGGCAGTTTAGATTTAGAAAGCAGAGGCAAAATCATTCAGTAGATTTCTGTCTCTGGGATTTAACAATACAGACTTCAAGATTGCCATATGAGTCTTTGGAGGCTTTTCTTTATTCCCTGAGAACTCATTTTACAGCTGTTGGACTCCTGTGTTGGCCAAAAGATGTCTAAATGAATAAAGTAAAACTTCTTGGATAAAAGAAATGAGATTCCTTAACTAGTAAATGGAAGCAAATGACTGTGTCTAATCTCTTTATCTGTATTTACTAAGAGAGAGGCAGCTTGATATCAATAAATATAGAGCTGAACTGAGTCAAGCCCTAAGTTCAAGTCTGTCTCACCTTTGACACATACTGGCTGTGTGACCCTAGGCAATTCACTTATCAACCCTGTAAGACTAAGTTACAGAATAGTCATCTGTCCTCATTGATAGAGGAAGTTTGCTCAGTAGGAATTTCTGCAACAGTGAAATCATATATCCCAAGCAAGATTCATAGAAAATGTTGCATAGGCTATAATTAAGGAAGATGATACCAAATGCAAACCATCACTTGATAGGAATATCATTGGAAATATAAAACAGTATCTGTTATTTGTTACTCCAGTGAAGCCTCATAAATTGCTTAAGTCTTTCCCCTGTTCCGCTGGGGCATGGAAGCCTCAAATCTGCTGGAGGTTTGCTTCCCAGATTAATCTTGTACAGAAGGAAATCCTCAATGACAGGGGCAAACACCTTTGGTGAGCGTCCATTTCCCTCTTGAATGCCTTGCTTGATGCTAATAATTACAAGATCATTGGACAAAGTTCCCTGTAGTTGCATCTATCATGGAACCTTGAACGATTTTAAATGCATGGATTCTTGACCAGATCTGATTCAATCCAGTGATTCAGACTTGAGGTTAGAATTCAATGGGATCCTCATGGACCATAAAATGTAATAAAAATGATTTTGTAACAATGAAAAATCTTATAGAATTCCCAAGGCAGCTATTCCTTCCATCTTTGCATGTATTCATTCTGGTAACCAGTTATGCTATGTTAGAAAAGTATTCCCAGAAGACTGAGCCCCAGAGAGAAAAGAGACCAAAGGACTTCCCTTTCCTCTTAGAGGAACCGTCTACCATTAAAATAATCTTAAGACATCTCTGACCTCATATGCCATACTGGAGGAAGAGCTTAGTAGAAATAATAGAAGGAATGTAAAAAAAAAAATACAAAATGTCCTTTAAAAGAATGGTCAGGAGCAATTCAGAGTATGTCTCCTAATGTAAAAAATCAACCATAAAGACCAGAAATGGCCCCAAGATCAGATACACAGTGTAGATCAGGGTACCACTATTTCCAATCAAAAGTTCAAGTCATTTTTATCAAATTCCTAAGAGTTCATAAGCCTCTTATGAAATCTGTCCTGGGGCCTGAATTGATACTAAGACTCATACCGTACCCACTCAGTTTTCCTTAGTCTACTAGTAAAAAAATTCTTCTCTGACACTCCATAAGAGGAAAGGACACTAAATCCTGACCCTCTATGCTAAGGGGATATCTCTTGTAGGGGGTGGATAAAAAGTCCCTTTCATCTTCATCAAGGGACCCAAGATCACTGCCAGGTTAGCTAAACAGTCATGTTCTAGGTCAGGGATTGGCAAACTGTGGCTCTTTGACCCAATGCCTGGTTTTGTACAGTCATAATCTTAATGATTGACATTTTAAAATAAAATTTTATTGTATTTTAAAATGTAAAAACAATTTTTTAGCTTTGGCTATAGAAAAACAGGCATAGTTTTTGCTGCCCTCTTTTTAAAGTAAATTCTTATTCCATCAGAATTAAAAAAAAAAAGATAATTTCAACTATTCCTATTGTGAAAAGCAAACAATTGTTCTTTCCTCCTGTAGACTCTTTTTAGGAAGGAGTTTTCCATACCGTCTTAGAGAAGAAGAAATGTGCCAGTTAAGGGAAGGCAGAACCATTTCCTTGGGTTGAATAGAGCCTTCTGATGGAGGCATATGCTCAGGCAGCTCCCCATAGAGGATAGAATAAAGAATGGCTGGACAGTGTTAACAGACTATTTCTAAAGGTAATCTAATCTTATCACATAAGTTCTTTAAGACCATATCTAAGAAACCATTGAACTAGGGAGCTTCCCCATTATTAAAATGGTGATGATTTGTCAAAAATATAGCCTTTGAGGATTGGGACACTAAACCCTAATAATGAGAGTCATGATGGTGAAGCCATTCCAATGTTCAACGATACCAACTTCCTGAAAATTGTATGGAAGATGGGAAACTCAACAAATATGATGGTTATGGGTCCTATCTCCTAACTTGATGGTAAAATGAATGTCCCGAATAGAGCCAGTGGTAGAGAGGGGACCATGAAAAAGAATATGTTCTGTTAGGGACCCTGCTGGGGTAGCCAACTTAACTAATACTGTTTTGTAATACCACATTTTTAATAAGCATCAACTATAGTAAGCATAAATCTCTAACCTTTATTTGGAAGACTGTGGTCAGAGAGATTGGGCTACTAGAGATGGCATAGATGGTAGGGAATGTGGGTTCTTCAGAACATGAAAAGGCCAATCATTCCTGAGCTTTCTTTTTAGACTATGAGGGAGCCAAATGGCAACTGCTTATTATGAACTAAATCAAATCATCCAGGTTCTTCCCATCTATAGTATTCCTCAAAACTGAACTAAATGGACTAGGCTAGACTACCTCCAGATTTGATCTCCTTCCTAGTCTCATATGAATCACCATCCAGTCTTCAACTTCTAACTTAAGAATGGCTTAATTTGGCCCAGAGTAGCAAACAGTAGGAAGTGGGGCCTCTGCCCGTCAAACTAAGACCATATGTAGAAGAATTTAAGTCAAGAAAGACTGGAAATACTGAACTCCTTGCCAATAAAAGCAAATTGCTGATATTGCAGCCATGGAAACAAAGGAAAATGCATTATCAAGATCAATAATCCTATGATGCTACTTCACTTGGGGCCTGGATTCCCTTCAGCAATCAGCATGACTTTATTTTATCATAAGTCATTTCGTACCATCTACCTTCTTCACTGGCCACACACTGTCATTATAAGGGAAGTCTGTGCAGCAAAGTATTCTAGCCTACAGCGACTCCATTACTAGAAGAGAATCTTCCATTTTACTTTCTCCATCTCTAACCAATCCAAAATAGTTTAGAATTAACGACATGAGAGAGTTCACACAATCCCCAGAGCTTCCATTTAGTCCTTCCCATAATAATGCGCAGTTACAAATGCTAACTCCCAAGAACCCATAATACCCATCCGTATCCGTGCTACAGTTCCCTCATTGACCATCATAAATGAGACCCAAAGGGATTGTGTACTGATTTCCATCTGAGCACTGGCGCTCCTTCCCTCCTCCAACCCTATGGAAACTTGGACCATTGAGTCCCCTGCTTACTGGCTTTATCATGTAACCTGATTGCCAGTTTCTAGTAGTCCCCCTCATAGAACTTGGGTCTCTCTCCATGTGGAAGAGCCTGACTCTTACATGATCCAGCCCTCACCTTGGAGGTCTTTTCCCAACGGCCTCAAGTCTGCACGTGGGTGGCTCAGACGGAGCAAGCGGAGGAGAGAACAGCCTCTTGGGGTAACAGGCCTTTTGGGAAAGTTCTAAACTGGGGGACTAAACTTAGTCCTGGAATTCCCAGTACAGTATTATGGACGCTTCCATGGCTT
The DNA here is from genome assembly GCF_027887165.1 of Monodelphis domestica. NCBI lineage: Eukaryota > Metazoa > Chordata > Mammalia > Didelphimorphia > Didelphidae > Monodelphis > Monodelphis domestica. Next base: position 212,548,157 of record NC_077233.1, on the reverse strand, counting down.
GGTTCATTTATCTTCCTTTCAAAGCTCCTTACGTGAGCTGCCCACCTAATATGACCGAGGGCCTGGCACTTCTTATCATCTGCAGTTGTGGATCCCTTTGTGTATCCTTAGCTTTGTTGGCTCAGAAAACTGCTGAGGTTGCCCTAGTTTTCCTGCTCAGGCCTGTATATTGGTCTGATGGGGGAAAGGACCATACTACGGCCTGATGGCATTCTGATAGGACTCTGCCCCCAAAGTGGGATCTAAATGCACCAACTGTAAGCAGAGGGAAGGAGGGGGAGGGGTCGGTTATGGGAAGTGCCTTCTCCCTTACTACCCCTCCCATATATATACACAAAGAAATTCATCATTTGGTGGCCAAATTTGAAGAGTCTAAACAAAGGGAGATTCTCATCAAGGGTCTAAAATGGTTCCTTGGTGAGGATAATTGATAGACAGCCTCAGGTTTTCTTTCTAGAGGGGTCATTCAGTTCTGTCTCTTTGGGATCCCATTTGAGGTTGTCTTGGTGAAGTGACCTGAGTGGCTGCCATTTCCTTGTCCAGCTTATCTGACAGATGAGCGACTGAGGCAAACAGAATTAAGTGACTTGCCCAGGGTCACTGAGCTAGTAAGTGTCTAAGACCAGATTTGAATTTAGGAAGATGAGGCTTCCTGATTCCAGACCTGGCACTTTATTCACTGTACCACCTAGTTGCCTTTGGGGTACCTACTTCCAATTTTCATATTCTTTTTAACTTTTATTCTCTTACCTTAATATCCCTGATCTCACCCAGCTTAAGCATATTATCTAACATTCTCTGGGACAAAGATTTTACTTCACTCCTATAGCCCATCCGTCTCATCCTCATGTATTAAGACTGCCTTTATTCGATTCAATAAGGTAAAGCTTAAAGATCAGAAAGCTCAGTCAACTCTATCTCTACTGATACCTGTGCAAGGACAATTTATCTTTACTTTCTTTAATATTAGTGATCTGGCTTTTAAAGCCACTAATAGCCAAGAAATATTTAATTTTGCTTTTTTTCCACTTTTCTAGTCAAACTCCGTAAGTATTCTTTTCACTAATCCTAGATGCAGAAGAGGATAAGTACAGAGTACTTATCGTGAAGCGGAATGCCCATATACCCTTAACAGTGCTAAAGTCACAAGATACCAAAACTTTGTGTCTAGCTCTCCAGTTACCCAAAGGTTTTTTTCCCTTACATCATTCTTTTCCCACTTGAGTGAATTTAATCACAAAGTTGTTATAAACAACCTTTATGCCAAATATTTGGGACCAAAATTAACTCATTCAGATCCAGTGAATAATTCAAGTCTGGGATTAGAATCAGAGTGCAATGAGACAATCATGAATCCAAAAAATGCAATAAAAATGACTTTACTAAAAAAGAATAAAAAAGGTATATTCCTAAATTTAAGAAAATAGTAATTCAGATCTAAATAGCTAGTCTCTTCCACCTCCATATTTACTGGCCTTGCTAGGTCGGAACGTTGTTCCCACTGAACAGTAGAAATCTTAGACACCAACTCCTCATAGGCTGGGCTTTTTTTGCTTTAAGTGTTGGAGAAAACTGAATGGCCTTGAAAGGCCCCTTGAAAGGACCAGTTCAACCTACGTAAAACATAAAACTAGTCATTCCCACCACAGCTTGCAAATCGTCATAGTTGGAAGACAGCATTTTCTACTGAGTTGCTTGTTTATAATTAAGCTCCTCAGATTATAAAGGCTTTTCAGTGAGATCCTTGATACTCAAAAGAGATTAGTTTAATAATTTTTACAGAATAACATGTTATTTTTGCCTTTGTATTCTCATATGCTTAGCATGCTTAGCATTAGTATGCTTAGCATAGTAACTCATAGGCACTTAATAAGTGCTAGTTGACTGACTGAAAAACTTAATGGATGGAAAATGCTTCTTGTTCAGGCTGATATGGGTCAATCCTAGTATGTCAGTACATAAATATGTGCCAGCCATTACAGATAGACCAAGAACTGGACAGATGGAAGAAGCAGCCTGGTTAGTATTTGGAAGAATGTATAATAATGTTTTTTAAATAATTACATGGTAGTTCTGGCACAAAGACTCAACTCCACACAAATGAGCTTCCACTAATGAATGCTAAAAGGTTTGGGATCTTAGAACATCAAACTCTCTAAGAAATTAAAGTTAAGATTTGTTTAACAACTCTTACAAGAATAAGTAACTCCCTTTCTTTGGCCTTTTTTTTAGATCTTCAGTGCTTAGCACAGTGCCTTGTACCTAGTTGGCACCATTTACTGACTAGTGACTGAAAACTGCAGTTGAAACAGAGAAATGAAAAAAAAAAACCTGTATTGAATTAAAGTAAGCAGCATGCTAACAATTATAATCTATGTTCAAGTAGTTATGTTTGGGATAGATTGTTAAGGAAACTAAGATTAGAAATGGAGGTGAGACAGTCATGTAGCAAGCGTGAAGAATGGTCAATCCGCTAGAGCATTCTACTGGTACTCTTGAAATCATGTACAAATAGCTAGAGAAAGGCCTCAAGCAGTTTGGGCAGATCCTTCATGGAGAATTCATGGAAGAACCTGGACAAGAGCTACATATAATTAAAGAACTATGATTAAATAAGAGAAGCAAAAGTCAGTTCAGAAAAGTAGGTGGGAGGTAGACTATCATGAGTTTTAATGGCAGCTAACAGCTTGTCCACAGAGAGATGTCTAAGCTGTCTCCCCTCCCTCATTTTTCATCACTGCCTCTCTAAAAGTTCATCATTATAGAAACCAAGGAAGTGACTTTTAGATAAAATGGTTTCCTATATTAGGAGGCCTAGAGTAACTTGTTAGTGAAATATTATTTAAATACTCCAGGTTTTTATTTTTTTTAAGAGTAGCACTAGCTACTCAGTTAGGTTGTCTGGCTGGAAAATGTTATAATGCCTCAGAGTACTAGAAAAATTGATTATCTTACATCAGAAGAAAATGTTAAAGCCTTGCTCTTGAGACCAATTAAAAACAGCGACTGACAACCTGAAAATCATTTTTTGTGCTTCATTTTAGTTTCACATAGAATATTTACTTGCCTACAAGAATCCTAATTTAAAGTATACTTGTTACAATCTAGGTTGGGGAACATATTTGAATGCTGAAGCATCTTCCTAGGCTTTGAATTTGCCAATAAACATTTATTTATTTAGTAAACCCTTACCTTCTGTCTTAGAATGGATATTAAGTATCTGTTTAAAGGGAGAAGAACAATAAGGGCTAAGTAATTCAGGTTAAGTGACTTGCTCAGGGTCACATAGCTAGTAAGTGTCTAAGGCTAGAGTTGAACCCCAGATCTCTCATCTTCAGGCCTGGTTCTCTGTCTACTAAGCCACTTAGTTGCCCCATCAATAAGCACTTATGAAGCACTGTTAAAATCACTGAGGATATAAAGAAAGACAAAAAAAAAACACCCAAAACAAATAAACCCAGTTTCACTTCTCTCAAGCTGCTCACCATAGTGGGGAAGACAAGTTGCAAACTGTTGTGTTGGAGAATTCTCTAACCCTCTTGGGAGAGGCAGACAAGTCAGCTGGGGTCTGATGACGAAGGTCAAAGATAGCCAAACTGAAAGAGATTTATTAGCATGCTAAGGAATCTGCTCTTGCTGACAGCAAATTCCTAAGAGTATAGATTTGGTTTTTATTATCTTTCAGGCCCACTTAGAATATACCATTAATCAGTAGCATTCTGAAATAGAGAAATAATGCATTTCATAGGAGGAGAGGTAGAAAAAAAGAGGTATTAATCAATGGAGAAAAAGGGAGTAGTTGGAATGCAGGTGGCAAGATTTGTTATCAAAATAAAAATAAAACATTCCTTGTTCAAGGGCAGGTGACCAGGAGAAGAGAACAGTTCTACAATTGGGAAAGCAGCCTTTTTAGAAAAACTGCAGGGTCTCTTATCCAAGGGCAGTTAAGTCCACCCACAAGGTTGAATGAGATCACATATGCTTTATCATGTCCTTGCTTAGAGGTGGGGGCTTTCTAATACTAGGCCACCAGGTGATTTGGGATATTTGTTGTTAGTCCATCCAGATGTTGTAAAATAATTGTGGTTCCTATTTTCTCCTCACATTACATGTTTTATAGATAGCTCAGAGGATTGAGATGGGAAGTCCTAGGTTCAAATCTAGCCTCAGACACTTCCTAGCTGTGTGACCCTGGGCAAGTCACTTAACCCACTGCCTAGCCCTTACTGCTCTTCTGCTTTGGAACCAACATATGCACTACTGATTCTAAGACAGAAGGTAAGGGTTTAAAAACATCGAAGGTAGGAAAAAGGCAGGTCATGAGGGCTTTAAAAGCAAAGCAGAACCTGAAAGTGATATGGAGCCACTGGAATTTCTGGAAGGGTGCCAGGATCAGGCACCCTTCAAATTAATCTTTTGAAAGATTAATTTGGCACCTGAGTGAAAGTCTGGGAAGAGATTTGAAGCAGGGAGACTGGCCAGCAGGCTACTGCAATAGTCCAGACGTGAGAAGATTGATTAGAACCTGCACCAGAGTATAGGCAGTCAGAGGAGAAAAGGGAGCATATGCAAGAGATAGTACTGAGGTAAAATCGATTGGATTTGGAAAGTGATAGGTTGAGGATGACACCAAAGTTGCAAGACTGAAGGTGATGCCCTAAACAGTAGGAATTTAGAATTTAGAATGTAGGGAAGGTTTGGGGAAACTGTGACAATGACAAGACCTCAGCTCGTCCTCTGAAAGGCTCTCTCATTTTCAGTCAATTAGGATGGAGACATAAAAGGCTCAAACTGCACAGGTTCAGCCCAGCTGGACTGGGGAAGGCCGACCCGAGGCGTGGTCTGGGAGGAGGGGCCAAGGCCAGGCCAGAGTATTCTCCGACGGAAACCCCTGCAAGTCGGAACGCATTTTTTTTCCTAAGGTTCTGTCCAGGTAACAACAACACCGGCGACGTGACGCAGAAAGACGAGCCACGGGCCAAGCTAATCTCCCGGAAGCAGCCTACGGCCTCTAGTACTTCATGGAAGTCAGTATTCGTCTCGGTTCAGGGTGCACATGCGCATTTGCGCTCCACGTGACAAGCAGGAGCCAGCTTCTTCCACGCCCCTAAAACTGAGGGGTCCCCGCCTTCATTCCCTCCGGCACGCGATTGGTTCTCACAAGATTTTTCCTCTTCCGGCAGAAACGATCCATGGGACTTAGAGTCTTCCGCTTGGTGTCTGGGCGGGGAGGTAGGGTCTTTAAACCGGCAACAGGATGTTCACCGCGGGAACGGAGAGCTTCCTCCGCCAAGCGAGGTGCGGGACTGGGGATCGCCCCTCGGTAGGAAGGAGTTTGGGGCCCCCGGGCTTTCTGCCTCGGGATCTCCCCTTGCGCTGGAGGCTTCGCGGGAAGCCCCGCCGGGGATAGGCACTCCTCGTCGACCCCGGGAGAGGGAAGTATGGTAGGGGTAGGGGAGGAGTCTCTAGTCCACTTCACGGAATGAAAGTGCTGTTGACTCCGCCCCTAATCCCTGTTGCTGTCATAGTGCTTTTAAATAAAAGAAACCCTGATCGCTGAAATCTTCAAGTATTTCCCCAGAAACACATTAAATCAATCTGGGGTCAGTCACAATCTAATTCTAGCATAGGACTAAGTGGATGAAAAGGTTACTGAGCATGTGAGGCAAAACTTAGCAAGTCTCCTGAGGTCAGAAAGTCGGTGTGTTGAAGTATTTGAACCCAGGTTTAGCCATTCTACTAGACTTTCTTTCTGCATCTACGAGTTTCCAGGCTATACTAGCTAGAAATCTTCGTAATCTTAAACTCGATTTACGTAAAACCAAACTCAATCATTTAATTTTTGGTGGTGTGAATTTTTAGTTCTGTTTTAATTTTTTCTGAACAGTGTAAAGGAGCCCTGAAGAAGTATTAGAGAATAGTTTGTTATAACAAGTTAAAGTGCTGTGGAAAAGCAACTTTTTTTTTTTTGGTTTGTTTTTTGTCCGCCTTTGATATCAGTGTAGGGAGCACATGACTTAGAAATATACTCTCCTTCAATGCAGATATGTAATTTATCAGTAACTTCTGGTCTTGGGACTCTACTTGAGACTCAGAGAAGATCAGTGATTTGTTCAAGTGACACACCTAGTATATGTTAAAGTTAGAACTTTTTACTTCAATTCTTTTGGATTTCAAGGGTATCCCTTCCTAGCATTTATATAGTCCTTTAAAGTTTGGAAAGTACAATATTATATTGTTTTGTTCTCACAACAGCCCTGAGAGGCAGATGTTATTATTAATCCCATTTTAGAAACGAGAAAACCGAGGAGAAAAGAGAAGTAACTTTTTTAGTATCATTTGGGGGTTGTTCAAGTTAAGACTTGAACTCTGTTCAACCATACCCCTGTTTGAACTGGTCCACCTAACCTCTATTCTTGGTCCACTACATCTCAGCTGCCTTGGAAAAAGTCATTAAGGAAACCAAAGTTAATATTCTTCTTTTTTTTTTTTTGTAAGAACAGATTTATTTAGCTTGTTACACTATTGAGGAGATAACTTTGCCTTGTGCCATGGAGTCACTTCAAAAAATTAAGCATCTGGATCCCAAATATCTTTAGTGTCCCTTAATTACTTATTATGATTCTTTTACTTATTCATTAATCTTCCAAAATTTCTTAATCTGAGGCTCTTTGAACTTTTTTTATTCAAAAATATTTTATTTTCCCAATTACACATAACAATTTTCAATATACTGTTTTATAGAATTATATCCAAATATATCCAAACTCCCTTCTACCCTCCCCTTCCCACTCTCAGGGAGATGATAAACATATTGCTTATTGTAAGAGAATACTTATTTAAAACCAAAACTACAGAATAAACCCTAAATAAACTAATGGGAAAAACAGTATGCTTTGATCTGCATTCAGACCCCAAAGGATAGCATTCTTTGTCAAATATGTAGCTGTGAACTTATTTTTTTAAAAAATATTTTGACAACTCTTTCAATATAATTGATTGGTTTCGTTTGCAGTCCTTTTAATTTTATACCATTTAAGATTATTATTCTGAAAAAGGGTCTGTGCACTTCACCAGACTGCCCAAGGGGGTCCAGGAGAAGAAAAAAGTTAACCACTACTGTAAATCATCCAATAAGAGTTTTAATTGAATGATAAATGTTTCCAGGCAGTATTTTGCTCTAGCCACTATGTAAAATGATACTTTCTTATAATTGTTTAAAAATACCCTCTAAAGCTCAGCTTTTAAGTTACAGTAGTATCCTCTCAGCCATCATCTTTTCTGATTGAAGATCCTTTTTCTTATCATAGCTTCTTCATTCCTTTGATTATTATGATCATTTGGAATCGATTCTCTTTTGTCATGCTTTTTGACCAGAATTGTAGTGTTACAGGTATAGTTACATGGGAATATGGGGGAAGCTGGACAAAGTGGAGGGGAATAAAATGATGATTTTTGACTTATATTCACTTTTGGCTTCTGTATGGTGGACCGTAGATAGCAGTCTAAATATCTTTTCTGGACAGTAACTGAGGCTTTGAATTATTTTTTATTAAATATACTATCCTACACTTAATATATAAGTGTAGGATAATATAAGGTGAATTTTTACTTGTTTATACTGTTTAACAATTTGTTTATTAGCCATTTCTCAGTTGATGAGCATTGGCTTTGTTTCCAGTTTTTTGCTATAATGAAAACTGACATAATTGCTATAAATATTTTGGTGTGTATATGGAACCTTTTTTCTTATCTGTGGTCTCCTTGGGATATTGTATACCTGGCATGGAATCTCTGGGTTGAAGGATATAGACATTTTAGTTCCTTTATATGCATAATTCTGAATTACTTTCTAAAATGGTTGTACTGATTCACAGAAAAAATATCTCACCTGGCTGCACCACTTGGGACTTGTCTTAATGTTCCTGCCATGTTCTCCATATCCATTTGCCTTCCCAGGCTGCCCTCAACTCCATCCCCTTTTCAGTTTTTTTCTTATGTGTTATCTTTTCTCCCATTAGATTATAAGCACCTTGAAGACAGGGACTCCTTTCATACTTATCTCCCCAGTGCTTAGAGTTAGCACAGTGCTTTGCACATAATAGGCATTTAGTAAAATATTTATTGCCATTCTCTATGGCAAATAAACTGACTCATTTTGCTGTTGTATGCCAAACACTGTACTAAGTGCTGAGGAGGCAAAAAAGAAACAGTTTTATCTCTTGAGTTTACCCTAATTTGAGGAAATGACATGTATAAAAAGAACTTCAAGGCTGAAATTGACCTAAGATAGTAAAGCTCAGGGATCTTTAGGGTATACTACTACATCATATGACAGTGCCTAAGGGCCTGGAGAGCACAGGAGTAGAACAGATAGATGTTAAGGCTTGGAGGACTTGGGTGCAGTGGCTGGGCAGAAATTAAGGCCTAGTGGAAGGCTTGTAATTGGTTGGTGACTCCAAAGTAATCCAGGAGGTTTGAAGAGCCATATTCTTCTACCATGGGTTCTAGGTAGCCTAGTTTTGAGGGGGGGTTGAAGATAAAACAAGGGGGAAGAGCCCCTGCTACTTGTTTTCCCATCCTATGGGGTTTGGGCAGCTTTTGGGAAAAACGTGACAAAACAATCACTGCTTAATATTTTTTGGTGCGATATCTTGTAAGAAAATTGGAAAATCGAGATACATTTCCTTCAGGGATTCCTCATAACCACAGCTTATTTCCTCTAAGAACTGTAATAAATAAATGAGATATTGGCATAGATGAGTTAGCGCTTGCCATTTGTAAGGTGTAAAAAAAAAAAAAAGAGTAGAAGACCTGGATCATTCCTGCCAATGATACACATTGCAACCAAATCATTCCTACTTGTCCTATGGAACTGTTGTCGCTATCCTCCCATAAATTCACCTTAAGAGGCCTGTTTTTAAGCTACTGTGAGGCATGTTTGCTCCCAAGCTTCATTTTCGATACTAGAAACAGCTCTGGATATAGAGAAAACTACCTGACCTATAACTGAGTGGCTTGTCAGATATCTGGTTAGAATGTGAAAACAGACCCCATTAAGAAATTCTTACAAATTCTCTTTACTGAATGTCTGGTAGTCTTTACCCATTATTTTTGATTCCACAAACTTCTATCACTAAACCTAATTTCTGCCAAACTGCTCTTCTTTTGTTTTTTTTTAAACCCTTTCCTTCTGTCTTAGAATCAATATTGTGTTCTGAGGCAGAAGAAAAATAAGGGCTAGGCAATGGAGATTAAGTGACTTGCCCAGAGTCACACAGCTAGGAAATTTTTGAGGTCAAATTTGAACCTAGAATCTCATGTCTAGGCCTGGCTTTCAATCCACTGAGCCACCTAGCTGCCCTTGCTTTTCTTTTCTTTTTCTTTCTTTCTTTTTTTTTTTGGCAGCAGTTTTTATCAAATAGGGAGTTTTTCCCTAGAAAAGTTATGTTTTCTGCTTTATCAAAACTGGATTACTTAGTTCTCTTGTTTCTGACTTTTCTCTAATCTGTTCTCTTGACCTATGTTTTTTAACCAATATTAGATAGTCTTGATGACTGCTACTTTTATAATTTATTTTGAGATGTAGGAGTGCAATTTCCTCTTAGTCTTTACTTTTTTTCATCATTTCACTTGACATTTTAGATCTTTTGTTTTTCCAAATGAATTTTATTATTTTATCAAGCTGTGTAAAGTGTCCTCTTGGTAATTTGGTTAGTGTATTAAAAGTACAAATTTCATTATATTGACATGCTCATGGCTACATGAGCACTGACTATCCCTCCAGCTATTTTGATTATTAAGGAGTACTTTGTAATTGAATCTATATGTCTTTTGCATGCTTTATTTAGGAGGTTGATCCTCAGATTTTATGAATTTTGTAATTATTTGGAATGGTAATTTCCTGTCTATTATTGCTTCTTGTACTTTGTTATATATTTTATATATGTATATGTGTGTGTTTATATATATGTATATATATATATATATATATATGTGTGTATGTTGATTTTTTGAGGATTTGTTTTGTAGCCTAAAACTTTGCTGAAGTTATTGTCTCTATTAGTATGTTTGCTGATTCCCAGGAGTTTTCCAAGTAAACCAAGATAGTTTTATCTGCTCTTTACTATCTTTTAATTCCTTTCTCTTGTCTTATTGCTAATATTGCTAATACCACATCAATTAGCGGTGGGGAAAGTGAGCATCCTTGCTTCCCTATTGTGTTTACTGGAAGGGGTTCTAGTGTATCCCTATTGAATATGTTTGCTTTTGGTTTTAGATATTGTTTTTTATGATATTTTTAAAAGGTCCCTCTATGCTTCAACTTCTAGAGTTTTTAACATTAAAAATGTGTTGAACTTTGTCATTGGCTTTTTTCTGCATCTCTCCAGATTTTCATTTGGTTTAGATTATGATTAATTATATTTTCCTAGTGTTGAGCCATCTTATATTCCTGCTATAAATCCTACTTGAACATAATGAATGATTTCCTGGATAAGTACTATAATCTGTTTAATAGGATTCTGTCCAAAATTTTTGAATCAGTATTCATTAGTGATACTGGTTTTCTTTCCGTATTTCATTTATTCCTGGTTTAGTTATTAAAACTATACTTGTTTCATAAAAGGATTCTAGTAGTTCTTTCATAATATTTGAGAATAATTTGTGCATTATGAGTACTAATTGCCCTTTAAAAGTTTGATACAATCCTGTGAATCTTGTTAGGTGCAGGAGGTTTGTTCTTTAGTAGGGCTTTTAAAAAATATATCTACTTGTAAATTTTATATATTTACATGCCTTTCTTTTTCCAAGATTAGACTATTTAAGATCTCTTTTTGTTTTTTTTATAGTTTGTGTATTTTATATTTCTGAAGAAATGTTTCTAATTATTTTGTGTTTTCAAATTTGTGCATAGGGAGTTCTGATTATTCTTTTTATTTCTAGTGGCTTTATTGTAATTTTACCTTGCTCATTTGTTTTACTTAACTAGTCGTGAAAATTTATTGTGCTTTCTTCAAAAAAAGTGCTTGGTCATTTTTTATTTATGGTACCTATACCTGGTTTTATGATATTGTATTGAGTTTATTCTTTTTTAAAATGCAAGCTTTATGTAAGAGATTTATGATTTCATGTACAATTTTTCAGTACTCCTGTATCTATGGAAATGCTTATATTTGATATTTGTCAAGTGTGAAATAACAAAAAAATTAAAATTAAAAGAAAATGTAAGGGTTTCTGTAGGTATTTACTGTTTTATGTGATATTCTCCCATTTTTTCTAATTAAAACCACCACTTAATTTTCCTTTTCTAAAACTGAACAATCAAGTGATGATTTTACTTTTTTGTTTTTCCTGCCCTATCAAAGGATTGAACTTAAGCTATTTTAATAATGGTTGTCTCATAAATATTTCCTTTACCAGTTCTTGTCTTCTACTCAACACTAAGTCTACTGTATTTCCTTTCCTTTTAGAATTCAAAACTACTTATGTGATCTAGAAACAAATTTCATATACCACCTCAAAAAAACTTTAAAAAAAATTACAGATTCAATACCTGTATTAACTTAGAAAAATCATTTTGTCCCACTGGACCTTAGATTTGTCACCTATAAAATGGGATGAGGGAAGGGGGAATACTCTTAAGGGAGTTGGCTGGGTAAGCCATTGCCAAATCCTGTACTATAAAATTAGGGCTAATTGAAAATTTTCTATTTTACTTTAAATAATGTTACAAAAAATATAATTCCCTAAAATAGTCCTATCTTAAATTTAAATGAATAAGTTCAGAAATTGATGGCAAACTTAAAGAAGCTTTGCATCCTTGAAAAGAATCTTCTACCCTTGAGAAAAAAGGCAACTGGTCTTAGAATTTGTTTTAGTTTTTTATAAATTAAATTATATTATATATTACATATATAATATATATTTATTATAAAAACAAAATATAAAAATTAGTTTAGTTAGAATTTGAGTGTCACCCTAAAAAATGTATGGAAGAAGACATTTTATTTTTTCAAATTCATTATCATAATGTAATCCTCTAAATCAGTGTGGTCTAAATTAATGAGGAATTAACTGTAAATAGCCCCTAATAAGTTAAATCGTGGTTTCCCAGCCAAAATACATATTGTGAAATTTGTTAAATGGGCCAGTTAGGAAAGACAGTTCAAGACAATCAGTCATCATGGAAACAATGGTTTCATTGTAGATGTATTTGACTTTGTGTTTTATTAGAGAGTTGATATATTATAGCTATTCAGGTCAACATTTTTGTATGATTTGATTGAATTCTTAACCTATTACCATCTTTTTTTCTTTCTAGGGAGATTCAGGATCAGGAACTGAAGAAATTCTGTTTGCGTATAACAGGATTACTTCAGAAGGAAGACTTAGGAAATGAGACCATTGATTGTTTGCAAAGACTTTTCCTCATTGTCTCAGCCACAAAATATTATAGGAAGTGAGTGAAAAAAGTTTATTCTTCCTACATCACCAGATAATGTATAGAGCATCGTTTGATCTCGCTGCTGTCAAGTTATACAACCCTTAAATAAATTATTTTTCTTTCCCTCTTAAGTCTGTTGGAGCAACACCACATAAGTCATTTCTTCTAGTATTTGAAGTTGGCTGTTATATTTCTCCATAGTCCTCTCTTTTCCATTCTAAATCCACTGTTATTTCAAATATCCTTTCATATGATGCTTTCTAGAAACTTTGTCATCATGCATGCCCTTAAGTGGCACCTAGGATTGAACATTATAACCTAGACAAGAATATGCTTACAACAGAAGTTATTTCCTCTGATGTGGACATATTTCTATCACTAAAGTACTATACTTTTAGTGATATAGTCTAAGATTGTATCAGCTTTTTTAGAAACCACACAGTTAGTTCATAGTAAACTTATGGTCAACTCAAATCCCTACAATATTTGTCAAGATTCCTTATAATGTGGTAGTTTCACACTAAATGGCTAGAGTCTTTTTGTAGTGGAGCAAAAATAAAAGTGACTAACTTTAAACGTTGAGGTCAAACTTTTTCTTGGTACAAGGGAAAAGAAAGGGAATATACATTTATATAGTACCTACCCTGTGCCAGGCTGTATGCTACGTCCTTTATACAGCCATCTCATTTAAGCTTCAGCTGCAAAGTAGGTGCTATTAAATCCCCATTTTACATTTGAGAGACATTTGAGTTTCCAGGCAGGCTTTTGTTTTTAGTGAATTACTTCTCTTAAAAGTGACCTATTTCTTCTCCTCAACTAATGTAGTATATTGAGTGATCAAGAATCTTTAGTCTGTGAAAGTCATATAAAATAATGATCCAAAGGATCATAACCAGGGGCTCAGTTTGTGATGTAGGCTAGTATTCAAGTTCTCTGAAATACAAAATACACTTTATTTAAGTTTCACTTTGACTGGTTATGTTTTTACAGACTTGAAAAGAAATTTGTGGAACTATTGTTATCAGCAATGTATTTCCCCAAGTCCCCTGAGCAGGTTCAGGTTCTCTGTGCTGCCATCCTAAGAGAAATATCACCTTCTGAAGACTTGACATTGTTTTATGACCACATCCAAAACACAAAGCTGTTAAGCCTGATGTCATCAGTCCTATTGGCTCAGGTAACTTGAACTTCTGTTGCTGCCTATCTTTCTGGGTCCAATCCCTTTTCCTTGATATATTTTGTTCCATTTTATTTTAGAGCACAGGATGGGAAGTTAGGTTTTCGTCTCTGCCTATGCCATTAGTTATGAAATCTCTTGCCCTTCCCACTGCTATGAAATCAGTATTTCTGTTTGCTGGAGAGTTGCTTGAGAATTAATGAGGTAATATTGTCTGTGTAGCTTTTGGAGGATCCCTGAAGGAAGGTATGAAGCACCTATAAATTGGTGGTGTACTGCCTATGACAACACTGAATCTTAGAACTAGAAAACTCCCATAAATTAGCAAGGCTAGTTCTGTAGATTTTTCCAAACCAGAAATTGCTTAATGTTAGCAGTAATCCCCATAATAGTGGGACATTTTTTATTTCAAAGGTGTTCATAATGTTATGAATCATATAAGAAGGGCTATAACTTAAGTTTTTGGTGGGGCCATTTAAAAACCCTAATTTTCGTGTGTAATGAGTATATATCAAAATTTCAATATTAAAATAAACTATTAGCATGACTTAAAGTGAATTCATCAGCGATTCCCTTGCATAACATCTAAGTTATTTAATTTACTTATGATAATATTCTTTCTTAATACTTCTTTTTTTTAAACCCTTGCCTTCCGCCTTAGAACCAATACTACATACATGGCAGAAGAGTGGTAAAGGCTGGGCTATGGGGGTTAAGTGACTTGTCCAGGATCATATAGCTAGGAAGTGTCTGAGACCAGATTTGAACCTGGAACCCCTGAGCTACCCAACTGCCCCCACTTTCTTAATACTTATAAGAAAATGTTTAAACTTTCATTTTATGGAGTCATTTAAAGTACTTTAAAAGTGGTCTCTTAATCTTTTCCTCTGGCACCTTTCCCCTAAAAGATCAACTCTTAGATTCAGTGAGCCATACAGATAGATGACTGCTTCCAGGAATAGTGCACTGCTACTTGCACTGCACAGAAAAGGCTAGAAATAGATAGGATTTTAGAAGGGGTTTTGGAAAAGGGCCCTTATTAAGGGACTTTGGGATGTGATTCAAATACCTACTTAGGAGAAAAACTATTGTTACAGCAGGTGGCGCCAGAGGTTAACACTTGCCAAGAAAGACCAAAATGAATTTTACTTGGGAAAACAGGAGGTATAATCGCTCCCTAATGTGAAAGTGATTTCAGATCCATTTGGGACTCAGTACTACTAAATTCTTTTTTGAGCCACGTGCACTGTGCTTCTTCTTAAGCGTGTCTAAATCACTTGGCAAACTGGCCCTGAAGAAGGCAGGGGGAGATCATACAGTTAGAATGATACTCTAGACTTGTTTCTAGGTTTGAATTGTGATTATCTACAACTGTGTGTGTAAATAGAGTACTTCATTGATTGTTTTGTTATTTCCTTTTCCAGGTTTTAAAGCCATTTTGTTTTTTAAAATAGTGCATTTCTGTAATTAAAACAAAAAGCCCTCAAAGCTATGACACTCTGATTAACTTTGTTTTTTAACCCCAGGACCTTAGTATAACTTTGCATTTAGTCTCTGTTAATTTAGATTTATTATGCTTTCATCCAGGTTCCTCTTTTATGACTCAACAAGCTCTTTTCATGTTACCAAGGCTAAAACTAGCCAGGCAGAAAGGCAGGCAGTTTATCTTCCTTCAGGATTAGCAGTTCTTTTTAAAAAACTTTATCCAGCCTACTTAGAATTTCTTAAAGTTTGATAGCTAAAGGAATAAATAAGAAGGTGGTATGTGTGGAATATATTATATATGCTGGGAGGGAAGATAGATTTCATTACTCTTCACCAATTTTTTCCTTCTTTTCAGTTTCTCTTGATGAAAGCAGTGGGCTTTTATATTTCTATGTTCTTTAATGTAGCCTCATTAAATCTTTGCATTTAAGGCATTTTCGAAAATTAAAAGCATTGATGGGCAGGACATAGATAATGACATAGGTCTCTAAAGTGGCTTCTCTGAAATGTCACTTCACTGATTTTTGTTGTCATAGTTTGGGCTTTGGTGCAAGAAGACTGCAGCCTTCTGGTGTTAACTTTTGAAGCATTTGACATCTATCTTTTTATGGAGCTAAAAGTCACACTTGATCTAAATTCAGTATGATTCCAACTTTGGCTTTCATTTCCAACAGCATCTAAAATGGATAGCATCTCAAATCCTATCTTAGACTTATTTGGCCCCAGGTATAGCCTTTACAATACCTTATCCTCAGGCTATTCTTTGGAATTACTCCATGAAATCATTAAATTTGTTCTGCTAACTGTGCTCTTAGTGCCTAACAAAGATAGAATCCTATTTCTTGCCATCGAGACACCAGAGCTACCACTGGTGACTACTTTCCACCGAGAATTACAATTGCCTTCAAATGCAAAATAGCACCAAATTGCTATTGTATATCTTTTCCAACAGCTATCTTTTCTTTGGGGTAGCTTTCTTAACAAACAGTGAGATGACTCCATTGATAGAGCTGGGACAGTGAGATGTGTGACCTTCCTGCTTACCCTTTGCAGCCTGGATTATTATTCAGTGAGAAGTGATCCCTTTTGGACTTCTGTTTTTCATGAGTGTTAATTGCTGGTCCTTTTCTCCCTGTGGCCTGTTGTTTTATGATGCTGTAGTTATCTTGCAGAGAAGGTCTTGAGGGACATATATGTTTACCATAATGATATAGGCAGTTTCCTTAAAGGATAGGAAGATAGGAAGATATGTGAAGCCATGGAGACTGGGAAGTACATCTTCTTTTAATTTGTGTTTGATTTAAAGGGCAATAAAAGGGATGAGGTCAGAGATGTGGGGCTGCGTGTTACAAAAATCCTTGAAAGTCGACAGCCTGAGGGACAGAGTTTAAGATATCTTCTGCCTGTCTTGTCAAAGGTCATTACCCTCTCACCAAAAGTCCTCAAGGAAGGTAAAAATGGATGCTTTCTGTGCTGACACTTTTCCTTTAATGATTTTTTGTTGCTGGTTTTCATAGAGTACTAGAGGAAAGCTGCTGTTGATCTGAACCCTTTTAGAAAAAACTTCTAGGTTATCAAATAAGTCATATAGAGCACCAAAGAATATAAATTAGTTGATGTTTTAAAAGACACTCTTTAATAGTCTTTTGACTTGTGCCATTTTAAGGGAAGGATGTGAAAACTCAGAAAAGGTTGATTGTCATTTGATCGCCAGTTTGAAATAGTTGTTTTCCTTTTTTTTTTCTTAAACCCTTACCTTCTTGTCTTGGAATCAATACTGTGTATTGGTTCCAAGGCAGAAGAGTGGAAAGGGCTAGGCAATGGGGGTGAAGTGACTTGCCCAGGGTCACACAGCTGGGAAGTGTCTGAGGTCACATCTGAACCCAGGACCTCCCATCTCTAAGCCTGGCTCTCAATCCATTGAGCTACCCAGCTGCCCCCAGTTGTTTTCCTTTTGAGAATAGTTTTTAACATTCTGGTTTATCTCAGAAATCCCTTTTAAATATAAAATTATTATATAACTGATAGATTTCCTCTGCTTTTCCTCCCTCTGCCCCAACCCTGGTAGACCAGATAAATCTCCTTAACAAAAGGCTTATTGACTGGCTTCGTTATGCAAGTATCCAACAAGGAGTTGCACAGATATCTGGGGGCTTCTTCTCCAATCCCAGGGCAAGACAGGTAGGTAATTGTGCTTTCAGAGTCTAGATGTCTGATCATTTAATAACCATGGGAACATCTCTTATTTCTTCCCTTTATGAGTCCCTGAGCCCAGGCTGCTTAGGATAGCCTTGTTTTATTAAGTTCAAATTTTTAGCTTTTTAAACTGATAGAGATTATATTTGTCTATCATTTTATCTTGCCAGTGTTCTAGAGATGATGTATTGTCACTGAGCCTTAGTAACCTAGACATATAAATACCAGTTATAACTCTAGATTGTATTTTAAATCCCCACCAACAACATGCTTTCTTTTTGGCTCTGGACCCTATGGGCCAGTGACAATTGTTATCACTATTGTATTTGGAAGGCAGTTTGTAAATATCATCTTTCTTATCCATGCCTAGAAGATGAATGACAAAAAGATAGGGATTTAATAATGAGAATAAGGGCACAGAATTTTTTCCTTGCACAACTGAAGATTCTGTTACTTCCATTCTTGCTTTCATGCTGCTCTAGGACTATGCCTTTTTAGATATTTTTATGTCTATTAGCATATAATCTGTCAGATGCTGCTTTTTCTTATCTTGAACTCTTCTTTTTCTCTCATTGACCAGTTGACCATCCTTTGATGCCACTTGGGAGATTTTGCAACTTCCTTTCTCTTTTCCTTGTATCCTACAGCCTGGCCCCATCACTGAGGTGGATGGTGCAGTTGCCACAGACTTCTTCACTGTACTTTCAGTGGGCCAACACTACACTGAAGATCAGTGGTTAAACATGCAAGCCTTCTCTATGCTGCGTAAATGGTTGCTATATAGCGGGAATGATGGAACAGAGACTCCAGATTCAGGTACTGGCTTTGGGCATCCTTGAGGATAAGGATGATATCCTAATCAGAGGCCCAGCATTGATATCAAACTCTAAAGGAAATAAAATTTGCCTTATTGATGACCCTAGTGTATGGTTGGGCCAAGGTTTTATCAAAAATGTCAGAAGCATTTCTGACAAGAAGTTCAAGGAAGAGACACACAAAGGTGGCTTCTTTTTGTATTTAGTGATTGTTGGTCACTGAATTTTCTTGGAAACATTAGATCTTTGACATTTTTCTTTTTGCCTCATTAGTTTCAGTGTGTTGTCTCTTTAAATTGGTAGATTATGTATTTCCTTAACTGAGGATGTGAGTGGAGTTGATTACTAGTACTGTGAAATCTATGTTCTTTTTTCCCCAGCAGATGATAAATCAGAGCTGGAGGGTTCTATTATGTCTATGGTCTCTGCTACTTCCACCTCCAGTCGTTTGCTTCCCCCAAAGGAACGCCTGCGAGAGAATGCCTTTGAGTACTGCCAAAGACTCATTGAGCAGAGTAATCGGAGTGAGTTGTGTTTTCTCTGGTTTTCATATTTTCAGACAGGCCTTCGCTAATGAAAGATAAAAGTTTATGATCTCTTTGGAACCTATAGTTTTGACCAAGGGGAGCATTCTAGGGCTCATACCCTTGGATTGGCCTGTAAATCTGATAATGCGGTATTAGGGGAGACAAATTATTTTAGTTGTGCATATGTCATTAAAGCTGGTCAGAGGACATCTTGAATCACCTTGTGTAGCTCTAGAGATATGTTATCCTTGGGATCCATAAAGAACACTGTACTGAAAATCAACATAACCAATGTTCTTAAGATGCTTAACATTTCAGAAGCTTGCAAAGCATGGATATACACACATCTCCAAAGAGATATTCATTACATTCAGAAATGAGTAGACAGGGATAGGGGAAGACCTCTACTTGACTTACTGATGACTATGTACTTGCATGAATTTCGTTTTCTTTTTGTTTTTAAAGAAAGTAAACTAAAAATTCCTAGGAGTAAAGAGAGTTTTCTTAATTGTTGGTTAATGAGTTTTGTTTCCTATCTTTCCTTGGGGCTTACTCCCTCTTCTTTCTAGGAAACCACCTATGTGAAATATGATGCAAGAATTGTCATTGTTCTCAGACTCCATAATGTTCCATCTTTACCATGTGCCTTTCAACTTTTAGCTTCTATCAGAGACTGTGTATTTAGAAGGTTTAAAAAACATGGGATGAATTCTTATATTTTAATCATTTAGTAATACTGAGAACTGAGATCCTCCTTTCATTGAACAATTAATGCTTGCTTATTCTCCGTGAGTGATTTAGAGGAAGTAAATGAGCTTAATTTGTTTGTTTTTCGATCAGGAGCCCTGAAGAAACCAGACTGTGAATTGCAGAAGGCTGTAAGTACCCTTAAATGTGGGCAGGATTGGTGAGGGGATACTAAAGTCACATTCATCCTGCTCTGATGAGGGTATTCTGTTTTTTATGCAGTGTCTGGTTGAAGCTGTGATTATATTGGATCTACTCTGTAGGCAGGATTCCTCCTTCATGTACCGGACTCTGTCTTGCCTAAAGACTTTACATGGCCGGCTTTGTGGAGACCTGGCTTATGTTCAAGCCCTGTTGCCAGTTGCTCAGTTCTTCTTGAATCACAGTGAGGAGATGTTTTGCTTTTGACCTTATTTTATATAATCTTTGCTCAGGATGGCTAACCCATAGCTTTTCTGAGCTTCATTTATATTCCTTAAAGTAAGCAGGAAGAAAAATTGCCATTATGAATTACATTGGTGCTATAATAAAAATAGGTCCTTTGAACAACCTAAAAATAAAAGGTGAGACAAGAATCAACCAGCAATAAAGAAAATGCTTTTTTAAAAAATTTCAGTGACATTTAAAATATATTTATATATGAATATATAACACATACAGATAGAATGGATAGACAGGTAGGTACATAGATAAATGGATGGATGGATGGATGGATGGATAGATAATAGATACGTAAATGATAGATAGATGGATAGATAGACAGGCAGACAGACTTCATAATGGTGTATTCTGAACCTTTCCTTGATCAGATTGGTCAGTCTTAGTGTAGCTTAGGTGTTGACACTATCTCATCTGCCTTGACCACATCTCTCTAAATAGTTGTAGTCTTTATCTACTAGATTACTTTACTTCATTTATATCGAGTAACTGAACAGACAAGGCTTACTTAGGTCACTGAAATGACTCATAGAGGCCTTAATTTCTTAGACTGTTGTGGGAACAGCCCTTGGTTGTGCCTGATCCTACTCAAGAGACTGACTCTATTCTTTGGCATTAGTCAGGCATTTACTGTGTGTCAGGTGATGGGGATATAAAGAAAAACTCGAAACAATCTTTGCACCGAAGAGTTTATATTCTATTTGGGGAGAGAATAAATAACCACATAAGCAGATACAAAATAGGTAGAGGGTAATTCTGAGAAAAGAGAATACTAGTAGTAAGTAGTTGGTGAAGTGGGTGGAGGGGGGGGCAAGCCAGGAAAAGCCTTGTATAGGAGGGGGATCATGTGTAAGATGAATTTTGAAAGGCAGATTTCAAGAGGTACAAGTGAAGACACAGTTAGTCCACTGCATTTCAGTCATGGGAAATGACCTCTTTGAAGGCGTGGAAACAGTATTTCGAATAGTAAGAAGGCCAGATTGCCTGGACTAGGCCGTCTTTGGGTCTCTGAGGCTGCCTTCAATCTGAGGCATGTTCTATCTATACAATTGTGGAGTTAGAGCTAGAAGGGACAATCGTCCAGTCTAATTTCTTCATTTAACAGATGAGGAAGCTGAGGCCTAGAGAATAAACAAAAATGAATATCCTACTGACTGCCATGTCAGAAGCCCCTTTACTAGGATAGGGAACATGTAACACACTCGGTTCTCACCTACTGTATGTAACATATATCTATATGTATATAGTTAT
The DNA here is from genome assembly GCF_027887165.1 of Monodelphis domestica. NCBI lineage: Eukaryota > Metazoa > Chordata > Mammalia > Didelphimorphia > Didelphidae > Monodelphis > Monodelphis domestica. The sequence continues at coordinate 212,527,076 of NC_077233.1, read as the reverse complement.
AGTAACATCTCCTTTTGAAGCACAATTGGATTTGAAAATGCCTGTTGCCAGAGTGAAGAATGATTTCCAGAATTTTCAGATACTTCAGTTCCCTTTTAAAAAGAAAAAGACCCTACCTATTAAGTTTTAAGTTTTTAAAGAAAATGTATCTTTGCATGAAATATTGACCATATAAATTTCAGAAATATTAGAGTAGCATTGCTTTTGCTTTTTTTTTAAAACTAGACTTTCTTAGTAACAGTTCTTAAGACAGAAAGGAAAGGACAAGGCAAAAAAGGGTTGAATGACTTGCCTAGGGTCACCCAGCTAGAAAGTATCTGAGACTAGATTAGAACCTTGGGTCCTCCTGACTCCAAGCCTAGTGCTCTAGTTTCTCCTAGCTGCCCCAAGCACTGCTTTTTCTATGACCCTTTCATGTATATACACCTCTTCTACCATTTGAAACTGGCCAAACTTCTAAATGTTCTTTAACTTTAACTCATAATCATCCCTACTGAGTCCACATAGAACTATAAATAAAATGTTAGAACTGGAAGGAATCTTAGAACACTACCCAAGTCCAACCACTCCACCTTAATACAGAGGTATGAACTGAGCACCAGAAAAGTAAAATAATTTGTAAAAGAGTAACAGCTAATAAGCAGCTCTGAGAGGGTGCCTTGCCCAAAGTCACCGGCTTCCAATTCACCATTTTGCCTGATACATTCTCTAGGTGAAGCAGCAGCAGTTGATTCAGAAGCAGTTTATCAGCATTTGTTTACCAACATCCCTTCAGAGTTATTCTACAACTCAATGCTGGCCTTTGAGTTCATCCAGTTCTGCAGGGACAACATTCACTTTTTTAATGGAAACCTCAGCATCTTCAAATCAAGCTTCCCAAACCTCTTCAAGGTATGCTGACGTGTACTAGTCCCCCCTTTGTTGAACCAGGACCTCAAAGAACAGGAACCTTTTGGGCTAAAACCAAGTTTTATAGGTGACATGTATGATGGGTATGTTTTTGAACTTGTCAAGAATTCTGAATGTATATCTATAAACCTGTGGGACCAGGACCCTACTTTAAATAATTCTTACCATTTGGGTAAATCTAGATTCCATATGTAAATTAAGAGATGACTCATTTTAGAGAATGATTCATAACAATTTGGATAGAAAACCTCTAGTATATTTTAAATATGACTCATTAGTGTTTATTGTATTTTCATCCAAGCATCTTATATGTATTTTTGCTGAAAATTTTTTACCTTAGTGTGTCAGTTTTATTGAGGATAGAGGTTCATTATGTAGATGTTGTTGGAGTAGTTGTGACTTACCTAGTCATGTCAATCAGTGGTATGCCAAGCTACTACCATATGTGTAAATCCTAATGATTTTGTTTTCAGTTTTTGGCTCCCAACTGGGAATGTCCATTACATGCTTAGACACCCAATCAGTTTTGTTCTTTTCCCACTAGTTCTTGGCATGGAATAGTGCATCCTTGATCTCAGAATTTGTGGATATCCTTCCTGTTTTTATTGATGCCAGCACAGCCATTGAGATGCTCCATGTCCTTCTTGACTTGCCATGCTTGACTGCTGCTCTAGACCTATATCTTAGGTGAGTCCAGATACCTACCCCCATGTTTCTGGAAACATCCTGTCAGGTGAGATTTCCCTGTTTTTAGCCACATAATAATGCCTAAGAAAAATGACCTTTTGGGCAAACAGAAGGTTTTTAGGTTAACTTACTCTCTCTTACTAATGCTGCCCCATTGAAGCATGCCTTATAAAACTTGGGCTTTGGGTTGCTTCCAATGAAATTGGCCCTTTTCTGCTAGGTTTTCATGGATTATCTTACTGAAACAAGTGAAATTCTTGCTCCCTCAGGGAGTAGCATGCTGGCCACTTAAGCGAAATAGAGGATTAGAAGTATCTCTGGAGAAGGCAGCACATATGGAGTAAAGGAAATGTTACAGTTTGGCTGGAATTAAATTCTTATTAAATTGATGGTGTTGTATCTCCTCTTAATTCAACAAACCGCAGTATTTATTAAGCATATACAATGTTAGGCATTATGCTAAGGATACAGATAAAAACACAACAATTTCTGCTCTCAAGGAGCTATTCTGCTGGGGAGGAAATGATGAGCCCAGACAGGCAAATACAAAACATAGGGCAATTAATTGCAAAGTAATTTGTGAGGCAGGGAGGTCAGAGAACACTATCAATTTCTGGGGTTCAGGAAAGGCCCCGAGTGGTGCTGGGGCCAGAGTAGGTAATAAGCAGGGAGTTGTAGTGAGAATGAATATGAGCCTCTAGCCTTAGAGCAGTCTCCACAGGAGATTCTATTAGGATGGTTCGAGTAATGACTTCCCAGAATCCCGACATGTGAAGAAGAGTTCATAACCTCAGACTTTCTCATTTTCTCTGGGATTTGGGTATTTTGGTGATTAGGTCATCATTTCCTACAGCTGAGAAGCCTCTCTGGGATCCCAGCCTAAAGCCCACCAGCTGCTTGGATGGTTTCCGAGATCCTTATCACCAGGCTCTCTTTCAGTATCTGCTGCGCCCAAAAGCCAAGGGCTTCATAAAGGGGTAAGGCTGGCTCCTTGGTTCATTTGCAGTGGTAAGAAAGTTTTTAAGGATGGCAGTGGTGGTAGGGCTTTCTCAATTGCTGTCTCAGAGATGCTGGGATACATGAGCTTTAGGAAAACATGTGCAGAAGAAAATCTTAATCAGGGCTGCAGGACCAAAAGTTAAGGAGAGAGGTATTTGTGGGGCCTCAGAGGGGGAGGTATCTCTAGTGAATATTGACTGAAATGTCTGGGTCTGTATTTCCTCTTTTGCCTTTATTAGCCAGACTATTTTCTATGCTAATGAGAAAAAAAACTTCAATCAAGATAGTCAAAAAATATTCTAAACCATTAATCTAAGTTTTCTCTACTGACCCCTAAACCTATAGACACAGCAGAGTTAACTTGTTCGATTTCTTTCTTCTTTGCCTTGAGATTACCTAGATAATCCATAAGTGATACCATTAGCACCTTTAGAATTCTTGTAAGTATACATTTTTTAAAAGCTGTGTACGTGCAAGTCTGTGGGATGCACTGGCTTAGAATGTGACTAAACTTAATTATGACTCACCGATTATTGCAGGTCTGATAGTGATTATTGTTCATAGGCTGGCTCCACTCCATGAACTGCTGAAGCCCATGGCTGGTTGTGCCCGAGTCATACAGTGTGCAGAGACTGTCCCCATTTTAATACAGCTTTTCTTTACTGTGGTGACCGAGGTAAGCCTCTTCTCCCAGATATTGTTTTTCTCTTCTATTCTTTGGCAGTTACAGAATTCCCCTTCTTAAAAACTTTTAATGGTTTCTCACCTACCTAGAGTTCTCATCCTGGCATTCATGGCTCTCTTCCTGTTATAATTTCAGGCTACCTGCTCACATATGTTAGTGTCCTAACATGAAATCTCTTTGTGAGCCAAATAGATCAGTTACCATTTTTAAGGTTTTATTTGAAATGTCATTTCATTCAGGGAATTCCCCATTTACCCCTGGATCCATTTACTGGAATGGATCTCTTTTCTCCTTATCCATAGCACTTTGGGCTGCTCTTGAGCATTTATGTTCTGGTATATCTTACAGTTACCTGTATACTTGTTTTATTCTCTTTTGGGGCCAGGAACTGCCTTTCTTTGCACTTAGCATCCGTTTCCCCCCAATACTGTCAAGCAAACATTCCTTTAACCATGTTACTAAAGGACAAGGACTCTATCACATATACATTTTGTCTCATGTTCAGTAGTTGATTGCAGGTGTTCATTGTGGCAATATTGCACTTCAGTTTGCAGATGGGACATTGATAAACCAGCTGGCAGTGCTACTATTGGGAAGAAGTGGTTTGCTCTTCGATGTTCCACAGTTTAAAGCTGCTGTGCATAGGTAGGTCTCTTCTGCTGTTCCTTTTGTCTCCTTACCTAACTTTCCAGATTCCCAATGACCTTTTCCAGGATTCTGTCCCTGACCAAGTCTTCACAGCTGAGTGCTTCCAAAGAGTTCATCTATACCTCTTTATAATAATTCCCTGTTTCCTTGTAGGGATACATATCATTTTAACTTATTGGGTCCCTTAAAAAAAGGTTTTTTGTTTTTGTTTTTTCCCCCCTTTCTTAATTACCTTTTGATGATTCTCTTGAGTTTTGTGTTTGGGCATCAAATTTTCTGTTCAGGTATGGTCTTTTCTTTACAAATACTTTGGAATTCTTCTATTTTATTAAAACTTTCCCCTGTAAGAATATAGTCAGTTTTGCTAGGTAGTTGATTCTTGGTTGTAGACCTAGTTTCCTTGCTTTCTGGAATATCATATTCCATGCCTTTCGGTCCTTCAGTGTAGATGCAGCCAGATCCTGTGTTATCCTCACTGTAGTTCCATGGTATCTGAATAACTTCTTCTTAGCAGCTTGTAATATTTTTTCCTTGGTCTGGTAGTTCTTGAATTTGGCTATAACATTCCTGGGTGTTGTCATTTGGGGATTAAGCACAGGAGGTGATCTGTGGATTCTTTCAATCTCCACTTTTCCCTCTTGTTTTAGAATGTCGGGGCAGTTTTCTTGGATAATTTCCTGTAGGATGATGTCCAGGCTTTTTCTTTTGTCTTGGTTTTCTGGTAGACCAATGATTCTTAAGTTGTCTCTCCTGGACCAATTTTCTAAATCTTTTATTTTGTTTATGAGGTGTTTCATATTTTCCTCAATTTTTTCATTTTTTGATTTTGTTTTATAGTTTCCTGCAGCCTTGTGAAGTTGCTTGCTTCTAATTGTTGTATTCTGGTTTTTAAAGACTGAATTTCATTCAGCCCTGGATTTTTGGTCATCTTTCTCCTTCTGGTCTGGTTTTCTTTGGAGGTCATCTTTCATCTCCTTTGCCTCATTTTCAAGCTGATTAATTTTGGCTTTCAAGATACTCTTTTCTTGTTTTAGTTCCAAGTGCCTCTGTTTCCAGATGATTTACCTTGCTTTTTAAGTTCTTTTCCCAGTTGTCTTCAGCCTCTCTTAATTGTGTTTTGAATTGTATTTTGAGTTCTTCCAAAGCCTGTGTCCAATTCACTGGAGTTTCTGTGTTTTTGCTTGGTGTTCCTCGATTGTCCTCTGTTCCATTTGCTCTTTGTTCGTTGCCTGGATAGAAGCTGTCAACTGTTGTTTGCTCATATTTGCCCCTTATTTTCCCCCTGTAGTTGCCTGCACTCTTGCTCCTCTCAGTATGTGTTGGATCTGTGGGTTTGGGCTTTTCTGTCAACCTTCACCTGCGGGGGAGGGGTGTTGGAGCTTGAGCTTCCCTGCCCTCTGAAGGCTTGATAAGATTAAGCCCAGCAGAGTTGAACTTGCAGAGCTGGATGTGCCCTGAGGCCAAAACCTCCGGTAGGGAAGGGGGGGGGGTGCAATATGGACTATTGTGATTGGGCTGCCTTTTCTGAGGTTCTCCTCCACCTGCCTCCCTGGCGCCTGTGTTCAAAGCCCTGAGCCTGGCACAGCTTTGCCCACAAGGTACTCCCTCTAGAATAGCACTCTTGCCCTCCCAGAGATTCCAGCCATTGTTGGAGGCTCTGAACTGTAGGTGGGGGAGGGGTCCTGGGACCCTTCCTTCTTCCTTCCCCTTAAACCCAACTGTTCTCAAATTCAGGCTTTTGGGGGGCATATCTTTTAAGTTGTCCAGCTGGAGGGTTCTTTAGCTCTGTCCTGTTGTTAGGTTTGGTTTTCAGTCCCCTAGGAGCATTTTGTTTTTAGTTGGTGAGGAAGGGTTTTCAGAGGTCTGAACTTCCACTGCCTCTATGCCACCATCTTGACTCCGCCTCTCTGTTTCCTTGTAGCTGATTCCAAACCACTTCTTATTCCACTTGCATTATCATCTCAAATTCCTCAGATAGCCATTACCAACTTCCCCATTCCTATTTCCAATTTCCTAGGCAAATAAACTTCCAAGTATCAGACCTCCAATTCCTTCAGTGACATCTTCGTAGCCTGTTTTTTATTCCTGAATAAGTGTTTCTTGAGTTTGCCCTTCCTTCAGTTTTCATTCCAGCAACCAACAACTAGAAGATTTTTTCCCTTCAGGCCTCTCCAATTTCTCTTTCTAAATTTAATACCCATTCTGGATTAAACCCTAATGAAGAATATTTTCATTATTTCTCCTTTGCAAGAAACCACAAAAGCTTCTTGTTGCCTTAAAGATAAAATATTTATATTGGCATTTAGTTGTTTTCTGCAGGAGTCTCCTCATTCTGTCTTGTTGTTGGTTCTGTGATGTCAGCCATTTTGAGGCATTATTTTAAGGTTGATTTGGGAGGATTCTCCAAGTGGCTCCAGCTTTTGTTGCTACTAAGCTGCCATCTTGGCTCCCTTCCTGATATTGACAAGTTAGGACCTTATCTAATTTTAGATCTTATTACTCTCTAGCAAAATCCAGTTTCTCTTAGCTGGTCTTAGTGTCCTTTTCATATACACCATACTCATTCTTATCTCCTTACCTTTTTCTTCATATTGAATCTGTTATCAGGACATTATAGTAGAAAGGCAAATCTGTTAATTTTTCATAAACTGCAGTTCATGTCCTTAATGGTTTGATTTATAAAGCCAAGATGGATGCCATCTCATATTACCATTACTGGATAAGTAAATAGTATTCTCTTGTTACTATTTCAGCTAGATTGGTGTCCAGGAGAAAGGGTTGTCTCAGTTCTTTGTGTTAATATGCAACTGGGATGACTACAGTGGAGATTTAAAAACTTTCTAAAACAGACTGAGCCAGTTAACAGGCTGTTGGAGAATAAATGTGCAAAATACCCCAGAGGTCTTTTTTTTTTTTTAAACCATACCTTCTATGAATAAGCAGCTAGAAAAGCAGCATGGTGTGAGGAAATTGGGGTTAAGTGAACTTGCCTAAGGTTACACAGCCAGGAAGTGTCTGGGGCCAGATTTGAACCTGGGTTGTCCCAACTCAAAGCCTGGCTCTCTACCATTATGCCACCTAAGGCCTTAAATATCTAGTTTAGTTCTAGAGGCTCTGGATTTTGAATCACAGTCTTCCCAGAATTTTGAGTAGTCTCCCTCATTCCCATCTTGCCCTTCCCAAAGCTACAAATCTGGACAGTTCCATTGTTAATCCTATCTTCGCTTCTTCACATATTCAGAGATTAAACTCTGTGTGTGTGTGTGGGGGGAATCCACAACCATAGAACTTGCCTTGACATTGAGTATTGCCTTCTCTACTTTGGTTTTTTAAAACTTCATTATGTGAAACTAGGCATATTTGCTTTAGTCTTAGAGTGAGGCACTACAGAAGATAGAAGGAAAAAATCACAGGTGGTTATATTACATTATATGAAATTACATATTGCTCCATGGCAAATGGTCCTTGCCTCGAGCCTATTTTACGGAGCATAATGTTAAATCACAATAAATATCTGTTGATTGTTTGACCACCTCTTTCTTGGCAGAGAAATGAGTTCCCAGCTTCTGGTCCTATGTAAGCTACACCCTTCTCTTGTGGTTGAACTGTCTAAGGAACTACTGGAGTTCACAGGAACCATCCGCAATATCCACAGCAAAGAGAACATATTCACCCATGTGGTAAGGAACATGCTTAGCTGCAGCCTACCCATCAGCTCTGTCACTTATTTGCCAGACAGCAACGGGTTGCGTTTTGTTTTGAGAAATTACATCCAGATGGATGAATCAAGGTTCCTCCTAATGGCTTTCTGCATTTGTTTAAAGGTCTGGGCAATTGGAGAATACCTGTCTGTGCTCTATGACAGGCGGTGCACCGTAGAACTGATCAACAAATTCTTTGAAACCCTGGAAGCCTTGCTGTTTGAAATTACCCAGTTTCGTCCCTCTGCCACGCTCCCCAAATGCTGCCCACGAGTAATCACAGTCCTTATGACCACTCTGACCAAACTAGCCTCTCGGAGTCAAGATCTCATTCCTAGGTATATTATTAGGAAGTGGGAAAAAGAAAAGGTTTTGTGGGAAATGATTTGTAGTTATTTTGCTGCAAGTTAACTGTTCCCTTACTAAAATTGTTTTTGATCTGTGTCCTCTGTCTCGATGACCTCTAGAGTGCCATAAATAACTTAGTTTGGTCTCTGTTCCTCAAAGTAAAATCTATGCTTTTGTAAGTTGATGTTGCCATAGGTGTTTGTCCTCCTGATTGGACACCAGAACACAGGAGAGCAGGGGTCCAACCCCGACTCCCCCACTAATTCACTGTGTGATGTCAGGCAGTCTTTCTTGGCCTAAATTTTCCCCTGTGAAATGAGAAGGTACTTGAACTTTGTTGACTTCTGAAGCCCTTTTCAGTTCTAATACTATGTAATTTCTATGTATTTTTCTTAGGGTTTCCTTATTCCTGTCCAAGATGAGATCTTTTGCTCAGAGTCCTGCCATGACCTCTGTATATAGTGAGGAGGACACAGAGACTATCCTGACCAGGGCCACCGAGTTGATGAACTTATTGAAAATGCCGAGTGTGGCTCAGTTTGTCCTGACGCCATCTGTAGAAGTGTCTAACCCACGATACCATCTTGACACAAATACATCCTTGCCTCTGGCCCTGCAGATGGCCAGCCGGCTAGTTGAGAAAGAGGCCAGCCTTCTGTCATGGTGAGGTGCTGACATGATCTAGCACACACTGGGGGACTCATAGAGCACTAGGGTGGGTTAGGCTTGTATTTAAGTTAAGCTCCTGAGCATTAACAATGAGATAAATGCAACTGGAAGATATAAGACAGAAATGTGATTGTGAGGAGGTACATATTATGGCTCTTCCCTCTTGAGCCATTCCAATTCATCTGGCTTTATTTTACTTTTGAAATCCTTTTAAGTATTTTATTTATATGCCTTATCCTATGGTGACTATATTCGGGAGTTGTGCTATTATAAAAGACTCCAGTTTTGTGGTCTCAATCCTAGGCCTGGTGATCAGAATGGTGCCAGAACTCACACTGGGGTTGGAGATGGGTTTTCCTAGAATCAAGGACTGGGGATCTGCTTACTCAGGGTTGTGTGTGGTAAGTGAATTCCAGCTGGTGTGAGCATAGAGAAGTCTTGTTGTTGTGTCTCTTGGTTCTGGCACAAGTTTACTTTTTTGTTCCCCGAGTAAAAATCTGGTTTCTTCTTACTTTCTAAGCATATTGAAGTCGGTATTTTATTATATCCATTTTTTTCCTCACTTAAATCTTTGAACATTAAATTCCTAAACAAATTTGCACCATTTAGTATTGTTACTTATCAGATAAATACAGAGAGATATACAGTATTAACAAGAATGAAGAAATAAGTTTCTTGCTGGTGGTGACATCTAAGAACGGAATGTCTCATATCCACACACACACTCCATACCGCCGTCATCCTATTTACATTACTGGAACATATGATTTCAATAAACAAAAAGATAATCCCTTTTGGAGGGCTTAGTGTGGAGCATCTCTGAATAAAGGAAAAGAGGTAATAGAGGTTTCTGCATTTGCTGTAATTATAGGTTGGTCTGCCTGTCAAGCTAAAAGCCTCTTTGTTAGCCTGCAGTAGAATAACAATCCTCAGGGTGCAGCCTAGCCCATTACTAGGCTCGGCACTGAGCTTTCTGAAACCCTGGATTAGTTTCTCTCTCTTGCCCAAAGAACCATTCTCCATAGTTCTCCTTTACATCAGTTTTATTCACAAGCCAAATTGGGTCACTTGGTCACGTTGATCCTCTTAAGCCCTCTGAAGAGGCCGAGGCCACTTGACCTTTGGCTAAAAAGTTCTGGAGAAGCAGAACGCTGGCCTCTCAGCCCTCAAAAAAGTATGAATGGATTTCTAAAAGGGAAATGTTTGGGTTTGGGGTCAGGCTGAATTTGGCACTACCCACTGTCTCAAGAAGGCACTTAGGGTAACACCTAAAGGGCAGTCTAATAAGAAAAATGCACAGGGAGGGTTTCTGATACCAAATCCAACATGTTCAAGGGCTCATCTGGCTTGGGGAGAAGCAGCTTAAGCATCCAGCTTGTTACCAGAGATGTAGGAAGAAATCTGTTGGGAACCTTATCATAAATTGGCCAAGTTAATCTTTCCTGGCACACTTTTTTTTCCTTTAGAGAAAATGAGTGGCGTGAGATGTGGCTTGTCCTTTGTATATGACTGTCACTGTCCAGGAGGCTAGTACTTTTCTATTTCTTCCTTTAGTAGGTAGGACATTTACTATTGCCTAAATCTTTGGCTGGCAGTCAAAAATGCCAGGATGAAAAAAAAAAACAAGTGTGTATATGCCACTCTGGCCAAGTCTTTTCTTCCTTTTCTTAGGCTGTAAGCTCTCAGGGACCGGCTGTACAATAACACAGTCCTTAAGTTTAGGGACATGGAAGATCTATCCAGTTTAGTATTTTTACATGTATGTACTATATACAGAAGAGGAACAAAAAGCTGATCTCAGGGGCTTTGTTGCCTATACAAAGTTCACATACAATGGTAAGTGACTGACTTCGGGAAGGGACACCTAAAAATGCCTCTAGTCCCACAGTTTGCCCTTGACCAGGCGTGTTGGAGGGGAGGCAGGAAAGGTAATAGTTGATCATGCCCCAATTCTAAGAGACGAGTCACATCTGATGTCTCCATTGTTTAGTTTTAGGCTGAACACTTGAGAAACCAGACTCCCCCTCCCCCCCATCTCTACTGTTCTTTTTTATACTCTTAACTTTTGCATGAAACACAGAATGTAACAAACAAAGAGCAAACACTATAGCAGGAAAAGCAGACAGAAAATGCCAGAAGTGTCATGACCTGCTGAATTTCCACCTTCTAGGAAGGCTGTTAGCCAGCACAGCCTGACAAAGCCTTGAATACGGTCTGAAATGTAGAGCGGTTCTTGCAACAAAACCCTAGGAAGGAGAGGTGCTTGAGATGATTTTCTTAGTTATTTCTATGTCTGATTTGGCAACCAGAAACTGTAGCTTCTTTCCCGCATATCGGATCAAGTCCACAGCACTGAAAGAGAACAGCAGAGTATCTATTAGGCTATAAATGAGATGATGGGTAAAATGAAGGATATGCAGAGCTGCCTGGAAAATCAGTGAAGGGGGAGATTTGTAAAACTTTTGTCACTAACAGAACATTCTTGCCAAACCTTATATATAGGCATTCTACTTTCTGTATATGTCTTATCATCTTCGAAGGATTATTATTAGTCCAAGCGAAGCTGGCTTGTTTTTGTCCTTGCTTTTTAAGCAGAAGGGTTTTTTCCTTTCCATTTTTTACTTAATAAGGTGACTTCACTGGACAGAGAGCCAGGCCTGATTCTGGGATCAAATTTAGCTTCAGGCCCTTTCCTAGCTGTGTGATCCTGGGCAACCCTCATTGCCTAGTTCTTACCACTTTTTTGCCTTGGAACAAACACACAATATTGATTCTAAGACAAAAGGTATGGGTTTAAATAAATATATGTAAGGAAATACATTTTTGTATTGTTATTTCCTTTGGGAGATACAAAAGGTATGAAATATAGTTGGGGCAGCTAGGTGGCTCAGTGTATAGAGCCCCTGGCCTGGATTTATAAGGATGTGGGTTTAAATCTGGTTTCATACATACCCTTGTTTTGTTGTGTGATCCTCGGTAAGTCACTTAATCCCAATTGCCTACCCTTTATACTTAGAATTAATTCAAGACAGAAGGTAAAGAGTTTTGTTTTTTATTGACTGATGTCCTTTTAGGTCTCAATAAACAAGGGAAATAGGAAATTTACACTAATAAAATATAAAGGATAAGAAGTTCCATGTAAGTGAGTCAATAAGTTCTACATAAACTATAAGAACCATGAAAAATGGGCAAAGGCCTTCTAAAAAAGTTTTGATAAACAAAGGAAATGGGTATCGGCATAAAAGTAATGGAAAGCAAATGCAAACTCTGCCAAAGAGGAAGCCCAGTGTTTGGTGGAGCATCAAACTGGTCTAGAGAGTTCCCCTGCCTCAAGCTCAGGGTTAATAAGGCACCCCCATGGATCACCCAGTCCAGCCACACCCGAATTTTTATCATCCCTCTGTTTGAAGACCTCCAATGAGGATCTGCACTATTTACCAAAGCAAGCCAGACCCACAGTTCAGGATAGCTAGTTATTAGGAAATATTCCCTTTAAGCTGAAATCTGCCCCTCCCAGCTTTCCCCCAACTCCCCTACTTCTACCCCAAGAGACAAAAACAAAGCGACATTCATGTTTTCCAGATACAAAAAGCTATCCTAGTGCCGTTCAGTCTTCTAGCTAAACTGCTCTAGCTTCCTTAACCAATTCTCATGCAGCCCAGTCTCCAGGCCATTGCCTTCTTCTGAATGGGTTCCCAGGGTATTGATGTTTCTCCTAAGACATGGCCCTCAGAACTGAAACACACTTCCAGATACTGTGCTGAGGGAAGAGGACAGAAGGAATTTCACCCTACCTATGCTTCACCTAAAACAGCATAGCACAGTACTGGCATTTTGGGGCTGCCATCCCCCTCTGTTACAGTTTCCAAGTCCGTTTTTAGTCCACTAAAAACCAAAGACTTCCCATCTTAACTTTTAGCTAGACATCCCCATAATGTATTTGTGCAGTTGATTTTTCTAAGCCCAAGAGCAGGATTTAATATTTATCCTAATTAAGTTGTCCTTAGTTGGTTAGGCTCATCATAGCCTCCCACTGAAGCTCTTCCCCCAACACTCAAGCTAATGCTTTCCCTCATTCTTTAAACCCAGTTGCCAAGAGTTTTTTGTCCCCTCATTTCAGATCATTCCAATCGTGAATGAAGAGGTGGCCTTTCGTGCCAATTTAGAACCTTCAATACCCCTCCTATTTTCAGGTCATCTACAAATTTAATGTATGTATGTATGTATATTATATATGTAGATATTAATTATCTTCCGTGTGGTCTCTGCCTAAAGTCTCTCCAATCCAATCATCTTCCATTTAGCTGTCAAGATGATTATCATTTTAAAGTATGTATCTAGCCTTGGCCCCCTCTTGTTCAATAAGCTACAATAACCTCCCATCACCTGTGGATCAACTATAAACTGTTGGGCATTTAAAGCTCTTCATAACTAGCTCCTTCCTCATTTTCCAATTTTTTCTACATTGTTTTCTACACTCCCCTCTGTGCACTCTGATCTAACCTTATATCCTTGCACTGCCCGTCTATGCCTGGAGTGCTGCTTCCTCCCCTCCCCTCCTGCCTTTGGTTTCCTCAGGCTTTCTTCAATATTTTGTTCCAATAGTACCTTCTGCAAATGGCCTTTCCTGGTCCCTCAGCTTTTTATTTTCCTCCTCTTGGCTTGCCTTTCCTCACACTTGGCATATAATTGTCTAAATATCTAGTTCTTTATATTGCCCCCCACCCCCCGGACAGCCATTCCTTGTGACTGGCCTATAGTTGGCACTTAAGTGTTTATTGACTGAGATTTACTAGGGTCAGAACCATCTTGCCTTGCATTTTAAGGCCTGCTTATTGTTCCCTTGTCTTAAAAAAGGCTAATCCTAGAGGCAGCCAGATAGCTCAGAAGGCCAGGCCTATAGACAAGAGATCCTGATTTCAAATCTGGCCTCAGCCACTTCCTAGCTGTATAACTCTGGGCAAATCACTTGACCCCCTTTCTTTACTACTCTTCTGCCTTGGAATTGATACCTAGTATTGTTTCTAAGATAAAAGGCAAGGTTGTTTTTAAAAAAAATTTATTTAAGCGAATTCTGCTAGCATCCTAAGATATCAATACTTGCTTTTCATTCAAAATGCACTATTTTATGTTGTTTCCCTATTTTTTTGCTGATAAAAGAGTTGCTATGAAGAGGTGTATAGCCCAAGCCCATAAAAGAACTTAAATTTCTACCTCTGGTAATCCGTGCCAATCAGATTGGTGCCGTTCACTGCAAGAATGCGGTCTCCTAAGGAAAGTCTGCCATCAGAAGCTGCTGGGCTGTCCTGGACCAAGTTTTGGATGTAGATGCCGGGAGCATGCAGAGGCGTGTGCTATAAAAGACAGGAATTCAGAACACCACTGGAGGGCAGCAGGGAGCCCTAGCATGTCTGCAGAACCAGAGCCCAGCTGACACTGCAATCTCCCAATAGAAGAAGAGTCTCACTGCTGTGGAACCAACCTGTTATGACTACATAGAACAGCAACGTTCTCACATAGGCTGTGGCTGTTTCTCCCACCTCTGTCCCACTGTATGCACAGAGCAATGATGACAGCAGTGTAATACGTCCATAGACACATGCCTCATTCTCTACAATCCTCACTAGTCAAGGATGGGAAAGTGGTGTGGCACAGTAGACAGAGCTACCTGGAAGCCAGTAAGAAGGGAGGCACATCCCGCCTGAGACTCAGGGGCCGTGTGAGCCAGGCTACTGCCTCTGCCTCTGTCTCTAATCTCCACTGGGGAAGGCAGTTTTCTCTTTGAGGGTTCCCTGTGTCCACTGAAAGCACTGACCTGGGCCAACAAAGGGCACTAAGCTTTAATAAGGAGAACGAAGAAACTTTCTAAAATTTTCAGGTATCCTAATTAACATGGATAACTGAAGGTTTGGTTTAATCAGAACAAAAGTTTGCTGATAAGTTTTTTTAAAATTCTTGGTATGTGATCTCATTTTCCTAGCCATCTTCCACCAGGCTAAAGGGAAAACTGAGCAAAGAATCTCTCTTAGGACACGCTCTCTTCCACAGAAATATCTCTCCACTGACAACAACTTTTAATAGTTTTAAGTGGGAGTTTGAGTAAACTCTTTTTCTTTATCTGATGTGCCATTTTCCCTCCACAGACATAGACATTAATCACCTCCAGCCAATCATTTCCTGAGTGCCTCCCCTTTCAGATTAAATTCATTTTTAAATATAAAAACATGACTATAAAGTAGCAATAATTACATTATTTACTATATCACAAATACTTCCAGTAAATATTTTTAAATAACCACATAGCTATGACTCCCCCTACTCCCCCCCCCCCAGACTTGAAACAAGAAACTTTAGGAATTGTCTAGAAATGAAGGAAACACATCTAAGAGGCTCCATCAGGTATAGCTTTCAGATGGTACACAAGTCAGAAGGCAGTAGTTGGGCCTAAGTGCCTCCAAATCACTCACCAATCCATTTACAAGGCCTATCCCCAGTCCAGTGGGTCCTTTTTCCAACTCCACAACAAAAGCATAACAGAAGTCATCAGTGGCAGAACTGCAGCTGGAAGAAGCGGGGGTAGGATATTCAAAGGGGGTGGAAGAATCTCCTGTATAACCAAGAAAAGATGCCTTGAAATGAAAAAAGCAACAACACATCTGAACATCAAATT
This sequence comes from Monodelphis domestica, assembly GCF_027887165.1. Classification (NCBI taxonomy): domain Eukaryota; kingdom Metazoa; phylum Chordata; class Mammalia; order Didelphimorphia; family Didelphidae; genus Monodelphis; species Monodelphis domestica. Next base: position 212,511,760 of record NC_077233.1, on the reverse strand, counting down.
AAGAATATATATGCAAACATAAATAACAGATCTTAAGGGTCATTAGTCAATTATCTACCCCCCCCCAAAAAACCCCAAAGTACAGTAAGTGTAGGATACTTATAATAACTTAAGTACCCCTCTACTTAGTACCTCATTTCCAAATATCTTGCTGGCTTCTCACCTAGCACTAAGTAGGGTATGAATTCACTAAGTGGTTTTTGAGCTCCACCACTTAATTCAAGCTTGTGTTGATTCAATCAAAAGGTAGACAAAGGAGACTTAATCCTGTCTTCACAATCAAGTGAGGTACTTAAGTGTTAACCAAAGTTTTAACTCCAACTAGGCAGAGAAAATAAAGGATTCCCTTTTCACAAGTTAAAGACCCAAGAATTTCCTTTTACAAGGTACGTGCTTTGGGGCATATATTTTGCTTCAGAAATTGAACTGTTCTGGAAGTTAAGTTTTCTGAGTTACTTTGTCTTAGAGAAGGGAAGAGCCTTGAAGGCCCATTTTAATTTAGCTTACTTAAATTAAAATTCAACCCAATTTGCGGATTATCTTTGTGATGTTCAGCCAACACAAGATGCCCTATTCACTACTTTCATGGGTATTATAATCACAGAGACAGCCCCATTCCTTTATTTTATATTATTATATTATATCCTTTATTATCTCAGGATTTCCAGCTCTTTAATAAACAGCTGACATAGCTAAATTTTGCTACTTAGATCTTAGTTTCAAACTTTCTGGAATCTGAGAGTTGAAAGGAATTTCATTGGTTACCTTAGTCCACTGGCACTTTGCAAAGAATCTCCTCTATCAATCTGCTAAGTGGTCATTTGGTCTTTGCTTAAAGAACTTGAGTGTGAATGAATTGCTAGTTCCAAGCTTCCCGTTCCACTTTCAATCTGCTATAACTGTTAGGGAATTTCCTTCCATCAATTCAAAGTCTGCTTTTCTCCAGCAATGGTGTCAAACTCAAATAGAAATGGATCCCTCAAGACCACAAATTGATTTAAAAACTCACAAATTAACCTTACGTATGTTGCCTTTTTCAATTATATTTTAATCGTGTTCTGGTTGAAGAGTTTGACACCTCTTACTTTACAGTTTCTACCTTACTCTCCTCAGAGGCCATCTTAATCCCAATTCCTTACTCTCCTCAGAGGCCATCTTAATCCCAATTCCTTACTCTCCTCAGAGGCCATCTTAATCCCAATCTTTAATCTTTCTTAAACATCACAACCCTTCAAATACTTAAAAGAGTGTTCTCATGCCATTTCAACTCATCCCCAGTTCCTTCAACCTCTTTTACGTGACATGGTTTTGTAGGCCTGCTGGTTTCCTTGTTGCCATTTTCTGTGTAGACTTCAGCTTGACTGTCAAGTTATTGAACTGTGATAGCTAGAACTGAACACAGCTCTTTTCTTCGTGTGGCTTAAGGCATTGTCACTCACCGCCTTCTGCAGACTCTCAAAGCAGCACAGCACCATTAGCCTTTTCCACTGTTTAGGCCACACTGTTAAACTCATATTGAACTGTCACACCACTAAAAATAATCCCAAATCTTTCTTATAGGAAATATTTGTCGTTTAGCTGTTTCCCCATGCTGTGTTTGTGAGGCGGGTTCTTCGGTATCCAGGGACCCAGTGGGACATTTCTCCCTCCTCCAGGCCTCTGCAATCTATTCTCCCCCAATCTAAGGCACATGGCAGATTATGCCCAACTATCTCCCCTTTTCTCAGAAGCTATGATTGAGTTTCTCCCAGGGTTCCTACATTTTTACTTCAATAACTATCAGGTACCACCTTATTGATCAGAATGAGGCCCAGAGTAGTAGTTCCCATCATGATTTCCTCAATATGGATAAACTTATCAATCAGGTAAACCATCATTGTATCATCTACTCTGCTTTTAGCACAAGAAGTGTTCCAGAATATATTACAGATAGTTTCAACTTCCTTTTCTTTACATCCAAGTCAAGTATGTGATTTTCCCCCCCTCTGAACTCCTTAAATACTTCTGGTGATCATATCATTCCCTTCAATGCCGATATGCCTTCTTTTTCTCCCTCTACAGATTCTTACCCACATGCTCTCCATCATAGCTAAACCAATGAAGCAAAATTTTCTTACTCTTTTGGTGTGAATCTCTAGTTCATATCCTGTTCATAACTTTGCTTTCAGGAAGAAACAGAACTAATTAGACTCAGGTTTCCCCTCCTGGTTCTGAAAAAAAATGATAGAATCCTGTGTCCCCATGAGACCTTTGGTCATCATGAATGAACTCAGGGGCTGATCAAGGACCCTCAGAAGCAGCTAAAGGCAGGTCCTGGGCACTCGGTTCTTAATTCAGTCAGCGGGCCTCTCTTTTTGTATACACGAACATCTCTACATACTAGTCCACCCTCCCTGGAGTTCATCAAAAAATGGGCCAGATGCTTATTCATCTCTTACCCTTCCTACAGGAAGTATCTGGTGACTCAAGAAAACTCAGGATAGTGACAATTGGACGGGATAAACAAAATGCACAACGTGTACATGGAGGTGGACATGCCCTATAACACTATTAAAACTGGTCTCTATCCCTACAATCAGCTGTTTATAGAACACTCTTCCCCATACAATGACATAGAGCCCAGGAACAAGGTGAAGCCAACAGCCCTGACTGTCCTGGAAACAATCCTTTTCCCTTAGGTTCCATGAGTGGAAAAAATATTTCTCCTCTTCTTGGGGTGGATGGATCCGATGGAAACTTATAGCACCACTGTTTGTTCGAGTGCACTGCAAGCTCCCCAGCTCCCCAGCCCGGGGCCACCCGCACCTTCCTGTGCAGTGCTCTGAGCACTGAGCCCATTCTTCTTCAGCTCCTGGCACGCTTTTTCACAGCTGCCACTAGGCTGGGGAGAATCCTGACTTCGAGGCTCCAAGTTGAGTGGTGTGTTGGGAGGGGTCAGCAGACAGGAGGCATCCCCTTGTGCTATGTTCATCTTCGGGCCGTTCCTGCCCAGGCTGTTCTGTGGCTTTAGCTTCTCCAGGGCAGGGGTTCGACCAGGGGATGGAGTTCGGGAAACCCCACTGGCAGGGACAGATAGGGTTTTGGCTGTTTCTCCAACTGTCTTGCCTGCTGAGCTCACTGAATGCTTTGAATTCAGTTGGTCCCCTACATCCCTGGAAATAACTACACTACTCCGACTTTCTGGATTCCCTTCAGGAATAGTGTGATGCAAGCCCTGAAGAAGAGAAAAGGAGTAGGTCAATTTTGCCATAAAAAGAATAAAAATATCAGGAAGTTTAAAACAACAATGTGAAAGCAAGGCTGAAAAAAAAAGAGGATAAAGTGAAATTAGACCACAGCTACTTCACAGCCACCTCACCCTTCCAAGCACAGAAGGAGATGGCCAGACCTCCCAAGTTGGCCTGATCAAGACTGCCCTCAAATAGTGCCTAAACTGGCAGAGATACTGTCCAGCATAGCTAGGAGATGCTGAAAACATCAGGACCCAAGCAGGTTCTGAATCTCAATTTTGGAGTGGTTAGTGTCATTAGAGATTCTCTTGTCCAACTCTTTCATTTTACCAAACTTACGCCAGGAAAGTCAAGTATTTCCTACAAATTCACAAAGCTAGAATCTAAAGGAGAAACCAGTTCTTTCCCGACTTTAACTCCATAAAACCCAAAGGAACAAATGAGCAATTATTAATCTATTTGGCATGAAGTTTGGCTTGGACAGAATAAAGATTGTGAAACCCAGTGGAACCTCTTTTCTAGGAGACAAATGGATAAAATCTTCCTTATTCCCAGTGGACACAGATTAAAGAGGGAACAAAGAATTGGAAGTTGAGGGGATGCCCATCAGTTGGGGAATGGCTAAACAAGTTGTGGTATACGGCTGTGAAACTATGAACAGATTGATTTTAGAAAAACATAGAAAGACTTGCATAAAATAATGAACAAAATGAGTAAAACCAAGAGAATGTGGTATAGAGCAACAGCAACATTGTTTGAAGAGTAATTGTGAATATCCACCTTTGGAGAAAAAATAATGGAAGTATGCATGGTATAATTTTATATACACAGACAGAGACATCCACAAAACACCCCTTTTGTCAAATGGTAGCCTTCTCTAATGTGGGGTGGAGGTGAGGAAAAGAAACAGATAAGGGAAAAAGTTCTGAATTTGTGCAATATATGAGAGCCTTCAGCTCAGACTCCATATTGATGGTAGAGTTCAAAGAGCCAAATGCTGGAGATCAAAGATTTCTGCAAACACTATGAAAGATGACAAGCACAGAATCTATAGAAACTTCATTATCATCTTGGAAAAAAAAATAGGCCTGCAAAGTGAACCTTCTGAATTGCTCTTTTGTTTCTCCCACCCATTTTTATATTTCATAGAAAGGAACTCCATCTTATAATCTCAAGGCCTAATGGGCCCCAGCATCCTGGGGTGAGAAGGGGGTCTCAGAAGTACCTTAATTAGCCCCTGCCATATCCAAGGAGTTAAGGGCTCAGCGGGGAAGGGCTGGAGCCAAGTAAGAAAATTCTCAGAACCTACTGCCACGTGGACATTCTTAGCAAAGGCAAGAAAACTGACAGCCCTTCTTAAGCAGGATCTACCAAGGTTACCTTCAGATTTTCAGGTTCAGGGCCTTTAGCATGGGAGGATTTGCTCTGCAGGCTCCACAGGAAGTGACGAATATAAAGAAGGTGCCGGTAAATATTATCATCCAGGCATTCCACTTCCAAGTCTACCTTGAACCCACCACTTGGCAAAACGATAGGTGGATGGTTATCATAAGACTCCAGGACATCCTCTGTAAAAAGAAAATTAGCAAAAGTCCAAATTAGCTGCCTTGGTAGCAACACTAACTCGCCTCCTACTTTTGGCCACATTCTTCTGTTTACTTTTTGAGAGAAGAACTACATCATTTTATGCAAACTCAACACATACGCATTCAGGTAGATAAGATTGGCAATCGAAAGAAACAATGGCAGAAAAATACTTCAGATAAACATTTTTAATTACTCACTAAATCTGTGCCATTTTCCTAAGTAGTATAAAGTCTTGTAGCAGTTCAACCAATCACACTCATTTTTACTCTGAGAAGTGATTATTACACTGTGACGCCTCCCTTTGCCTCAAATGTTAGCACTTTGTCTGGAGTTCTCCCTTGTAACGAGTTATGTCCAAATCAGAGCAATGCTTCTCTTTTGCTTCATTAATGCTAGTTAGTTATTCAGAATGACCCCTAAGAACAAGAGCAATGTGCTGGTAGCTGTCATAAGTACCTACACATATTTTTGTAGGAAATGCTTATTAAATAATGGAGTTCACTATTATGCAAGATTTTCAAATTACTCAAAGGGTCTTAGAACATATTGGTCACATGAAATGAGGTCCTGCCATATTCCTGGTGGCGCATATCCATAGACAAGAAGTATTGCTGGGGAATGAATAGTTCCTAAACCTACCTATTTTCCATACAAAAGGGGCAGATATAGACTAAAATAGGACTTACAGATATCACAATAATTTACCAAGCACCTTCTGGCTACAAAGGCATGAGAGATGATGATACACGGGTTATATAAAAAATGGTTCTTGCCTTCGGCCCAACCCACCTAATTAGGAGAGCTCCCTGCCAAAAACTAGTTATTACAAGACTTGCCAACAACTGCAGGATGACACAAAGACACATCTAAAGGTCCCATGCAATTCTTCATCTTTAAAGGCCTGTATTTCCCCTCATTAGATCAGAATTAAACCTAAATATGGGACAGTGGACACTGAATATCAATCTTCATGGAAGAGAAAAAGAGGAATGCTGTATCTCAAGCTGACTTCGGACCTCCTTTTTCTTATTGATATCTTCTTTTCTTTATTTCTCAGTATATTTCTTCTCCCTTCCCCACCAGGAAAGCCATCCCTTATATCAAGGAAAAAAGAAAGAAAAAAGTCCATTGAAACTAACCAAAGCATCAAAGCAAGTCTGACAGAATTTGATGTATTGAACTTCTATAATCCCTCCACCTCTGCAAAGAATAGAAAGGATATATTTACACATTTCCCTTTTGGATTCAACATTGTTCATTATAATTACATAGTGCTGTTTCAATACTATGGTTATTCTTTCTATTTACATTATTGCAGTCAAGTGCATATTGTTCTCCTGGCTTTGCGTATTTTTAAAATTTTTATTTATTTTTATTTTTTTTCTAATTTAAACATTATTTTATTTGGTTATTTCCAAACAATATTCCTTGGAAACAAAGATCCTTTTCTTATCCCCCCACCCCCCACTGCCCCTCCACTAGCCAATGCCTGATTCCACTGGGTATCACATGTGTCCTTGCTTCCAACCCATTTCCATGTTGTTGGTATTTGTATTAGGTTGTTCATTTAGAGTCTCTCCTCATTCCTGTCCCTTCCACCCCTGTAGTCAAGCAGTTGCTTAACTTCGGTGTTTTTACTCCCACCGTTTGTCCTTTGCTTGTGGATAGTGTTTTTTTCTCCTGGATCCCTGCAGATTGTTCAGGGACACTGCATTGACACTAATGGAGAAGTCCATTACGTTTTCTTGTATCACAGTGTATCAGTCTCTGTGTACAATGTTTTCCTGGTTCTGCTCCTCTCGCTCTGCATCAATTCCTGGAGGTTGTTCCATTTCCTATGGAATTCCTCCACTTTATTATTCCTTTGAGCACAATAGTATTCCATCACCAACATATACCACAATTTGTTCAGCCATTTCCCAATTGAAGGGCATCCCCTCATTTTCCAATTTTTGGCCACCACAAAGAGTGCAGCTATGAATATTCTTGTACAAGTCTTTGTGTCCATTATCTCTTTGGGGTACAGACCCAGCAGTGCTATGGCTGGATCAAATGCAGATATTCTTTTATCGCCCTTTGGACATAGTTCCAAATTGCCCTCCAGAATGGTTGGATCAATTCACAACTCCACCAGCAATGAATTAATGTCCCGACTTTGCCACATCCCCTCCAGCATTCATTACTTTCCTTTGCTGTGGTTTTGCGTATTTTATTTTACTTCACTTCACAGGCCTTTTCACCTGGTTATTCTTTATTTTGACTTTCAACAAGAACTCATGTACCAAAATATATTTAGTCATTACCTAATCAATTGGCATTTATCAATCAACAATCACATATTAAGTATCTACTACATGCCATGTACTGTGCAGGGCAATGGAGATGTAAATATGAAAAATGAAGCCAAGTTCACTCTTTTTTTTTGGTAAACATTCCATCTTGGAATCAATACTATGTATTAGTTCTAAGGCAGAAGAGCCCTAAGGGCTAGACAATGGGGGTTAAGTGACTTGCCCAGGGTCACACAGCTAGGGAGTGTCTGAGGCCAGATTTGAACCCAGGACCTCCCATCTCTGGGCCTGTCTCAATCCACTGAGCCACCCAGCTGTTCCCTAACGTCTACTCTCTTTCTTTCTTTCTTTCTTTCTTTCTTTCTTTCTTTCTTTCTTTCTTTCTTTCTTTCTTTCTTTCTTTCTTTCTTTCTTTCTTTCTTTCTTTCTTTCTTTTTTTTCATTTAGTCAATTTAGAACATTATTCCTCGGGTTACAATAATCACATTATTTCCCTCCTTCCCCTCCATCCACTCTTCCCACAGCCCACACACAATTTCATTGGGTATTACTTGTGTCCTTGATCAGAACCTATTTCCATGTTGTTGTTTACACTAGGATGTTCATTTAGAGTCTACATCCCCAGCCATATCCCTTCAATCCATGTATTCAAGCAGTTGTTTTTCTTTTGTGTTTCTACTCCCATAGTCCTTCCTCTGAATGTGGATAGTGGTTTTTCTCGTGGATTCCTCCAGGTTGTTCAGGATCACTGCATTGCCACTAATGGAGAAGTCCATTACATTCGATTGTACCACAGTGTTTCAGTCTCTCTGTACAATATTTTCCTGGTTCTACTCCTTTCACTCTGCATCAATTCCTGGAGGTTGTTCCAGTCTCCATGGAATTCCTCCACTTTTAGCACAATAGTATTCCATCACCAGCATATACCACAATTTGTTCAGCCATTCTCCAATTGAAGGGCATCCCCTCATTTTCCAATTTTTTGCCACCACAAAGAGCACAGCTATGAATATTCTTGTACAAGTCTTTTTCCTTATTATTTCTTTGTGGTACAAACCCAGCAGTACTATGGCTGGATCAAAGGGTAGACAGTCTTTTGTCGCCCTTTGGGCATAGTTCCAAATTTCCCTCCAGAATAGCTGGATCAATTCACAACTCCACCAGCAATGAATTAATGTCCCTACTTTGCCACATCCCCTCCAGCATTCACTACTTTCCTTTGCTGTCACGTTAGCCAATCTGCTAGGTGTGAGGCAATACCTCAGAGTTGTTTTGATTTCCATCTCTCTGATTATCAGAGATTTAGAACACTTTTTCACGTGCTTATTAATAGTTTTGATTTCTTTAACTGAAAACTGCCTATTCATGTCCCTTGCCCATTTATCAATGGCTTGATTTTTTATACAATTGGTTTAGCTCTTTATAAATTTGAGTCTTTCCCTTCCCAAAGGTCTGACATGTATACTATTCTGTGTTTGCCTAATTTGCTTATAGTTTCTTCTTTATATTCAGGTCATTCACCCATTCTGAGTTTATCTTGGTGTAGGGTGTAAGATGTTGATCCAAGCCTAATCTCTCCCATACTTTCTCCCAATTTTCCCAGCAGTTTTTATCAAATAGTGGGTTTTTGTCCCAAAAGCTGGGATCTTTGGGTTTATCACAGACTGTCTTGTTGAGGTCACTTACCCCAAGTCTATTCCACTGATCCTCCTTTCTGTCTCTTAGCCAGTACCAAATTGTTTTGATGACCACTGCTTTTTAGTATAGTTTGAGATCTGGGACTGCAAGGCCACCTTCCTTTGTATTTTTTTTTTCATTATTTCCCTGGATATCCTTGACCCTTTGTTCTTTCAAATGAACTTTGTTATGTTTTTTTCTAATTCATTAACAAAGTACTTTGGTAGTTCAATGGGTTTGGCGCTAAATAAGTAAATTAATTTGAGGTCATTTTTATTATAGCTTCTTCCACCCATGAGCAGTTAATGTTTTTCCAATTGTTTAGATCTAATTTTAATTGTGTGGAGAGTGTTTTGTAGTTGTGTTTATATAGTTCCTGTGTTTGTCTCTGCAGATAGATTCCTAAGTATTTTATACTGTCTAGGGTGGTTTCTAATTCTTGCTGTTGAGATGTGCTGATGACTTATGTGGGTTTATTTTGTATCCTGCAACTTTACTAAAGTTATTATTTCGACTAGCTTTTTAGTTGATTCTCTAGGATTCTTTAAGTAAGACCATCATATCATCCCCAAAGAGTGATAGCTTGGTCTCCTCATTGTCAATTTTAATACCTTCAATTTCTTTTTCTTCTCTAATTGCTACTGCTATTGTTTCTAGTACAATGTTAAATAATAGAGGTGGTAATGGGCATCCTTGTTTCACTCCTGATCTTATTGGGAAGGTTTCTAGTTTGTCCCTATTGCAGATGGTGTTGGCTAATGGTTTTAGATATATACTGTTTATTATTATTAGGAAAGGCGCTTCTATTCCTATACTTTCTAGGGTTTTCAATAGGAATGAGTGTTGTATTTTGTTAAAGGCTTTTTCTGCGTCTATTGAGATAAACATGTGATTTTTGACGGTTTGCTTGTTAAGATGGTCAATTATGTGGATAATTTTCCTAATATTGAACCATCCTTATATTCCTGGTATGAATCCTACCTGGTCATAGTGAATAACCCTTGTGATCACTTGCTGGAGTCTTTTTGCTAGTATCCTGTTTAAGATTTTTGCATCTATGTTCATTAAGGAGATTGGTCTATAATTTTCTTTCTCTGTTTTTGACCTGCCTGGCTTTGGAATCAGTTCCATATTTGTGTCATAAAATGAATCTGGTAGAATTCCTTCTTTGCTTATTCTGTCAAACAGTTTGTATAATATTGGGATTAGCTGTTCTTTGAATGTTTGATAGAATTCACTTGTGAATCCATCTAGACCTGGGGATTTTTTCTTAGGGAGTTCTTTGATAGCTTGTTCAATTTCTTTTTCTGATATGGGGTTGTTTAGGTATTCTATTTCTTTCTCTGTTAGTCTAGGTAATTTATATTTTTGTAAATATTCATCCATGTCACCTAGATTGCCATATTTATTGCTGTATAATTGGGCATAATAATTTTTAATGATTGCCTTAATTTCCTCTTCATTAGAAGTGAGGTCTCCCTTTTCATCTTGGATACTGTCAATTTGGCTTTCTTCTTTCCTTTTTTTAAATTAGACTGACCAGTACTTTATTTTATTTTTCAAAGTACCAGCTTCTAGTCTTATTTATTAAATCAAGAGTTCTTTGACTTTCAATTTTATTAATTTCTCCTTTGATTTTTAGGATCTCTAATTTAGTCTTCATCTGAGGATTTTTAATTTGTTCACTTTCTAGTCTTTTAATTTGCATGCCCAATTCATTGACCTCTACCCTACCTAATTTGTTAATATATGAACTCAAGGATATTAATTTTCCCCCAAGTACTACTTTGGCTACATCCCATAGATTTTGAAAGGATGTCTTATCATTGTCATTTTCTTCAATTAAGTTATTGTTTCTATGATTTGTTCTTTAGCCAATTTTGGAGAATTGTATTGTTTAATTTCCAACTAATTTTTTATTTGCCTCTCCATGTACCTTTACTATTTATTATTTTCATTGCATTGTGGTCTGAGAAGGTTGCATCTATTATTTCTTCTCTTTTGCACTTGTTTGCAATGTTTTTATACCCTTCTTAATGTCCACTCTTAAGAAGCTTGATTTCTAATTCTTTGGGACCATGAAAACCACTGCTCCAAACATTTTGGTATATACTGGGGTCTATGACCTCCTGAGGATGACAACTACCAGTGGGATCTCTGGATCAAGGATATGGACATTTTAGTCACTTTCATATCAGGTTTCCATGTTGTCTTACAAAACTGTAAGATCAATTCCCACCTTCATCCATAGTGCATTAGTGTACCTATTCTTCCACACCCTCTACAACACTGACTAGGGACACCTTGTTTTGCCTTTGAACCTTGTCTAGGTGTGAAGTGACCAGGCCAAACCATAAGTACATTTGTATTGGCTCTTCTGCTGTGCAACCTAATATTCCTGTGGGATAGAAAGCTATACGTCATTTGTATGGGGTGAAAAGCAGGTGAGATAAGTAATTGAAAAATGTTATAGTAGACTTATGATCTCCTTGATGCCTTTTTTTCCCTCTTATAGTACAGATCACATAGTGGGAGAGAATTTGGAGCTCAAAAAAAATTTTTAAAGGAATGCTTAGATAATGCTTTTACATGTAATTGGAGGAAAAGAAAATATTTTTTTTAACTGTGAAGATCATATGCATATCTAAGCCATCTCCTCCTGTGCAATTCTAATTCTAGTTCATGTTCTCCTATGATCCTGTAGAGAAGAACTAAAATATGCCTCAAGTCTTTTTGCATTTCATAGAAGCCAGTGCAGAAGGCAAACTGCCTCTGGTACTCTTTATTCTTTATACAGGCCAGGTGCCTCCTCCTTTTTAAATTCTGTCTTTTCCTGATGATGGTGGAGGTCTTGAGAAAGGTTGTTTCAGATTTGTCCAGTCACTCTGCATTATTGTCTGGTGTCCTCTGATTCACTTCATTTAGTTACCCATTGCTGCAGAAGCTCAAGGAAGCTGTATACTCTGAGGAATACTTTTTATTTGTTTTTCTTTATGCTTTCCCATGGCCAAAGAATTCATCTGCTAGTGGTGATATTAATTGGGATGAAATTCTCTAAACCCTTTTGTCATGTCCTAACCTACTGAAGTTATACTTCTGGCATAGCTTTTGTGAGCACATGCAACAAAGAGATGGCCAAATAATTGTAATCAACTTCTCGATGCTTTAAGGAAGCCCTACAAATTCTGAACAGAGCCACAGGACCTTAGTTGGCATTGTGGTTCTGCCACTTACCACCTATGTGAGCTTGGGCAAGTTACTTACCTTCAGGCCTCTTTTTCACATCCATAAAATGAGAGAATTGAACTAAGTGATTTCTAAGTTCCCTTGCAGCTCTAGATCTATGAATCCATATAGATGCTTTTCCATTTGCTGTCAAAATTGGATATGAATAGGAACTCACCTGTCCTGAAGGCTTTGGGTCTGTCTTCATCTAGAGGCTCCCAGGCAGTCACAGAACCAATGTCAGACGCTAGCTGGTACCGAGTCAACAACCGATGCAGTTGAGCAGGGTTTAGTTCTGGAAACTGAGTCCTCAGGGATGACCAGGTCATCTGAGTGATAAGAGGAAGCTCTAGGAGTCAAGGCCTCAAAATGGTATGAGGGAAGCAGGGAGTTAGACCAAAAAGGGGTACACCAACATTTACATCTTTTACCTCATGATCTTTATATGCAGGGTATGGGGGGGGGGCAGACATAATGCTAGTTCTCAGGGGAGATCAGATGACTCTGATGTGGCCATAATACCCACATGGAAGACTTGACTTTTTCTCAAGGTACCACCCTGGTCAATGCACCTGTATGCTAGAGAGGTTGAAAGGACGAGGGGGAGAATTCAAGGTAACATTAAACACATACATGCACATTTGTTTAAGATAATGTCATATACTGGACCAATAGAAAACACTTCTGTGTTATTCTTTCTGTGGTCAAGTCAATTTTTGGTAAGTATTTGCAAGGCTTATTTTCAATGGGCCAAGTGTTAAATTCAGTAGCAATCTTAGGCCATTAGGAGAATTAACTAGGAAAACTGCCTGATTTGGAAAGTCATCTTTCCTACCTACCCAGAGAATGTTAACATTTTATTACAGAATGGAGGAAAACATTAATTTATAAACATATCAACATATATAAGGGTATAAAGGTTTTCAAGGGTATAAACATACCCTTGAAAGTAAAGTGAGAAAATTTCTATAGACTGTAAACTACTTATAAAGCTATTTTAGGTCTTGATGTCCTTTTGGGCATGCTAATCTAATCAGTTAAAAAAAAACCCAAGTATACCTGTCAGATCTATGGGAAAGGAAAGAATTTAAGACGAAGCAAGAAATAGAGAATATTACAAAATATAAAATGAATAATCTTGATTACATTAAATTAAAAAGGGTTTGTGAATCAAAACCAATGCAACCAAAATTAGAAGGGAAGAAACAAATTGGGGGAAAATTTTCGTAACAAAAACCTCTGACAAAGATCTCATTTCTCAAAAATATAAGGAACTAAATGAATTGTACAAAAAATCAAGTCATTCCCCAATTGATAAATGATCAAGGGACATGAATAGGCAGTTTTCAGATAAAGAAATCAAAACTATAAATAAGCATATGAAAAAGTATTCTAAAACTCTTTAAAAATTAGAGAAATGCAAATCAAAATAACTCTGAGGTACCACCTCACACCTAGCAGACTGGCTAATATGACAGCAAATGAAAGTAATAAATGTTGGAGATGATGTGGCAAAATTGGGACACTAATACATTGCTGGTAGAGTTATAAATTCATCCAACTATTCTGAAAGGCAATTTTGAACTATGTTCAAAGGGCTTTAAAAGACTGTCTGCCCTTTGATCCAGCCATAGCACTGCTGGGTTTGTACCCCAAAGAGATAATAAGGAAAAAGACACGTACAAGAATATTCATAGCTGCGCTCTTTGTGGTGGCCAAAAATTGGAAAATGAGGGGATGCCCTTCAATTGGGGAATGGCTGAACAAATTGTGGTATATGCTGGTGATGGAATACTATTGTGCTGAAAGGAATAATGAAGTGGAGGAATTCCATGGGAACTGGAACCACCTCCAAGAAGTGATGCAGAGTGAGAGGAGCAGAACCAAGAGAACCTTATACACAGAGACTGATACACTGTGGCACAATGGAATGTAATCAGCTTCTCTCCTAGCAGCAATGCAATGATCCAGGACAACTTTGAGGGATCTATGAGAAAAAATGCTATCTACATTCAGAGAAAGAACTGTGGGAGTAGAAACACAAAAGAAAAACATTTGCTTGATCACATGGGTCGATGGGGATATGATTAGGGATGTAGACTCTAAATAATCACTCTATTGCAAATGTTAATAATATGGAAATCTGGATCAATGATACATGTAAAACCCAGTGGAATTGTTCATTGGCTCTGGGAGGGGGGAGCAAGAAGGGAGGGAAAGAACATGAATCATGTAACCATAGAAAAATATCCTAAATTAAATAATATAAATAAATAAAAATTTAAGAAATCAGTCCTTTTAGAACCACAACCAAATGAACCCTAGATGGTTATACCACTTCAGTCAATTTGACTTTTATGACTCTGTTTGTCTACAGTTGCTTACATCATCACCTATACCTACCTGTATCAGCTGTGCACTGGGTGTAGCCAATAGGTTTACTGTGCAGGAAAGTTTCTTGAAGAATTGCTCCGCCAGTGGCCCAAAGCCTATACTCTGTGCCCATTCCAGGAGTTGCTGTAAGCGAGCACAAATCTGTACCCCCTTTGGCCAATGGAAGCAGCTCAGCACAGGTCCTAAGAAAGGAGGAGTAAGAGTGAAGCCCCAGTGAGCTAGGAAAAAAGTCCTAGGCTTCTAGGGAGAAACAGAAAGATATAAGTTCTTCCTGCTCTGCTCCCCATATATCCTCCCTCCTCTACCACCCTTGCTACTAGGCAAAATTTCTCCTTTTCTAGTTGGTTGCCCCATTCTCTTAATGCTAAAATGTTATGGAAGAGTATCAATAATCTAGTATTTGAAAGTTAATTGTCTTTCCTATGAATCACAAACTTGGTCTAAGTCACCTGGTGAATGGTGCTTAATGAGCACAATACTAACTTGCTCATATTCAAAATTGTTCTTTATGACTTAAAAAGGGTCAGATATACTTTATTTCATTTGGTATCCAAAAACTACTTTAAAGGTTATTTATTCCCATCTTAAAAGGAGGAACTAGACTCAGAGTGATTTTTTTACAATGGCAGAGTTAGTAAAAGGAAAGAGCAGAAAAGTCATTGACCAACTCAGATTGGAATTTTAAAATTTAAAAAGTAAAAGCTAGTGGTATTTTTCATTTTTTCTTATTAAAAGGGCATAAGAAGACCATAAAATCTAGATGTAAAATTCACTGGGCTTCTGAAGCATAACAGCTAGAATTTTGACTCACAGAACTTGAAGATGGCTTTAAAATGAAATGGGAAGAGGAGAAAACAGTCTAGACAGATTTGTATAGTTTAGGAAAAAAAATCACTAAAATATGAAAAAGTAATTCCTAAGAGAGATATAACAACATTCATGACTTTAGATATCTATGTATAAATAGGTGAAGTATCAATAAATCAATAAGCATTTATTAAGCACCTACTACATGTTAGGTAGTGTGCACAAGTAGGGAAAAACATAAGTGGGCAAACTGGACCTTAGAGGTATAATCATTGAGAATTGGTAGAATGAGAGCTGTGACTGTAATATGGCTCTTATTCAAAAGTAACAGTAATAGAAAAAAAGAAGTAATGGAACAGCTTTGTACAGTGTGTAGTAACAAGATACTTTCATGGGAAGAAATCTAGTAATTAAGTGGGGGAAAACATGGGGAAAAGAATTTGACTCAATGAAAGTAGAAACAAAAGCTATCTAGTCAATACGAGAAAGGAAGAATTATATAAGGAGCTGAGGAAACCAATCACAAATCTGACCCAGATGCATAATACTGTTTAAAGAGGGAACCTCAATATTTTGATATCAAAATGTGGAAAAAATTATAATGGGAACTGCTGTTCTAAACTAGATTCCAACAAAAAGAAATGAACTACTGGGAGCTGAAGGTGAACAGACAGGAACCTTGGGGAAAAGTTTCTTCTCCATCTTAAGGTTCATGGTAGAAAAGAGGAAGAAAGAAGGGCTTAGTCTCTCATTAATTTTTTCCTCTATTTTTTCCTCAATTACATGTAAAGATTTTATTTTTAAAAATTGAGTTCCAAATTCTCTCCCTCCCTTCCCTCTCCTTGAGAAAGCAAGTCATTTGACAAGGATTATCCATATGCAGACCTAAAAACATGTTGTCAAAAAAAAAAGAGTGAAAAAAATGAAAAAAAATTTTTTTAAGTATGCTTCAATTCACATTGAGACTTCATCAGTTCTTTCTCTGGAGGTAGATAGCATTTTTCATCAGGAGTCCTTTGGAATTATCTTAAGATAACTGTATTGCTGAGAATAGCCAAGTCATTCACAGTTGATCACTACAGTATTGCTGATAACTGTCTGTGTATAATGCTCTCCTGTGGTTTTGTTTATTTCATTTTGCATCAATTCACATGAGTCTTTCCAGATTTTCTGAGAGCATCCTACTCATCATTTCTTATAGTACAATAGTACTACTCCATTACATCATATACCACAACTTGTTTAATCATTCTCCAACAAATGGGATCCTCACACAAAATCCCCATAATTTCCAATTCTTTGCCACCACAAAAAGAGCTGCTTTAAATATTTTTATACATATAGGTCCTTTTCCTTTTTCTTTGATCTCTTTGAGACAAAGACTTAGTAGCAGTATTGCTGGGTCAAAGGGTATGCACTATTTTTTTTAGTCCTCTGGGCATAGTTCCAAATTGTTCTCCAGAATGATTAGAGGTGGTATCATAGTTGTTTTAATTTTCATTTCCCTAATCAACAGTGATTTAGAACATTTTTTATATGACTATAGCTTTTATTTCTTCTACTGAAAACTGCCTGGTCATATCCTTTGACCATTTGTCATTTGGGGTATGACTCACATTCTTATAAATTTGACTCAGTTCTCTATATGTTTAAGAAATAAGGACTTAATATAAAATTTATTTTCTTAATATTCTGCTTTTCTTCTAATCTTGGCAGCGTTGTTTTTGTTTGGACAAAACCTTTCAAATTTAATGTTATTTATCCCTTTTATTTCCCATAAATCTCCTCTATCTCTTATTTGGTCATAAATTCTTCCCTAATACATAGATCTGATAAAGTAAAAATTTTCATACTCCATTAATTTATGATATCATCATTTCGGTCTAAATCATATACCCATTTTGATCTTATCTTGGTATATGGTGTGAGATGTTGATTTATACCTAGTTTCTGCCAAACTGTTTTCCAGTTTTCCAGTAATTTTTGTCAAATAGAGTTTTTGTCCCAACAGCTGGGATTTTTGCATTTATCAAATATTAGATTACTACAGTCATTTACTACTGTGTATTGTGTACCTAATTTATCCCACTCATCCACCATTTTATTTTTGAGTTAGTACTAAACTGCTGTGATTACTAGTTTGTAGTACAGTTTGAGACCTGCTACTGCTAAGCGACTTTCCTTGACATTTTTTAATGTATTCCCTTGACATTCTTGACACCTTGTTCTTCCAGATGAATTCTGTTGTTATTTTTTCTTGCTAGTTTAGTATGGCACTGAGTAAGTAAATTAATTTTAGGTAGAACTGTCATTTTGATTATATTGGCTTGGTCTCCAATTGTTTATATCTAACTTAATTTATATGAAAAGCATTTTTAACTGTCTTCATATAGTTTCTGGGTTTGTCTTGGCAAGTAGACACCCAAGAATATTTAATTGTCTGTAGTTATTTCCCCTAGGCTTTAGGAGAGTAGATATCAGATGTTTCAGAGGAGGGATAGGTAGAATTCAATAGTCTATTATGTATAAAAGTATACTAGCTCAAGATGAATGGGAAGTTCTTGAGAATGAAGTCCTTTAAAGGCAAACACAAATTATTCTAAGGAGGGGGAAATAGTGACGCTATCTAAAGAGATCAATATGGATACATGATAATTGAAACACTGTGGGACAATCAAATTAATACACTTCTTTAGTAGTAGCAATGCAATGATTCAGGACAATTCTGAGAGACTTATGAGAAAGAATGCTATCCACAGATAGAGAAAGAACTGTGGGAGCAGAAATGCAGAAGAAAACATGAATTGTCACTTGTTTTATATGGGCATGTGATTTGGGGTTTTGGTTTTAAAAGATTACTCTATTATAAAAATGAATAATATGGAAATAGGTTTTAAGTGATAATACGTGTATAACCGTTTTGGAACTGCTCATCAACTCCAGGAGAGGAGAGGGAAGAGGGGAGAGAGACAACATAAATAATGCAACTGGGGAGGGGGGATTAAATATACTTTTTTTTTAAAAAAGCAATCAATGTGGCTGCATAGAGACTCAGTGACCAAACTCAGTAATTTGGGAGGTCAGTAATGCTAGAGCTCACAAGAGACTAAGGAACTAGTGATTAATGATGAGGAGGTCTCTTCTATAATATATCTAACAAGTCTGCTAGAAGACCTCCATTGAGGATGATTCCACAACTTCCTAGCTCAAGGTAAAGAATTGTTTTGCTTTTGTGCTTAATAAATGCTTCCTGAAATGAATACAAAGTTTTGTCCAAAGATCATGCTTTCTAACTGATCTTGTCAGCTCCTATTGGTTATTTCTATGCAAATCTATATATCTAGATCTAACCTATCTCATAAGTCTATATCTCTAGACCTAAACCTGTCTCACAAAATACAGTCCTGTGCCTCTAAGAATCAGCTGGACCCCTGAAGGCACTCAAATTCAACATGCCCCAAATGGGTCTTCTTTCCTCCCCTCTCTTAACTTCCCTACTTCTTTAAAGAAGACTTCACCTTTTTTCCAATAAACTATGCTTCATAGTCATTTTCTACTCAGCTGCTAAGACTTAGTGATCCTACCTCTGACAGTATCTCTTGAATTCATGCCCCCTCTCTCCCAGACAAGCACCCTAGTTCAGGCCCTTCTTATCTTTCAATAGGATTATTACAATAACTTCCTACCTAGACTCCCTCTGCTTCAAGTCTCTTCTTTTTCTAATCTGTCATCCACACAGCTGCCAGCTCTGATTATGTCACTTTTCTACTAAAATTTCTTTGACAGCTCCCATATAGTCTTGCATTTAGAACACTTTTCAATCTCACATCCTCTACATTTGTGGACTGATTTCACACTACACTCCTCCACAGACTCTTGTGTTATCCTTATGGACAATACAAAGAATGTGGCCTAGATAACAGTATAGTTAAGAAATAGGTAAATGTTCATTGATGGAGAGCTCTCTAGTAGAATGCACCCAGAAACCTGCCCCAGATGTTATGCACTGTTCAAAATTCTACTAATGATGTAGACAGCCATACCCCTAACTCCCCGAGGAAAAGTTTCTAAGTCTCAAAATGTTTGCACTCTGACTGTACCTTGTTTCTACTTAGCCCAAACAAAACTCTATTAGTTGGCTACCATTTGACACCAATGTAGGTAATCCTTACACAGAACTATTTTCATTGAGAAAGTACTCTAAAAGGATGCTAGTTTATCCCCCAACTCCAATCAGCCAGTCAATCAATATTTATTAACTGTCTACTATATGCCAGGCACTATGTTAAATGCTAGAGATATAAAGAGGCAAAAGACAGTCCTTGTCCTCAAAGAGCTTAGAGCCTAATGGATACAAATAAATCATACAGCATACAAATAAATAGGAAATTTTGTTGATTGCCCTCTCCTTTGTGGTCAGAAAGTGCTGCTAAATGCCTATACTATTCCTAACCTTTACATTTAGCTTTTTATGCATTTGACAAGCAATGGAAATGGAAAGCATTTGAAATGGCCAAGAGGTAAGAAGACCTTCTCATTCATGTTTTCTTGTAAAGGCTCCCTGTTATTCAAAGGCAGTCCATAAGTTAAGGGGGAAAGAAAAAATCAAGGACCCCTGGGGGAGCACACCTCACCTTTGTCCAGGAGTTGGTTGAAGAGCAGTGTGTTGGAGAAGAAAAAAAGGTAGGCAAACATCTGGGAGGCAATCTCTGGGTGAACCTCATACTGCTGGAGGAGGTCCAAGGTGGCCTGATAGATGGACACAATACGTCGGAGCTCCTCAGGTAATTGTGGGGCTGAGCACCAACTTTCTCGACTCTCATTCTGGAAAGGAATACACTCCAGTAGAACGGGCAGAGAGATATATAGAGACTGGAGAGGGGAGAAAAAAGACAAGTATTTTTTTAACCTTGCCTATAAACAAACCACTGATATTTAGCACATTCTTCAATTTTCAAAGACCAACTCAAGCACTATTTTCTGCACAATTTTTTTTCCTGATTTCCTCCTCTCCCCTCAATGCCTTCCTGGCAATTTCTAATGTTCTCACTCCCTTACTATTGGCATTTAATTATATAATTGTATATAATGTAGATAAGTGGTGCCATCAGTGGTGACAAACCTGGAGTCGGGAAGATTTGAGTTCAAATCCTTCCTCAGATGTTAATAGTTATGTGACTCTGGGTGAGTCACTTTACTCTGTCAGTCTCAGTTTCTTCATCTGTAAAATGGAGATGATGATGCTAAGAAAAATAATACCTACCTCCCAATTTTATTGTGTGGATAAAATGAGACAATACTTGTAAAGCACTTTGCAAACCTTAAAGTGATATAGGATGCTTGTTATTGTTCACTTTATATATACCTCGTACAGATATACTTATCTCTCTTAGACTATAAAGTCCTTGAGAATAAGGACTGTTTCCTCCATGTACTTGAGTCCTTAGCATCAAGCACGGGGTCTGGCACATAGAAATCACTTAATAACTACATAGTAATTGGCAGTCTGAAGAGAGGAATTTCAGGAAAAAACTACAAATTTAGAACTACAGAGAGATGGATTCTGAGGAAAGGAGCTAGAGAACACTCCATTAGCAGTCATGAGAAGAGAGGGGGGTCTAAGAACTTGTTTTTCCAGGAAAAAAAAGATAGGATATTTAAGTGGGACTTCCCAACATGAATTTTTAGTTATAATGTTGGGATAAAGGGAAGCATTTCCTTCTACTTTCAGTTGAAATGAATCATATAAATAAATACCCTGAATTGAGTATCCTACATGAAATTGTTACTAGCCTGTCTTCTCATATTAGTAGAAAAATGAAGGATCTTCACTATTCATCTGCCACTAATATTTAATATATTAATTAGTAATATTTAATTAATAATTTTATTTTAAAATTAAAAGTTAATTATGATAATAATATTTAATTAATAGTTAAATCAATTGAGACAAGCTATTTTTCCACAGATGAATTATCCTTTCCTTCTCACCCCTAATCCCCACACCCCATTTAGAGGCTCTCCTACATTATCAACCAGACTCAAAGTAGGCATAGGGTACCTTTAACTTGCTTGAGGGGAGAGATAAAGTCTGATACCAAAGAGGGGATAGAGCAAATATTTATGCCATAAAAAATATGGAAGTCCCACAAAGCACTGCTGAGAAAAATACTATTCTAATAAAGAAGTAGCTTATTTAGTTGCATAAATTAGCTCAAATCCTCAACATCTCTTGTATACACCCTATCTCTCCTGACACTACTTCTAATCTAGTGCAAACTCTCTTAACATGTATGCCTGAACTACTGTTAATAGTGTACTGACGACTCTCTTCCTGCCTCAAGTCTCTCCTTACTCTAATCTATCCTTCAACCAGCCACCAAAGTGATTTCCCAAATCCCAAATAGACCATGTCACAACCCCCACCTCAATAAACTCTAGTGGGACTCTATCACCTATAGGATCAAAATCAAAATGCCATTTGACATTCAAAGGCCTTTATAACATAGCCCCTTTCTACTTTTCTGCTCTTCTTACATCTTATTCCCTTCCACATTCCCTTTGATCCAGTGATACAGACTTCCTGGCTATTCCAGAAATAAGACACTCTGTCTCTTGGCTCTAGACATTTTCTCTGGCTGTCTCAATGGTCTCCCTCTTCAACTCTGCCCACTGGCTTCCTTGGCTTCCTTTGTTTCCCATCTTTTACTGGAAGTCTTCTCTAATCTCTTATTTCCAGTGCCACTGTTAATTATTTTTTATTTTAATTATTTAATACTTAATTATATAATTTAATAAATAATTCATCAATAATTTGAATGTCACTAAATAATAATTACTATATCTTATATTATCATGTCATATATTATATATTACATGAAATATAATAGTATAATGACAGTAAAAATTAAATGTTAAAAATTTAAATAAAATTTAAAAATTAAATAGCATTTTTTCTATTCCTGTCTATAACTTGCATTGTACTGGTTTTCCCATTGTCTCCCCTTTTAGACTGTAAGCTCCTTGAAGGCAGAGACTCTCTTTGCCTCTTTTTTGTATACCTATAACTTAGTACAATGCCTGGCACATACTAGGTGTTTAATAAATGTTTAATGACTAATATGAATTTTTTGATGTTCTATATAAACACATTCTCCTTAGTACTTCTAGCAATCTTGTGACCCCTAAGCCATGTGACACTTTAGTAGAAATAGAAACCTAAGAAAATATCAACATATTCTACCTTCTTTCAAGGAAAAAACATCACTGAGAAGCCCACCAGTTAAAGCCAATGCCACAAAGCAAACTAGGAAAAGAACTATGGTCCATTATTATTTGGTATAAATGGTATCCAATTAAGCTACTAAGGGGGGGGGGGGGAAGCTATCAACCAAGTATTCCAAGTATTCTAATATTCCTATGAAATGACTTTGTATTTATTTTGCATATGTCCATGTACATGTGTCCATATTGTTTCCCCAATAGAATCTAAGCAACCTGAGGACAGATACTGTTGGACATTTGTCTTTATATCTCCATGGCCTATCACAATGTCTGACACATAAGTAGGTGTTTAATAAATCCCTGCTGATGGTACTCCAAAGAAATTAGGAGAAAGGGAAAAAAATTATATGTGAATCAAAAAGTAACAATCCTGGTTCCTACTAGTTCCTAGTAGAACTACTGGTTCCCAAACCCCATTATAATCAGATGAGCCAAATCATAGTATAAGTTTTAACTTTACTTTTCATAGAAACATGCTTCTTACTAGTCAAATGAGGTCCAATCTCTCACATAGCACTTCCCAATCTATTTGCCTCGGAAAGAAATTCAGGCCATGAAATTTCTTTCTTATGGACTGCTAGAAGGACAAGCTCTTTCCCTAAGTGGATTACTGTACTCAGGACATCAAGTCTAATAGCAGCTCTTTAGAGAGCTGGCTAGTTAAATAGGAAAACTTTCAATTCCATCAGATTCAACAGCTTCATCATTTCCTTCTGTCCTTTGAAGGGAAGTACATTCCTGCTGGGAAGCTCTTCCAGATGGAGATGGGTCTCTGCCAGAGGTCTGGCCAACTAAAGCTAAATGTTTACTTCTGGGTGGTTCCCAAGCTTGTCAAACAGGGGGAAAGCTTGAACAAATGAAAAACAGGCTTATCATAGTAAGCTCTGTCAATTTCTGATTGTTCTCTGTGTAGGAAGAGTTGATCTACAGCCAACTCTGGCTGCTCAAGTGCTTTTGGACTTGACTTGAGAGATTTTTTTTTTGGCTTGCTACCCTTCTGACAGATGGGCAACTGGACAGGAAAGATAAATTAGGACTTCTCCCCACCTGAAATTTTCTGTATCTTTTTTTTTTTAATTTTAATATTATTTTATTTGGTCGTTTTCATACATTATTCACTGGAAACAAAGATTGTTTTCTTTTCCTCCCCTCCCCTTCCCCCCCCCCCCCCCCCCCGCCTTTCCCTCTCCCATAGCCGACGCATGATTCCACTGGTTGTCACATGTGTTCTTGACTCGAACCCATTTCCCTGTTGTTGGAGTTTGCATTATAGTGTTCATTTAGAGTCTCTCCTCAGTCTTATCTCCTCCAACCCTGTAGTCAAGCAGTTGCTTTTCAGCGGTGTTTTTACTCCCACAGTTTATCCTCTGCTTGTGGGTAGTATTTTTTTTTTAGATCCCTGCAGATTGTTCAGGGATTGCATTGATACTAATGGAGAAGTCCATCACCTTCGATTGTACCACAATGTATCAGTCTCTGTGTACAATGTTTTCCTGGTTCTGCTCCTCTCGCTCTGCATTACTTCCTGGAGGTTGTTCCAGTCTCCATGGAACTTCTCCACTTTATTATTCCTTTTAGCACAATAGTATTCCATCACCAACATATACCACAATTTGTTCAGCCATTCCCCAATTGAAGGGCATCCCCTCATTTTCCAATTTTTGGCCACCACAAAGAGCGCAGCTATGAATATTTTTGTACAAGTCTTTTTGTCCATTATCTCTTTGGGGTACAAGCCCAGCAGTGCTATGGCTGGATCAAAGGGCAGACAGTCTTTTATCGCCCTTTGGACATAGTTCCAAATTGCCCTCCAGAATGGTTGGATCAATTCACAACTCCACCAGCAATGAATCAATGTCCCCACTTTGCCACATCCCCTCCAGCATTCATTACTTTGCATAGCTGTCATGTTAGCCAATCTGCTAGGTGTGAGATGATACCTCAGAGTTGTTTTGATTTGCATCTCTCTGATTATAAGAGATGTAGAGCACTTTTTCATGTGCTTATTAATAGTTTTGATTTCTTTGGCTGAGAATTGCCTGTTCATGTCCCTTGCCCATTTGTCAATTGGAGAATGGCTTGATTTTTTGTACAATTGATTTAGTTCTTTATAAATTTTAGTAATTAAACCCTTGTCAGAGGTTTTTATGAAGATTGTTTCCCAATTTGTTGCTACCCTTCTGATTTTGGTTACATTGGTTTTGTTTGTACAAAAACTTTTTAATTTGATGTAATCCAGATTATTTATTTTGCATTTTGTAACTCTTTCTAATTCTTGCTTGGTTTTGAAGTATTTCCCTTCCCAAAGGTCTGACATGTATACTATTCTGTGTTCGCCTAATTTTCTTATAGTTTCCTTCTTTATGTTCAAGTCATTCATCCATTTTGAATTTATCTTGGTGTAGGGTGTGAGGTGTTGATCTAAGCCTAATCTTTCCCACACTGTCCTCCAATTTTCCCAACAGTTTTTATGAAATAGTGGATTTTTGTCCCAAAAGCTGGGATCTTTGGGTTTGTCATATACTGTCTTGCTGAGGTTGCTTGCCCCCAGTCTATTCCACTGATCCTCCTTTCTGTCTCTTAGCCAGTACCAAATTGTTTTGATGACCGCTGCTTTATAATATAGTCTGAGATCTGGGACTGCAAGACCCCCTTCCTTTGTGTTTTTTTTCATTAATTCCCTGGATATCCTTGATCTTTTGTTCTTCCAAATGAACTTTGTTATGTTTTTTTCTAAATCAGTAAAAAAAAATTTT
The DNA here is from genome assembly GCF_027887165.1 of Monodelphis domestica. Classification (NCBI taxonomy): domain Eukaryota; kingdom Metazoa; phylum Chordata; class Mammalia; order Didelphimorphia; family Didelphidae; genus Monodelphis; species Monodelphis domestica. The sequence continues at coordinate 212,486,509 of NC_077233.1, read as the reverse complement.
GGAAGTTCCATGGGTATGGCACTAAATAGATAGATGAGTTTGGGTAGGATGGTCATTTTTATTATATTGGCTCGTCCTACCCATGAGCAGTTAATGTTCTTCCAATTGTTCAAGTCTAGTTTTAGTTGTGTGGAAAGTGTTTTGTAGTTGTGTTCATATAGATCCTGTGTTTGTCTCGGGAGATAGATTCCTAAGTATTTTATTTTGTCTTGGGTAATTTTGAATGGGATTTCTCTTTCTAGTTCTTGCTGCTGAGCTGTGTTGAATTTTCTGTATCTTATTTCTAATTCTTAGAAAAAGTTTTGTTGTTATAAAACTCCTGTTATAATATGTACCTCTGATTTCATTCCCTTCACTCTGTATCAATTCATACAGGTTATCATAGGTTTCTCTGAATCCTTCCAATTGTCATATGTTACATACAGTACAGTAATATTCTATTACCTGCATAAGTCATAATTCATTCAGTCATTCTCCAACAGGTAGACACCACCTTGGTTCTTTGCTATACATATCTAGCAAAAATTAAGAGTTAAACCACTGGGTACAGAAGGAGGCAGAACTAAATCAGTCAAAAGCAAACCTAGTAGCTACTGCCTCTGTAATAGCAATAGGCAATCAAAGAATTGAGAAATCTACAATGAAAGTGTGGTCACTTACTGCTACATGTCTGATAACTTGATATACAACTCAACTCCCTAACCCTACTTTCCTAGACCAACGTTGTAAAAATTAAATTTATATCTTAATAATAAAAATATTATAGTTTAGGAGGTTTATTAAAGGATCGTTAGAAATCAAGGAATAAAGAGGATACAAAATAAAAACCACATGTCCATGGCTGGTTAGCCATTTTCTGCCATCCCCACTCACCACCATCACTGCTGATTGTTGCCCAAAAAAGGAGATGTGGGAGTTTACTGCCAGTTAAATATCAATAATGTGATCTTGCCAATGTGGAGATGCAGGAGAGATTATAGGGAATTTTGGGAAATATTAAGGACTTCTGGGGAATGAAGTCAAAGGTTCAAATTCTCCATTTATACATACTCCGAGAGCTGAGGAAGACTAGTCTCTCTGATGGGTCTAGTAAACATAACAACGTTGAAATTACAATAATTTAAGGATAAGCGGAAAAGAGAACAAAACCAATTGGCTAGGCACATTGACAAAAAGCCAGTTAGAGGGCAGTCCCCTTCAGCATAAGATTATACATACAAAACAAATGCATTCCACCCCACACAGTTCAAATCACCATGCAGGGTGTTGTCTGTGCAGGCATCTTAATGGTGCCTTCTCCAAAGAGTTCATTTTCTGGATTCGGAGAGGTATCATGTTTCTTATCCTAAAATTACTCTCAAAAAGAATTTAAACTTTGCAATTTAGAATAATTATACATTCCCTCCTGAAGAGGGTGTTGAAAAACACAGAAATCACGTAGGAATGCATGGCTGAGTTATGAGGTATATGAATCAACCGGCAAGAGAAATCAAAAATATTTTTAAAAATCCAAATAAAAGAGAAAACATAATTTCTGGATGAAATATAGACTATCAATGTCTTATGTGGAAAAATTCTAAGTAAAGAAAAATAAATCCAAAACAGGACCTTGAATCAGGGCCCAATTAAAGTGATAGATGTAATTATGCACTTACCCAATCTGTAGCCAGGACTACAGAAAGTTGCCACATTATGAAAGCCAGAATAGGGACTAGATTTTTGTGTGATAGGCAAGTGTCATTCTCTGGTCTGACTTTACCTTCACTCTCAGGGATAGGGGAGCCAGAATGGCCAATTGTTATATACTTTCATATTTTTCATAAGGTATATGGTTCAAAGAGTCCTGCATTTAATACATGTTAAATAGCCACAACCTCGAGTCTCACACATTATCAAGTCTTTGTGCTCTTTGCACAGAATGTCATAAATCCATGTAGCATTCCAAGCATATTCACATCTATGAAATATAAATGAAATAAAAAGACTGTATGGCTACTGTGTCTCCAAGCATAAGGTTATACCAATGAGGTTTGTGAATGTAACCTTGACCTGGCCATGGGGCCTGTTGCCTAGGACAAACTCATTAACATGCTCGGACTCAATTCCCAGGAAAGCGCAGTTTGCAATCTACAGGCCCAAAGGTGTTCCCTCTACCTTGCCACCCAATCTTAATTGTCTATACTTTGTGATGTGGATACTATGTGCTTGGGAGTACCGCCCAAGCAGGACAGGATTAAATTCAGAGGCAAACCCATGAACTTCCTCTTGGATCTTCAATCTGTTCTAGGAATCTCTCTGTCTCTCTCCTCCCCCATGGCTATGGCCCATGTTGGCTTACATTCTCTACCTTAATCTTATCCTCTACCTCATATTCCATTGATCCTCATATTTTCCTCCCAAGGGGAAAATCATAGGGGTTGCCTCCCCTATTCAAACACTGACTTGTCCGTGTCTGTCATTCTTCACCCTGGTTCCTCGATTCCTCTCGGGTCCCTATCACAAAGGACAACCCCCTGCTTGTAGAACCTGCTTATCAGGCTCTACAATCCACATAGGATTGGTTTGGTCTCTTTAACCTTGTGCTCTTTGGCACTATGCAAGTAGCTTTGTGCTTCTTTGGCACTGTTCAAGGGCTCTTTTTGTATTCTCTTCTCCTGGAATCAGACATTTATCAATAAATGCAGGTTTCCATAGTCTAAAGCTTTTTGAGTATGCATTAATATTATAGCAAGTATAAATTTTAAACCTATATTACTGCAGAATTAAAAAAAATTATTTGTATGTATCATAAGAACAAGAAATGAGAAAAGGGAAAAAATCAAATATTCTAATCAAAATAAAAGAAAAGCAATAATAAAATAAAATTCAAGAATTCAATGTGTTCCCAAAAACAGTATCCACTTGTCTATAGATTATTATCTCTAATGCATGTGATAGGATACAGTCAATCAGTCTCAATACTGATGACATGTGCTTCAAATGCAAAAAAATGAGAGAAAAATCAAATACTGTATGGTACATGTAGGGAAAAAATGTTAAAAATGTGTATATTTCACAGTCAGAGGTACTGTGTTCAAAATACATTTCTTCTTCTTTGCTACTATTTGGAGGGGAGACAAAACTGAAAAAGGTTAACATAAAAAAAAAGCAATAGAGTTTAAGAGGTACCACCTTCTGTTCCTTTTGGAAGGGCAGTTGCACCCTGAGAATTTTTTGGACGAGCTCCACTTAAGTCAGTGGTTCTCAACCTTTCTAATGCTGTGACCCTGCAATACCTTCATGTTGCAGTGACCCCAAAAACTTATTTTGGTGGCTACTTCAAAACTGTAACTTTGCTACAGTTGATTTGGAATGTAAATACCTGATATGCATTATGTATTCTCATTGCTACAAATTGAGAGGTTGAGAACTGCTGGCTTAAGTTATTGTAATTATATATATGTATATATATATAAAAATAAATAATAATTTAAAAAGTCAATACAACTATCAATCGATTTTTGTATTTTACCCCCATCTCTAACTATTGTAACTCCCTCTTAGAAAAAAATGCAACATTGTATGTACTTTAAGCTAGAAGGTATTTAGAGTTATAAGATAGTTATATTTAAATGATCCATTGGGGAGACGGGTCTCCCAAAGGATCACAGGGGAAACTGTATCAAGGAAGCTCATCCCCTCCCCCTTCCTGAGTAACTTTACCTGTCTATCAAACATTCCTGACATACCACAGTTGTGCCAGGGTTGCATTGGTATACGTTCAATAAAAGTTAAGGTTTGGGGCATGTAAACCTTAAAATTTCTTAGACTTATGAATGTTGGAAATTTCACCATTGGAAAATTTCATACTTGGAAAAAATTTCCTACTGATAGTAAGAACTCTATTGGAATGTGAAACCCCTTGGCATGGGAGGATCCTTCTCCTCCCTACTTAAGACTACTTTAGGACAGAAACCTTTTGCTAAACAATAGAAAGGGCTTTGACCTATGCTTAAGCATAGAACAGGAAGTTCTTTGAGTCATGATTGATTTTAGAATTGATACAATAGAGATACTTGGAATGACAGAACCAGGTCTTGGAACTTACAATCTCCACCCTACTCAGTCTAACAGGATTTAGGAAGGGCTGTAGCATAGATCAAGATTTAATTATTTGAGCATATAACCTACAACAGACATGTGCAAAGGAAACAGACCTCTGGGTAGTCCTGGGTTAAGCTAGAGCCACCATTGGCACAGGGGAGACATCGACAGTGATTGGTAGATGTGAGAACTGAGGGGAGGGGACTTAGATGGTTTCCTTAAAAACAGCGGGGTCTGAGGAGAGAATGAGGAGGTTTTGCTCTGAGGGAGGTGGCTCTGAAGGAGAACTGAGGAGATTGCTCTGTTGGAGGACCAGGAGAGAAGGCTGGCTCTGAAGGAGGAGAATTCTCTGGAAACATTTCTTCAAAGGAGGCTCTCTTGAAGGTGGAGCCTGAAGTTGGCATGAGAAGCCTTACCTAGAGAGATCTTGGATGAGTGATAAAGCCAAATGACTGATTTATTCATTCTTATTCCTTTCTTACTTTCTCTCTTTTTCTATTGATTAATCAGTGTATTATAAATTAAATTTCTCTATAAAACCCAGTTGGCTTGGGCATATTCATAAATTGGGAATATATTCCCTGGCGACCATCTTATATTTATATGAAACCAAGACACAGTAGAAAACATATTTCAGCGGTCATAATTGATATATATATTTCCCTTGCTCCCAAACATTTTAATTATCACAGTTTATGGCTCCCACTCTCTTATCTACAACTATTTAACACTCAAAACTATTTTAAATCTAACAGGCAGGTGAGGGGGAGACCAACAAGAAGACCAGGGGAGACCAATGAGAGGACCATGAGGAGAAAGGACAGTGCAGAAGGTGAGGGGGAATGAGGAAGATACATGCAGGCTAGGCACCACGCAGTTAAGGTTACTTAGGAATGATTTTCCACCCTTCCTAATAAACTTATTAAAATATATATCTCTGGGTAGAAGAAATATTATTTTTTAAAATTATTACATTATATTGTTGTGGAGTTAGTTGGTTTGAGTCATCATTTTCCCATTTTCTATTTCTAGAATTTTCATTCCTAAAGTAGCGATTTCTATGATCATCATTATAGTCATTTCTATAGTTATTATTTCTGTAGTTGTTATTAAACTGCATATTATTTTTGATTGCCTTGAATAAATTTCTACACTCCATTATTTTGTGGCCCTTCTTCTCACAGAATTGGCAGGTAATGGATCGATAGTTAGATTCTTGGAGAGAGGCAAGTGCCATTGGTTGAGTATCATGCCCTTTTTCCAGTTTATCAATCTTATCTCTTAAATATTTCAATTCTTTCCTAATTGTGTCCATGAAATCATTAGTTTCTTCCTCTTTTTCTTTGTTTCCTTTTGAAACATATACAGCAGCGGGGTAGCTCAGTGGATTAAGAGCCAGGCCTAGAGACGGGAAGTCCTGGGTTCAAATCTCGCCTCTGACACTTCCCAGCTATGTGACCCTGGGCAAGTCACTTAACTCCCATTGCCTTAGCCCTTACTACTTTTTTGCCTTGGAACCAATACACAGTATTGATTCCAAGATGGAAGGTATGGGTTAAAAAAAAAAAGTTGAAAAACTTAAGAACTTGTTTAGGGCTTTTCATGTTAAATATCCAACACAGATGTTCTGCCCTTTAAGACTATTTCTGTCATGGGGAGCTGATGTTTTAAAACCTTAGTTGCTTTAAAGATGTTATATTGTGGAGGAAGAAAAACAACCCTTTTACTAGTTTAGGCATGATTTTTCATTTTTTAAACCAATGTGATAAGTTATAGGCTAAGCCCACTTTTGATTTATTATGAAAAAAATCTACCAGAGTTACATTGTGATTCAATTTTGAGTTGAAATATCATGGTACAAATTATTCTTCAGTTGCCTGTAAAGGAGCAGATATATTCATTCTGTGGTTTTTAAAACTGAAAATAGTGAGTTTTTAGTAATTGTAACTGAAACCTTAGTGATTTTAAAGACACAGAGATTAGAGCTATAGTTAGAATTTTTGATCATTTTACCACAGACTACATGATTTCTACATTATATTCTGTTACCTTCTAACTAAACAAAAAACCTGCTTTGCTTTTATAATGACTGACTTTCTAACTTTGTACATTGCTATACATTTAGTATTAGACAATTATATCTTCCCCCCCCTTAAACTTAAAACTGGAACCACAATTGATTATATTTCGTTATTGGTTATGAAATAGCCACAGAAAAGAATCAAAGTGTTTTAGGTTTCCTTTTTTTCATCCCAGTAAGTGATTTACATTGGTTTCATACCTTTCATAGATGTTGTATTACATATTTAAACATATCAGTAACTTAGTTGCTGATGAAGTAGTATTATGTACATTATCCAGGGCTGATATGTGCTAGTTTAAAAATATTTTGTTGGTAAGAAGAAATATCTCAAATGGGTACAGATGATGGCTTGGGGGTGGCCAAGGAAATGGAAGATGCTTAGTAATGAAATTTTTAATTACTGATCAAAGCTAATAAGCCATGGTTCAATGATGTATCACAGATCTGTGAAGTCTTCCCATTAACAATGTCTAGAAAGTAAGAATAAATTTATAATTTTCCAAATATGTTTTACCTCTGAAAATATTTTCTCCAAAGCAGCTACTTGTTTTTCCTGTAGTTTCTAAACAGCTAAATCAGTGTTAATATAGTTACAAAGGAGAATGAAATAGATAATCTTGTTGAGGGACCCTTTAAATTATGACTGCCTTGGGGTAGGTAAGTAGCACAATGGATAGAATACCAGACCTCAAGAGGGGAGGTCCTGGTTTCTGGGCAAGTCAATCAGTCCCATTTGCCTAGCCCTTGCCCATCTGTCCTAGCGTTGTTACTAAGACATAAAATAAGGGTTAAAAAAAAAATTATGTCTGCTTTGATTCATATCATAGTGTCTGGTTTGTGGTTCCTAAGAACAAATTTTATAACTGCAAACCAGCCTTTCATACACTGGAGAATAAAAAATGTAATCAATCAAATCAATAAATAATATCAGTGAGTTGATATTATTGAATAGGAAATATATTCATGCCCACATACATTTATACATAACTATATTTAAAGTCCTACTCTCCTTGCTCAGATCTAGGTATTAAAAAAATTTTTTTTTTGTATTGTAAGTTTATCCTTCCTGTTTCTCCCTCCCTGCTTTAGAATCTGAAGTTAGCATCCTTATGCAGATCTGGGCGGGGGTGGGGGGGAAAGGGGGACACCATAAGCACTTCCATAAGGCCTTTGATTTTGATTTGAAAGTGGTCATTTTCTAGGCTCTGACCAGGAATCCCAAGAGGTAAAGAGGTCTATCTATAATAATTAGGTACTATCCTTTATACAGATGTGGTTTCAATTGCTTAATGTCTTCATTTCTCTCCTTAGTCATTTTTCTAGCCCAGATCAGTACAAGAAGACAGACAAAAAGGGGGCAGCTGGGTAGTTCAGTGGATTGAGAGCCAGGCCTAGAGACAGAAGGTCCTAGGTTCAAATCTGGCTTCAGACACTTCCCAGCTGTGTGACCCTGGGCAAGTCACTTGACCCCCACACTGCCTAGCCCTTACCACTCTTCTGCCTTGGAGTCAATATACAGAACTAACTCCAAGATGGAAGGTAAGGGTTTAAAAAAAAAAAAGAAGAAGAAGAAGAAGACAGACAAAGGTCTATAGGTACTGGGAACTGGGTCTAGCCAGTAAGTTTCAGTATAGAGCATTCTAGCAAAAACTATATATTAGGGCAACAAATGTTTGCAGATCCAGCTGGAATAAATCTGAAAATATGCAAGAAACAGGAGTAGGAGTCAACTGGAAATGCTATTGCTCTGACCATAGAAATGGGTCACTGTCCAATGTGGACTATAAATAAACCAATGCTTGGGGAGCTAACTTGCAGGTGCATTTCAGGACAAGGAGCTCTGAAACATAACATTCCAGAAGGGAAAGGACATAGGCTTTTAACAAAGAATAATTTACCTAATAAAACAGTATAATCTTATGAGGGAGGAAAGTTTTTAAGAATAAAATTTCTAAGAAGTCCTGATGAAAAGACCAGAGCTTAATAGAAACACTGAAAAACAAATGTAAGAGTCAAAAGCAATATAAAATGGCATATATAAGTAAATAATGGAAAATGACTAAACAAAGATGAAGTATTTACATTTTAATAGAGGAAAATGATACAAATGTCCTCTTAAGAGTCCTAATGACAGCTGTTGGCCAAGATGGAGAATAGAAGCACAGGAATCTAAAACAACTCTGAGCATCCTCTCAAACCAACCTTAAAATAGCACCTCAAAACAAATACTGGAGTGACAGAATGAATGAGGGGATGGAGTGAAGCAATTCTCCTGCAGAAAACAACTTGGGAAGGTAGGTATAGAGGGTTTCTTTTACAGGAGTAAGATGGCAGTGTAGCTGGTAGCAAAGCTGCATGCATTTAGGAGTCCATTTCATACCTACTGCTTCAGGTTCTGAACCTGGACCCAAGCCAACTTTAAGATCCCCAGACCCTGCCTAAGCCAAGAGAAGAGTATCTAATGCCCTCCCCTTGAATTTCCAAGCCCTAGAGCAAGCCCGCAGTGCAGAGGCCCCAAGCTCTAGTGCAAGGCAGTCCACAGGTTGCTTGGCCTGTGCAGGTCTAAGGGGAGGCCCAGAACCCCTGAGGTAAGACCCTAAGCCCCAGGGCAAGGCAATCTTAGTGCATCTAGCTAGTGTAGGCCCAGGGTGAGGCCCAGAGCCCCTACTTAGGTTTGAGTTGAGGCCCTGAGCCCTAGAACAAGGTAGCTCACAGTGCTCTGAGCCCTGCAAGCCATTAGCAGTCCCAAAAGGGCACTGAATCAGCAGTGGGAGGTGACTTTCAGAGCTCCCAGCCCAGAGGCCATCCCACCACCTTGGAAGAATTGAAACTTGTGGGATTCCAGAACTAGAACTGAGGGTAGCAATAAGGAAAAACTAAAGTTTATGAGTGTCCCCTCTAACCTGAGAACAGAGTACACCTTTAATGTAAAAGTAAAGGTTAAAAAAAAAAGGCTGGGAAAATAAGCAAACACACACACAAAAAGATTTATCCCTAGAAAATTACAATGGAGAAAAGAAGATCAAAGCACAGATTCAGAAGAGGACAGTGAGATCAAAGCAGCCACACACAAAACTTCAAAGAAAAATGGGAACTGGTTCCAAGCTCTGGAAGGGCTCAAAAAGGAATTTAGAAATCAAATAAGAGAGGAAGAAGAAAACTGGGGACAAGAAATGAAAGAAGAAAACAATGGCTTAAAAGCAGAATTATCTAAATGGAAAAAAGAGGTTCAAAAATCCAATGAAGAAAAAGAGTTCTATTGGCTAAATGGAAAAGGTTTAAAAGCTCACAGAAGAAAATAATTACTTAAAAATTGGAATTAGGCAAATAGAAACTAATGACTTCACAAGCCACGAAGAAACTATAAAACAAAATCAAAAGAATGAAAAAATAAAAAGAAAATATGAAATATCTCATTGAAAAAAATAATTGACTTGGAAAATAGATCCAGGAGAGACAATCTAAGAATTACTGGACTACTTGGAAGTCATGATTTTTAAAAAGCCTAGACATCATATTATAAGAAATTAACCAAGAAAACTACCTTGATATTCTTGAATAAAAGAATAAAGTAGAAATTGAAAGAATCCATACAATCACCTTATGAAATAAATTCCCAAATGACAACTCCCAAGAATCTTATAGCCATATTTAAGAACTCTGAGGCCAAGGAGAAAATACTGCAAGCAGCCAGAAATAAACAATTGAAGTATCATCGAGCCACAGCCTGGATTACATAGAACATAGCAGCTTCTACGTTAAAGGATCAGAAGACTTGGAATATGATATTCTGGAAGGCAAAGAAACTAGATTACAACCAAAAATCACCTATACAGCAAAACTGAATATATTCTTTCAGGGGAAAAAATGATCATTTAATAATATAGAAGATTTCCAAGTATTCCTGATGAAAAGACTAGAACTAAACAGGAAATCTGATATACGAGCGTGAAGAGAAGCTTAGAAAGGTAAACAAGACAGAGAAAATTTAAGGGACTCAAAAAGTTGTCAAACTGCTTATATTCCTACATGGAAAGATATATTTGTAACTCTTAAAATTTTTATTATTATCAGAGCAGTTAGAAGGAGTATACACAGAGGGTATAGGAGTAAGCTGTTAGGTTGCATGATATGTAAAAAAAAAATCAAGGAAAAAGATTTCACTGAGAGAAAAGGCAAGAGAAAGGTAAAATGGGGGCAAATTATATAGCCTAAACAGGTGTGAAAAAAGCTATTAACAGTGGAGGGGAGGACAAGGTGATGACCAGAATGTTTACAATTTACTCTCATTGTAATTGGCTCAGAGAAGGAATAACAACCACACCCAGTGCAGTATAGAATCCTATCTTACCCTATAGAGAAGTAGGGGAGGAATAAAATGGAGGGGTGCAGGTGGGGAAAGAAGTAATAAAAAGGAGAGAGAAGGTAGAGGGGGAGTAAAAACAAAACACTTGTGAGGAGGGACAGAGTGAAAGCAGAAAGAGCAGGATCAAAAGAGTAAAACCAGATGGAGGGGAATACAAGATTGTAATCATCATAACTGTCAACATAAATGGGATAAACTCACTTATAAAATAGAAGTGGATAGAAGAATGGATTAAGAACCAGAATCCTACCATATGCTGTTTAGAAGAAACACATTTGAGGTAGGGGGACACACAGAGTAAAGGTAAGAGTGATCTTAAGCTGTACTATAAAGCAGTGGTCATCAAAACAATGTGATACTGGCTAAGAGACAGAAGGGTGAATCAATGGAATAGACTAGGGGTAAATGACCTCAGCAAGCTAGTGTTTGATAAACCCAAAGACCCTGACTTTTGGGACAATAACTATTTGACACAAATTGCTCAGGAAATTAGAAAACAGTATGGGAAAAATTAGGTTTAGATCAACATCTTACACCCTATATCAAAATAAATTCAAAATGGGTAAATGATTTAAATATAAAGAGTGAAATCATTAACAAATTATGTGAACATAAAATAGTATATCTGTCAGATCTGTGGAAAAGGAAGGAACTTAAGACCAAGCAAGAGATAGAGAACACTGCAAAATATAAAATGAATGACTTTGATTATATCAAATTAAAAAGGTTTTGTACATACAAAACCAACGCAACCAAAATTAGAAGGAAAGCAACAAACTGAAAAAACATTTTATAACAAAACTCTCTGACAAAGGTTTAATTTCCCAAATATATAAGGAACTAAGTCAATTTTACAAAAAAATCAAGCCATTCCCCAATTGACAAATGGTCAAGGGACATGAATAGGCAGTTTTCAGATAAAGAAATCAAAACTATAAATAAACACATGAAAAAAAGTTCTAAAACTCTTATAATTAAAGAAATGCAAACCAAAACAACTCTGAGGTACCACCTCACACCTAGCAGATTGGCTAATATGATGGCAAATGTGAAAGTAATAAATGTTGGAGGGGATGTGGCAAAATTGGGACACTAATACATTGCTGGTGGAGTTGTGAATTGATCCAACCATTCTGGAAGGCAATTTGGAATTATGCCCAAAAGGCTTTAAAAGACTGCCTACCCTTTGATCCAGCCATAGTACTGCTGAGTTTGTATCCCAAAGAGATAATAAAGAAAAATAAGTGTACAAAAATATTTATAGCTGTGCACTTTGTGGTAGCAAAAAATTGGGAAATGATTGGGGAATGGCTGAACAAACTGTGATATATGTTGGTGATGGAATACTATTGTGCTAAAAGGAATAATGAACTGGAGGAATTCCATGTGAACTGGAAAACCTCCAGGAATTGATGCAGAGTGAAAGGAGCAGAACCAGGAGAACAATATACAGAGATGGATACATTGTGGTACAATTGAACGTAATGAACTTCTCTACTAGTAGCAATGCAATGATCTAGGACAATTCTGAAGGACTTATGAGAAAGAATGCTATCCACATCTAGAGAAAGAACTGTGGGAGCAGAAACACAGAAGAAAAAGATATTATCGACCATGTGGTTAGATAGGGATATGATTAGGGTTTTTATGTTAAAAGATCACTCTAACTGCAAATATGAATAACATGGAAATAGACTTTGAACAATGATACATGTATAGCCCAGTGGAACTGCTTGTCAGCTCCAGGAGGGGGAAGGGAAGAGAGGGGTGGGGAATCATAAATCATGTAACCATGGAAAAATAATCTAAATTTAAAAAAAATCTAAATAATCAGAAAAACATTCATTGCTCATGGGTAGGCTAAGCTAATATGATAAAAATGACAATTTTACCTAAATTAGTTTACTTATTTAGTGCCATACCACACTACCAAAAATTTTTTTTATAGAACTAGAAAAAAATAACAATTCATTTGGAAAACTAAAAGGTTAAGAATAGTAGAGGAATTAATGAAAAAAAATGTGAAGGAAAGCGACCTACCAGTACCAGATCTCAAACTGTACTATAAAGTAGTGTGAATCTTAAAATTTCTCAGACTTGTGAATGTTAAAAATTCTCAGACTCTTCCTTAGAACATTTTTGGTTAAAGCTGCTATCCCCTTACTTTTTAATGAAGGGACTTTAGTCAGGAATGTAGGTGGGAACTCTAACATTACTCCCCCCATACTTAGGCATACTTTAGGGGAAGATAAAGTTGTAACTCCTTACTGAACAATGAAAAGTACTTAACCCATACTTAAAGTGAAGCAAAAACCCTTAAGCTAAGTCTATTTTTAGATCTAATACAAAAAGGTACTAAGTACCTATGAAGGTCAAATTAATCACTAAAAGTTCAAGGAAGCTTAGCAAGAGGTGTGAGGTTTTAGTCTACTCAGGTGTGAATTACCCAAAAGTTTAGACTATCAGGTGTGAATTAAGAATGGTCAGTCCTGTGAAAACATCTACTGTGATTGGTAGATGTGAGAACTTAGGGGAGGTGACATAGGAGAAAATTCTCTTTAAAAAGAGCTGTCTGAACCAGTTTAGGGGAGTTCAGGAAGAATTCAGCCTTGGAAGCTGAAGTGGAGCTCAGGAGCTGAACTGGTGGATCTCTCTGAACACTAGAATCTTGCTTGGGACAAATCTTGTGATGAGTGGATTAAAGACTGATTGATCTCTCTCTTAGGGTTTGAGCCTAGGCTGGCCTGGGCTGGCCTAGCCCTTTTCTCATTGTTTCCTCTTACTCTCTCTCTTTCATTAATTCCTTATTTGTATTAATTAAAATTTCCATAAAAACCCAGCTGATTTGGGTATATTTCATATTTGGGAATTTTTCCCTGGAGACCACTTTATATTTGATTTAACTCAAGACAATGTCATGAAACCATATTTCCACAGTCATAGCTTAAGCCAACCACTCTTTTGTCAGTAACAGTTTATGGCAATAAACTCTTTTAAATGTCACAGTAGTAATCATCAAAACAGTTGGGTATTGATTAAGAAATAGAATGATGGATCAATGAGATAGAAATAAAAGGCCTTAACAATGTACTGTTCTATAAACCCAAATATCCCGATTTTGACAAAATTTATTGGGAAAATTAAAAAACTGTATGGCAAAAACTAGGTAGAGACCAATATTTCATATCCTATTCATAGATAAGGTCAAAATGGGTATATGATTTAGATATAAAGGGTGATACCATAACTAAATTAGGGGAACACAGAAAAGTTTACCTTATTTTAATTTAATTAACTAAGTTAATTCTATGGAAAAGGGAAGATTTTATGACCAAACAAGAGATAGAGAACATTATAAAATGTTGGAATACAGATCAAAGAATATGATATTTCACTTTAGTTTATTTGTGTTTTTATTTTGGAGTTTTGCTTTTATATGAATATTCTTTTACAACAATGAAGAAGAATGTAGAACTTACTGGTATCTAAGTATATAAGATTAAACAAACATGGAAGGTGGTATGGAAGGGCCAATAAACACATTAACCTCACTTTCATCTGAACTGGTCAGAAAAGGAGAAATGTGTGAACACGTACATATGAAACTGAGTATGGAAGTACATTGAACTCAATAGGGAAACAGAGAGAAGGAAGTGAGGAGAGGAAAAAGGGAGAGAGGTAAGAGGAGAGATTAAAAAAGTATATGAGAGAAGGGTTAATTGATGGAATAAAAATCTTGGAGGAGGCAAGAAGGAATATATTTGGAGCCACAAACAGAACTTGAGTTGGGGAGGGAGTGGGATAAGTAGAGGGAAGAAGGAAAGTTAAAAACCTGTGACTGGTATCTATGCAAGGAAAAGAAAAGAGAGTCAGGGAAGCAGAAGCAGATTGTATTGCGCACAGAGCATGGGTGCTAAACACATTACTTTTCTCTCAGCACCCTCTTCTTGGCAAAGAGGGAACATGGAGCAAAGAGGGGAATAAATATAAGAGACTAGAGCAAAGGAAAATAAACCGTTAAAGATCACAGTTATGAATGAAATGAATTCACCCATAAAAGAACAAAGCAGAATCCAACAATATATGTATAAGATATACACTTTAAACAAAGATTCACACAGTAAAACTAAAGTGCTAAAATAACATCTATTATACTATAGCTAAACTCAAAAGATTTTGCACATGTTGCTTTGTAATCAACCTTACATAAATGGGAATACCGTAGGGTCCATACTTTTATTCCCCTATTACCAAGTTCAAAGATCCCAAAGTATAGATCTAGAAGCCTTCCACCAATCACTACCTCCATAATCCCTAAAATGAAAGACTATCTATAACCATGTTGGCAAACCTATGGCATGTGCATTCTTCCCTTCCCCCTCTCCACCACATCTGAGGACATTTTTCCTATAACTGCCCAATAGGAACATGTCCTCCCTCCCCTGTCTGGGGTGGGGAGGAGAGTGTAACGGGGTGGTTTATATGCAGCGTAAAGGCTGCAATTTGGGCATTTGGTCTCTAAAAGGTTCACCATCACTGATGGTGAACAAAGTAATAGGACTTTCCCTATACAAAAAGAGAAAGTTGGAAAACCATCTTTGAGGGAACTGGCCCATCATCACCCTAATCTAGACACAAATTAGTAAGTACAGCATCCTGCTCTGGTCTCCAGTAGACTGTAGAGAATATCCTCTTAAGGTATCTCTCTGAGACATTGAGTCTTGTGTAAAGAGTGAATCAAACTCTCTTTTGTCTATCAATCAGCAACTTTTAAGTTAATCAATCAAAAACTTAAGTACCTCTACTTAGTACGTTAGCAGTCACTAAGTATGAGAGTTCACAAGTCACTTGCTAGAGTGGGTGACAACTCCAGAGGCCACTGCCCCTCCCTGGGCAGTGCTAGGCAAATTGAAAGACTGTGATTGGTTCCCATAAAGTGGGGGAGCGACAGGAAGTGATGTTGAGAAAACTGCTCTAAAAAGGCCAGCTCAAAGATTCAGTCGTGGACTCTATGGCGGTGAGCCCGACAGGAGGAGAAGACTCTTTCCTTGGATCCTGCAGTGGTGAGTGGAATGATTCCTTCCTTGGTTCTTCAGTGAGGAGACCTTCTCTGCTTGCTGGCACTTCAGTGAGACACTCCCTTCAGTTCTGGTGAGATTCTTGGTGGACTGAGCCTCATGTGCACTAAAGGTTCTTGGCAGATTCTTCAGCATCTCCTGGCTCTTTGGATTTTGGCTTCCTAATTAGACTTTGGATTCTGGTGAGATTTGCTTTCAGATTCGCATTTGCAGTCTGGAGACATTAGGATTAAACTCAGGGTATTGGTAGCTAGGCTGTATTTTCTGTCTCTTTATCTACTTTTTCCACTTTCACTCCTTCCACCTCTTTGTAAATAAAGCTGCTAAAAGTAATTTTGAGTTAAGCTATAATATTTTTAAGTTGGTGACCACACTATTACTTTAGAATTTTTTTTTTTAGAATTCTCATATTTAGCATAAAACCTAAATTTAAATTCTTATACTTGTCTATTGACTTTTTCCTCTTCCTGTCTTTGGTATGGATCCAGGGTTACCATATAATTGCTTATTTGGAGAAACATCTGCTATCAAATGTAGGAACTGAAATGGGTAGGAGAAACAGAATAAGTCCCTTTTCCAATTTTAAAACTCAAAAATCACACAAACAGCTCTTATTCCAACAGCTACAGTGAATGGCCATGACTTAAATCTCTGAAATCCCTTCCAACTCCAGCATTCCATAAATCTATGATCCCATAAAACTCGGGAATTTTTCTGGAAATAAAGGGACATTGAGCTAAAAAGGGAGAGTAAATTCATGGGTATGTAAAAAATAGACTTGAACTCTGGACTTCAATACCCACAAGCCTTTGCTCCACTTCCCCAGAATGCTTTGTAATCTCACAGAATTCTGAGGTGGGCGAGATTGAGAAGGGATTTAAGCTGATTGCAAAGGCTTTTGGTTCTCTTTTGGACTTCCGTTTTGGAGCAGATGTGGCTCTTTCCATAATGTAGATGAGGTCTTGTCTAGGCCTCTGGCCTAGGCAAGTGTTTTTTCTTATCCTGTATTTTCTTTAATCCTTAACTTTAATAAACCTCTAAAAATATAATACTCCTTGCAGAGAGAAACTAATTTCTACCTGCCTCAGATGCCTCAGTCTCCCCTCAATTTTAATCTTTACAGGTATAAATGGTCATTAGTTTTTTACAGATAATAAAAAGGCTCTTTCTTTAACATTAACTGGGAACACGACTTTAATGAGGGTTGGGAATGTTGGGGATGATGGTTGAATAATAAATGCTTCTTTTCAAAGGACAGGTAACTATAGTCAATAATTTCCCCTCTGAAGTTTGGCTTGAAAAGGAATAACTACAAAGAATATTATGACTATCTCCAGATCAAATAATTTAATTTCACTCAAAAAAATCTGTCCTATTTAGGATGCATATCAAGAATGTACTTGTCCTATTGCTATAGTAGTAAAAGGATAAAGGTCATTCATAATTAGAATAACCATTCACTCTTTGCTTCTTTCATTCTTTAGATTTCTTAAAATCATTCAAGCCTGAATTGCTATTTAAAGAAGGTATGTCATGACTATGGGAGAGCAAACACATGTTAGGATCTAACAAAAGACCATAAATAAACAAGGAAATTAAGCGGGAGAAAGAAAAAGGAAGCGAAGTGGGATGCTTTTTCCTTTGCTTCGCAAAGGAGTACTAGTAGAGTTATTATAAATGAACATTACTTTCAAATCAATTTTGTCATTGTAACCGCGAAAATGTGGGTTTCCAAGACTGTAAATTGCTAAAATTATAAAGATAATTTTTAGTGTCTTGATTTAAATAAAAAAATAGTGGTCGCCATGGGAAAAATATGAAAATATCCAAGTCAGCTGGATTTTATGGAGATTTTAAATTAAAATATATGAAGGAATTAAAGGAAGAGAGAGAGAGAAAAAAAAGGGAGACTAGTCAGTCTATATAACTCACCACAAGATCGTCCCAAGTTGGGTTCTTCTACTCTGAACAGAAATTAGCCTCTGAACTGAATTCAAATTGCAACTGAATTCAATTGCCCTGAATTTGTTCCTTCGCTTCCTTTTAAAGAGATTTTTCTCTTATGTCACCTCCCCTAAATTTTCATGTCTACCAATCACAGTAGACGTTTTTCCTAGGACTGCCCATTCTTAGTTCACACCATTCTTTAGTTCTCACCTTCTCCAGGTAGACTAAAACTTCACACCTCTTTTATTAAGCTTGCCTTTTGTAAGTTGATTGACCTTTTAGTGATTAATTTAACCTTTATAGGTACTTAACACCCTTTTGTATTAGATCTAAAAATAGACCTAGCTTAAGGTTCTAGCTTTACTATAAGTATGAATTAGGGACTTTTCATTGTTCCATCAGGAGTTTACAACTTTATCTTCCCCTAAGGCACTGTCTGAACAGGGCAGAGTAATTTTAAAGTTCTCAATACATTCCTGACCAAGTACCTCCATTGTCGAAAAAGAGGAATAGCTTAATCAAATCTTCTGAAGTAGAGTCTGAACAGTTTTAAGATTCACATCATGAGAGATTAATGAAAAAGAGGGTTTCTGGTTAGGGAGAGAAGTCTCTAGATTAGTTCCAAAGACATATGGATTTTGTCATTAAGTTATTTGCTTCACAATTACTACAATGTCTCAAATTTTTTATGTTTGCATGATGGACAAAAGATGTTCTATGCATCTCACTAGAGAGCTTCAACCTTTGTAAAGATGAAATGAGCTGTCAATACCTTGGAGATGTAATACACACACTGTTGGAATGTGTACATGATCACCTCCTCTAAAATCGTCATGGCTTCCTCACTGGCTGTGATGGTTGAGGAAAACAGTGACTCCTTAGAACCTAAAGGGAAACCACAATACAGCGTGAGGACAGGAAGGAAAAGGTAAACATCTCTAGAGTGAGTTAAAAGGAATTCTGGACTTAAGGTGGTTTTGGACACAAACAAACTCAACTCAATTTATGTCAGCTCAACTTTATACATGTGTTAGACGATAAATATGCAAATTATAAACAAAATAAAACAAAAATTATGAACAAAAAAATTATCAACAAAATACCACCTGTAGTTATGGGACCACTCTACTAGTAGATAGGGGACATAACAGATATTAACTGAAAATTGGGAGATACTACCAAAATGACAAACTTCAGTTACACTGGGATTCAAAGAAATATGGTAAAAGGTCTCAAACTAAACCACCAAATTTTTGGAATTAGGATATTTTTAAAATAAACAAAAGGAAAAAAACCTCTTTCATTTAGCCTCAATTAAACCTGTGAAGTTTTAGCAGATGTATTTATTTCTACTGTTAAGATGAGAAATGACACCTCCTCAAATGAAGAGATGTTCCCAAGGTAACAAAAGGAGTCGGTAGTAACATCAAGAACAAAAAGCAAAAAAAAACCTTTCCCTACTCTTTCCTGACAGTTCTTGGGTCAAACTGGGATGTCAAATATGGCAACAAGATACCTAGAACCATTTTATTCTTTAATCACTTAAACCAGAAGACCAAAGGGGACTGAAACTACCACACTTAGTGGTAGATAATGAAGGAAACTATATACACTGGTGAGCAAGGAACAATCAAACCCTGGACTATTAAAATATTAGTGGACACTCAATATATCCCATGTGCATCCGGATTCTGCTGTTTTCCTTCCCACAGTACTTTCACCTCAGAGTAGATATTTGGTGACCTCTCCTTATCCCCAATTCCCAAAGCTCATTCCAACATATCTGCAGAGAACTGTTTACTTACTCGGCACACATGCAGGCACTAGGGAGCTAAAGTTCTGTTAAGCTTGCCAAACTGGCCCCACCTTCAATTTTCCCCTATGTAGCCAAATGGCACATTACTTTCCATTATCCAACTGAGCTTTTCCACAACAGCACAGCCAGGAACCATCTAATGTCAAATTTCTGCAGAAATTTTGTTTCTGCTCACTTGTTTAGTTGTAATATTCTATTAGTTTGGTGTTAAATCCCATTTATAATAAACCTTCCACTGATTTTTACTTTACTTTAACCATATAATACAATCCTGCAGAATGATGATGAATTAGTATTTGTTTTCCTAGTGAGAATAAGTACAAATGTCTTATTCACAAGTGTGAATCCCATACTGTAATAATTTTTATAAAGCACAAGATTCATACACTATAGAATATGGTGTACACAAGCCAATATACTCTTTGAATATGTGGCAAAATGTTCCCTATTTTATTCTATTAACATGTGCTTTTCTACCACGTAAAACTTTCTGAGAAGCCCAATTAAAAATCTACCATATAATCATAAGGGGCCAAAAGAACTGGATGAAGCAAAATGAACAGCTTAATTATAAATATTTGTTTTTTACAGAAACACAAATAACTTCACTAAAATAAATTCATATATCTGTGTGCCAGACATTTCAAAGAATTTTCTTTGTACTCTATGCTTTCTAATTAATCTGATAACCTCATTCATCCTCTAAGATGATAAAACATGTCACCTGATTCCGATCTCTTAAGCCATACTACATATCTGCAGGCTATACTGACTTCCAGAGATACCTGGCTAGGACAAATGTTACTTTCTATGCATAGACTATTAAATTCCACCAATTATTTGGGCTAAATCTTGGAACTGACTTATTCACAGAGGGTCTAAATACACCAGAAATAAGGGCTGAAAAGCAAAATCTAAAAGTATAAATTAATGTGCCCAAAACACACAAAACGAACAATTGGGATTGATCTCTTTTATGCACCTGTATGTAAGAAATGAGTTCCTTCTAACACATTCATCAGATCAACACTTTAGAAAACTTCTTTAGGTTGTTTAAAAAAAAAGGTATTTTTAAAACTCTCAGGACATGACATCTTTGTTTTTAAAATTCTTCCCACAGATATTTCCTGTGGGTCAAGAGGTTAAAATGCTGATTTTAACCTTTCCTTCACCCTATTCTTGTTGTTATTTTTTCTTCTTCGTTCTTTGGAGCCTGCTATGATCACAACATTTATTTATGTAACTCTCAAAAATTCTGTCTCTGCTTCCCACCAAACACTCCCTTCCATTCCCCAATGCTTCTCTTATTCCACAACCTCCCCTACTGTGTATGAGTAGGACTAAATGATTAGTCCAGTAAGATGTTCACTATCTATAAAGATTTAAACACTATTCAAAGGCCATAAATCCAAGAATGATCTCCCTAATAGTAGTTATGATTTTTTTCTCTTGAAGGTTCTTATAAAAATATGTCTGAAGAAATTGACCTTTCTTTCTGCCCTAAACCACTGACTCCTCAGTTTTATGACGATGTCCTTCCCCATGGAAAATAGCGATATAGTTTTAAAAAATCCAATCTATCATTCAATCCCTGAGTAAGAAAGAGGAAAATTACATACTGTCTCAGGGACAAGCCAACCAAAAATCATTTTAAGAGCTCTGTTCCAAATTACTGTGTCTTACAGAATACCAAAAGGAAGGGGACCATGAAATGGAAATTTAGTATTTAAGTTAATGAATTTGAAGTATACAGAAAACAAGGAATCCAGTTTCCAAAGTTTATTTCTTTTATGAAGCAAGGATTTTGCTCTCACACTCTCAATGACTTTTCAAGACTGTCGCCTTCATCTGGATCCAAAATACTTAAGTAAATCCCCCATACACAAAGATTTCATCATATCTTTCTTAATAATATGATATTTAATAGATTTTTTTAGTTAATCACTATTCTAAATTATAGCTTATTTGCATCTCAAGGCCCAAAGAACACATCCTTAAGATAGGAAGAATATTAAATATCTGTTCATGCAGAAAACCAAAATGAGATAATCTCCAGAAAGTAGGCAGGGCAAATTCTTAGGATGCTAGGTCACTAGATAGAATTTCTAAAGGGTGGACCTCCCTAACATCAGGGACAAAAAAGTAAAAGTTATTTCACAGGACAACAGACACTACTCGAGTGGTAGCCCAAGTTTAAAGTTCCTCAACAGATTTTCTCAAAAAGTTTAAAGGACCTGTGTCTGGGGTGGGGGGTGGGGGGTGGGGAATGGGACATTCTACCATTTCACTGCTCATTGGCCAAACTATATACATTGGAACTACATATTTTCTGTCTGTGGGAAAGCACCTTTCTAAAAATTCTCATTAAGGAAGAATGCTCTCCCCTCCCCTCCATATCATATCAGTATTAGAAACCTAGATAACTAAAACCCTGGAAGCCTTCCAGAATTCTGTATGGTCTCTTTTCTTTTCCTTGACTACAAGTAAAAGAAAAGAAAATACTAAGAAACCATAACATACTAAGGGGGAGCCTGGTTAATCCTAGCCAGTTACAATGACTGGGACCTGTCACATCCCATCTGATTAGAATGATTACTTCTCCCACACCAGCATACTTCTTCACCTCCCTATCTCTAAGTAAACTAGTTTACTATTCTTCAGACTTTACCATAGGTTGGAAAATGAGGTTAGCAGAGCTCAAGGGCCTGAAAGCCTTGAGCAACTCTCTAGCTGGCATTCAGCCTGATTCAGGTCTCCTTGGAGCTTGGCTCCTTTTCTACCTATTTCTTTTATTGGCTAGGTGTGCAGGTCTAAGGAAGTACAGAAATTATCAAAATCTCCACAGGCAGATGACCAGTCACCTTCCCTTGCCTATGTCTTCTCCAGCCTAAAGCATAGCTTCCAAAGGACTCTAGGCAGAGTGCCCTTGACTGACCAGCTGATGATTCTGCTATGAACAGACTGATCTTCTGTGTTTTGAAATCTGTTTCTATTTGGTACCTGGCCAGTGTGTAGAGCCAGATTCTCAGATGAAAGGTTGCATTCACTGAGGTTATTTTTAACAGTTCTATTCCTTTATCAGGTACTTAGCAATCCAGGATCCTACTGAGTGTCTACGTATGGCATTCTGAGTACACAGGTCTGCTTGTTTTTACTTGGTTCTCTACAATGGGCTCTGTTGACTTCTCTCAGGGATACTCAGCTGTAAACACAAATTGAGGGGCATACTCAAGTCAATGGAAGTTGAATGTTCAGAATCTCCTTAGCCATATTATACTTTAGTTCTCTATGCCTTATTTTGTACATCTGAAAAATAGACATTTTAATGAGCTTAACATGCTTATCATTCTGTGGGAGAAAGGGGGTATTAACTCAAATGATCATTTTTATTAGAGCTGAGTAGATAGATATGTCTCTTGGCTCCACGTAAAAAGATTCCTGGAATATGTACAAACTGGGCACAAAAGAAAGTCTTATCATTCTTCATAATTTGTTCACACGGAACAAATTCCTCCTTGCTCTAAGGGGCTACTCAAACAAACTAAACCTGCCCAATCAGTGTCAAAACAAAAATATGGGTACATTAAAGTCATACCTTTGACATCTAGCTCCTCCTCTATGCTCTGGATGTAGAGTGGAGATTTCTGCTGGACAAAGTAAAGGAGCTCAATGGAGTTAGACATCCAGAAAAGAATGTGCTGGAGGTCTGGCAGTAGGTCAGCAATAGTGAGACGGGAAAGAGAGATAGGATCCTGGCTAACAAAATACAAAGAGGGAGAAAAGTAGATGGTTAATATTCAGCCATCACATGATAAATATAATAAAAACTTAACATATGCATCTGTGGTCACACAAAAATAAAACACTCTGGCATGTCACTCTGCCTAGCCATGTCAGTTCCCAAGGAGTAGAACTTAAAACCTTTAACATGGCTCTCAAATTGGGAGGAGATAAGAGAATTAATGTTTATTGTGATTCTCAATATGCATTTTCTGTGGTTCATGAAACAACAGACATCTAAGAACAGGGGGTTCATTACAACAGCTGAGAAGAAAATTGCATATGGAAACCTTATATCCCAACTCTTAGAAGCAGTATTATTGCCAAGAGAAGTAGCAGTCATACACTGCAGAGCACACTCTTATGGCAAAGATAGGATATCCCAGGGTAACAACAGAGTTTGATGTTACAGCAAAATATGCCGCTAGATTTGGTCCCATACATGTACTGAACTTCTCTCCAGTTGAAAAGCACGATATCACACAAGCTTACAATAAAGAGGAAGTTCAGTCATGGAAACAACAATTAGGAGCAAAATTAGTAAATGGCATAGACATCGGAAGGAGGGAAATCCATTCTGCCCAAGATATTGTACCAACATCTCTGCAATGTCATATACTCCAGAGGACACTGTGGGAATGAAGACTTTGTTAGACGAAATCAGATGATATTGGGCAGCCCCATGGATATCTACACATACAATAAGACTGTGTCGGGCATGTGACCTTTGCAGATGATTCAACCAAGGTCATTTCAAAAGCAAAGTATTAGGGGGGAGACCACTAGCTTTCACACCCTTCAAATGCTTACAGATAGATTACATCAACATGCCTAGTGACAGAGGATATAAATATGCATTAGTGGTAGTAGACAGATTAACATGGTGGACAGAGGCATATCTGGCTAAAAAGAATAATACAACCACTCCCACTTCAATCAAACTTATAGGGAAAGAACCATGGTTCCACACTTCTCATGTAAAATACCACTTTGACCAAATGGCCCCAGACGAAATTGATACAGAGATTGCCCCAGATCCCATGCAAGAAGCCCAAACTCAAAGAGAAAGTGACCAAGAAGAAGACAGCCCCATAGAAAGTGATGAATAGTGCACAAAGACAGACAGACCATAATATAGACAGAATGACATCCATCTAACTCTCCATCTCAACCCTCTATCAACCTAAATCACAACACAAGAAGAACATAACATACATTCATACACACACCTAAAGCAAACCAGATAAACTTCATAAAACTCTCACTAGCACTCACCCAATCTGAACCACTCTTACACACACTCAAACAATGGCAATTAATCTTACACACGTGCACGATCCTGTAAGATCCAGTAAAGAGAGAAAAATCTACAAGCAAGCTGAGACAACAATCAAGATGGGTCAGTGAACAGAGGAAGAGAACTGGACCTGAGAAAATCTTCCAGGAAACACCAGAGACTACAAATGGACAAAAAGGACACAGCAAAAGAACTGTAAAACAAGAACTGTATAGGAAAAGAACTTCTGTAAAGCGTGTCATGTATGATGAATCATCGTACACGTTAACATCACACTAGGGGAATGCACACACAAGCATGCAATTTCTACATAAGAAGAAAGGAACCAGACTACTCAACAGGCAACATGTGAAGAGCAGACGTTGGCAACAGTGTGAGCATATGCATCCAACAGCACACAGCTAGTACACAAACACAAATCACAAACTGAGGGACTGTCATAAATAAGCACAGTTCTTGGGAAAATGTATGTTATGTAATGAAGGTTCTACCTTTCGGTCTGGTTGACTCCAAAGCAGAACTCATGCATGTGTGTAATATGTGTGTATCGTGTTATAATTGTACAGCAAACACTTGTGCATAATGTCCATTTTACTAACAGACTGATTGACTAACCTAGAGTAGGAAGAAACTAACATTTAACTCAACAAATAGGGACAGAGACAGGGCGAGAAAAGGGAAGTTCTATAAACTAGATAATCTGCTATAGGGAAAGAATGAATCAAACTCGAAGCATGGAAAAAATCGCATATAGTTATACATTGTGACAGAGAAACCTTTAAATAAGCTTTAGATATATAAGGAGTTGAGAAGAATTTCATTTTATTCAAAAATTTCCATAAGTCATTGTTATTAGATAGTTACAAACTCTGTTGCATATTGTCAGAGATATTGTTAATCCCCAAACCCAGAATTGTTTCATTGTATCAAACTTTTATACCTACACACTTAACCTAAACTACCTTCCTAAACCCAGATCTTAGCATAGGAAGATGAGATAAGTTGAAGAATAAGGACACAGGTGAGGTTAAGATTCTTTATTTTGGGAGGGGGTATGCAGGGGACAGCACGGAGATAGACAGAATAGCATGTAGGTACACATAAGGTAAGATTTAACTCACCGCCAAGTGTCAAGTTGACAACTGCAAAAGCCAAAAGGGGGATTTGTAAGAGAGGGACTGGACTTGATCTGCCAGCAGAAAAGAGAGAAGCAGATCTGGTAAGCTAGAGAATTCTGCAGGAATGGGGGAAGGGCAGGAAGGAGAGAGAATTCTGGGCAAAGGAGAGGAAGTGAGCTGATCTGGACAGTTGGAAAGACTCTTCTCCCTGAGAAGCTACCAGACTTTTGGGAGAAGGGCTTTCAGTAATCCTAGGGACCCCCTGCTCCCTCTGCCCTTCTGCCTCATTCCTAAACCTATCTGCCCTATCCCTTGCCTTGTTCCCTTAGAAGAAACAGATTTAATAAGAACAAGTGACTGATTCCATCATATCTAGAAAGAGGCTTGAAGTTGGGGGGAGGGAAGTGACATTCCTCTCCCCAGGGAGAGAGAAGCTAACTATATCAAGCCTGATTACCCAAGGTCTCTGAGGGAGCAGAAGTTAAGGTCTTGAAGGCAACCAGAGTGGGGTTTGTCAGGGACAGCTGAGAGGGAAGACAATCCATACCCCCTCTCTCTACTTGACTCAACTCCATCTTTACCTCACTCTGATTCTGACCCAGCAGGGGGTGAAGACTCCATTCTCTCTCTGCCCTCATATTACAGTTATATTACAACTGTAAAGGAAGAATGGGGCAAAATATCTCACATAAATAGAGTGTATAAGAGTTTATAAAACGTGGAGGAGAAAGTTGGGAAGGATAGCAAATGCCTGAATCTTCTCATCTGAACTACTTACAGAGGAAAAAATACATATACAGACAGATGCATATAGAAATGCATCTTATCCAAAAGGGAAATAGAAGGGAAATTGGTTAAAGGAACAGAGGAAATCAGAAAGAGGATAAGTGATTAAAGGAAACATGAGTCAGAAGTAAAACAAATTTTTAAAGTGTGGGTAGGGGAAAAAAAGGAAAAGTATAAGAGAAAAGGAGGGAAGGAAATACACAGCAATCAAAACTTTGAAGTAAATGGGATAAATATATCTATCCAATGGGAAAGGATGGCACAATGGATTAGGAATAAGGATTCAACTATGTGTTGTTTATAAGAAGCACCTTAAACTGAAAGATACAAAGCTTTAAAAAGGGGCTAGGGCAAACTCTATTATACTTCAAGAAAAGAAAAAAGAGGAGAGGAGAGAAGAGAGGGGAGGGGTTGATATTGCCAAACTTTCAGTTTACTAATCTCTGATTTTCAGGATTTCTATTTCATTGTTTATTTGCAGATTTTTATTTGTTGATTTCTATTTTTAAAATTTTTTTGCCTATTTCTTTGATCTGCTTTTTTAAAATTCACTGATGAAAGTGTTTAGACACACAAAACTTCCCCTATACACTGTTTTAGCTGCATACCACAAATTTTGCTATGCTGTCTCATTGTCATCATTATCTTTAATGAAATTATTATTTCTATGATTTGTTCTTTCATCCAATTATTCTTTACAATTATTTAGTTTTCTTTTAATTTTTAATCTTCGCTTCAGAGACTCTTTATTGAAAGTAATTTTTATGGCACTACAGTTAGTAAAAGATGTATTTACCATTTCTACCTTTAGGCATTTTCATGAGGTTTTTAATGCCCTATTACATGGCCAATTTTTGTGAAAGTACCATGCACACTCAAGAAATAAGTATACTCTACTCATTCAGTAGTTTTCAGATGTCTATCATAACTAAATTTTCTAAAATTCTATTCAGCTCTTTAATTTCTTTCTTGTTTATTTTTTGGTTTGGTTTGTCAAGGCCTGTGAGGAGCAAATTGAGATCCCCACTATCATAATTTTATTTTTTTATGTCTTTCCATAAGTCATTTAACTATTTAGCATATATATGTTTATTATTTACATTAATTCATTGTCTATGGTTGTTGTTCATTTGTTCAATTGTGTTCAAATCTTAGTGACGCTATGTAGAATTTTCTTGGCAGAATTACTGGAATGGTTTGTCATTTCCTTCTCCAGTGGATTAAGACAAACATGTTAAGTGGCTTGCCTTGAGTCAAGGCTGGATATTAACTTAGGCCTTCTTGAATCAAGGCCCAGTGCTCTAGCCACTTGGCCATCTAGCTGCCTGTTGTCTATAACGTTTTTGCAAAATTTATTTTTTCTGTTTATCTCTCTTAATTAAATGTAATGTTGCTTCTGCTTTTCTGAGATTGGTTACCCCTGCTCTCCTCTCCTCTCCCTCTCCTGTCCTCTCCTCCCCTCCCGTCCCAGCATTAATAGCAT
The DNA here is from genome assembly GCF_027887165.1 of Monodelphis domestica. Lineage (NCBI taxonomy): Eukaryota > Metazoa > Chordata > Mammalia > Didelphimorphia > Didelphidae > Monodelphis > Monodelphis domestica. Next base: position 212,458,672 of record NC_077233.1, on the reverse strand, counting down.
TAACCAAATACATAAAATTAAGAGCTGTTTCTGAAAACAAACCATAAAATAGACTAGTTATTTTGATTTTTTTAAATGGAGAAAATAAAATTACTATTTTCAAAAATGAACAAAGATGAATTAAGAACCAATGAAGAAATAAAAGCATTATAAGGAGCCATTTTGCCAAAAATCTATATGAAATGGATGAGTAGTTACAAAAATATAAATTTCTCAGATTAATATAAGAAGAAATAACATGGTCCTCACATAGAAAAAGAACAAGTTATAAATGAATTTCCAAGGGTGAGATCATACGGCTTTAGATGTGAGTTCTACCAAATGTTTAAAGAATAATTAATTACTACATAAACTGAAATTGAAAAAATAGGGAAGGAAATCCTACCAAATTACTCCATGATGCAAATATTGTATTGCTATCTAAACCAGAGTCAACTATAAACCAAAATACTAATGAAAAAAAACCCCATAAAATATTAGCTAAGGAGACAATAGCAATATATTATGAAGATCATATACTATAACCAGGCTAGAATTATACCAGAAATAAAAGGTTGGTTTAATATTAGGAAAACCATGAACATAAATTACTATCTTAAAAATAAAACAAACATCATTTGATTATTTTAATAGATGCAGAAAAAAAGTTTTTGACAAAATGCAGTGCCTATTTCTTGTTAAAAAAAAAACAACAACACCAGAAAGCATAGCAATGAATGGAATTTTCCTTAAAATAAGTAGGATCCATCTAAAACCAAGAATCAGAAATCATAGAGAATAGTGGAACCAAGAGGTTTGATTAGAGGCAGCAATCCAGTTTGAATTCTCTCAAAATTCCCTTCCAAACAACTATAAAATAATGCCTCAAATTAAATTTTGGGGTGGCAGAACTAACAAAAAGTCAGTGTGAGACAATTTACAGACCTAAGAAAATTTAGGAAGTTGGCAGAAGTCTGTGATACCAGGAGAGAGGCCTGTCTGGAACCCACACACAGAGTAGTGGCAGCAACAGTGGCCACAGCAGCAGCAGCAGCAGCATCTTAAGGAGTCCTCAGCCCAGAGGCAGTAATGGGGTTAGACAAATGGTAAGAAAGAAATTATAAGGGACACTTTGCTGGCACTAAGTATTGCTGGTGCTGATTGGTGAAACTGTTACCCAGTCACAGTTTCAGGATGGAGAAGAGTGCTGGTGGCCAGTCACAAGGAACTAGGGGTTCTGGTTACAGACCCAAGGCAAAGAGGAACATCACTCCTTGTGACTGAAAGACAGCTGGGACCTGGTCACAGTTCTAGGAACAAAAGAAGTGCTAGTGCTTACAGTCCCAAGGGATCAGTGGCCCTTTCTGAGATAAAACAATAGAGCACAGACCAGGAGAGTGGTCATCATACCTCTCCCAGAATCACACCACCTTGGAATTGCCCAAAACTAGCATACTCTAGAATTCTTTAAGTAAACCACCATATCATCCGCAAAGAGTGATAGCTTGGTCTTCTCATTGCCAATTTTAATACCTTCAATTTCTTTTTCTTCTCTAATTGCTACTGTTAGTGTTTCCAGTACAATGTTAAATAATAGAGGTGATAATGGGCATCCTTGTTTCACTTCTGATCTTATTGGGAAGGCTTCTAATTTAAACCCATTGCAGATGATGTTTGCTGATGGTTTTAGATATATTCTGTTTGTTATTTTTAGGAAAGGCCCTTCTACTCCTATTCTCTCTAGTGTTTTCAATAGGAATGAGTGTTGTATTTTGTCAAAGGCTTTTTCTGCATCTATTGAGATAATCAAGTGATTATTGTTGTTTTCATTGTTGATATGGTCAATTATGTGGATGGTTTTCCTAATATTGAACCATCCTTGCATTCCTGGTATAAATCCTACCTGGTCATAGTGAATAACCCTTGTGATGACTTGCTGGAGTCTTTTTTCTAGTATCCTATTTAAGATCTTTGCATCTATATTCATTAAGGAGATTGGTCTATAGTTTTCTTTCTCTGTTTTTAACCTGCCTGGCTTTGGGATCTGTACCATATTTGTGTCATAAAATGAATTTGGTAGAACTCCTCCTTGGCTTATTCTGTCAAATAGTTTGTATAATATTGGGATTCTTTGTTCTTTGAATGTTTGAAAGAATTCATTTGTGAATCCATCTGGACCTGGGGATTTTTTCTTAGGGAGTTCTTTGATGGCTTGTTCAATCTCTTTTTCAGATATGGGGTTGTTTAGGTAATTTCAATAGAGCACAGAGCAGGAGAGCAGTCATCATACCTCTCCCAGAATCACACCACCTTGGAATTGCCCCAAACTATAGCATACTCCCAGAACTAGTTCTGAAAACAGCAATGTGAAAAAGTCTAAAGCTTGGGATAATGCCTCCCCATGCCAACATGAGCAATTTTTTACCATAAATAGCTTCTTTGGTGGTATAGAAGAACAAGACATAAACTCAGAAGACAACAACTGAAAACACCTGCAAAGCAAGCCTCAAAAAAAAAATGCTAATTGGACAATGCCCAACAAGAAATCTTAGAATAATTAAAGAAAGGGATAAGAGGAGAGGAAAAATTGGGAAAAGAAATGAGTGATCTGTGAATTTCAAAACTACTCAACCCTATTCAAACCATTCTTTAGAAGATAGGATTTGGCTATTTCCTGATCAATAACAATAGAGATACTTGGAATAACAGAATCAGGTGTTGGAAACTACAATCTCCACCCTACTCAGGGTAACAGGATTTAGGAAGGGCTGCAGCAAAGCTCAAGATTTAATTATTTGAGAATATGGCCTTCAACAGACATGTGCAAAGGGGACAGACCTCTGAGAGGTCCTGGGTGAAGCTAGAGCCACCACTGGCACAGGTGAGACACAGGAAGTGAGGTAGAGGACAGCTGAGGAGTTCTGGGGTCTTTCCTGTGAGGAAGGAGGAGGGGGTTGGAGCCTGGTGCTTGGAGTGGATGCCCTCAGACTGTTTCTCCATTTTGGTCACGTGAGTGATAGGGACTGATCTCTTTTCTTTGCCTAGGCTATCCCAGCCTAAGCAGTGTGGGTATAAGAGTCTGTCTGTCTGTCTGTCTCCTTCCCTCTCTCTCTCTTCCTCCCTCTCCCTTTCTCTCTCTCCTTCTCTCTCTTTCCCTCTCTCTCTCTCTTCCTTCCACCCCCTCCCTCCCTCCCTCCCTCTCTCTCTCTCTCTCTCTCTCTCTCTCTCTCTCTCTCTCTCTCTCTCTCTCTCTCTCTCTCTCTCTCTCTCTTTCTCTCTCTCACTTTTCAGTCTTTTAAAGTGATTTCCATACCACAGATCCAAGAAAATTATGAATAGAGAATTAATAGCTTGGTAAATGAGGTACCAAAAATACTTCAGAAATTAACACCTTAAAAAACAGAATTGGCCTAATTATTTAAAAAAAAGTTTTTGTACCCCCCCCCAAATAAATAAATAATATGGCCAAGATGCAAAAGAAAGCAGAAAACTGGGGGGAAATTTTCATACTCTCAGATAATGTCTCATATCTAAAATATACCAATAACTTGTCAAATGTATGGGTAAATGGGCAAAAGATATGAACAGGCAGTTTGTGGATGAAGAAATCAAAGCCATATAAAAGTACATTTAAAAAATGCTCTAAATCATTATTAGGGAAATGCAAATCAAAATAATTCTGAGGTATCATCTCACATCCATAAGATTGGCTAAAATGACAAAAGGGAAGGATGCCAAATGTTCAAAGGGACGGTGGGGACACCAGTGCAATATTGGTGGAACTGTGAATTAATCCAACCATCTGAGAGAATACTTTGAAATTGGGCCCAGAGAGCTAAAAATCTGTGTGTATCTTTAAACCCAGCTAGATTTATTTCCTAAAATCTATATGTTCCAAAATATTTATGGCAGTTCTCCTTGTGGTGGTAAAGAACTGGAAATTGAGGGGATGCCCATCAATTGGGGAATGGCTGATGATAATGACAGAAAGCTATTGGGCCTTAAGAAACAATGAGCAGATTAATTTTTTTTAAACTTGCAAAGAACTAGATGTGACAGTGAAGAGTGAAATGAGTAGAACCAAGAGAACATTAAAAATAGCTACAGATTTAATATCTGAAGAATAACTTATAAATGTCCACCTCTAGAGAATGTACTGAAAAATGGAAACATGAAAACCATAATCTATATATTTTGCCAGATGATGCCTCCCATGGTGTAGGGAGGGGAGAGAGGAGCTGAATAAATAAATTTCTTTTAAAACCCTAGAAAGGGGCAGCTAGGTGGCTTGGTGGATAAAGAGCCATGCCTAGAGAGGCAGGAGGTCCTGAATTTAAATCTGACCTCAGATACTTCTTCGCTGTGCAAATCACTTGACTCCAAATTGCCTAACCCATACCACTCTTCTGCCTTGGAACAGTATCTAGTATTTATTCTGAGAGAAGCTTAAAGTTTAAAAAAAAAAAGAAAAAGAAAAGAAAATCCTATCTACCTAACTAAAAAATCAAATGAAACAATTAACTTCAGCAAAGTTGCAGGCCATAAAATAAACCCACACATTTTGTATGTCCCCCTTTATCCATGGTTTTGCGGGCCAGTTTCAGTTACCCAAAGTCAAATGCAAATTTCAGAGGAAGGAGAGAGGTAGGAAGGAGGCTATGGCTACATAAGGGAGAGGGGTGGCACAGGGTTAAAGGACACATGGAGGTCCAGAGGTCTTTTGGGGTTAGTTCTTCTGCTTTCAGTATCACATTTTTAGGGGTTTTGGTGTGTGTCAGAGGTTAGGAAGCTGTGAAGTAACAGAGGGGCAAAAGTGGGAAGAGAGCACATATATATGATGTCAGCAGTTGTTTACTTATATAGGCAGTTTTAGCCATTCATGGTAACATATCCCTCCACCCCCAATATGGGGGCCCTATTGTATTACCAATAAAATCCAGCAGGAAGAGATGAATTCCATTTGAGGCAACTACAGTTGGTATAAAATACTGAGAGTCTATGTGCCAAGACATACAGAGGAACTATACAAACACAACTAAGACACTCTTTAAATAAGTAAAGGTAGTGGTAAAAAAATCTGACAAATATTAATTGTTCATGGGTAGTCTGAATCAATATGATATATAAACAAAATACATCAATACACATTTACCTTAAAAAGAAATCAATGGTAACCTTGTTTAAATCATTTCCAAGGTTGGGAACCAGAATGAAAGAGGCTGAGAAGTGTAAGAAGAAATGATAGCAATGAGCTTTTTCTAGGAGTCTAGCTTCGAAAGGGAGGAGTTATAGGAAAACAGAGGGGGATAAGAGGGTCAAAGTGGACACTTTTTAAAGGTGAGGAAGACCTAGGCAAGTCTAAAGGCAGCAGGGAACAAAATAATAGAGAAATTAAAAAGAACAAGGCAGTAGGAATGGTTAAAGTAGATGGCTGGGGGAAACTACCAAACAAAGATGACACCATAATGGGATCAAGGATAGAAGTGAAAGGGTTGGCCTCGGTAGGAAGAAAAATCCTTTCCAGATGGTTCAGGAATACTGTGTTTCTATTGAGGTTGCTCTCATTAGAATGGGGCAAAGGAAGAGATAAAGATGAAATTAGAGGGGTTTTGAACTACAAAAGAGCAAGAGAAGTGGGAAGATATGAACAGTAAAGTGTCAAGCAAGGTTCTCTGCTGAGTTGAGTGTGGTTGTGTGGATAACTTGAGAAGAAAAGAGGTAGACTGGAAAAAAACTGTAGGGAAGGTAACTGAAGTTTGGTTAAGGAAGAATAGGATTTTCATAGTCAAGTAGAGATTGGAAAATAGAATTTAAAAAATCTATTTCAAAGGGGCAGGAAATTTTCAGAGAAAATCAGTTATTTCCCTCTCTGAAAAGCACTGAGCAATTACTGCCAGTAATTAGTGTGTGAATAAGAATACAGGCTATTTCAGAAAGTGATAATGTATTATATTTCTTAAAATATCCCCTAGAGCATCTAAAATGCCTGTGTACTGGCTGTCCTCTATACCTAGAATATAATCTATAATTTCCTTCAGTTTGGTGCCACTTTCAAGAAAAAGATATTGGTGCTTCCATCTACATAATTATTCTGTATTTATTTTTGTATGTGACACTCCTCCCACTTCTATGTATATATTGCCTTCCCCCAGCCAGATTGTAAACTCCTCAAAGGGACAGGGAATGTTTCACTTTGATCTTTGTATTCCTGGCACCTAGTACAGTGATAGGCACATGAGACTTAATACAATATTTATCGAATTAATGGTCATCAAAAAAAAGGGGCCATTTGGAGGCAGAGCCAAGAGTAGTAAGAAGTAGTGTTAAAGGTTTCCCTCTAAAACTTCTCCAAACAGATCTAGAATAGGTAAAGACTAAATACTGATGAGGAAACCCAAGAAAAATTCACACTGGGTAATGTTTCTAGCTATGTCAGCAGAGGAAGATAGATTTGAGAGATGTGAGGACCCTGGGGATGAAGGCTGGTGAGGTAAACCGAACTCAGAACACTCCAGCATTCAGGCGGAGGTTATGAATCAGGGCAAGAGGAGGTCCCATAATTAAACTGAGATACAGCTAAGGGACAGATGCAAACTAGCAGCTTTGTTGTCTACCACCCAGTTCCAAGTCACAGATCTAGAACAGATTAAGGAGACTTCCACTGGGAAGGTAAAGTGAGTTCCCTGGTGGGGGTGAATTATGTATAGAAAAAGATGGAAGTTCAGAAGCAAAACTACAGCAGTATAGATGAGATCTAAGGAGGAAAGTAGAGTATTAGTTAGAGCATCTAGCCCAGGAATAAATGGGGCAGGAATTCTAGACCAAACGGGAACCTGTAATTCTATCACTGAACAAACAGAGCTTTCCAGTCTACTCTTAGTCAAACCCAAAGCCAAATCAGAAAGTTGCTAAGCTCAAAAGAGGGAAACGAATCAGACTCTGCCCTGGGTCAGACCACTATAAGTTTGCTGGTCCCCAACCTATCTCTGAGATCTTAAATACAATAACATTCAATAACCCAAAAATACAACGAAGTAAAGCCTTGCCATCAAAGTCCAAAATCAGGAAGTAGGCTAGAAGAATGAACAAAAAAAGAACACCACCACAAAGAACTATTATAGTGGCAGGGAAGTTGAAGATACAGACTCAGAAGAGAATAATTCAAAACAACCGCAAGTAAAGTCTCAGAGAAAAACTCAAGATTGCAATGATGTAAAAGTTAAATGTTTTAATAAATTAAATAAGAGTACTAAAGAAAAAATGGAAAAGAAATGAGAGGCATGAAAGAATCAGTAAGAGAATTGAAAGTTTGGCACAAAAGGTACAAAAACTTTACCCAAACAATAAACTCCTTGCAAAGTAGAATGGAAGTCACTGACTTCATAAGGCAATAAGAAATATTTACAGCCTGAAAAAAAAATCAAAGAAAAAGTCAAGTATTCTAGGAAAAAAATGGAAGGGAAAAATATTTAAGAATCAGTGGGCTAAAAGATCTGAGCTTTTGGGATAAGAGCCCACTATTTGACAAAAACGTCTGGGAAAATTGGAAAACAATATTGAAAAAATTGGGTTTAGAGCAATATCTCACATCCTATATATGAAGATAAATTCAAAATGGATATATGATTTAAATATAAAGAGTAATATAAATAATTTAGGCGAACATAGAATAATATACCTGTCAGATCTATGGGGAGGAAAAAATTTAAGATCAAGCAAGAAACAGAACATTACAAGATGTAAAATGAATAATTTTGATCATATTAAATTAAAAGGATTTTGTATAAACAAAACCAATGCAACCAAAACTAGAAGGGAAGTACAACTGAGAAAAAATCTTTATTACAAAATACTCTGATAAAGGTTCAATCTCTCAAATGTACAAAAAACTAAGTCAAATTTATATGAAATCAAATCATTCCCCAATTGATAAAAGGTCAAGGGATATGAATAGGCAGTTTTCAGATGAAGAAATCAAAACTATCAATAATCATTTGAAAAATTGTTCTAAATCCCTCCTGATTAGAGAAATGCAAATCAAAACAATTCTGAGGTACCACCTTACAACTAGCAAGAGAGGTCAAAATGACAATAAAGGAAAATAATAGATTTTGGAGGGGATATGGCAAAATTGGGACACTAATACATTGCTGGTAAGAGGAGTTGTCTGATGATAATTTTTTTTTAATTGGACTAGTACATGATTGTAGTAGGGGTTTTGTTTTTCTTACTTTCTCAAAGTGGAATTAAGGGGAAGGAAGTGGGACAGAAAGAAGACTAATCTTTGAAAATAAATTTAAATTTTTTTAAAAAATACAAGAGAGGTAGAGCCAAGATGATAGAGTAGCGAAGCACTCAACTTAACTCTTCCAAATTCCCCTCCAAACAGCTCTAAAACAATGTCTTAAATTGAATTCTGACCCAGAAAAAAGGTTGAAGGAAACAATTTTCCAGTGTAAAACAACTTAGGAGATCAGCAAGAAAGGTCTATGTTTATGGGTGGAGTGGTAGGGTGGGCCTCCTAAGAAGCAAGAGAGACCATACAGAGCAGGTAGTACTCCTACAAACCAGAAGCAAACCTTGGAGATGGCTGCATTGGTGCCATCAGCAGCTTCAAGAACTCAGCCTAAAGAGAGTGAAGCAATGGGGGGATCAAACTACTAGTAGAAAGTAGATTTCAGGGGTCTCTTCTCTGGTGCTGGATTCAGGACCCTGTGGTATTACCCATAAAGAGTCCGAGGGCCAAAAGGAGAGATAATACCCACAGGTCCAGGCGAACAGGACCCTAGTTGCAATTTTAGTCCAGAGAAGAGTGCTTGTAGTTGCTCCTGAGACATTAGTCTCAATTCTAAGACAGAGAGGAACACCAGCAACTGTGACTATAGGAGAATGGGAAATCTGGTCATAGTCCCAAGACCAGTAGGAATGCTACAACTAGTGGCTACAGGGGAACAAGGTCCTTTCCTGGGCAAAAATGAAAGCACAAGCCAAAAGAGCTGTGAACATATTTCTCCTTAGATCATACCACTTTGGAAGCACCAAAGATCAATAGAACCCCAGAGTTAGCTTTGAAAACAGCAGCAAGAAAGGAAGGACTAAAGCTTTAGCCAATGCAATGCCCTTCTACCCTGGTACCAGAACTCAACTTTGAAACAAAATTGAATCAAGAGAAATAGACTGGAAAAATAAGCAAACAACAACAAAAAAGAACTTGACCATAACAAGTTACTGTAGTAAGGAAAAATCAAACCAGAAACTCAGAAAAAGACAAATGGTGTCAAAACAGCTACAAACAATGCCTCAAAGAAAAATGTGAATTGGATATAAATTCAGTAAGAACTCCTAAAAGAGCTCAAAAATTAAAAAAATAAAATAAAATAAGAGAGGTAAAAGAAAAGTTCGGAAAAGAAATGAGACTGATAAAGGAAAAAAATGAAGAGTCAGTAGTTGTTCAAAAGAAACACAAAAATATATGGAAGAAATTAACACCTAAAAAAACCATAACTGACCAAATGGAAAAAGAGGCAAAGAAATTCCCTGAAGAAAAGAACTTATTAGAGAGTAGAATTGGTCCAAAAAAAAAAAATTGGAATTGACCAAGTAGAAGCTAATGACTTCACTAGACACCAAGAAACAATAAAACAAAATCAAAAGAATAATAGAAGAAAAGGTCAAATCCACCAATCACTTCCTGAAAGAGATCTCAAAATGAAAATACTCAGAAACATTATAGTCAGATTCCAGAGTCCCCAGGTCAAGGATAAAATATTATAAGCAGCTAGAAAGAAACAATTCAAATATCATGGAGCCACTGTCTGGATCATAAAAGATTTAGCAGCTTCCACATTAAAGGATCAGAGGACTTGAAATATGATATTTCAGCGGGCAAAAGAGCAAGGACCTGGGTTCAAATCTAATCTCAAACACTTCTTTAGCTGTGTGACCCAAGACAAGTCATTTGCTATTTGCCTAGCCCTTGCCCTTCTATCTTAGAGTTGTTATTAAGACATAAAGTAAGAATTTTTAAAAAATCAACTGGAAACTAAATAATCTAATCCTAAAAAAAGAATGAGTCAAAGAACAAATCATGGAAATAATCGGTAATTTCATTAAAGAGAATGACAAAGATGTGACAACATACCAAAATATATGAGATGCAGTCAAAGCAGTGCTTAGAGGAAATTTTATATCTATAAAGACTTGCATTAACAGAAAAATTTGAGAAATAGCAGATCAATGAATTTGGGCATACAATTTAAAAAAAACTACTAGAAAAAGAACAAATTAAAAATCACCAATTAAGCACCAAACTGGAAATCCTGAAAAACAAAGAGAGATTAATAAAACTGAAAGAAAACTATTGAACTAATAAATAAAACAATGAGCTTGTTTTAGGGGGAAAACCCCAATAAAATTACCAGGATCAAAAATGAAAAGGGTGAGCTTACTACCAATGAAGAGGAAATTAAAGCAATTATTAGGAGCTATTCTGACCAACAATATGCCAATACATGTGACAATTTGATAGATGAATATTTACAAAAATATAAATTGCCCAGATCATCAGGAGAGGAAATTAAAATTTAAAAACCCTATTTTAGAAAAAGAAATTGAATAAACCAACAATGAGTTCCCTAAGAAAAATCCCCAAGCCTAGATGGATTCACAAGTGAATTCTACCAAACATTCAAAGAACAATTAATTCCAATACAATGTACATTATAGTAGGGCTCCCTTATCCATGGTTCTGCTTTCTAAGGTTTCAATTATCTGCAGTCAATTTGAAGCATTGGAGATCTGCTCATGAAGCACCAGAAGTCTGCCTGTGGCACTGGTCTACCCCTTGGCAGTAGTCTCTTTTGCTTCTGCTTTTACTTATTTTTTAGAGTTTTGGGGGTTTTTTTGGGTGGGGAGGGCAATGGGAAGCTGTTGAGTGTCAAGCTAAGAAGCAGAGAGAGCACATATATGAGGTCATCTGAAGTATATGAGGTCGGCAGTTGTATACTTATATCCACAGTTTCAGCCACCTAGGATAAATCTTTGAGGGGCCCTACTGTATTTTGAAAAGTAGGCAAATAGAGTCCTACCAAACAATCAAATGTAATGGACTTCTCCATTAGTGGCAATACACTGATCCTGAACAACTTGGAAGGATCTACAAGAAAGAACACTATCCACATTCAGAGGGAAAACTGTGGGAGTAGAAACACAGAAGAAAACAACTGCTTGATTACAAGAATTGAGGGGCATATGATTGGGGATGTAGACTCTAAATGATCATCCTAGTGTAAACATCAACAACATGAAAATAGGTTCTGATCAAGGACACAAGTAAAACCCAGTGGAATTGTGTAATTGTGTGTCAGTTATGGGAAGGGGTGGGGGGGAGTAGAGGGAGGGAAAGAATATGATTCTTTTAACCGAGGAATAATGTTCTAAATTAACTAAATAAAATTTTCAAAAAAAAAAGAAAGAAAATAAATAAATAATTTTTTTAAAAGTTCTACCAAATTTCTTTTCAACACAAATATGGAATTATTACCTGAACCAGGAAGAGCAAAAAATAAAGAGAAAGAAACATAGAGTAATTTCCCTAATGTGGTAAAAATTTTTTCTTAAGAATAATCATTTTTAGATAAAGTCAAATTCTCCAAGCCAAGTAATTATTTAGAATTTATTGGAAGAGGGCTAAGTCCTCCAACATAGCTGGACCCCTGTTCTCAGAACAGAAGACCCAGAGCATTGGGAAGAACTGTCTAATATACCCTTAGAATAAGATTCTGTTTTTCCCATACATGTACACAAGATTATCATAAGATCGATCATGCTTTCAAAGGTCATAGTCACACAGTAACAATGCCCACTGGTCAATTCATCTAGAAAACAACCCATATTTGTCCATAGGTTAGGTCATGTAGAAAATAACCCTTATTTGGTAAGATAGATCTTCTGATCATCTTTTGACCATTACTTAAGAATCACTTGTTAGAAAGGGGAAAGCAGTGATGCCTAGGCTAAGAGTGGGTGGTGATGAGTGATACCAGGTTCTGAACGTAAGGTCAGGCATCCTGACATGTAATGGATCACAAGTTAGGGTGCCTGATATAGCAACAATGAAGGGTGGGGCTGGCACTAAGGCCTTACAATAGCAGCTACTTCCTTAATCCAAAACCTTAATAATTATAACAGAATATTCACAAAAACCTGCTAAATTCATGACATGCTAACTATCTTAGAATCACAATAATGATTATCTTAAAACTATCACTAACATTAAAATCTAATCATGTATAAGTGGGTAGGGAGAGTCTTTTCTCACACTAATGAATACTGATACAAAAATTCTAAATAAAATACTAGCAAGGAGATTATAGCAATATATCACAAAGATCATATACCAGGTGGAACTCATACCAAGAATGCAGAATTGCTTCAATATTAAAAAAAACCTATTAGCATAATTAGTCATTATCAATTTTTAAAAATCACATAGATGCAGAAAGCTTGACAAAATACTTAGTACTATTAAAAAAACACTAGAAAGCATAGAGTGGAGCTTTCTTTAAAAAAATAAGTAGTATCTATCTAAAATCATCAGCAAGCATTATCTCTAATTTGGATAAGCTAGAAGCCTTTCCAATAAGAGCAGGGTAAAGCAAGGATGTCCATTATCACCACAATTATTCAATATTCTTCTGGATACACTAGCTATAGCAGTAAGGTAAGAAAAAAATTGAAGGAATTAGAATAGGCAATGGAACCCATCTGAACCCATCTGGTCCTGGAGTTTTTTTCATTAGGCAGTTCAACGATGGCTTATTCAATTTCTTTCTCTGAGATGAGGCTATTTAAGTATTCTATTTCCTTTTTGTTAATTTGGGCATTTTATGTTTTTATAAATAGTCATCCATTTCACTTAAGACTGTCAGATTTATTAACATGTAATTAGGCAAAATAGCTCCTAATAATTGCTTTAATTTCCTCTTCATTGGTGGCAAGTTCACTCTCTACATTTTTTATGTTTTGGGGGGAAACCCCAATAAATTTGGGGCAATTTGGCTTTCTTTTTAAAAAAAATCAAATTATCCAATGGTGTATCTATTTTATTGTTTTTTTAATTAGCTGTTAGTCTTATTAGTTTAATGGTTTTCTTTCCGTTTTATTAATCTCTTCTTTGATTTTCAGGATTTCTAATTTGGTGTTTAGTAGGGAATTTTTAATTTGTTCTTTTTCTAGTTTTTTTTTTTAATTGTATACCAGCATCATTGATCTGCTCTTTCTCATTTTAGTGATGCAAACATATAGATATAAAATTTCCACTAAGTACTGATTTGGATGTATCCCATTAGTTTTGCTATGTTGTCTCATTGATGTACTGCTCTTTAATGTAATTACTGATTGATTCTATGATTTGTTCCTCGATCCACTCATTCTTTACAATTAGATTATTTAGTTTCCAAGTAATTTTTTAAAACCCTTATCTTCCATCTTAGAATTAATACTATATATTGGTTTAAAGGCAGAAGAGTGGTAAGAGCTAGGCAATGGAGGTTAAGTGATTTGCCCAGGGTTACATAGCTAAGAATTGTCTGAGGCCACATTTGAACCCAGGACATCCTGTCCCTGAGTCTGACTCTGAATCCACTGAGCATCCTACCTTCTCCCTTTTCAATTAATTTTTAATATATTTTTCCATAGTTCCTTATTGACTGTAATTTTTTATTGTATTACAGTCTGAAAAGAATTCATTTAATATTTCTGCTTTTCTGCATTTGGTGGTGAGGTGAATTTTTATTCTAATAAATGGCCAATTTTTGTGTATAGGCAATGAAGAAATTAAATTATCACTTTTTGCAGATGTTATATAGACATACATATAGAATTCTATAGAATCAACTGAAAAATGATTTGAAATAATTAATGACTTCAGAAAAGTTGCAGGATATAAAATAAACCCATATAAATCATAACCATTTCTATATATTACCAACAAAGTCCAGCAGAAAGAAATAGGCAGAGAAATTCCATTTAAAATAACTGTAGGCAATATAAAAATACTTAGGAAGGGCAGCTGAGTGGCTCAGTGGATTGAGAGTGAGGTCTAGGGATAGGAGGATCTCGGTTCAAATCTGCCCTCAGTCATTTCCTAGCTGTGTGACCCTGGGCAAGTCACTTAACCTCACTGCCTAGTCCTTACCAATCTTCTGCCTTGAAACCAATACCAATACATGGTATTGATTCTAAGATGGAAGGTAAGGATTAAAAAAATAATAATATAAATTCCTATTTAAAAAAACAACAACTTGGGAGTCTACCTGCCAAGACAAACCTTGAAACTATATTACAAAACACTATTCAAATAAATAGTTAGATCTAAACAACTAGAGAAAATATTAATTGCTTATATGAGAAGGCTGACCCAATATAATAAAAATGACTATTCTACCTTAATTATTTTTCAGTGCCATAGCAATCAAATTACTAAAAAATTATTTTATAGAGCTAGGAAAAGAATAATAAAATTAATCTTGAAGAACAAGTAAAGAATATCAAGGAAATAAATTTTAAAAATGTGAAAGAAAGTAGCATAGAAATTATTATTGTTCAGTTGTGAATGACTCTTCATGACCCCAAATGAAGCTATCTTGGCAAAGATGATAGAGTGGTTTGCCATTTACTTCTTCAATGGATGAAGGCAAATAGAGGTTAAATGACTTGCCTAAGATTACACAGATGAGTGTCTGAGCCAGGATTTGAATTTAGTTCTTCCTGATTCCAGACCCAGTGTTGTATCCAATGAGCCACTTAGCTGCCCACCAGCAGTACTAGATCTCAAATTGTATTAGCAAATGGTAACCATCAAAACAATTTGGTACTGGTTAAGAAAAAGAGTAGTAGGTCAATATTCAGAAGTAAATTACCATAGTAATCTAGTGTTTAACAAATCCAAAGATCCAAGATTTAGAGGCCAGAAATCACTATCTGACAAAAATTGCTGGGACAATTAAGAAAGAAGTTTGGCAGAAACTAGGTATAGACCAACATCTCACAACATATAACAAGATATAGTCAAAATGGACACATGACTTACACATAAAGGGTGATATCATAGGCAAATTAGAAGATTATAAAATAATTTACCTGCCATTTATTGGGTAAGGGCAGAATTTATGACCAAACAAGTGATGTAATTTATGGGATATAATTTTATTTATTTATTTATATCCCCAAATATTTTGTAATAAGTACCTTGAGGTTCAGCACTGTGCTTTTTTATTTTAATTTTTTTCTGTTACATGTAAATAAAAAATTTAAACAGTTTAAAAATTTTTAAGTTCCAAATACTTTCCTTTCTCTCCTTTCTACATGAGAAGGCAAGCAAATTGAAATGGATTATACACAGTTGCAGTCATGTGAAACATATTTTCATATTAGTCATGTTGTAAAAGAAAACAGACCAAAAAAATAAAGAGAATTAAAGAAAGTTTAAAAATTGTGATTCAATCTGCATTCAGACTATATTAGTTCCTTTTCTTGGAGGTGGGATTTATGGTATGTTATTGGTATTGTTATTGGTATTGTATGGTATGTTATTGTTATTTATTGGTATGTTATTATGGTATGGTATATTTGATTACATCAAATTTAAAAGGTTTTCCACAAACAAAACCAAGGTAGCCAAAATTAGAAGGAAAGCAGAAAACTAGGGGAAAAAAATTTTTTTTGGCAAGTCTCTCTGACAAAAGCCTGATTTCTCAAATATGTAGAGAACCGAGTCAAATTTATAAAAATGAGTCAGTCTCAAAAAATGGTCAAAAGATTTGAACGAACTTTCAGAAAACAAAATCAAAGTCATCTATAATCATATTTAAAAATGCTCTAAATCACTACTGATTAGAGAAATACATATTAAAACAGCTCTGAAATACCACCTTACACCTATCAAATTGCTAATAAAAGGAAAATGTAAGTATTAGGGATGTGGGGAAATTGGATGTACTGTTGTAAACTGATCCAACATTCTGGAGAACAATTTGGAACTATGCTCAAAGGTCTAAAGTACTGTGCATACCCTTTGTCCCAGCAATATCATGAGTAGCTCTGGATCTCAAAGAGATCAAAGAAAAAGGAAAAGAACCTAAATATACAAAATATTTATACTAACTCTCTATGTGTTAGCATAGAATTAGAAACTGAGGGGATGCTATCAACTGGGGAAAGGATAAACAGGTTGTGGTATATTATGATGGATTACTATTGTGCTATCAGAGATGAGTTGCAAATTGCTTTTAGAAAAACCTGGGAAGACTCACAAGAACTGATGCAAAATAAAAAGAGGAGAACCAGAACACTTTATACATTATCAGCAATAGTATACAATGATCAACTGTGAATGATTTAGCTATTCTCAGCAATACAATGATCCAAGATAATTCCAAAAGTCTCCTGATGACAAAAGCTCCCTACCTCCAAGAAAAAGAACTGATATAATCTGAATGTAGCTCAAAGAATACTTTTTAAACTTTCTTTAATTAAAAAAAATTTTTGTCTATGTTTTGCAATATATCTAATATGAAAATGTTTTGCATGACTGCAAATGCATGATTTACTTCAAATTGGGTGCCTTCTGAAGGAGAAGGGAGGGGAGAGAGACAATTTGGAACACAAAATTTTAAAAAACTGATATCTGGGGTACAGCTGGGTGGCTCAGTGGATTGAGAGCCATGCCCATAGGCAGGCGGTCCTGGGTTCAAATCTGACCTCACACATTTCCTAGCTGTGTGACCCTGGGCAAGTCACTTGACCCCCATTCCCTAGCTCTTACCACTCATCTGCCTTAGAACCAATACACAGTATTGATTCTAAGTTGGAAGGGAAGGGTTAAAAAGAAACAACTGATGTTTGAATTTTTTGTTTACATGTAATTTTTTTTTAATTAAAAACTTTTTTAAAAGTGCAAGGTTAAACTTCAGGGGTTATTCAGTATGCATTCTGATGGCCTATATGTTAATTTCCTCCATGTTTGATGGGCATGTTAGGGATCATATGTACTTATTAATACTTACTGCTGAGACTGCTTCTCAGCTAGTTCTTTGGTTTTTTCCTAAAAGCAAAAGAATAAAATTAAAAATTAGAAAACACAGGATTATAGAGAGAGATATATCCAATAAAAACCCCACCATATACACCATGATCAATATCAGAAATATAAAACCATAATATCAGATCCAGTTTATGGTATACTAAGTATTCTAAACTATTTTGGAAAACACCAGTATCATTTAGCATTCAGGTGTTTTTCTTTCCCTTTCCTAAAATGACCTACATAGTTCCTATAGCAGGTACATTTCACAATCATTCACCTTACATAATAATTGTCACTGTAAAATACTGAAGACTAAACACTTATCAAGTTTATAGACTGGGATTCTGTTTATGTTTTTATCACTGTCAATCATTTATTTTAAAATGCTTCAGTCCTGTGAACATGAATAAATGAAAACAATATGAATTTCTAGAAATATCTGAATGTTAATCAGGTCCTTGAGTTCAACCAATATTTGCAGTGCTAACACTTAAAATGAAAGCATAAGTCTAATTTTAACTATTGACCTATTAAGGTAAACAGAACTATAACTTAAAGTTGGTCTTCCTTGCTATCTACATTAGCCAATGATTGGATAAGACAATATTTGGATATCATGACATTAAGGCCAAGCATGATAGAAAGTGCCCTAAACTTGGATTCAAAAGATCTGGGTTGAATCCTGCCACTTAATTAACCAAATGATTAGGCAAGTCACTTAACTTCTCTAACCCTCAGGTTCCTCATTTTTAAAATGAGATTGGAATAAATGATCTCTAAGGTTCCTTTCAACTCCAAAATCTTATCCTATATCAACAAATTTTATATTATTATATTTATATTTTATATAATTATATGTTTTATATATATATATGTGTATGTGTATATATATATATACATATATATATATATATAATATCAAAGAATGGGATCAAATGTTCTTAAAGAGATAGCCAAAAAAGTTTAGTGTAGGAATCATAGGACTTAGAGCTAGAAAAGACTATCACATCATCAATCCACCTCTCTTATTTTAGAGATTAGTATCCATAAAATCAGTGTTACTAAGACTTAAATATAAATGGTTCAGATTTCATTATTTTTATTTGCACTTCAATCCAAATTGATTTTTGAGACTATTAATAACTTTAAAAGTAAAAATATCTCAAATGTTTAAAATATCCATGATATTCATTTCACATTAAATTGATTTTACCCAGTACTACTGCTACAGAAATCATAATACTGGATTTCATACTGGGAACCCTAGGAAAAGACTTGACAAAATACCCAGATAACAACGTCCATGGCATTTAAGGTTAGCTATCAGATGTATGTTGCAAACTTTAATCACATTATAATTTACTTATTAATAGCAAGAACAAAAACACACCCATGTTTCTAAATAGAAACCTCACAAAGGTATGCTTTTGCACAAGTTTTCCCCAAGACATAAACTGGACTAAGATTTGTAGAGAGAATCACCCTGAATGACCAATCTGAACTACAAAGGACCTCTATTTCCCTCAATAATAAGGAGGTTAAGACTGTGGCCTTTCTCATAATGGTAGCTACAGCTCACATAACTCCTAGTCAGCCAGCAGTCAATTCCAAACACAGTTCAGACTTTCTGAATGGCTGTCAATATGCCAGGGAGAGGTTATCCTAGATATTAACATTAAAGCTTCCTTCTGTAAAGTTATTTTAACTTAAAAAGTGACCGGTGCTGTTCTAGTCTTCTGCCTCTGCCACCACATTACTGAAAGACTTCAGAGTTGGTGTTCTCTAACTAGAAAGAAGCTGAATAACAAAGTTAGCCTTGCTCCCATCAGATTTTGCCAACTGTGTTCATATTGCAGGCATTAGGGAATAGCAGTGCTTATGCTGATCGCAAGGTGCTAATAAAGTCCCATTTGTAGAAAACTCTTAAGGGAATTGGCTCTCTAAGAACTATCATTTGAAGAAATTAGTCATGTTCCAGGTTTAAATTCTTGGTTCATCACACCTCTGGATAATACCATTTTCATAAAGGCACCAAATGAGAGATCTGAAAGTGAACTGGGGCAGTAAAAAGAGGCTGGGAGAAAATATGTCTAGGAGTTGAGCACGGATAACAAAAATACTGCTGACTCATTATCATTCTGGCCCTGCTTCCCTCAAATTGGAATTGTAGAAAGATATATCTGGAATCCTTTTGCTTATACTCTTTAAGAATTTTGTCTACCTGTTTAATATGCTTCGGAGATATGAAAATTAAATTAGAAAGTGTAGACAAGTAGAAAAGGTTTTGTTTTCAGTGCTCCACTTCTAATAAATTCCCACATCCTACTATTAAGGAAAGCCAGAAATATGTGGGTGGTTAATTGAGGAGAAAGAGGACCAGAAACATATTATTGCTGTTTTATGCCCTAGGTATTAGACTAAGTCTATGGTATCAGAAGAACCTGGTTTCAAATTTGGCCTCAGACATAGTTCCTAGTCCTTGTTGCCCTTCTGTCTTAGACTCTTCTATCTTAAAATTCATACTAAGACAAGGTAAGGGTTTAAAAAAAAAGAAAAGAAAAGAAAAGAAACTAAGCCTAAAACTGTCTCTGTCAGGCAATTAGCCCAAGCACTACTAGTCACAAAATTCAGAAGCCCAACCCCTCTCAAGCCCTGTTTGGACTGACCCAGACTGTCCTCTGAATAAGTTTGGCCAGTTTAAGCAAGAGTTGCCCAAATTCGCCTGGCTCAAAGTTGGTGGCTGAATGTTGGATGCAAAGGCAGAGGAGGAAAGCAGGTGTGAGCTTATGGTCATCACCCCCTGGCTCAATCAATGTCATGATCCTCTTCACTAGCACATCCTCTATGGCTGGCTCAAATTCCAGATGAAGCCTTCGTCGAGGAGTCTTCTGACCAGGCAGAGCTCTATGCTTCTTGTATGAGGAAGGTGCTCTGCCCCTGAGCACTGTCCCACACATTTTACAGGTGACAGGATCTGATGTTCGGGGGACAGCTTTGAGCCGTGCCAGGGTCTGGGCAGGGAGCACATGGGCTCGTGCAGGATCCTTGTAGAGCAGCAGGTAATAAAGCCCCAAAGAGAGCAGGTCTCCATGGCGAAGTACCATAGTCTTTCCCACTTCTGAGAAGTTGATAGATATACTAGCCCCAGGAATTGGCTCAAGGATAAGCTTCTCTTCTACTTGGGAGCTTCTTGAGTGGCTGGAGAGGTGCAGCCGACGAATGGTACAGTGGAGGGGCAGAATGTCTGGAGCTGAAAGGCTGATGCTAGGCTTGCTAGAGGGAGTCCTCTGGCCCACTGTGTGCTGTTCACGGTTGAGCACATAAACTAAGCTATCCTGAAATAAAAACATAAAACTTCAGGGACAAGCAAAAGCTTCATGCAACTTGATCAGAAAAAAACAAAACAAACAAAAAAAACAACAACATAAGGAAAAAGGCATCTTGCACTCTGATTACCTGGGCAAGAAGAGATGTCCTGAGGACCCTAAGCCTACCTGAAGCTGAAGAGCCATGGGATCTCTTATTTGCATTTTGCCCTCTGCCTGTCTCACAGTTAGCATCCACCCTTAAATTGGATAACTTTTTTTCCTTCTTCCCCAGAGATTAGTAACCCAGAAGAAAATCAGTAACAGACTTGAGACCAAAGGACTGCTCCATTCTAATACTTCTGAATTTTAATTTTCAGATAGTAAAAATGACAAGTGACCTAGAGAGACTGGCTTACTGACCACATACCCATGATTGCTAAATTGTCCCTAAGTGATCAACAGCACTGCCCTCCTCTACTGTGCAAGCATAATATTTTTCCCTCCTTCCAATTAAGCAATCTGACATTTCCCTTAATATCTATCTAAGCATCTGGAATTCTCTATTTTAGTTTTAATGAAATATAATTCTTAAATAGAGTAGGAAAAGAAATTAAAGCTGAGTAAATAAGCAATGATGGAGGGTAGAAAGAAGGGCTATCTATAGAGAACACGGCAAGTGTGGACTAGAGGAGTAAAGGCATTCATTTCTGGCTAATGTGGTATTCAATGGTAAAATTAAAGGGTAACTGCTTCCCAAGTCACCACTCAAGAAATATGCTACATTCCACAGGCTTAGGAATGTCAACATACAACACAAGAAAGAGCCTCTCTCCAGCTCTAACTGATGATGTGGGTTGGAATGAAGCCAACCATCTTGTGCCTATTGTCCTCTCAGGCATAAAAACCACACAATACATCCTTTGTGTCAAACTTGAAGTCAACACATAAAGCTCTCTGAGAAAGGTTCACAAATTCAGTGGAACTAGCAGAGCTCATTACTTAGTCCAATCCCAAATTGAAGTTTAACTGGCTAAAACAGGAGTATATGAAATTTTGATAGATTTTCCTTAAGCATTCTACTTTAGTGGAATGGAAAATTTCTTTGAAATGGCATTCTTCTCATTGTGAAAAGATCATGCTATCTCAAGAGATTGACTTGACAGGAGACTCTGGCCTATAGCTTAAGAAACAGGGGAGGATTCTCAGCCTTCTTCAATTGAGGAATATACATTTAGCGCTAGTCTTGGGCAAAGGAGACTTGGGTTTGAATTCTGGCTCTTACTTACTCCCTGGGCCACCTAGGCTGGTCATATTGTTTCTGTGAATCTCAGTATTCTTTGCAAAATGGGTATGAGAATGCTTACACAATCTACCTCACAGGGTTATGTAAAAAACCCTTTAGAAACCTTTAAAAGCTATATAAATATGCGTTATTATTTCTTCCTAGGGCTGGTTCTCTCCATCTTATGGGGGAAATGAAGAATTATTTATTACCTGAAAAAAAATGATCAAATTTCCTAGTCATCTTTTAATAGGATAAATACAATTCTTCAAAATGTTTTCATGCCAACCTATACCCTCTGACAAGCATTCCCCCTTCCTCCTAGTCCCTTCAATATTTAGCTATGGGTGCAGACTATAAATTATCCTTATGACATGGACATTGTACCCCCAGAAACTCAGGCAAACTATTATCAGGGAAATTCCTTTGCTCCCTTACATCCTTGTGACTCCTAATCCAAAACATTTAATAACTCCTATAAAACCCTGAGAGGATTATCCTCCTTTAGATTTAAGATGGACAGAGAGATGCACCTCCAGGGTACAGCTCGATACTATTGGGCTGTATCTTAGACATCCATCTGTTCCCTAAAACTAAAGATTCTTTTATGAGGGTCTTTCCCTATGTCTCCAGGCACACCCCAGTCAGATGACCACCCCCCCACCCCCCAATGCCTGAGTGGTTACCATTCTAGAGTCCCGTCCTCACTGTTGTAAAGAGTATAAAATTCTCAGAATTGACGTTGTCTGGGGATAGCTTTTCCATCAATGCTGTCCTCCCAAGGAGCAGCCTTCCATCTTGCTGTTCCACCTGTACTATCATCCTGGCCATTCTCAACATTACTTTCTAAATTAATAAATTTCTCTTTTTATTTTTAAGCTAAATTTCATAGTCTTGCATTCTTGCAAAAGGTATCCTTCCAGAACCCCAGGGGTGCACCTCTACACCCCCACAACACTTACAAGAAAGATTATCTGACTAAAGATTGAAAGATGCCATTTAAAGAGGCCAAATTTTATTCACCACAAGTCTAGGAACTGTTTGTCTTGTCAAATTCATAAAGAAAAGTGAAGTACGTACATGCTGCTGGCTATAGCCCTGCAGAAGGAGAAGGTGTGGTGATTGGTAAAGTGAGTATCGCATATTGTTGCTGTTGTTTCTCTCCTCAACAGAGGCCTGGAGCTCCTTGCTTGGATCTTCTGGGCTTTGGTGGGGATCTAGCAAGGTGGAATGCCCTTTTGGCTCCTCTTCTTGTGTATTGGTTTGGCTCAAGCTGGTTTCACTAACCGTGCGCCGAAGTGTGGGTGGGGTGGAGTTTCGTTTACATGCTGTGGTCAGTGTTGTAGCACCCTTTGCACGACTCTTCTGGAGTTTCCTTGCCTGAGCATTGATCCCTAAAATGAAAAGCAAGTTGTTTTCAAAGAATTACTTCCTTTAGAAAAAAATAGTTGGGGTTCTAATCTGGGACTTAACATCACACTATACCCTTTTGTTCTCATTCTGACCAAACATCTTTCTCTTTTACCAAGGCAAGCCTTCTCAAGTGAGTCCCTGCCTCCAAAATATTAGCATTCTTCTATCACTAACATTCTTCTGACACTAGTAGATCTTTTAAATATAGAAGAGCACTTAAATATCCTTATTGTCTATTTCCTCCAAAATGCCTTAGGGATTTTCCTTTAAGACAGAACTTAACAAGTCCTAGAAAGAAAGCAAACAAAAAGTATTTATTAAGTACTTGGTCACTGTGCTAACTAATAGGAGAAAAAGACAATCTATGCCCTTGAAGAGCTTACATTCTAATGAAGACAACACACAAAAGAGAAGTGAGAAGCATTAATGCTGCTTGTTGACTATTGCTTTAATCTTTTTTTTTTTTTACCATTAACAATAATTTCAAAAAAAGAAAATACTGGGCAGTACCATTCAATGTTGGCAGTAGTAAAGGACCTGGCTTCTTTAGTTCTTTAGCTACCACTGCACCTTATTAAACTCAGAAAATAGACTTGAACTCTGCAACTGGGCTTCAGCTTACTTGCCAATTTATCTCAGAGGAGGATTTGCTTAAAACAAGGGAGAATTCACTTGGAACAATGGATACTGAAAGATCTACAGGTCACTAAATCCTCACAGTAATAAGATCACCACACAGGAAGCATAGGCATAGTCAAAAGGTAGGAAAGACACCACTGACTTCCATGGCCTTCATTCAATGATCCACAAAAGTTCTTGGTCAGATGTGCTCAGCTACTTGAGTCTTTCTAGAGGATCATTTAAGATCTTTCTTTAAGATGTCTATAGATGCCTAGTGATCCTAATTTGGGTCTTTAATGAGCACTAGATTATAGGACCATGTTATCTTCTGGCTTCCTTTCCTTTCCTAATAAATTCAAATGACTGGATTCTAGATACAAAATATATTCGATAAACCCTACGTTTAAGATCTACATCAAGGCTTTTCCTTGAAACAACCACCAGGGTACAGCAATAGCACCAACAAGCCTGGCTAGTTAATTTCCTGTGGTCCACAAATATTACCACATCACCTATAGTTAGCATTCATAAAATCCCCAGTAAACAACTCTTATCCTTCCCTCAGAAGCCACTGGGAAAATGCCATCGTCACAGAGAAGTAAAATCCATTCATCACATAGTGCTTCATGGTCTTCAAAGTGGTTTTACTTTACTTCACTTGATCTTCACAACAACCTTTACAAAATAATGATAGGTACTACCCCCAATTTACATATAAGAATATTAAGATTCGGAGAGATTTGGCAATTTGTCCAAGTCAATTCAGCCAAGTTGCAAATCTGGGAAATAAAACCCAGATCTTCCTGCTCTGGGCCCAGTGGACCGTATACTTGCCTTTTATGTGCCAAAAAACAGAGGGGTTGAAGATTGGGGGGAGGGGGTTTGGAATAATAGAAATTTTAAAATAGAAAATAAGACAAGTTTCCTAGGATTGTATTTTAAGACCGACTCTCTTCTTCTAATCTATAAAAGTAGTACTTAGTACAAAATTACTGAAAATGTTGCATTCAGAACTTATAAATACAAATTTAGGATCTTTCAAGTCAAAGTAATTGGAAAAACCTGAGAAATTATGGTGTATGAAAATTAGCTCCAAATTAAAATGCTCCCCAAATTCATTATTAAGCATTCACTTTTCAATCCTCAGCTTCATTTCCCCTTCAGAATGCCCTTTAGGCTTATTTTGGCCTTATATTATGACCCACCAAAATCTGCAGCCTCAGCTGCCTAGAGTCAAACTAAATAAAAATAAACAAACAAAATGCCAGGGGACAAAGATTAAGGGCAAGAGATTCATTCCTTACCATACAGCTGAAGACAAGGGCTTGTAGATGGGTATCTTTCCGTATCCTGTACTGTGCTGGAGGATGACCAGCTCTGCCAATGAGCAGGGTGAGAATGCCAATTGCCTGAACCTGCAGACTGCAGTATGAGGAGTCTCAGAGTCTGCCTGCTGCAGAGCAGACCTTAATTAACTTCTGGGTATCAATTTGGGAGAGCAGTCAGAAATGTGAAACTGAGGGACAGCATATAAAACTCTCAGCCTACTGACCACAGTTTACAGTCCCCTTGCCCACCTAATTTAGGTCCTCTATCCTAAATAATGGCAGATGAAGCTCCCTTCAGGGACTAATGGCTTTTTGCAAACTAAATATTATCTGTGAGGCACAAATCTGAAAGGAAAGTAAAAAAGGAACAGTAAAAATGGCATTTTTAATCTTTCAACCTTTTCTGAATCAAGGGAGAAGGTTCCTAAGTAGTCCAGTCATAGTTACAAAAAATTAAATTAAAAAAAGAGTTCTAGGGGAAAGGAAAAACTGAAAATTACCTTTTCAGAAGTCATGAAGCCATAAAAGCAGCTGGGAAGTTTGAGAAAAAAATAGCCTTTTCCCTCTTCAATTTCCAAATTTCATATTATATGGCATGAAGCCCAGGGAATGCATGCAGAAAAAGATATCTGTACATATAAGTCTCTCTCCTGTAGGATCATATCTACAAATCTGAAGACTCAGAGCAGACTGCACTATATTCCTCTTCGCCAGAGACAACAAACAGCTCTCTGCAGAGCCCGCGTTTTCAGGTCTGCTGACTGTTTAAAGGGACCTTGTCAAGTTCAAGCCTGGAAAAAGATTAAGTTTAATACTGCTAACTACTGGATGAAATTTATTCATGGTAGTTAAAATGTTTTGACTGCTTATTCCTTTGCATTGAACACTTGAAAACAAAAATATTTGCAATGTAATGCTGGTAGAAACAGGGACCAATCAGGATTTTCTATTGAGAAGATATTCATGAAAAATAATTGAATGTGGCCTAACAGATTTTTTTTTGCCTTGGAAATCTTGGAGGCTGGTTCTTCAGTAATGAAATATAATTCACAGAGATGAAACAGAATCAGTAAGCACAGGTTCACTAATCTTAGATGGCAGATTTCTCATAGTTAAATGTTAAATAGAAATTATGGTTCTCTCTTTTGTTAACATGGGATGCTTAAAAAAATAAAGGCAGTTCCAAGTCTTCTACATATATATGTGACAATTTCATGGGGTCCTCTGATTCCTAATATATCATATTAAGATGTGCTATTTATCTTGAGGGGGGGAGGCAATTTTGATTCAACTCTGTTTGCTACAAACCCAGACTTCTGTACAGGGATAGTTATCAGTGGGAAGAAATCACCTGGGAAGAAAAACAACTCTCCTCAGGATGTCTCATATTTAATTGCTGATGGAGTTAGTATGCTGACTGTCAAATGTTCCAGGATTTAAAACTCTAGTTGCTCTGGAAGTCCTTATAAGCTTCGATAAAGAACAGGAGAGGGAGGAGGGGTTCCAGATGTAAGACATTTGTGATATACTGTTCTGGGCTGTCTACACCAAAGAGCACTGATATTTTCAATCAGGT
Organism: Monodelphis domestica; assembly: GCF_027887165.1. Lineage (NCBI taxonomy): Eukaryota > Metazoa > Chordata > Mammalia > Didelphimorphia > Didelphidae > Monodelphis > Monodelphis domestica. Next base: position 212,432,079 of record NC_077233.1, on the reverse strand, counting down.
TGCCTCATTAACAGCCAGAGAACAAATTATAAAATACATCTTTTTTTTTTTTTTAAAAACCCTTACCTTCTGTCTTGGAGTCAATACTGTGTATTGGCTCCAAGGCAGAAGAGTGGTAAAGGCTAGGCAATGGGGGTCAAGTGACTTGCCCAGGGTCACACAGCTAGTAAGAGGCTGAGGCCAGATTTGAACCTAGGATCTCCCATCTCTAGGTCTGGCTCTCAAACCACTGAGCTATCCAGCTGCCCCCTAAAATACATCTTAAGAGATAGACACAAGTGAATTCTTCCAAAATTTTATAGTGACAAACATTTTCAGAATAGGGAGAGAAGTAAAAGAAAAAGGAGACTCAAAGAACCTGGGTTTAAATCTCATTCCTACTATTTAACTCCTAGGTGACCTAAATGACTCTAACTCTTAGGGCCTCAGTTCATCTATAAAATAAAAGGGGTTGAACTATCTTAGACCCTTGTGAGGTCCCTTCAAACTCAAAATCTATGATCCTACAATTGAAATGAGAAGCATGAACTTACAAAGCACTTAGTAGTTGCAGAGAGCCCTGCTGGGCTAGGTCCTGAATAAAACCCAAAGATGAAACCAAGCATTTGGCAGCATTATTTACATAGTATGTAAAATAAAGCATACAAAAAGAAAACGCATTGCTTTTCTTATGTCTGAGTCAGATTATAATACTCTATTAACACCAGAGCCCTACTTGTGTCATATCTTTCTACTAGATTGTAACCTCCTTAAAGTCAAAATAAACTCTCTGTCTAAGAAAGTCATAAGACCTGGGAAAGATTTTTTTCATAAGGGTTTTTTAAATGTCAGCTGTAGCTATGATGTTAATGGTATACTCTGATTTGAATCTAAGAAAACCAAGTCTTTGCTTCTTTGCTTCATCTTAAGTATTATGTAAATAACATTAAAGTGACTGATTTTGGGAAAGGTGCCTGGCTCTTTTGAGATCAAATTCTAGGCTAACCATTTATTCTTTAGTCTTTTTCTTTAGGCATTAGAAATCAGTTTTGAAGTACTAGAATTCACTTTATATGAGACTCTTAGACTCTTGATTATTTGTAATAATCAGGCAGAGGAAATTAGTGAAAATTGGAAGAAACCAAATAATCCAAAAGATCTTCTTTAGTTCTTAGTTTCAAGCTCCCACAAAACTTTTGCCAATATGAACAATAAGTAAAACTCACATTAGAGTTAACCTTAAAGTAAAGGGAAAAAAAAAGATTTAAGCCTACCCTCTGAAACATACTGTCTACTTGAATCTGGCAAGTCATTTAAACTCTCAGTGACCCAGAGAACTCTCTAAGACTTGAAATTGTTGTACAAGTGCACTGGCAAATGAAATTTCTTCATCAAGATTTCTCAGTTCTAATGGAATTGCATGTTCAATAAAAACAAAAAAGGGTGCACTTATATGAGACTCATCTCTTCTTGATATTAGTCTTGGTAGGATAGGTTAAACTAGATTAACAAGTGAAATAGTCTTTAAGAAAAGAGAGAGTTTTAGAAATCTGCAAACTAGATAAAATAGGCCCAAATAATCAAGAGTTGACTGCAGGAATATAATTTTTCTACAGAGAATAACAGATGTCTTCCTTGTCAAACATTTGGTAATGTATAAAAAATATATACTTGGGAATAAAATTAGTAATTTCTCTCCCAGTATCTCTGAGAAGACTATTGCAATTGAAGCAAACCAGATACACAGTAGAGCCCATCTCAAGCAAAGCACACCACCAAAGACTCCACTTTTGTTTGTTCAATGTGACTATGTTATACCTTCCTCTCTTCTGAAAATCTGTTGGGCACTTTTACTGTCCATCACTAGGTCAAAAAACCCTTCCAAAACCATGCTTTCAAATTTAGGAGTTAATTATGTCATAGCCTAAATATACACTAACAAAAAAGAAAAGCACACTGGAAATCATTTTCTCTTGAACTATTTCTAGCTAGCTTTCTTCACTTGTCCAAGAGAAACTAGAGAGGTTCACTCTGCAGGAAGAAAATAAACTGTCCATTTTTCTATCTAAATACATCTTGTAAAATGAGGCCATTAGGAGAGGGAAGAAGAGGATATAATAAGAGTAAAAATATTTTTGCTGAAAACTGCTCACTCTCTATCCCTCAATGAAATTAGTGTTCCCTTATTTAGTGAAGAGGAAAAGAGTCATCTGTGTCTATCTTGTATGGCAAAATTAACTTTGAAATGCAGCTTTCAACTTTGGAGGGAACTCTAGCTACTAAGCTGCACTGGAAAAATAAACACAGCTTTTTCCCCCGGTCATAACAAAGTCCCTCTATAACTTTAGCCTTCAGTTTTTACCTTCCTGCTCCTGTTTTGCTTCTTTCCTCCCATTACTGTAGTTGGCTTGAAAAAGTGTTTTAAAATATTCAAAATTTTGAAAGACTTCTATTACCTAACTGCAATATGAAAAGTAGGAAGTGATCCCAGAATTGGGATGTCATGAACAAATGTTTAGAGTAAAGTAAAAACTCCTCCTGGGAGAAAGAAGCAAGGACCTTTTAAGAGTAGTTCAATAGGCCTTGTAAAAAATAAACATGATGAGAAATATAGGCTACCACTGCATGTAAATGGCTTGCCATACTTTGGATTAACTATCGTTTGTTTATTTTTGCATGAATCTGTAAAAACTGAATCAATTGAAACTTGAAACCAAATTTATTTAAGATTTATAGTAGCTTATGTTTTTAAAGTTTTATAGGGTTTGTAAAGCATATATCATCTCATATAAGCCTTATGACATCCTTGTATAGTTTAAGAATTTGAAGGAATTACTTAAGCTGATGGAGATCCTTGAGGGATGTGAAAGTAATATTGTCAAGTCCACTTACCCCAAGAACATAATCAAATGTTATTTTAAAGGCCAAAATGGGTATTCCTGGAAGCTAAAATTTCTATGAAACTTCTTCAATTCTTCTTAATATGGCCTCTGATCTGAGAATGTTCTAATTAAATTAATGGAAGTCTTTAAGAATAACATGACAAGTGAAAGCATCTTTAAATTAAAGTAGCACTTTTCTACTGGTAGGAAAGTATATGGGTTGCTGATCTCTCTCTGAGAACACTTTTGACAATGCTTGGCAAGTTTACCTCTTTCCTTCAAAGTGCCTCTCTAACTTCTGTTGTCTTTTGGTACTGAAAAAGTCTTTGGTCCCTTAAATGTGGAGCTAAAATAGGCACCAAAAGACTGTCTGATCCCAAGAATCTATCTTGTCAACAACTAAAGCTCAAACCAGCAGGGTTCCTTTAGTTTGCTCCTCAGTGACCGTGCCAATTTTGCCAATTATGGCTATATAGTAGACATGATGTTACACTTATTATTGACTAGATCGGTGCTATAAAAGACAGGCATATGAATAATTACCAACATTTACTAATTAAGAATCAAAACAGATTTGGCCCTAATAACCAACCTCATGGATCATGAATCTAAAACCAAGCTGTTTACATCAGATAAAGGACCAGACAACCATCTAGCCCAAATACTGCAAAATCATTTTTACTCCTAGTGTTCTCTAGTGATGAAAAATTAGAAGTCTCCCTATTTATCTAACATTACCTACTCTAAAATCAGATCTGGGGGGGGGGGGAACTAATCTGAAGCAAATGCCTGTAGGGAATTTTATCAAACACAGAATCAAAGAATACTTTAATATCATATAAATTATTTGGAAAAAAAGAAAAAGACACCTTACCAAATTTCTTTTACAAAACAAATGGAGTCCTGACACCTAAATTGGGATGAGAAAAATAAGAGAAAACAATAGACCACTATCTCTATTGAATATTTATATAAAAATACTAAATATTAGCAAAGAAGCTATAGCAACACACAAAAGATTATCCACTATAAGTTGGATTTATACTAGGAATGGTTCAACATTAGGAAAATTACAAATAATATTAGATCATTTTTTATTAATAAGAAAAAGAAAAATCATGATTATGTCAAGAAATACAGAAAAACTATTAAATAAAATACAAACTTATTTATATTAGAAAATATACAAATGAATGTATGCAAAATACAAATTTACTCAAAATGGTAGACAATATCTACTAAAAACAACAACTGATGGGAGAAACACTGGAGACCTTTCCAGTAAGATCAGGGATGAAACAAGGATATTCATTATATAATAATAATAGCATTTATAAAGAGCTTTAAGGTTTGTAAAGCATTGAATGTTATCTTATTTGATCACCACTTATGTAAAAAGGTTCTAGAAAAGCTAGGTATAACAAGAAAACAAAATTAAAATAATAAGCATAAGAAATGAGGCAAAGGGGAAATCACTATTTGCAGATGATATGATGGCTTAGCAAGCACTAGCAATTCAACTAAAAATTAAGAGAAACAATAACAAAGTAGCAAGATATAAAATAAACCCATAAAAATCAGCAGCATTTCTATACATTACTAACAAAATCCAAGAGGAAGAAAAGAAAAATAAATCCCATTCAAACTAACTAGAAAATGTATAAAGGAAATCCTGCCAAGATACACTCAGGACTTAAATAAATATAGCTATTTAAAAAAAACAACTTTTTAACAGAAATAAAGGAAGACAAATAATTAAGGAAGATTTCTGATTATTCATGAACCAGGCTGATATGATAAAAATGTTATATAAATTAATTTCTATATTTGGTACCAAATCAAACTACTAAGGAGTTTACTTTCCAGAGCTAGATAATAACAAAAAATATCCAGAGGAACAAAACGTCAAGAATCTCAAGGGAACTGGGAGGTGGGGCATAAAAGGCCTGGCTTTGTAGTACCATATTTCAAAATGTACTATGAAGCAATAATCATTTTTTAAAAATTTGGGGTACTGGTTAAACAACTGACAAGTTGATTAATGAAATATTAGGGACTTCAGCTTCTGGTATACGAACTCCCTAGTTGATAAAAATTGCTAGGTAAACTGGAAAACACTATGCTATCTTATATTCTGCAACAAATTACAAACAGATATATGTACCTAAATATAAAGATGATTATCACAAAAATACTGAAAGAAAGCCATGGCTACAGAAGAATTCTTAACAAAACCAGGGACGGAAATGAGAATAAAAGATAAACAATCTCCATTACACAAAACTGAAAATTTTCTATATGAGCAAAATAAATGCTGCTAAAACCACAACAGAAATAATTCAGAAAAAAAAATTAAGCCAAATTTCTATGAAGGTCTAATAGCCAAAATCTATAAAGAACCTTTCACAAATGTATAAGCATAAGAATCCTTCCATAGTTAAGTGGTTAAAGAATATGAACAGGTGGATCTCAAATAAAGAAATATAAGTTATCAACAACCATATGAAAAATGTTCCAAATCACTAGAGCAAGAGTAAAGGCAAAACAAGAGTAACTAGGTGGCTCAGTGAATTGAGAGCCAGGCCTAGAGAAGAGACGTCTGGGGATCAAATGTAGCTTCAGACATTTCCTAACTGTGTGACCCTGGGCAAGTCACTTAACACATAGTACTGATTCTAAGATAGAGAGTAAGAATTAAAAAAGGGAGAGAGAGAGAAATGGCAAATCAAAATAATTCTGCAGCTCCCACATCCCAATCTTCAGATTAGCAAAGGGAACAAAAGAGGGAAAGGGCAATCATTGATGGTAGCAGTACAGGTACACACTAAGTGAACTAATGGTAAAGTCATGAAACGGTTTTAATCATTCTGGAAAACAATTAGGAACTATATTTTAAAAGCTACTATTACTTTTGGGCATATACCCTAAGGAGGTTAGCGATAAGAAAAATAGGACCTATATGTATAAGAATATTCTAGCAGCACTTTTTATTGTAGTAAAGAACTGGAAATAAAATGGGTCTCTAGCAACTGGGAAATGGCTGAACAAATTGTTCATGATACTCTATGCAATATAATTTAATTTATATAACATATATAATTCAATACATAAATATGATTTAATGGAATTTTTGCACTATAGGAAATGACAAAGAAAAATATGATATAACTTGTATGAATATTAATGCAGAATGAAATTATTAGAACCAGAAAAATATTTGTACAATAATCTAAGAGGAAACTACTATAAAAGACGTTCGTGCCACTGGACCCAGGCTTCCAATGCCGAGAGAGTAGGACTGTCTCTGTGCATCGACTTTTCCACTTAAATATTCATGCACAAGTGTCTTTGTGCACAAAAACACACAAAGACAATAGTCATCCTCAGTTACCAAGAGACTACTACTAAAGCAGAGACCAACAATGACTTCAAAAGACCAAATGAAACATATCTTCCACCTCTTGATAGAGAGGTGATAAACTCAAGGTATAGAATAAAACTTGCATTTTCAGACCTGGACAATAGTTATGCTTGATTACAAATTTGGTTATGAAGGAGGGATTGATTTGGAGAGAAAAGAGAAGTGGATTTGGTGGGCAGTAACAGATAGGAGCATCAATAAAGTATTTTGAAAGTTTCACGGAACTGACCCAGTGTGGAACTGAGAGGTACAAAGACCAAACACTAATTTTACAAAGATGCTTTTCCTCCCATAACTGGAGAGTAACTGTTTTGTGTATTCTAGTATCTCCATGCCATCACACAGTAACAACACACCACAGTACATAAGCAGCTACCTTGAAAACAAATGGGCAATCCTGTAATGAATAGACTGACACTTCCCTCTATTTGGCTACTGCACAAAGCTTGCTTGTATTTTCCCCTAGCACTTTTCCATCTAGTTGTCTGGCTGCCCAACCCTGTTCTTATGGCTCAGTTTCCTCTCCAGCCTTGCCGACTCCATTACAGTCAAGGCTGATTATTTCCTAACACCTGTAAGCTTCACCCAGTGGAATGTAGAAAACTAATGTGTCTGCTTTTATAGCACTTTTTGGCCTCTATCTACAACAGATGAATGATGAATATTCAATATATCTAATTCTTTCTATAAAGGCAAATTTCTATGAGTTCCCCGGTTTCCCATGTAGAGGAAGGAAAAAAAAAGCAATGAAAAATCTTATTTCCAGGGTAAATGTTTCTGCTGCTTGGAGAATTACTAATAAGTGACTTTGAGAATGAATAAATATCCTCCCTTCTCTCCCCTCCCCCAGGCAGTTAATAAATTCATTAGGATAACAGTAACTGAGCAGATAAAACTCTTAAGCTATTTGTTAGGAGGTCACATATGGAAATAGAACCTTTCAGAACTATAGGAAAGAAAAAGGTATGTAAAAGAACTGTACTGGGAAGAGAATTTCTTAAAGCTGAGATCAGAGGTTGTACCTAAGCATATAAAAACTGACTTAACTGTTCCTCTGAGTTACAGAATAATACAGTCAACCTTAACTGGGCTCTCTTTGCCTTTCTTTAGATGGAGGTTGTCAATGGGCTGCTTTTCATTATGTAGTTTGGTTTTAGCATAGGGAGGGTAAAAGAAGGAAGTAAAGTCATAAAAAAGACAGATAACTAATTAATATCCATGGGCAAAACTTAGTTCAAACACTTGGGTCAAAAAGAAGTATGTATGTAGAATAGATAAAACTTTGTAAAATACCTAATGTTTGAACAACCTAGAACAGTGATGTAGAACCTTTAGAGATGGATTGCCAAGCCCTGCCCCCACCCAGACTGAGTGCCATGCAGGTCCCTCCCAGTGGGTCCCACACAGAGGAGGGAGGAAGCGTTCCCATTGGGCTACTAGAAGGAGTGGGTGAAGTGAGGAATATCCTCAGGTGCCTGTGGAGATGGGGAAGGGAGTGACTGCTCCCTTCCAGCTCTGCTGCATGTGAGTCATCCACCTTACCCTCTGTGTGCTCCTACTGGGCTACTGGGCAGAGGGGTGGGGGATGTGAAAAAATGTTGTCAGGCACAGTGAATAGGGGGAGGGAAGCAGCCCCACCCAAGACCCTCTGCCTTTCTAGCGATGAACTTGGGGGGGGGGTGCCCACAGAAAGTGCTGTGTGTGCCATCTTTGGCACCTGTGCCATAGGTTCACCATCACTGACCTAGAAGGTGAAATCAATCAACAAGCATTCATAAAATGCCTACTATGAGCCAGACACTATGCTAAGAGCTAATACAAAGTAAAAACATGAAATGATCTCTACCCTCAAGGAACTTTATTTTTCAGGGTTGGGAGAAAAGTAGTTGACAACATATAGAGATATAAGTAAATACAAAATAAATACAAGGTAGTTTAGGGAGAGATGGTACTAGTAGTTGGTGGGAGAGCGCATAAGAAAAGACTTCATGTAAAAAACAATGCTTAAGCTAAATCTTGAAGGAAGTAAGGGATTTTAGCTAAACAAAGTTGTGGTATATGACTATAATATAATCCTACTAAGAAATTAATAACAAGATAATCACAATAAAACCTGGAAAGACATGTAAAGTAAGCACAACTAGGAGAATATTGTACGCAGTAACAGAAATAAAGTATGATGATCTATTACTTGTAAATAACTTAGCTATTATCAGCAATGCAAGTATCCAGGACAACTCCAAGGTGTGTAATTTTAATTTTCTCCCCAGGGACTCTCTTTCCCAGCATCCCATTTATTTATCTCCATTATGCACTAACATAGAGATGGTCTAAGTTTTGTGTGGCTCCACCCTCTCTATCTTCTTCCCAGAACACAGCTGGGGAGGCTGGAGGAGAGCTCGGCAGGAAAAGTTTACTCATGTGGGCTTACTCAGATTTTTATTTCTGTTCTTTTACTTCTATTTCAAGTGATTATTAATAAACTTTATAAAATATAATACTTGGAGTTATTGGATATCAATTTAAATTTCATTTATTTTTTTTTAAGACATTACCTTCCATCTTGGAATCAATACTTTGTACTGGTTCCAAGACAGAAGAGTGGTAAGGGCTAGGCAACTGGGGTTAAGCGACTTGCCCAGGGTCACCCAGCTGGGAAGTATGTGAGGCCAGATTTGAACCTAGGACTTCCCATCTCTAGGCCTGGTTCTCAATCTACTGAGCTACACAGATGCCCCCTAATTTAAATTTTACAAAGGGAGTCCTGATGAAAAAGGCTATCCACTACAATAGAAGGAACTGACAAAGTCTCCATGTAGATTGAAGCAGACCATGCTTCACTTTATTCCTCTATGAATTTTTCTCTAGCATGATACATGTCTTGTTTCACAACATGATGTAAATGGAAATATGTATCATAGGATAACATATGTACAACCTATCTCATAATACCTGCCTTCTTGGAAGGGGAAAGGGAGGAAAAGAACATGGAGTGCAAAATGTCAGAAAATTATTATTAAAAATTACATCAACATGTAATCTGGAAAAAATTATTCCTCTCCCCATTTCCTAGACAGAAGAGTATCCATGAAGAAGGTAATCATCAGTGCCAAATGCATTTGAGAGGCGGAAAATCATCAGATCTGTCTATTGAGATTGCTAATAACTTTGGAAAGAGCAGTTTCAGTTAAATGATAAGAACAGAAGCTAGACTGCAGAGTTGTGGGGCAATTTAGAGGAGAGGAAATTGAGACAGTACAGACAGCTTTTTCTAGGAGTTTGGAAGAAAAGGGAAGGAAAAAAGTCAAAGGGGGCAGTAGAGTCTAATGAAGAAAGGTTTTTAAGGACAGAGCAAAGAACTCATGAACGTAACAGGGAAGGAAGGAATCATTAGAGGGAGACTAAATAGAGAGATGTGATAGTGAGATCTAGGGTATGACCATCGCCAAATGATGGTCATACCCTAGATCTCACTATCACATCCCTCTGTTTAATAGGTGTTTGCTTAATAAAGCTTGCTGATCATGTCATATTTCTCTTATCCTTCTTTAACATCCTGACCTCTAATTCCTCCACCCCTCATAACATTATAGGCCTCATCTAATTTTCTTCATTTCCCAATCTCAACCATTTGATTAACCAGTTCAATTCTACACTCCCCTAATTTGTTTCCTAGTCCAACTGCTACTCATGCCTTTGCAAATTCCAACCCAGGATTACTCCTACCATTACTCCTACCTTTGGCTTCTACTTGCTTTGCTGAACAGGGCTGGAAGAAATCATACAACTAAACTGATTGAGTCTATTTACTCATTTTGACTGGGCCCTCACTGCAGCAAAGCAATCCTTTTGCTCCTCCATAGTGGATTTTCTATTCCACTCCCCCAAAAGATTATTCCAAACCTCTCTTAGATGGCATTAAAGATAGAATAGGGAGAGGTGTGAGGTAGAACACCAAATAGGAAAGCAATTGCAATAGTCTGGGTGATAAGGGCCTGAGCTAGGGTGGTAGCTATATGAGTGATGAGGAAAAGATATATAAAAGAAACATTATGGAGATTGGCAAAGTTGTGGAAACATTGTAGAAAGGAGAAAATCTGGCAGCCAATTGGATTTATGACATGAAAGAGCAAGGAGATGCGAGTGATACCAAGGCTGAAGACCTGAGCAACTGAAACAAAAGTGGTGCCCTTAATAATGGGGAAATTCAGAAGAGTAGATTTGGGAGCAAAAACAATGAACTCTGTTTTGGATATGGTAAACTTGGGATGCTTGTGGGACACTGAAATCAGAATTTCCAACAGTTTTAGCTGGTGATATAGGACTGGATCTAAGGAGAAAGAGCAGGTCTGAATACATAGATCTGAGAGTGTTTGGTAAAGAAATGGTAATTGAACCTATAGAAACTGATATAGTTGCCAAGTGAGAGTGTAGAGAGAAAAGTGAGCCTAAGATAGAGTCTGGGGGTTCACCTACAGTTAGAGGGTCTGACACAGACGATCAGTAGACAGGTAAGAGAAAAATCAGTGTCATGAAAACCCAGAGGGAAGAGAGCATCTAGGAAGAGAAGGAAATGATCAGTTGTGTTAAATCTTGCAGAAAAGTCAAGGATAAGTATTGAGAAATGCATCAGATTTGATGATTAAAGATCAATAGTAATTCTGAAGAGAAAGTCAGATAAATGCTGTGTGATTTAAAAATTTCCTCCATCTTGCTTGGTCTAGCACCCAAGAATGTGCACACCCACACGACACGGGCATGTGCTAGTTAAAGACAAATCAGAAATAACTAACTGCCCACCTGGGCTGTCCTAAGTCAAGCTTAAGCCATCATTGGCACATGTGAGGTGCAGGAAGTAAGGTAGAGAACAGCCTCTGGAGTTTGCGCACTTCCTGTGGACAGGGCTAGGCACCAGTTCAATTCTGGAGCTTGGCCTGGGTGGAGACCTGCAGATAGCTTTCCTTCAAATCGGTCACGTGAGTTAAAGGACTGACTCCCTTCCTTGCCTTGGCTCTCCAAGGCCTAAAACTCCCTCTGGCTCTGCCAGGAGGTTGAGTTAACCTCTTCCTTCTCTCCCTCTTTCTCTCCCTCTAATAATTTCTTACTCCCATTGTAATTAAATTACCATAAAACTCCATTCTGACTTGAGAATTTCATTTAGGAATTTCATAAGTGAATTCCTTGGCAACCTTAAATTAATATATATCAGTCTTTAAAAGTGATTTCAATATCACAGCTGTTAGATATTAGATTACAAAGGGTTTAGAAAAGAATAAAAGAAGTAGTAGAAGTACTAAGTATAAGATGGCTTCTTCAAAGAGTTTGGTTAACGCAAGATATATAATGGAAGGTAAAGGTTTAACAGTATTGGTTCCAAGACAGAAGGTAAGGGTTTAAAAAAATAAAAATAAATTCTTTACCTTCTACCTTAGAATCAATACTGTGTATTAGCTCCAAGGCAGAAGAATGGTAAGGGCTAGGCAATGCGGATTAAGTGACTTGCCCAGGGTCACACATCTGGAAAGTGTCTTGAGGTCACATTTGAATCCAGGACCTCCCATCTCTAGGCCTGGCTCTCAATCCACTGAGCCACCTAGCTGCCCCCTCTTCCATTTCTCTTACAACAATCCTCTTTTTTACCCCTAGTGTTTTTACATATTATCTATAATAGCTTACTACCATACTTTCTGTCTATATATATTTCTTCTAACTAGTACAATAATGATGATTTTTAAGAGTTACAGGTATCTTTCCATATCTGAATATAGAAAATTTGCCCTTACTGAAGCCTCTAAATTTGTTTTTCTCTTTCTTATTTACCTTTTTATGCTTCTCTTGAACTTTGTATTTAGACACCAAAATTTCTATTTAAGTCTGGTCTTTTTTTTTTTCAGGAATGTTTGGAAATCTTCTATTTTATTAAATGACCATAAAGAATATAGTTATTTTTGGTGGATAGATAATTCTTGGTTAGAAATCCAGTTCCCTTGCCTCCCAGAATATCATATTCCAAGCTTTCCAGTGTTTCAGTGTGGAAGCTGCCAGATCCTGTGTAATCCTGAATGAGACTCCATGATATATGAATTGTTTCTTTCTGGCTGCTTGCAATATTTTCTCCTTGACCTGAGAGCTCTTGAACTTGGCTATAACATTCCTGGGAGCTGTCATTGAGGGATTTATTGTAGGAGGTGATCTATGGATTCTTTCAGACTCTATTTTATCCTCTGGTTCAAGAATATCAGGGCAGCTTTTCTTGGATAATTTCTTATATGATATCTAGGCTTTTATTTTGGTGATGGACTTTCAGGTAGTCCAATAATTCTTAAATTGTCTTTCCTGAATCTATTTTCCAGGTCAGTTGTTTTTTTTTTTAATTGAGATTTTCATATTTTCTTCTATTTTTTCATTCTTTTGATTTTGTTTTATTGTTTCTTGATGTCTTGTGAAGTCATTAGCTTCTATTTGCTCAGTACTGATTTTTATAAAAATGGAATTTCTTCTATGATCTTTTAATCCTCCTTTTCTTTTTTGGTCCATTCTACTTTTCATGGAACTCTTTTCTTCATTGGATTTTTTGTCTCATTTTCCAGTAGATCAATTCTGTTTAAAAAAAAAACTTTTCCACGAGGGGATGCCCATCAATTGGGGAATGGCTGAACAAACTGTGGTATATGTTGGTGATGGAGTACTATTGTGCTAAAAGGAATAATAAAGTGGAGAAGTTCCATGGAGACTGGAACAACCTCCAGGAAGTGATGCAGAGCGAGAGGCGCAGAACCAGGAGAACATTGTACACAGAGACTGATACACTGTGGTATAATCGAACGTAATGGACTTCTCCATTAGTGGCGGTGTAATGTCCCTGAACAACTTGCAGGGATCCAGGAGAAAAAAACACCATTCATAAGCAAAGGATAAACTATGGGAGTGGAAACACCGAGAAAAAGCAACTGCCTGAATACAGAGGTTGAGGGGACATGACAGAGGATAGACTCTAAATGAACACTCTAATGCAAATACTATCAACAAAGCAATGGGTTCAAATCAAGAAAACATCTAATGCCCAGTGGACTTACGCGTCGGCTATGGGGGGTGGGGGGGAGGAAAAGAAAATGATCTATGTCTTTAACGAATAATGCTTGGAAATGATCAAATAAAATATATTTAAAATAAAATAAAAAAATAAAAATAAAAATAAAAAAAACTTTTCCTTCATTGTATTTTTGTGCCTCTTTTTCCATTAGCTCAATTTTTTCAAGTCATTTTTTTCTTAATTGGATTTTTGTGTCTTTTTCCAGTTTTCCAATTTTGCTTTTTAAGCTATTTTCTTTTTGCATTACTTTCTTTTTTCCATTTTTATTCAACCTGTCATTTGATTTTTTAATCTTTTTTTGAGTTCTTTCAGAGCTTATGACCAACTCCTGCTTTTTGGGGAAATTATGCATGTGTTTCTTTGGATCTCACCATCTCCTGTTGGTTCTTTGCTCTTTCTCCCTGTAGAAATTTTTGAGAGTCAATTTTTTTTTTGGCTCCTATTTTCTCATTTTCCTGCCTGAAGACTGGAAAATTTTCAAGCTGCTGACCACTTCTGTCCTAAAATCTGGCTCTCTTCATTGCTACCAAAGAGGCTTGAGAACACCAAGTGCTAGGTACTTCCAGTCCTCACTGCCAGGATCTGGGACTTCCAAGGGGTGCATCTGAGGTGCTCTTTTTTTGGTGTAGCCTGCAACTCAAGATGCCAAAGTTGGCCACACTCTGATTCTGAATCTGGTAGAGTAGGTGTGGGAGTGGTCGGCCAGAACTCCTCTGTGTGTTGTTTTGCTTCCAGTTCTTCCTTGTATCATGAAAATTAACTCTCTCTGTATATCTTTCACATTGTGTTCAGTAGGAGAGCCCCATCATTTGTCCTGCTTTGACTACAGTCCTTTTGAGGAGCCTTTTAAAGATCGGTTTAGAAGGATAAGAAAGAGAGGCTATAGGCTTTCATTGCTACTAAGATACCATCTTGGCTCTGCCCACCCCATGCCACATTACAATGCAGTAGATTTATCAGTCTTTTCTATTTAGCAATGCACAACATCATTCTACAACAGCATTTCAGAGACAATACCCAGTCTTGATTCCCCGAAATCAAGTTGTTTAAGTGTGTTCTACCACTCCTAAATCATGCAAACAAGGCTCCATTACAAATTTATGTTTACCTAAGCTTAACTGAGCTCATATGGTCACAAGGCACAATCCTTCTTCCCTTACCTAAAAATCCTCAACTGTATTCCTCACAAATCACTACTACAAAGCATTTCCTCTCTCCTCAACCTCACACTGGCCCTCATACCTCCATCTTCTCAGTGGAACAACTCAATCATACTTGATACACCCTTAAGATTGAATGTACCCAAGACTCTAATCTTGGCTTTCTTCTTTGTCTTTTCTGAACAATTTAATTTACTCTTAGACCTTCGATCATGACTCCTAAAACATCTCTAGTCTAACCTTTATTTAGAGCTCTATATCTGCCATCTCCAATAACCTACAAAGATCACCATGTTTTAAACCTTGGTATTATCTTTGTCTCTTCTCTCTCATATGTTATTAAAACCTTTTGATCCTACTTTCACATTCTTTCATATCCATTCCCTCCTGTGTCCCACAAGTATCTCTTCTGGGACTTCTTCTCTTCTACTTTCTCCTCTCCTTCACTTGGTAATCTCATGAAATCTCATGGATTTGATTATCATTTCTATGCTGATAATTCTCAAATCTACATATCTTGCCCTAAGCACTCTGCAAACCTCCAACCACAGATCTCCAAATGCCATTCAGACGTCCTGTACTGGATTTCTAGTAGCTACCAAAATGGAATTCATTATCTTTTCCCCTAAAACCTCCCCCCTCGGTGGCAGTTGGGTAGCTCAGTGGATTGAGAGTCAAGTCTAGAACAAGAGGTTCTAGGTTCAAATCTGGTTTTAGATACTTCCTAGCTGTGTGACAATTTAACCCCCATTGCCTAGTCCTTACCACTCTTCTGCCTTGGAACCAATACACAGTATTGATTCTAAGTAGAAAGGTAATGGTTTTAAAAAAAAAATCTACCCCTCTTCCCACTTTCTTTATTACTAGAGATTACTCTTCCCAATTTCTCAGGATCACAATCCAAGTGTCATCCTTGACACTTCACTATCTTTCATACCCTATATCCAAGCTATTGCCAAAGTTGCTCCTCTCCTCTGGTACTGCTACTACCCTGGTACAGACCATTTTCACCTCAAACCTGGACTATTGCAATAGCCTAGTCTGCTTGTCTCAAACCTTTCCCTATTCTAATCCATTCTGATCCACACAAATCCATTCAGGCCCTAAAGTAATCTTCCTAAAGCATAGGGCAATGTCATCCTCCTACTTAATAAACTCCAGTAGGTCCATATCTCCTCCAGGATCAAATACAAAATGCTCTGCTTGGCATTCAAACTCCTTCATAAGCTAGCCTCATCCTACCTTTCCAGTCTTGTTACATCCTACTCCCCAATGACATGGACTCCATGACATGGACTCCTAACTATTCCATTAATCCACTATCTCTTATCTCCAGGTGTTCTCTCTGGCCATCCCCAATGCCTTCAAAGGTTCTTTGTCCTCATCTCTGACTACTGGTTTCCTTTAAATCCCATCGTCTACAGGAAACCTTTCTACACTCCTCTTAAAATCCTGGTATCTTCCTTATTTTCTATTTATCTTGTATATAGCTTATCTGAAACTATTTATATGACTTGTCTCTCCCATTAGATTGTGAGAAGGTAGGGGATGTCTTTTGCCTCTTTTTGTATCTCTAGCACTTAGTGCTATGCCTGGTACAGAGTAGGTAATAAATATATGTTTACTATTTCCAGTGCTACTACCTGAGTACAGGCCCTCAGTCTGGACTACTGCAAGAACTACTGTTTTTACTTCAAATTTTCATCTTTCAAACTGCTTCCAGAATAATCTTTGTTATGCAGATACCTAATCAAGTTACTCCTCTACTTAAAATAATTCAGTGGCTCTCTATTGCCTACAAAGTTGTAAGTCTTTTGCCTGGTATTTAATATGGCACTAGTCTATCTTTCCAATCCTAACATACTACTTATACACCACATTCTTTATGTTTTCAACAAAAATGGACTATTCTTTGTTGCCCAAAGCCACCTTCAGCTTTTTCACCTCTGTTCTTTCACTTATATGATCCCCTATACCTGGGAGGAATCACTGGCCCCTCTTCCTTTTATCTATTGAATTCCTACTTATCTTGTAAGGCATAACTCAAATGCCCTATCACAAAGCTTTCCTGGTCCTCCTTGCTGCCCTTCTTCCCTGGACTTCACAAAGCACTTTGCTTTGCATTTCTCTAAAGCAGTACATATTATCTTGTATTTTTAAAAATATTTAAATATTTTAACATATATGTAAAAATACTTTTACATATTTACTACATTTATATAGAGACATGTTAAATTCCCATACCAAACTGTAAGCTCCATAAGGCCAGGGCCAATGTTTTTTTCTAAACTTTGATTCCCCTTACCTACCAAAGCCTAGTGGAGCATCCTGTACCCAGCAGGCACTTAATGTTTGTTGAAGCTCTACAACTCTGGACCACTCTATGGTTCTGTACCAAAAGGCAGGGAGGGAAAGACTAAGAGTACTGTCTACTTCCAATTACAGGCATACCTTGGAGATAGTGTAGATTTGCTTTCAGACTACCACGATAATGCAAATATTGCAATAAAGCAAGTTACACAATTTTTTTTTGCTTTTCCAGTGCATGTAAAAGTTATGTTTACACAGTACTATAAGTCTATTAAGTGTACAATAGTATTACGTCTTAAAAAACAATTTACATACCTTAATTTAAAATACTTAATTGCTAAAAATAAACCCTAACCATCAACTTGCACCTTCAGCAAATTGCAATCTTTTTTTTTTTAAAGCTGGCTCTCAATCCATTGACTGCCCCCTGTGCTATCTTTAAAACTAGAATCAATGATTGAGAAGGGATCTCAGAAGTCCAACTCTCATTCTCACTCTCTCTCCCTCTTTAAAAGAATGAAGAATCTGAAACCCAAAAAAGTAAGAGGCACAGCCAGGCTCTACAACATTTATACTACTCTCTCCCTATTCCTACTGCCATTACTTTAACTTTCAGGCCCTTTCCCAAATTTTTCATTGGTTCTGAAACCTACTAATTATGGTCTTCTTCCTCAACTTGCTATTAGAGGATTAGAATATTTGGGACTCACCACCTTTTATTCAGTGATAGGTCTGGTCTTTTAGCTCAACATGGCCTTGGTTTTAAATGCCAGTTCTCTAAAAAAAAAAAACAACTCTAGCGGGTTCAATGCTCTTCCACCCTCCTTTCCATCTCTCTATTTCCCTAGACACACAACACTGTAGTGCTCTGGAGTAAAAAAAGGAACAGGTGGGGGCAACTGGGTAGCTCAGTGGATTGAGAACCAGGCCTAGAGACTGGAGGTCCTAGGTTCAAATCCGGCCTCAGCCACTTCCTAGCTGTGTGACCCTGGGCAAGTCACTTGACCCCCATTGCCTAGCCCTTACCACTCTTCTGCCTTGGAGCCAATACACAGTATTGCCTCCAAGAGGGAAGGTAAGGGTTTAAAAAAAAAAAAAGGAACAGGCAATTAGAGAAAGGCAGCATCATTGGGGAAAATGCCTATGACAGGAATCTGTCAAAATGTCTTTAAAGAATTATCTCAATTTACTTCTCTTACTTAATAATGCTAGAGGGGGCAACTGGGTCGCTCAGTGGATTCAGAGCCAGGTCTAGAGATGGGAGGTCCTAGGTTCAAATCCGGCCTCAGCCACTTCCTAGCTGTGTGACCCTGGGCAAGTCACTTAACTCTCATTGCCTAGTCCTTACAATTCTTCTGCCTTGGAACCAATACACAGCATTAATTTTAAGGCGAAAGGTAAGGGTTTTAATAATAATAATCATAATCATCATAATAATAATGCTGAAAATCCACATTCCTCTGGATAAAATATACATGGTATGCTCTATTGTTTCAATCTCCACCTCTCATTTTAAGCTACAATTCAGCTCTGGATAACTTGAGAAGTTAAAATTTAAACTGGCTAAATGCTTAACCTGAAACTTACTACAAAACAAGCCAAGTCAATAAGCATTTATTAAGCTCCTACTACCTGCCAAGCCCTATGCTAAGTAAACACCATGAAAGTATACAAAGAGGGGCAAAAAAATAGTCCCTAGTTTCAAGGAGCTTACAATTGAATGGGGGAGATAATAACTATGTATAAAAACAAGATGAAAATCGGATAAATTGAGAATAATTTTAGAAGGAAAGCACTAGCATTAAAGGGCAATGGCGTCTAGTTGGCCCTGAAGGAAGTCAAAAGATAGAAATAAGGAAAGAGAAAATTTCAGGCATGGGTGACAGTCAGTGAAATTACTTATAGGTAGTAGAAAGAATGGAAATGACATATATTAGAAATGTAACCATACAAATTATTGCTTTATGATATTCATTTATTTTAAAACTGGTAGGAACAGAATTTACTTACTTGAATTTGCATACATATATTCTATCCCATTTTCTACTACTGTTTCTAGCTGAGATCAGATTACCCCAGAGGGTAATTGGGCATTTTAGTAGGTTACCTAAACATTTTACTCTTTTAGGATAGAGGAAAGAGAAGAAAATAAAAGTAGCTTAGAAATTCTGGAATCTGTCTTATGTGGGCTGACATTCTAGGTAGGAATGTCTGATTTATTCCAGAAAGAATACAATTCTGACTCCAAATCATGCCCCCTCCACTCTATCATCCCCACCTCTTTCCCACCAGAAACTTGGATCCACAGCTCAGATAGGTGAGCTTTCTGCTTTATCTTATCACAAACCAAGCACCCACATCAGTTCCAAACCACATTAGTCTCCATGCCCTTTTACTAGCTCCTCTTTAACTATCATTTCCCCCCATTATTTTGTGGAGGTATTGTTACCCTCAGCATTTAGAGTAATATTTGACACATACTAAGAGCTTAAGGAATGCTCTATCTATAGATCAATATAAATCAATGAAACGTTTGGAAAAATTCTATTAAATACAATAACAATTTGTTCTTTAAAACAAAACTATTTCTATGACATAGAAATTAGGTATTGGGTGACACATTTTAAAAGGAAAATTAACTAAACAGAGAAGGAGGAGAGCTGCCAGGATAGCAACTAAAAGAATCTTGGACTGAACCCTGTTTGTTCTGGAAAGAAAAAATGGCTAAAGAAAATCATAAGTTTTCAGATATTTGAAGGAATGTTATATGGAAAAGCAAACACATTTATTCTATGCTTTACCAGAAGGCTGTACATATTATCTATAATAGCTTACTACCATACTTTCTGTCTATATATATATTTCTTCTAACTAGTACAATAATGATGATTTTTAAGAGTTACAGGTATCTTTCCATATCTGAATATAGAAAATTTGCCCTTACTGAAGCCTCTAAATTTGTTTTTCTCTTTCTTATTTACCTTTTTATGCTTCTCTTGAACTTTGTATTTAGACACCAAAATTTCTATTTAAGTCTGGTCTTTTTTTTTTTTCAGGAATGTTTGGAAATCTTCTATTTTATTAAATGACCATAAAGAATATAGTTATTTTTGGTGGATAGATAATTCTTGGTTAGAAATCCAGTTCCCTTGCCTCCCAGAATATCATATTCCAAGCTTTCCAGTGTTTCAGTGTGGAAGCTGCCAGATCCTGTGTAATCCTGAATGAGACTCCATGATATATGAATTGTTTCTTTCTGGCTGCTTGCAATATTTTCTCCTTGACCTGAGAGCTCTTGAACTTGGCTATAACATTCCTGGGAGCTGTCATTGAGGGATTTATTGTAGGAGGTGATCTATGGATTCTTTCAGACTCTATTTTATCCTCTGGTTCAAGAATATCAGGGCAGCTTTTCTTGGATAATTTCTTATATGATATCTAGGCTTTTATTTTGGTGATGGACTTTCAGGTAGTCCAATAATTCTTAAATTGTCTTTCCTGAATCTACTTTCCAGGTCAGTTGTTTTTGGTGGTGTAGTTCTGGGCTCTGAGGAGGCTTGCTCTGAAGGAAGCTGAAGGTGGGGGCCTCTGAGACTGTTTCTCCATTTTGGACACGTGAGTAATAGGGACTGATCTCTTTTCTTTGCCCCAGCTATCTAAGGGCTTGGGCCTTTTGGCCCAGCCTAAACAGAAGGGGTATTTAAGCCCTATTCCCTTCTCTCCCCTTTCTCTCTCTATATATATCTCTAATTCCTTTCTTGCTCCTATTGTAATTAAACTCCAAAAAAGGCTGACGGCTGACTTGAGTTTTTCAATTAGGAATTACATAGCTGATTCCTTGGCGACCTTAAATTAATATATATCAGTCTTTTAAAGTGATTCCCTTGTAACACGGGGAGGGAAGAAAGGGAAAACATTTGGAACTCAAAAAAAGGGATATAAAAATTGTTATACATGTAATTGGAAAAAAGTAATACATTTTAAAAATGATTTTATATTAAGCTAAAACTTAAACCTATTGATAGTTACTTTTGCACGGGTAGTCCATCCCCCATGCCTTCAATGTACTTCCACCTTTTGAAATCCCTAAATTTCCCGCAAAGCTCAGCTCCATTAATATATCATACACAAGGCCTGTCGGTCCCTCCCAAAAGTTAATGCCTTCTAAGCCCTCCAAAAATATTTAACTATAAAAATTTTGTATATACTTTTTTCTAAAATATTTACTTATATACTTAGATAGAGAAAAGGCTCTGAGAACACAGAGATTAAGTAATTTTTCAAGAAATATTACACAGCAAGTCAGGGACAGGGATTGGGTAAAAATCCAGACCTGAATTTCTTATTTCAATTAGTAGCTCTCTCAAAATAAAATATAAGCTCCTGGAGGGGACAAAATACTTTGTTTTTGAATTGATATCTAGCATCTAGCATAGTGACACCATTAGCAGGTAGAATGTTGACCCACTACTCCATGTTGCCTCTCATGCAGAAATTACCTTTCAATAATAATACCTTAAATTTAAATAGTCCTTTTTACAAGGTGCTGCCATTTATCTCATTAGGTTCTCATAACATTCTGAGGAAAGTAATTACATTTTACAGATGGGAAAAGGGAAGCATAGGAAAGTTAAGTCATTTATCCAAAGTCATTCAGTGACAGGGCCAAAACAATTATTTACACCAACTAATCCTATATTCTTTTCTAATAAGTCATGCTTTAAAAAAAAAAAAGATAATTTCAAAATGGAAACCACACCATAAACCCCACCCAGACCATTCACACACACACAAGCCCAGTCCACACTGGACCTTAGCCAGGGAAAAAATAGGACTATTTGATGGTACATGTGAACGGGCAGCCAAATGCCCATAGCCTAGAGTCTATCGAGGTACGGGAGCACAAGTGCCACCTGGCATATCCTTCCTGTTACATGTCCATGGACTATGGGAACCAGATATAGCACCTATGAGCAGCTGCTAACTTACTTCACCTCAGGACAGGGTAATAAGGTGTTTGGTTCCCCTCTAGGGCCTATATTCCAATATGCTTGTTAAGGACCAAGACCTACACAGGAACCAGTTAGTTGGACAGACACAGAGAACACCTGTCATCCTTGCAAAAACTCAATTGAATTTAAAACTTGATTTGGAGAAATAAAAAAGGTCTATGGTCGGGGGGGGGGGGGGGGGGGGGAGGGGGAAGGAGGCTGTTGAAGAAACTACCCTACCCAGACACCCATGGCAATGTGCTCTATGTCATCTTGAAATAACCCACTCAGAAAAAATGCTCCTAGACCTTAAAAAAATAGCAAGTCAGGCAAGGGGTTGCTTTTATAACAATACAGGGAAAAAAGAAATGTATTCACCCGCCTAGGGCTTAGATGTACAAGGCAACAAAAGCACTGGATCAAGCAGTCAAAATAGCAAAAACACTCTGGTTCCTGGCTTCTGGGGACAGTTCTAAATCATATATTTATAGAAACAGATACAAACAGAAAATATAAACTCTGAACTTATAAAGGTAAGGAAACAGAAAGGATGTGTGGGCAAAAGGCCCGCTGAAGAGCTCAAGTAGACTTGGTTTCCTCCTTCACCCCTTTGGTTTCAGGTTTTTTTTTTCCTTTGTTTTCTCCTCCTCTTTTGCTTCGAAACATTCTAACTACCTCCACCAAAACCAATTCAGCTACTTAACCACTTCCTATAACACAAAATACAAAGATCCAGAAACTTAGATGGAAAGGAATCCAATGTGAATAATGCCTCCTTCCCTCTCTATAATTTAGCACAGTCCTTTTCATTTTCTAATTCACTAAAGAGAATGTGGGCACTAATTGTACTTTGATGCTAGCTATTATAACCTAGAATGTGATTTTTAGCAGTATTCTCAGCAAACTTTGCAATGATGAAAAATGTTATACAATATTAAGATCCTTATAATGGGTAATGAACTATATATTATCTCTGGAAAATATCCTATAGGTGAGTAATCTTTAGGTGAGTCATCACAGAAATCTGCAGAAAAATCATTCCAGTTAACCTTATAGCTCACACAGTAGCTAACCCAGGAATTCTTACATCTTTGTGTATTTGTTTTTACTAAGATCCACAAAGAGTCTAGATGTGGGATACTAGCTTAAATAGGAACTTGTTTCTGGGTTTTGATCCTATCCCTGTCACTGACTTGCTATATGACATTTCTTGAGTAAGTCAATTAAGCCTTTGCATTCCCAGAGCCTTTTATTCAGATATGATAGATCACTTAATTAAAATCAGCTTATAATTTCTAAATTACAAAAGTATTTTGTAAATAATGATAAAACTAGCTCTACTGTCTTTTGGGCAACAACCCTTTTCTGATGTTAACAGTGTGATTAGGTAGTTTTATAATCAATTTACTCAATGTACTTGGAAAAATGACAGCCTTAAAGTTGAACAAACTATGGAACATTTCTTTTTAATAGAATAGCCTGGTCCACTATAAAAGGAGTTAGAGGATATAAAACTGCCTCCACTTTTCTGTCATAATCTTTCTTGCACCTGCTTTATTGACCATATAACAGCAAAGCGAGTTCTTCAAAAATAAAGTACACTTTTCTAAGAGGCTGTATTTTATCCAGGTAGAAAACTAATTTTGAATCACATAGAAAAATAATATTCAGAACCAAGAAAATCTGGTGCTTTCTGCCTAGGTAACTGACCACAGATTAAGTACATACCTTGTTTTCTTTTCCTCTGCAAACCTGTATGTATTAGGAAAACTCCTCACCACATTATCTCTGCTATCCAATCATCATAAGTATTCATTCTGACTACAGCACCATATTACTGTTCTCAAAAATAACAAAACAAGGTGCCAGACAACTTAGACTCCATAGCATCGATCAGAATATAATTCCTCCATTTGCCTTTTGATGTCATTAGTGATCCCATCAAAATTGGTAAAAGAAAGTAACCAAGGTGCTTAAACTTTATCCAAATGTACAGTTAGGAAGGAATATCATCTCTTTAGATATATACACAGAGTAACTTGGCAAGTGATATAATTAGCTTTTCATATATATAAAGATTTTAACTTCAACTGAAGCTCAGGGTAAGCATCTAGATTTCAAGAAAAACTCAAGGTCCCTTTCTTCCCTATATTGTCATAAAATCAAGCTGGAAGAAATTAGAAGAATGAATTTAAATTGAAGCTTAAGTGCAGACAAGAGAGAAGAGGTCAATATTGGAAAAGTAGTCAAGAACTCACAAAGAACACCCAAAAAGTTGGACTTGGGATGTGACTGACAGATCAAAAGCAAAGGGATATTAGAGGAAGGAAAAAAGCATCAGCTTTCACTCTGCGTTATAATCAAAGATGGTTTCTCTCCTGCTCCCCAAAAAATGTAAGAGGAAATCCTAATATCTCAAAAAAACTGTTGGTTTCCTTTGGAAGGAATACATTTTCCTTCAAATCTCCATAGACCTGTGCTTTTATTACTAAGGGCATCCCTCCATCTATACAAATCCTAATCTCTTCAATGGAGTAAATGTTTATAAATTGCTGTGACCAAAAACATTCACTACCTTGTGGCCAACTTTCTGGTGATGAGTCAACCCAAACTTAAGCAGGCTTATCTTCAGACCACACAGATAAATGCTCCAAGCCAAAGCCAGCACTCTCTTGACAGCTTCCAAAAACATGGAGTTACCTCAGCATTAAGATGGATCAAGTCCTACAGAGTAGGACTTAAATGGAGTAAAGAAAATACAACATACATGAAAAAGGGCCTTTTTGTCAAAGTATCCTGGCTCCTGAGGGAATAGAAACCTAATTGTTCCTTTTCCTCCCCCCAAGGGCACAGCCATCTGGCCTTTCTGTATTTTCCTATCCTCACCTGCTGTGATAGTGTCCACTTCCCTGGCAGCCAATTCTTCCACGTCTGACCTCTTTCTCAACTCAAACCTTCGAGAGAAGCCTTCTCGGGGCTTCCACAGGTCCTGGATCAAAAGAGGCTTCTCATTATCCTGTAGGACTCGAAGGCATTCTGCCTGCCATTGCTGTCCCAAGTCCCCAAATCGCCCCACCACATCACATAACACATACTGACTGGCAGAAACTGCATTTAAAGCATAACGCTCTAGTGCCTCCTTTACCAGTTCC
Organism: Monodelphis domestica; assembly: GCF_027887165.1. Taxonomy (NCBI): domain Eukaryota; kingdom Metazoa; phylum Chordata; class Mammalia; order Didelphimorphia; family Didelphidae; genus Monodelphis; species Monodelphis domestica. The sequence goes on along the minus strand of NC_077233.1, from coordinate 212,407,091 downwards.
TGGGCACTAGAGCTGGCCGTGGCCAGGACACTCTTGTAGTGGGCACCTGAACAGACATTATCCCCAAACACCTTCAGGACACCTGGGGCAGAAAGTTGTATGGAAAGCTCTGCCGGGTCATCACTGGCACCCAAGCTGGGAAAAGCAGAATCAGAGCCGCGGTCCTTGTAGCTCAGTGTTCGGGATATCATGTGGGAGAGCAGGCGACTCTGACGCTTTAGTCTGCTCTTGCTCGTTGGGGACATGGTAGAAGGAGATCCATAAAACATTGTGAGAGAGGTTGTCATGGAACAAGATTTTGAGCATCAGTCAAAAGATACAAGTAGTAGTTTCCTAGAAGAGAGTAAGAATGAAGACAGATTAATATAAATATCAAATAAGTCTTCAGAAGCAGCTGAATGCAGTACAATAAAACTATACTATTCTACTCTTAAGAGATCTCACAATCTGAGCCAAGTAAATGATCCTGATCTTCAAGGGAAGTGGAGACTACAGGAAATAAGTCAGATTTGAATGGGCTGAAATAGTTTACTATTTCAAGGATCTGTGATCCTTTTAGTGTGAAATGAAGATGACAAATCTTCTATGCTTTAGTCTTCTTCTGGAATTTCTATGGTTTAAAATATTCATTACTTGGGGAACCTTCTGATAAAGAACCTCTCCATTTTTAGCTAGGCTTGTCTTCTAGTACCCCTATAAGTCACATTTCCAGCTGGGTAGGACATGACAGGATCTGCTGACAAGACCCTCCAGAATCATATGTTACTTCTATACCATGATGAAGCATCAGAGAGGGGCTTAAGTAGCAGAAGGAGCTCAAATATCTTCCCAAAAAGATACTACTAAAGAGCTCTCAATGCCGCTAGCTAGACTAGGCAGGTGATCATCTCAATAAGGACTTCAAATTTTTTTTTTTTAAATATTATTTTATTTGGTCGTTTTCATACATTATTCACTGGAAACAAAGATCGTTTTCTTTTCCTCCCCTCCCCTTCCCCCCCCCCCCCTGCCGCCTTTCCCTCTCCCATAGCCGACGCATTATTCCACTGGTTATAACATGTGTTCTTGACTCGAACCCATTTCCCTGTTGTTGGAATTTGCATTATAGTGTTCATTTAGAGTCTCTCCTCAGTCTTATCTCCTCCAACCCTGTAGTCAAGCAGTTGCTTTTCAGCGGTGTTTTTACTCCCACAGTTTATCCTCTGCTTGTGGGTAGTATTTTTTTTTAGATCCCTGCAGATTGTTCAGGGAAATTGCATTGACACTAATGGAGAAGTCCATCACCTTCGATTGTACCACAATGTATCAGTCTCTGTGTATAATGTTTTCCTGGTTCTGCTCCTTTCGCTCTGCATCACTTCCTGGAGGTTGTTCCAGTCTCCATGGAATTCCTCCACTTTATTATTTCTTTTAGCACAATACTATTCCATCACCAACATATACCACAATTTGTTCAGCCATTCCCCAATTGAAGGGCATCCCCTCATTTTCCAATTTTTGGCCACCACAAAGAGCGCAGCTATGAATATTTTTGTACAAGTCTTTTTGAAGGACTTCAAATTTAAATCACAAACCTGTGCTTTCTTGTGAATAATTGTTAAAAATTTTTTTTTTCCTTTCTCAATGGGAGAGTGAGGGTGAGAGGGAGAGAAAATAAATGCTTGTTAATTGAAAAAATAGAAAAAGAAAACAAACATACCCAATTAAAGTGACAATCATGTACTTCTATGTGTGTACCAGATTTATAGGAAGCACCTGATAAAATGCCTTTTACATAGAAGCTCAACAGATATTTGCTGAATGAGAAAGTATCAAGTATAATTAAGGAGCTTAAGTTCAATAAGAATGACCTAGTTAAACTGGGGAATACCTACCTAGCACAAGATTTGAAGGAACCATGCTCATCTCAGAAGCCATAATTCAATTAGGAAAAAGCTGAAATGTAGTCACTTCAAAAGATTTAATAACCCTTTGTAATCATTCCCCTTGAATGCTAGTCCATTCCCTGATCCTGCTTGCTACCTTTGCTATTATAGAAATGAGCCTCTCAAATACAACTGGAGACCAGATCTTCAGCAGTAAATTTTTAAATGGAAGAAAATGACATTCCCAAATGCAAACACCCCAAATATCACTTTTACCCACTGTAGAAAAGAAACTGGTTCTAGCCTGGCAAAGAGATACTCCTTAAGGGCAAGGTATCAGAATCTCAAGAGGTCACATACACAAAGGATACAAAAAGGCTATTCTAGAAGCAATGTATGATTGGAATTTTATGTATTCCACCCACTGCTTCAAGACTGGTATTTAGGCTCTTTCTAGGCCAGATGGATGCAATATTTTGTTGGGGGAATAAGGGTGGGGCTGATAAATAATAGTGTGAAGACTTAGTGTGCTATAAAAATTATAATAATACAGAACATGTTTCTAAAGCACTAAAGAAACATTTTCTCAATCTCTCTTCCCAATATCTCTATAAAAGTAAAGTCATGGAAAAGAGATTTTTCTCTCCACTTATGAATAGCTAAAAACCAAGCTTACATCTGGTTTTTAGTCTAGTGACCACTAGACTGTCCTGCCATGTTTCATATTTTTTATCATAACATGAGGAGCTCAGAATACTTAAGTTATCTTGGGGAGGGAGGTTGGACAGTGACTCTTTTCAAAAAACCTCGTCATTAAAAGCCCAATAAGAAGTATTGCTTCCAAATTATAGCATTACAAAATCACTTTGATCCTAGTTTTTTGCTTATTATTATCCTTCAATTATGCTCTTTAGAAAGATTTTTCTCTTCTGCCTAATATATCACAAAAACTCTTTTGGTAATTAGATCTCAGTCATTAATTTTCCTTAAAAATTAATAATTAGGACCAAATTACAAAACTAATCACTCTACCAGATAGCCCTGTACTAGCCCCTACATACTAGCTTTTATATGAGCTCTGGCTGCTTAACATTCTACCTCATATGAGAGGCTTAACCCTTATCTTAACTCCTTGCTTAGGGCTCAAAATTATGAATCCTCTTACTATGTAGAAAACAGGTAGGTGTGGTACATAGCTGTATACTCCACTTCCCTATAAGGTCCTAGCAAAGAATTACAGATCTAAAGCTGGAACAGACTTTGGAGGCCATCCAATCTGAACCTCTCATTTTACAGATGAGGAAACTGAGGATAAGTGACTTGATCAGAGTTGAAAATCCAAGGAAGAATTTGAACACTGGTCCTCTGACTCCAGAGCCAGTTCTCTTTCCATATTTCTAAAATGTTCTTGAATATAGGTATTTCAGATATTCTAAAGATAGCTTAAAAGTAAAGCAAGTGTGTGAAGTTCTGTTTTTGTTGAAGGAGGGGCAGAAAGAAATCAGCCAAAAGTTTTGCTTACCTAAGGAATGTGCAGTGGGTAGCTTGGTCCCTTCCTATACCCTGGAAAGCACATGTTGGCCACAGTTTCTTTCCCAGTGACTAGGCATAAGGGCCCTATTTAGTTTGAAATATCTTTAACATCAATTAGAACATTCTTATTTAGTATTCTTGTGGCCAGCACATGTCTTTTTGACAGTGTGTCACACTTGATAGCACCAAAGTACTCCCAATTCTAAGAGCAATCATATCTCATTTCAGGCTTCTGGAGTCAGTTTTCAAAATTAGTGGTTCAGAAAAAGTAATTAGAACAGCTAATCAGCACTTCTTAACCATCACAAGAAAATCCATGGACCTGAATATCAAATTTCTCATGCTCTGCCTCCCATATCACCTATTGCTTAATAACCACCAGAAAATCTCAAAGGGCTTTGAAATGCTTCATACCTCAACTTCTTCACAAGTTGTTCTGTGTACTTGCCCAATCTTCTCTTCCTTAGCAACTCTGCCTATTATTTAATGCAATCCTGAAGAAGATTCAATATATGCCTGGAACAAAAAAAAAAAACCAGAATGTTTTACACATGTCATTTGGTCTACAGTGCTTCCTCCTAATGCAAGAGCTGCTGTAGGCAATTTAAAGGCCCAAGACCTTCTAAGTGATGTCCTACACTCATATTCACATACACTGTTGGCAGGGAGAATAATCCTCCCCCAAGAAGGAAAAAGCCATTGTCAGAATAAATAGATGTTAAAAAATTCTTCCAGACACTACACTAAAGCAGAGACATCTTTTCAACTCCATCTCTTAGGCAGCTTATTTTGCTATTAAACTGACTTTGGCAGTATAGGGAGAAGAGAGAAGTAAAAAAAAGTGAATGCAATTCACTGGCTATTCTTCTTTAAAGCTCATAAATCTCTGACATAATAGGATCAAAGCCAAATATCTCCATTGGGTCTACCACATGTATTTTGATATTCTGAAATTATTTTCAAAGAATAATGTCTCACTGCAACTCTCTAAGAGAAGAACTGCTGAGAGCAGTCACCCTTTCTCTTGTCTACTTCCTTAAGTAATTACAGGTTGCATATAACATACTGTTTGTCAAAAATATTGCAGATTCCAAGAGAGGAAAAGTGCAAAAAGAGGAGTCAATGAGAACTGTATGGAGTTGGCACTATGAAACCTGATTTATTTCTTAGGAAGTGAGCTGATTATTTTTCAAGTCCTGATACTCTCCTCTCAAACAGAAGTCCTAAATAAAATATATTAAAATGATTTGGTGGCACAGAGAAGATGCCTATCTTAAACATGTAATTGCTACTTTTAAAGAATGTTTTTTAATGTTCTCAAGAGTCCAATTTCTGATGAAAAATAGACTGAAGTCATCCTAGTGGGAAAAGGAAAAGAGAGGAGGAGGTTGGTGCAATGCTCTGTGCAAATGAGATGGGTGGAGGCAAGCCAATTTCCAAGTGTAATGTGGAACCCATTATCAAAAAAAAAAAAAACCTATGGGTTTGTATGCTGTGGTTTATTCCTATCTATTAAAATCCCCATATCTTTGTGGTTCCTACAAAAGTATTGCTTATAAATGCAAAAATTATTGAGCAGACCAAAAAACATTGGAAATGGAATTGAGGCATGTTTTCAGAGGGTGATTTTAAAAAATAAAAACAATAGAATCGCTAGGATTCCGGGGAATTAAAATTCTGAGCCTCTTGGGACTCTCCCTCCCTATAAACCTTAAATTCTATCTTGGAGTCTCAGATCCAAGGCAAAAGAGTGGTAAGGGCTAGGCAAGTGGGATTAAATTACTTGCCCAGCCCCACACAGTTGGGAAGTGTCTGAGGCCACATTTGAACCCAGAGCATCCCATCTCCCAGCCTGGTTCTCTTGTCCACTGAATCATCTTGTTGTACCTGTACAAGACTTTAGAAAAGGTACCACCTGAGTAATTAAAAATTCTATCCAGCTATTTCAGATTAAACACTTTATAGATATAAGACTTAGCAAATATTCCACTACTAATTCTGGCTTCTGTGATGCTGGGCATAGTATTGGCATGTACCAGTTTTTTCAATAGGGATTGAACAAAGTATTTCTCTTTTATTTGCAAATCGAGGGTCTGTTTTCTTTTCTTTTCTTTCTGTTGAACACCTTGGACACAAAGCTTGGAAATGCATATTTGGCTGGCATAAGGAGAAAGGATATAGTTTCTTTGATTTAAAAAAAAAAGATTAGGAACTCCAAGTGTGCTTTAACTACTGAATCTTCTCTGAAAAATGAAAGGTGCCCTTTTTTACCCCAATTTACTCCTCTTGGCAAAACTTTCCACACACAAAGTATCAGCTTAACAAGGAGGAAAACATTGGTTTTTACATATTCCTTTCCCTGATTTAAAAAAACAAACAAAACATATTACATATCTGTTTAACTAAATTTAAATCAAATAGGGGTTGATGACTTTACCAGATCAATCAACAAGAGTGAATGCCTACTATGCACCAGGCATTTTCTCTAAAGCAAGTTCTTAACTTGGGGTCCAAAAACTTGGACAGGAAAAAATATATATATCCTGATTTTCACTATATCTCTAAATGAAATTTAGCATTTCTTTCTATTATAAATGTAGACAACAGAGGGATGCATAGGTTTCACCAGACTGCAAAAAAGGTTAGGAATCAGTGACAAGGGCTGAAAGTCAAGGACTACCTCTAGAAAGGCTGCAAGGAGAGTTTACAGCCCGCATTCCCAGAGCTGGAAGTTTCCCCAGATTAAGAAAGTTACCCCCCAACGCCACACCTCTCCATTTGCATTTACACTTGCACACGAACACACACACACACTGCTTCTTGCTCATTTCTCTCGCTGCACCTCTATTATTAAAAAAACAAACTCCAGAAGGGAGGCAAGTATCCCCTAACAAAAACCAACGGCATATATTTCCTAGTCGGTGCCTTTGGTACCGTCAAGAGGGCAGGTTTGGTCTCCAATAGCAACCAGACAAACCTCCATTCAACACGTTCTCCTCTCTTGCGGTCTTCACTTTCTGGGCATGGGGACAACCCAAGTATTCCCGCTTTCTATCATTCCTCTCTGGAATTTTCCTCTTGCCCCGCTCGCCCAGCGCTCTTTCTCCTACTGCCCAGGTGACTGATCTTTTCACCAACGGAAGAAATCTGCCCAGGTCGTTGGGCTGCATTTCTCCTCCTAAGAGCTGTCAAAGGTCTGAGGATGCCCGTCGGGGCTCCTTCCCTGCCAGGGGCGCCGGAGCTCACGACCCCACTAACCCCACGAAGCATGGGGAGGAGTGAGTCAGGACTGGAGAGTCCCGCACCGACCCTCCCCCGCGCCACGCCAGGCTCGCACTTGACGTCGCCCCCTCCCCCTCGACGTCCATCCTCCCTCACCCACGTGGCCACAACCTTCCCCTTCCCCCAACCCCAAGGAGTGGCCCCAAGTTGGTCTTACCGACCGTCTGGGGCCTCTTTTCGCGCCTCCAGCCACCCCTTCCTGCCCTCCCAGCCTGGAGTTCTGCGGCTCCTCACTCTAGATCCCGTCGCGTCCTTTCCCCGCTTGTCCTTGGTCCCTCGCCTCTCACCTCTCCGCGTCCGCTCCCTCACGCTTCACCTCCGCGCGCAGGAGCAGAGGACTGAGCCGGCAGCAGCCCACGTCCTCACGGCAGTTCGGTGAAGCGGACGTTGGCGCCACCTACTGGCTTCTGGGAGGAACAGCCATTCCTGAGGGAGGGGCAGGCTAGGTTTGAGTGGAGGAAGGCACGCGCGTGGGGCCCACAAATGAGTCTGTCTCGCTACAGTGCGGCTGACACTTAAGAAAACTTGGTATAAAATAATCCGGGTTTAACAAAATTGCAGAGAGGAAAACAGTTTGTAATCGTTTGCAACATCGGCTCGTGGGTCACCTTATGCAGGAGGGTTTTCTAATCTCTCCCACCCTGTAGTGTTAGTAAATGTTTAACAGTCTTTTTTCTGGAATGAAAAAGTGTTTGTGGGACACATTTTTAAAAATTCATTCATTCATTCATTTATTTATTTAGAATATTTTCTCATGGTTACATGATTCATGTTCTTTCCCTCCCCTCCTCCCTGAGCCAATGAGCTACTGGGATACATTTTTAAGTTTAATCTTCATTATTTACATTTTATCCATCACTGCCTTAATTCTAGATAATCAAAACAAATCAGTGGATGTAGACAAGGATCCCACATTCAAGAAATGGGCACAAGGCATGGGGATAGAAGATGAGTACTTTGCTCTGGGAACTACTTAGTAAGCCAAAAGAATAATATGAAATAACCTTGAAAAGCAAGTGGGAGCCAGATTGTAGAGAATTTGTCCTAAAAGCAATAGGAAGCCATTAAATGTTTTAGTGCAAGGTAATGACATGATCAGACTTGTGCCTTAAAAAGAATATTATTTAAGCTGTCCCTAAGTTAGGTACTTAGTACCAATCACCTGAACTGTTGCAATAGTCTTCTAAATGATTTATCTATATCCAGTTCCCTTATGTTACCCTGGAATGTCAAACTTATAATACTTGAAACATGTATGTGCTTATGATTGCACATGAGGCAGAGGGAGGAATTAAGGATTACTTGGAAGATGTGAACCTGAGGCACCCATAGAGTAATAATAACCCTGGCCTGATTTAGTTTCATATTCTATTCAACCATCCACCCAGACCATTTCAGCACTACCCCACTGCCACTGACCATTCCTCCCAGTTTGAATTATCTTCCTCCATCCTGGATCTTATTTAAGAGTTCAGGACAATTGTCCACCAAAAATTCCTTAAAGGTGCCCTAACATGTAAAAAAAAAAAACCCAGCCCAATTATTAAAAACATTTTTTTCCTCCAAGTCAATAAATATATGCTTATTTGAAGCATAATAAATTTGTTTTTGCAGTGATGGAAATCTCCATGATGATATGAACAATGGCTTTGGTGTTTAGCAATTACACTGCTTCTAACTAAATGCACATGTTCTTGCAGTTTCTCAACTTGTCCTCAAATTGTTTTCAAACCACCACAAGGGTTTGATATTCCAACACAAATCAATCCCAATGAATGGTCAGATGCATGGACATGCCCTCATTTTCATTACATGCACTTCAGTAAAGTGTACCACTGTACCAAGCTCCCTTGTTCTTCTGTACTACCCTGTAATTATGCTACATCAGTTGTCTAATCACATAATCAAGATGTTATAAACATATATTCTTGCAGTATAAATATCAGGTTATTTGAAAACCATGATCAAAGGCATTCTTGAAGCCATCATGGATCATCATAATCAGCTTGCAGAAATAAACTTTATGTTGCCTCTTGTTGAATTATTAATGTTGTTTTCTGAGTTAAATTTATCCTCTACTTACGTTCCTATTCTTCTATTTGGCAGAATTTCAACCATTTTCTAAGTGGTTGGCAACATTGGTCAGTTGTTTGGTAGAGTTTCTATGAGAATAGAAGCAGTGTGCCAGTAGCAGAAGAAAAAAAGTCATATCTGAAAAGATTCTTTGCTTACAAAGATTAGTTTATATTGAAACAGTTTTAAAAAATGAAGTAATATGTGCAATTGAATTTTAAGTATTCTTATCATTTAGCCAGTTCTTGTTGTTAGCTAGTAGAAAAGTAAATACTTTATATTATATTCAAGCTATTCATTTTCTTTTTTTATTTTAAATTTAAATTAAAAAATATTTTTCAATGTTTACATGATTCATTTTCTTTCCTTCCCTTTTCCCTCCCCCACTCCCAAAGCCAACAAGCAATTCCACTGGGTTGTACAATTATCATTTAATATCTATTTCCACATTATTCATTTTTGCCATAGAGCAATCTTTTAGAGTTGAAATCCCAAATCATATACCCATATAAACAAGTGATAAGTCATGTTTTTCTTTTGTGTTTCTACTCCCATAGTTCTTTCTCTCAATATGGATAGCATCTTTCTCATAAGTCCCTCAGGAATGTCCTGGATTATTGTATTGCTACTAGTAGTAAAGTCCATTACACTGGATAGCTTCACGATGTTTTGCTTTCAGTGGTCAATGTTCCTTTGATTCTGCTTATTTCACTCTGCGTCAGTTCTTGAAGGTCTTTCCAATTCATATAGAAATCCTCCAGTTCATCATTCCTTACAGCACAATAGTATTCCATCACCATCAGATACCACAATTTCTTTAGCCATTCCCCAATTGAGGGACACCCCATCATTTTCCAATTTTTTGCCACTACAAAGAGTGTACAAGCTATTCATTTTCTTTAATTGGTTAGGTGGGTAAAAATTAAAAATGAATTTCTATTTATCAGAAAAAGAGATTATAAAATTCAATGATTTTCCAACACATATTTGTGTGAGTAAGTTTTCATTTCATTCTTGTTTTAAATCAAAATACAGAAATAAACTTGATGGAGAAACAGATTTAAGACTGTTTTAGTCTAGTCTTGAGTCAGACTACTGACTTCCCTGACTTCCTTTAAGTCCCAACTTGATATGTAAGGGGGGAAAAAGGGTTATTTTATATAAAGGTTGGACTGGATTATTTAAGAGTGTGGTCACCAGGAATTTATATTAATTCCAGAGAGATTTATTTACAATTTATTTACAAAATGTAGAAAGAGTGAAGTAAGGAAAATCAAAGAGAGAATAGGGTAAAATATCTAACCTAAGAACTAAGTAATTTACTTCTGGCCCCTAGCCCAACCTGGGCAGGGAGAATTGGTTCTTAACTGACCTCAGCAAAACTGAGGACCTGGGGGAAAATTCTCTCAAGAGGCTTGTCTCTCCTGAGGCTAGTTTCTTCAGAAAATATCCAGGAAAGGAGTCAGCTCTTTCATTTACTTCATGTCAGTCCAACAGTCTCATAAGGAACAGGGTCTCAGGTCCACTCAGCAGATTTCTCCTTTAGCCTCCAGTTCAAAGAATGAAGAAGTCTCTCTCACAGGAAGTAACTGCTACTTTTAAAGACACTTCTTTTGTATCACTTCCTGTGTCTTCCTCAACTTTTTAATGTGGAAAATTCATGGTCTAAAACCTTGCTTAGGACTGCCCAGGAGGCAGTCAGTTGATTCTGATTCATCACCCTCTATTGCACACATGGGTCACAGACCTCCCACTTAATGAGTAAGAGGGATGTTTTGCACTTTTGATTATTAGATCTAAAAATGGGCAGATCTTCCCACTCAACTTTAAGTAGGGTGTTCTAAAAATAGGCAGGGGTTACAATTTTAATATTCACAATCAGGGAGAGTTAATTTTAATCTTCACATAACTAAAATCCCTCCTTCTATAGGAAATCTCTAACCCTTTTTAATTTCAATGCTTTCTATAGTACAGTATCTCCCTCATGGTAGGCATTTAATAAATGTTTATTGGACTGAGCTAAATACAGCAAGTTCAAGTTTTTAAAAACCCAACTTTGAAATTAAGCTCATATGTGATTTTTTTATTATATTAAACATTTTCCAAATTAAAATATTTCATTAAAATGGTATTAATATTCAATACAATTGGTAAAATAAAGAAATTCAACATGAATTCCTATAGAAAATAGTAAGCAGAGAACAGGTATGTAGTTCAGTGGGCAGACATAGAGATAGGAGGTTCTGGGTTCAAATGTGACCTAAGACTCTTACTAGCTGTGTGTCCCCAGACAAGTCCCTTAACCCCCATTGCCTAGCCCTTATCACTCTTCTGCCTTGAAACCAATACACAATATTGATTCCAAGATGGAAGGTAAAGATTATTTAAAAAAAAAAGAAAGAAAATAATAAGCATAAAGGATCTTACTGGATTATTCCTTTTAATTCTTATAGAAGGTCCCATATAATATACTTGTAATTTTTTTATGATTGTAATTTTCTACTTAGAGCTTTTGCAATTATAAGTAAAATAAAACTTTATTTTTGTAATAATATAATGTAAATTTTCATTTGGAAAATTTTTGAACAAAAGTTATTGAAGTTATTGTAAACAAATATTGAATTGAATAATTAAAATTGATTCAATTCATATTCAAATGAATAATTCAAATTAAAATAAAACAAATGATAATGAATTGAAATGAATATTTGGTATATTGAATTATATTAAATGAGCATTATGTATATTGTGTATATTTAATTACCCTGGGGAAAGTCACCTTTTTTTGGTTGTAGTTGAAAGGGGTTTAAAGAACAAAAAGATTGGGAACAATTACCCTAGTAAGATATAAGTTCCTTGCAGGCAGGGAGGGTATTCTTAGGATTTAACATGGTGTTAAGTACTTTGTAAGCACTTAAAAAAAGTTTTTATTGATAGCTTCTGTTTCTTACATCATCATAGTCATCCCAATTATCTCTCCTCCCCTTCTGAGAGAAAGGTCACATATAACTAGTATATTTTAGAAAGGAAAAAAATTAGGATAGCTAATCAATACATTGAAAAAG